>NC_089503.1:318264536-318889536 GCF_036850995.1 Saccopteryx leptura
GCTGAGAACCATGGGGTGAAGAGCAGGCTTCTGTTCGTGGGGAGGTGAGGGCCGTCCTGTGTCCCTAGGCATTTGGGAGGCCGGTCAGTGATGCAGACAAGAGCTCAGGATGAGGGTCCCAGGATGGTCAGGAGGTGCGTCCTCAGATGGTAGGGAGGGTCTGGTTTCCTGTGGGTGGACCTCGCTCAGAGTCTGTTTCCAGCCCTATGACCTAAATCTGGCCGGCTGGGGGATAGGGAGCTGGGAGCGGGCGAGGGGCTGGGTAGAGGCTGCGAGGCTCAGACAGGAGCGGGTGGAGCGGGGGCGCAGCTCTGGGTGTTGTCTTCTGTTTGCTGCATCAGGTGGGCTCTTGTCGCCTTCCCAGGTACACATGTTCTCACTCCCAGAAAGATAATTCCCCCTCAATCCCGGGAGAGACGACACATTCCTCCTCTGGAGACTGATGGCATTTTTACAGCATTTTTTTTAATGCCTTCATGCATTAAACTTTGATACTGTTTTTAAAAATTCAGAAGGCACTTGAATGCTCCATGCATTCTGTGGTCTGTGCTTGTCAGAGTGGCTGGCACACAGTGAGCGTGAATGTAATGGCCCTGGTTTCCAATCCAAGTTTTCTGTGGTCCAAGCCTCTAATTTCCCATCAATAAAGTGTGTGTGTATGCGGGGGGTGGGGTGGGTGGTGAGTGGTGGTGGGGGCCTCTTTGTGGAGGCAGTTAACACGTGGTTGCGACCTTACAGTCGCTTCGAAAGAGCTCAGTAGCTGTGTCAGTGATAGGAGGATCAATGGATGGTGCTAGCTGCATGCGCCCCACACCCCGATGGTCCTGAGGGAGGCCTGCATGCAGAGCTGAACTTGGACATGGGCTTTGGGCTTGGTCGTAGTGAGCAGGGTCCCAGCCCTACCACCTTTAAAATGCAGTCACATCTGCTGGTGGCCTTTGCAGCAGATGCTACGCCTGCATCGAGGTCTCATGAGCTACTTTCTTTGTTCAGCATTTTCCAGGGGCTATGAGAGGACAGAGAAACACATGGTCATATATGCTGAGAGCCCTGGCCCCTGGCTGACGCAGGCAGCTTGGCGCAGCTGGGAAGCAGCAATTATGGAGAGGACCGTCCTGTGTGGGCCACATGCCTGCAAAACAGGACAGGGCTGGGGTCTGCGGGAGGGACACTGGACACTGGTCCTCGGGCACCTGAGGTTTGGAGATGCAAAGGTGTGGGCCTGGGACCACTGAAGTGGGGGGCAGGGGCAGTGCCAAGGCTGGGGTCACTTTCACCCACAGACCCGGGTGATCTGAGCATTCACCACACGCTGCACGCTGCACTATGTGGGGAAGTATTGCCATGCAGTTCGAGCTCCATGCCCCTGAGAGGCCCACCCTGGTGTCACGTGAAGAGCTATGACTAAAATGAAATGTCTGAGGCAGGAACATGGTGACAGTGCGGACAGGAGGGGAACATACATGCGGGGAGGACCGCACAGTCACAGAGGCAGGCGCCAGCATTCAGCCCAGTGTAGCCCACTGCACATCCGTCCTGGACCAGCGGTCCTACGACCCTCAGACTTTCATGGGCACAGGGGTCCACAGGGCAGTGGCTGCGGGTTCAGAAATTATGGAAATGTTTGGGCAGGGGGACCAGGTGTGCAGAGCAGCCTGGCACATTTGGGAGTTATTGTGCATCCCTGGGGCGTGGGGGGGATGCGGGGAACAGGCTGGAGGTGTTCAGAGGCAGGGGAGGGGCTGTTCCAGGCCTGCAGGGTCCCCTGCGACAGATTAGAGTTTAGACCGGACACTGGCGTCAATGGGCAATCCGCAGAACTCTGTAACGAGGCCATGCCGCCTTCGGAGAGATGGCTTTATTGGACCACAGTGACCCACAGAGCAGCACAGTTCCTTCTCTTTCCACTAGAAATGTTATAAAACTGATGGAGTCGGAGACAGCAAACAAGAACAAGTGCCCAAGCATGATGACGACCGGGAAGGGATGTCACTGAGAAGATGTGGCGCGGGATTTCTGGGGACCGTGGGTAGACTCAGAGCAAACTGCCGAGGAGAGTGAGCCGTCTCGCAGAGCCCTGAGCCAGCCATCCCATAGAGGAGGGAGCATGGGGGCCATCTCCGGGGTGCTCTGTAAAAAAAAAAACCAAACAGGCCTGGGAAGAACATTCCGGACTCCCCTCTGGACAGTCCCAGGGTCTGCCCGGGCTGCAGTGGGGTCTGTTTGTCATGCACGAACCTCCCTGGGTCTGAATCCCAGCTCTGCCCCGGCTTCCTGTAACGTGGGAATCCTGAGCACGGCTTGCCCAGGTGTCTGGCATGTTCTCAGCCTAGGTGAATGTTAATTTCTTCCAGGTGTGCTGTGGGGAAAGGTCAGACCCTGAGAGCGAGGCTGGAGAGAAGCTGCATGGGCCTGGGCAGAAGAAGGAGCCTGGCTGGAAAGCCTGCCCTCGGCTGCAGCCTTAGGAAGCCACTCCCCTGAGAGTCCAGGCGGGTGACTCCTCAGTGACGTCCCAGGGAAGAAGGGAAAGAGCAATAAAAATGATCAGAGTACTTAGCAATTTGATGACATTTAAAAATTCTCCAGAAATGGCCAAGTATCGAATGGCTGCAGCTGCACACAGAATTATTCATCTAGATGACTTGGTGATGGAATTTTACCAAAAGAGTGAAAAAAGGGGGAAGGCAGAGAGAGCAAAGGGGAGGAAATGCTCACAGATGAAAAGGAGATATTTTTCTTGAATTGAGAAAAGCCAAGAGCTTTCTTTTTTCTTTTTTTCTTCTTTAAATCTCAAAAGTGTCTATTGTGGGACAAAAATAGATTAGGAAAAAAACCACACAAGTACCTGCATACATTCTGGATAAATGCCAGAACTCTAATAATTAAGACACTCTCCCAAAATCTTTAATAGCATTAACAGCAAGGAGACGGACTCCTGGAATGGAACAAAGATCTGACTGGTGGCAAATGTCCAATGGTAACACATGCCTCATGAGGAAACATCTTCAAAGATCCAGAAGTATTTTGAGTCTATAATTCTATGCCCAGGAAACCCATAACTCAAGCGGAAGAGCAAAATAAAGTGATTTTCGTGGGTGAAATAAAAAAAACACCTCAGAAATTTAAATTAAAAATACTTGAATACATGTCTTTACCAAGTAAGAGCAAGGGAAAGTCACGAGTCTAGTAAGAAGAACCCTGGGTTCAAGAACAACGGTAAGGAGAAACGAGTAATGTTGTAGCTGGTGTTCAGTGGACCTTCAGGTAGATTATTTGAAAAGGGGACCCTAACGTTTCATTTATTTACAAATATGACTTGTAAATGTGTGTAGTGAACAATACAACAAATTGATACGCACACACAGAGCACAATGCTTATGACTGTTAGGCTGAGTGACATCTGACACATTGTGTGCAGAGAGAGCCTGAGATTTACTCTCTTCGCAAGTACCCGGCGTTCCTCACAGTGTTGTGGACCAGTGCCATCAGGCTGCACCTGATGTACCTTATTTCTCTAGAATTAGTGTCGTACATGCTCTGTCCCCTTTGGCCCTACATTTCCTCATCCCCCCCCCCCACACACACACACATACACCCTGCCCTGGTGACGGCTGCTTCATATCCTGCTTCTGTGTATTCACCTTTTCGGAGTCCCACCTGTAAGTGAGATCATGCAGTTTTCAAATTTTTTTGTGTGTCAGGCTCATTTCACTTGTCCACCAGGTTCACCCATGTTGTTGTCAATAGCAGGTCTTCTCCTTTTGCAAAGCTGATATAGCCACACACACACAGTGGTACCTTGAGATACGAACAGACCAACATACAAAATTTTTTTTTTTTTAAGATACGAGCTGTGACTCGGTTCATATTTTTGTTCGAGATTCTGAGATACTAGTGTGATTCCGGAAGCTGCTGTTAGTTGGCGTGTTGGCATATGGGTTCAGTATTGGCAGTTTGATATACGAGTTGACTGACAAGCTTGGTTACAGAACGAATTAAATCATATCTCAAGGTACCACTGTGTGTGTGTAGATATATATATTATATATTATATATCTCACAGTTTCCTTATCTATTCATCTGTCCATGGGCACTTAGGCTGTTTCCATACCTTGGCGATGGTGAATAATTCTGCTATGAACACAAAGTGCCCGTATCTATTTCCTTTGGTTATATCCCCACCAGAGGGATTGTTGGATTGCATGGTTATTTTACTTTTAATTTTCTTGAAGAACTACTGTAGTGCTTTCCACGGTGGTTGCACCAATTTACATTTCCACCAACAATGCACAAGGGTTCCCTTTTCTCCACCTTCCCACCAACACTTGTTATCTTTTATTTATTTTGATAATAGCTACTCTCACAGGTGTGAAGTGATGTGGATTTTTAACGAGCACTTCTCAGGTGATTAGTGATGTTGAGTAGTTTTTCATATATCTGTTAACCATTTATTTGTATGTCTTCTTGAGGAAAATGTCTGTTCTGGTCCTCTGCCCATTTTTTTTTTTTTTAATCAGGTCATTTAATTTTCTGCTATGGAGTTGTATGAATTCCTTATATGTTTTGGATGGTGACCCGTTATCCAATCATTGTTTTGCAAGTATTTTCTGCCTATCTCTAAATTGCCTCTTCATGTTGTCGATTGCTGGTTGTGCAGAAGGTTTGTAGCTTGCTGTTGACCCACATGTTTGTAGTCGCTTTGGTTGTCTGAGCTTTCAGCACTGTATCCAAGAAATGAATTGCCAAAGCTAACGCCAAGAAGCTTTCTCTCTGAGGTTTCTTCTAGGAGTTACATGGTTTCAGGTCCTATGTGTGTCTTTAATTCATTTAGAGTTGATTTTTGCATGTCCTGTAAGGTATGACCCAGTTTCATTCTTCTGCATATGGATATCCAGTCTTCCCAACACTCTATATTGAAGACTTATCTTTTCGCATTGTGTATTCTTGACATTGTTATCAAAAATAAGGTGGCAGCCCTGGCTGGTTTGCTCAGTGGTAGAGCATCGGCCAGTGTGTGGATGTCCCGGGTTTGTTTCCTGGCCAGGGCACACAGGAGAAGCGACTATCTGTTTCTCCACTGTTCCTCCTTTTCTCTCTCCATCCCGCCCCCTTACCCCCTGCAGCCATGGCTCGATTGATTCAAGCAAGTTGGCCTTGGGTGCTGAGGATGGCTTTATGACCTCTGCCTCAGGTGTTAAAAAATGGCTCAGGTTGCTGAGCAATAAAACAGCTGCCCCAGATGGGCCGAGCATGGTCCACTTGCATGTGGGAGTCTGTCTCTGTGAACCCACCTCCTATCATTTAATTTTTAAAAAGGTGGAAGCATGTGCTTGGGTTTATTTCTGGGTTCTGCGTTGGTTTTTGTGTCTGTTATTATGCCAATGCTATGCTGTTTTGATTACTGTAGCTTGGTAATATAATCTGAAACCAGGAAGTATGATGCCTCTGTTTTTTCTTAGGATTGCTTTGGATATTTGGACTCTTTTAGGGTTTCATATGAATTTTAAAATTGCTTTTTCTATTACTGTGAAAATGTACATTGCAATTTTGATAGAGATTGCATTGAATCTGTATATTGCTTTGGGTAGATGGACATGAATTTCACCAATCCATGAACATGGGACACCTTTCCATCTATTTGTGTCCTCTTCAATTCATTTCATCAATGTTTTATAGTGTTTAGTGTGTGTGTGTGTATGTGTATGTGTGTATATGTGTGAGTGTGTGTATATATATAATATATATACATATATATACACATATATATATATGTATATATATATCTCTTAATCCTAAAGGCAGTAAAAACTATGCTACTCAGTCATCAGCCTACCAACATGACTAAGGCCTTTTTAAGGAAAATAATGTACTTCCACTGAAAAACTGAAAGTAGGTCTTTAATAGCTCTAGAGGGTATACACAATGGTTCCTAGGTGCTTATGTCCAATATCTAAAGATAACAATTCTCCCCAAATGCAAATGTCAATTCAATGATGTCTAATCAAACTTTGAACAAAATTTTTTTTTTTCATATCAGAGGATAAATTCATCCTAAAATCTGAACAAAAAGTAAATGGCTAAAAAAAGCCAGGACAATATTAAGAGATAAAAATAAGAAAGAGAGGATTTTTCCTGTGATAATTATTATTTATAAAATGTTATGGGACACAGGCCACAGGGTATTGATGCAGGAGTGGGAATGTGGGCCAACAGGTCCCATCTCAGACGCACGCATGGAAGGAGACTTGGTCAAGGCAGGCATGATGATCAGTTGGCTTTCCACAGGAATGGAGAAAGTCCCTGGATAGGAAACTGCTCTGAAACACTACAAAGTCATAAATAGCTTTTATTTTCCCGATGTGTTGTGGAGGGAGGGTTGCCATAGGGAACTGGGGCCATGAGTGCCAGTCAAGGGGGCGGTGACCCATGCACCGGCTTGTCCAGCGATGCTGGCATGTCCATCATAGGCACATGCTCCCGAATTCCTGCCGTGGATGTGTTGGGGTTGGGGCTCAGACTGGGCTACCAGGATGCGAGGGCAAGGACTCACAGGGCTCCTTGCAGGATGCCCTCTGGCTCCTGAGGGCCATACGGGGCCTAAGCCAATGGGAGTGCTATATAGATGTGCTGGTGGTTGGTTCAGGTCACAACCCTACAAAGGACAGATGAGTCTGCAAGGGCTTCCTGGAGGAGGTGCATGCCCCATGGGAGACCCAGTGGTCTCCTTCCTGGGTGAGGGTAAAGGACAAAGTGGAAGAGAGACCCCTTTGAGGAAATGCCCACCAGCAGCACAAAGAGGTATAAGACATCGGCTCTCTGTGTAGGTGACCACCTGAATAAGTGAGGGGAGGGACTCCCACAGCCCAGGGTGACCTGTTATGTGAGGCCAGGTGCCTGCCCCTCCTCCCTGCAAGCAGTGCCTGGTAGCTGAGTGGGCCGGGAGGAGAACATTTATTACTGTTTGCAGCCCCGGGACGCACCGCTCACAGCCGGCTTTACAGGGCGAGGAGAGCAGCCAGCATCACGTCGAGCCCGTTTCCCAGGATGCAGGGTGTTAAATCAATCAAACTAAATTAAAAGCCTTGGCCATCTCTTGAACTCAGGGTTGAGAAGCAGCCCTTTCTTCTTATTCTAAATGCTTCCCGAGAGGATGCCCAGCCTGCGGGATCTGCAAGACTTGGCCTTTGAATTATATAAAGATGGAGTGCGCTGGGAGGTGGGGACACATCCCACCACAACCGTGGTGGAATAGCGATCCAAGCGAGCCCTGCACAGAGCCCTGAGGACACCCCGATGGTGGGGAGCACATGGTGTACATGGGTGGCTAGATGGAGTCACCTGTCACCACAGTGGGGTCCCAGGTCAGGAGACCCCACTCAGGAGCACAGGGCTGCTTCCTCTTTCCCCAGGACTCCACACCACTTCCCTGTGGACCCTGCAGCAGCCCTGCTCTGGACGGGCCAGAGGAGGCCGAACCTGTGGGTTCAAACCTCAGCACCCCCTCCCAGCATCTGGGAGATGCTGGGGAAGCTGGTGAAACCCTCAGAGGCCCTCCCTTTGCTGTAAGAGATGTCCGCACCGAGCTATCCTACAGGCGATCCCACCCAGGGACAGTGCTAGCTCTGCCCCTGTGTGAAGAGTGTTTGTTCACTCCAAACACAGGAGCTCAGGGCCTGCTCTGTTCTTTGTCCTGAGGATGAAGCAAGAAAGCAGACAGACAACATCCTGGCCCTCAGGGAAGTTGCAATCTAGAAGAAGATCCATCTCCACCTTGTGACGCCTCTGAAGGAAACAGCAGGAGCATAACAGAGAGAAGATGGGGTCACCAGGTGGGGCTGCTCAGAGAGTGGATGGATGAAATCTAAGTCCATAAAACCAGTTGTTGGCTGGCCTTCAGCAGAGGGAAGTGGTTTTAGGCTCCCCAGCTTGATAGGTCAGAGGAAGGGAGAGCAGGCATGGCAGCTGTAGCTTCGGGAAGGAGGACAAAGGTCATGAGAGAAGGATCAATGGGGTGACCAGGGCCAGATCCCACAGGCTATGTGGGTCAAGTATGGACTGGCTTGTCCTAAGGTCAGTGCGGCACCAGGAGTATTGCATTGGTTGGTGGTAACAGGATCCCATCTGCATTGTAACAGGGTTCTTTGGCTGCTGCTGGTACAGGTGATTATCAGCCATCACCTGAGCCATTCCTGCTGCCCAGTCAGCTCCACCAGCAGGTGTCTGGCTGGCTCCTCTCTCACCTCTCACATCTGTTTGATCCACTTTCCTGAGAGGCCATTTCTGACTCCCTCACTTAAAACGAAAGTTCCTTTTTACATGATGATAAAGGGGCCAATACTCCATGAATACACAACAATTCTAAACATATATCTACTTAACAATAGAGTGTCAAAATATGTGAGGCGGAAGTGATGGTCCTTCAAGTAGAAAGAGACTAGCTCACTATGAAAGCTGGAGACTTCAACACACCTCCTGCATTAGAAGTGGACAGATCAGCAAGCAGAGAGTCAGGGGACACAGCTGATGGTGAGTGACAACAACATCACCACTGGGGTATGTTTGACATGTATAAACTACTTCATCCAACAACAGTGGAACATCGATTTTTCTCAAGCCCACATGGGACCTATATGAAGACAAAGCACTCTGGGCCATAAGACACACCTTAACAGATTTTTAAAAATAAAAATATTGGGATATTCCAAAACACCTGAAGATTGAACACACTTCTAAATATCACATGAGTCAAAGAAGATATCTCAAGAGAAATTTTAAATTATATATTTTCAGCCAAATGAAAGTGAAAATACAATGTTTCAGAAATGTGTGGCGTGCAGGCAAAGCAGTGGTTGGAGGAAAACGTATAGCATTGAATGCTTGTATCAGGAAAGGAAGTCAACTTAAAGTCAGTCATCTAAGCTTCCACCTTAGGAAATTAGAAAAAGGAAGAGCTAATCACATACAAAATAAGCAGAAGAAAGAGTAATAAAAATGTAGATTGGAAATCAACTAAGTTGAAATCTTGTTTTGTCTCTTGTTTCTGCCTCTGTAGTATGACTGGTTGTAAATATGCATATGTTTTTCCTTATATTTGTGTCACAAGTGCCTGGAGCATTGCTTGGCACATAGGTGCTCAGTACCTACTGAACAGTGATGATTGGGTCAATCAATGGGTCAATACTTTCCACAGCCACCCACAAAGGAGGAGTTGTCAACCCTTGTTTCATGAACATAACCTGTGGTGCATGCCCCACCCTCACTGAGCAACTCTGAGCATTGGGTATGTTGTCTATCTGAAAGGCCCACCGCAGGGGCTGGTGGGCAGCACCAGCTCAATCCAAATGTCAGTCAGTCCTGTGGGCCTGAGCCGGGAGGGTGTGCCTGGGTCCAAATGGGCATTTCTGGCCAAAGCAGGGTCTCTGCCAGGGTGGTTAGAGCTGGAGAGGGTGCTGAGTGCATAGGGAATTCTAAAATTGAAGGCTTGGCATCTTCTTCAAGGTTAAAGATTTCAGGAACGTGCACTGCCACCCTGCCCACCCGTCCCCTTGCTCCTGCCACGCCCAGGCCACCCAGCTGTCCCTACCTGGACACAATCCTGCCTGTACTGGAATGGTGCTCACCTAATCAGTGTATAAGGACCCCCCACATGAAGGCGTCTCCTCAGCCAGGTCTCCATGCTGGGCTCTCATCATGCTCTCGTCTCCTTGCCCATGCGGGCCCTGTGTGGGGCTGGCATCCCTCTTCTTGGAAGGGCTGACTCTGAGCTGCCTTTTGGTCTCTGGCCCCTGCCCGTGGTGTGTCTTGATGGGCAATGCCAGTCTCCAGGGGCAGGCTGAGCTAGGGCTGGGCCCAGGACTAAGTAGGTCCAGAAGTCACTGGACACCCTCGGACCCTTGGGGTGGAGAACATGGACTTTAGCCTCCTGCCCACTCTCCCAAATCCCCACCACTGCACACTACACACTGAGTGCAGTCTTTCCCGCCCTCCACCCGCTGTTAGGAAAGCAGAACCAGGGAGAACCCTGTACCGCCCCTGCCGCCCGCACTACCCAGGTCCACAGATCCCACAGCCCGAGGGCTTCAGGTCAGGGACGGCACTCTCCCAGCCTCCCGGATGGACACCTTCCGATCCCCAGACACAAAGTCTCCACCACATGCACGGCGGGCGCATGGGCACTGTGGCCAACACGGGGCTGCCTGTACTGTCCTCGCTGCTGCTTAGCAAGACACAAGGAGCAGCGGGCTTGGGGGCCTCTCACAGGAAACCGGGTCGTTCTTCTCCCCGTGATGTCTGGAGTCTGACAACCGAACGTTTCTCCACAGGAAGGAAGGGCGTCAATGGGTGTGCACACGCCGCCACCCATCCCCAAGTGGAAGAGACCCCGTCTTCTGGGGATGGACCCTGGACAACCGAGCCCCAGGGTCCATGCAGGCATGGAGCTGAGGACCCTCCCACAGCAACATCTGTGATCATCTGTGATTTTCTGGCAAGGCTACTCATGGTTTAGCTTCCTCTGTGCTGGACCCTGGGGACAGAGGTCCTTCCTGACTTTGGAGGATGGCCAGGAGACCCAAGAGACAGAGAGAGAGCTGTGGTTCCCCCCCCCCTTTCCTCCTGCTGTGGCCACTGAGCCCGGCTGCGGGGCATGCCGTCTGCTTGCTCCCTCACTCTGGCAGATGGCAGCGCAGCGTCTGGCTCGGAGCTGCCCCGAGCACTGGGGACTGTGCTCCAGCCCAGCCCCACAGGAGCAGTGTGGCCGGGAAGGAGGAAGCCCACCCTCAGGCCGAGAGCACCTGTGCTCCCAGTCCTGCTCTGCCATTTCCAAGCCTGTGATGGAACGGCTGTCCTCAAATTCCTGGGTCCCTCGTGTTCCCTAAGGCTTAACATGAGGACCACACTCACTCCTGGCAGAGTAACTGGACTCTACAGACACTGTCGACCGAGGGCCTGGTCCCTGTTAGACGTTCCCTAAAATAGCCATTATTATAACAGTTTTCATTAGCAGCGTTGTTTTCCAGATACTTTCTGGCTGATTTTTATTTTAAAAACTGTTAACTGCAATCATTATTATATATATTTAAGAAAAAAATACCTGAAAGCACACTATAGCTAAACAGCTGGCTTGTACAGACTGGTGTGTGTGTGGGCTGACTGGAGACAACAGATCTATTTTCTCACTTTTAAAAAGGAATTGTGTGCTTTAATTAAGGGGAAAAAAAGAAAGTTTTCTCCAAGCGTATTAATTATCTCACTTTGTCATGTGAGGTATTTGTTCTGGATGACAGACTGTAATTAGCGCACAGACCCAAGTCCCCGAATGGAGCTGTGTGTCCGGGCGCTGGGACACGTTCTCCGGCATTTCTCCAGGTGTGGGGAGGGTGGCGAGGCACAGGATCCCTTCGGGTTCAGAGTTGAAGAAGAAGAAGCAATTTACCACGGAGTTCCCGAGGGTGCCCAAGACACCGCGGGTTCTCATCCATCCTCAGGGAAGAGCCCTTCTTGGCCTCCGCTCTGAGCTCAGCCGTGGGGAAGGTCAGAGGAAAAAGCAAGTGCTTTGGTTCAGTTCCCAGACTGACCAACCGTGAGACAAGTGACCTTGAGCAAGTGACGGAAGAGCTCTGAAGTCTCTCCCGCTGCTCTGCAGAGTGGCGGTGACCCAGAGGGTGGCTCACGGGCAGGCTGGCGGAGGTCCTGTCACATGGGTGGAGACTTGCTTCTTCCCCTGCTCACTGCTGCTGCCTATAGTTGTTTGTTTTACTAATTTACCAGCACAAAGACTCACAGTTGTGCACTGATGTCTCCTTGTGAGAGGCCCCGGGGCAGAACCGTGAATGGGCTGCCCCTCACCCACGCCCTGTGCAGGAACCTATTTGCGGAGACAGACAAGAGTGCGAGGGCGAGAGGGTGCTCTGGTACCCAGGCTTCCCTTCCCTTCCCTGCTGGACATGCTTGTCCCGTGCTGTCCCAGAGATGAATGGATTAAGTGCTGACTAATGGCCGGGAGATAGAGCAGAAATGGACCCACCACCTCCAGACCTGCCCCTTGCACCTCCTGCTCTGTCTCCTTTTCGTGTGCCAACTGGGTGCGAAAGGTGACGTGGAGACCTCCTAGGAGGAGTGGAGCTACCAGAGGAAGGAGCCTGGGTCTACGGGGAGCCGCATGGAGCAGAGCGGTCACCCCGCTGCAGCCAGTGTGGGGCTGTGCCTTGCTTTAGGGCTGAGCCACTGGCACCTGGGGGTTGTCTGTTAGGTGATCACATCCTGACTGGTACAGTCGACACGCATGCCACACGTGCCACCTGAGGAGAGCCCAGGGACGGAGCTGAAGGCCGAGGCCGAGCCCCACCTCCTCCAGGGGCGCTGGGCCTTCCTCTCTGCCTCTGGGGATGCAGCTGCAGCACACACTGACCCGATCCCAAAGGGCAGGCCAGCGCCTTCCTGATAGCCATGTGACCAGCCCAGGCCTGGCCCAGGGGACATGCCCAGTGCTGAGCACAGCCGTCCTTCCGAGACAGAGATGTCCAGTCCCGTCTCCCCTGTCCTACAGAGGACTGACTCAGCCCCTGCACGGGGAGATGGGCGGCATCTGAGCGAGAAGCTCTCCGTCATCACCGTCATTGTTTAGGCTCTCTGCTCTTCCCATCACGACTGGCACCTGCACACAGACGCTGGTTACGTCCTGGAGTTTGAAGTGTTACTATGGTAATAAGGTGCCTCCATGCCCTGGCAAGTCACCTGAAAAGATTTCAGTGGTTGGTAATACTTCTTTTTAAGGTTAATTAAAAGGCAATCACGCTGATTCGCCTTGGAGAGAGCTCCTCCACACATCCAGGCCACCGGGGTTGTCCATTTTTATTATCTACAAACCTTATCACCAACAGTTCTTCCCCCAGGTCCTCCTGCCTCAAACCCCTTCAAGCAAAGCCGCTCAATGCTTCTGAGACGTTCTGACAAGTTGTGTGTGGTTCCAGCGAATTTTCGATGGTTCATAATTTATGGAAATAATGCCTTCAGAAAGAAAAAAAAATTGCTTTAAATATTAAAGTACTGAATAATGTATTCAAAATGTTACAAGAACACACAAAATAATGATCTCCTCCAGGTAATATTAACACTCAATGGGCTAAGAATTGTACCAGAGAGACACCGGCCGCGTCCGCCAGGCCGCATAACGGTGGCTGCCCAAAGCCTGTCACAGCCGAGGTGCTTTCTTCCCAGGTCAGAGCTCTCTCCCCAATCACAGGACCGCTGTTCCACCGTTCTGACTAATTGGTTACTGACCAATTAAACCCAGACTGAAACAAAGAGCCAGACGCTCGAGCTTAATTTTTCCTGGTAGGAATCCGATGCGGACGGTCATTAGAGAGAACCCGATTATCTGCTGGCATCAGCGGCTCGGGTCCGGTGGCCACCGCCTGTCAATGCGCTAATTCACCCGTAAAACACTTAATGACCATCTCTAACTTGCGCCAGCTCCCGGTGTGAAGATCAATCAGTCCTGAACCCGGCTCTCTGCAGCTGCAGCCCGCCCCCGGGGCCTGAAATATCGGCTCCGCTTGCCAGGGCAACCTTTAGGAGGGTGTCTCTCTCTCTCTCTCTTTTCTTTTTTTTTTTTTTTTGGAGGCCACCCCTTCTGATTCCCAGATGGGGACACTGATATCCTCTCTGCAGAATGGGAGCAAATCTCTACTGGTTCGGCACCCACATGCGCTGCAGGTGTGCCCCCGCCCCACGCCCCTGTTTCCACTGCTGCCTTCTCCTGACATGCCCAGGCCGATTCTGGGAGCTTTCAAAGCACGGTCTGATTTCTCCTCTGCCCGAGGCGGCTGGGCAGATGGGCAGAGAAGCTGCGGTTGAGGAAATAAGGCTGCTTTTGGACCTCTGCCCTGGGAAAGGGGGCAGGAAGAGGAGGAGGTTGGATGAAGGCCCTGAAGGACAGGAGGGAGGCCTCCAAGGATGGCAGGCTCCTAGGAGACGCATACGCTAGCCTTAGGGGAGGGATATTCTGGCCTTGCAGGGGGCTGCAGCGTTTTCTTTGTCTCCTACACTGCTCTCGAAAAGGGCTGCGGCATTTTCATGGCATACAATGAAATGTGCTTTCTGTCCGTCTTTTAAATTTAACGCCCCGAAAGATGAGGTTGGGACTTCTTTTCCAAGTTGAGTCTTATTTATTTGAAATCCCGTTCATGGCAGCTCAGAAGACTGGGATCAGTCCTCCATCCACATTCCCAGGTCGTGAGCCTGGGGGTCCTGCAGGGGAAGGGCCATTCCGCGGGTTCACTCACCCCTCCGTTCACCCCTCCTCTGGCCTTCTACCCAGTGACCATCACACTGACCCATCTGCACTTCACTTAGTGAGCCTGGTCTGGGGCTCCTCGGGGTTTAGTGACCACACAGCATGGTCCTTGGCTTTAAGGGCCCCCAAGTCTAGAACAGGAGCCCCATAGGTGGGTTCACGCAGTGGCTCACACTACATGTTTGTCCCCAGCATATGGAGGTGATGGCGTCTCCCCAGTGAGCATCTCACTCAGCCAGAGGTGTCCACACCTGATGGACCACCAGAGACCTGCAGGGCTGCTAAAGGGGAAGCTTCCTCGGCCCCTCTCACATGCACAGAATCAGTGTAGAGTTTCTGATGTGAACACTGGCACTACCATCTACCTTGTATTTTTTACGAAGCTCCGATAGACACTGATGATCGGCCCAGCGTGGGGCCCGGGTTCTCACAGTCTCCTCTGCACTAGGGGTCCTCCTCCTTATGAGGCTGCCCGCAGCCATGCCCCTCCCAGGCCGTCTCCTGGCCTAAGGATGCTGTCATGTCTCTGTTCCATCAGTGCTAGGGGTGACATCCTCTGTAGATGTTGACCGAATTCTCTGACCCGGCACAACTCCACATCTCCAGGGGCTTCTTCTGCCCATCCAATCTTCCCGTTATGCCAGAGTGCCCACAGCTCCCGAGGAGAGCGTCCCGAGTCCCACCAGCTAGACGCCTCAGCCGTCCTTCCACCCAGGTGGACAACGCCTTCTCTGTGAAGTCGGCCCTGGCCTCTGCGGCCCTGGGTGCTCCGTCCCTCCTCTGTGCGCCTTCAGTGCGCCGACTTTCCCCACGACCACCTGCTTGTGGACCGCCCAGGCCTCCAGGGCAGGCTCTGTGCCCGTCTGCTCAGCCGGGGTTTGTGATCACACAGGCTGCAGCCGCAGTGGGTCACAGCGATGATTCGGTGGGTGCCTTTTTTCTCACTGTTGTCTTGGAGATGTAGCTACCCCAGTTCAGTGTGTCTGTTCACTTGATACCACCAGCCTCCATTGAGGGATTATTTTAAAATTAACATCGGGGGGAAATGACAGGGACTTTGAGTCATGGGGCCGAGAGTCCCAGCTGAGTGGTGTCCGAGCTGCAGGCCCATGTCGGTGTGCTGGTCTGAACACTGGGGATGCAAATGCTTCATGGTGGAGGAAGATTTAGTAAGACAACTGCAGACCGAGCCCCAGCACGGCTAGCTGCTGGCTCAGAGCAGACAGTGCAGACAGGGCGAGTGCTGGGCAGTGGAGACCCGGGGTGGGGGGAGCCAGGGCGCAGGGTGGGGACCTGGGGCGTTAAGCTCTAAGAGGTGTGTCTTTCCCCACACATATCTGTATCCCCAGCACCTAGACTGTAACCTGGAGGAGTTGCTCATGAAAGATTTTATTGAGTGAATGAATGAATGATAAGAAGGCCAGTCTGGCCCGAAAGCATTGAGTGGGGAGGAGGGGCGGCAGGGTGGTGGGCGGAGGGTCAGGGCCGGTCGGCTCGGGAGGAGGCAGTGACCCGCCAATGCAGTGACGTCCATCAGAAGGTCTGAGAAGGGGTCTGCCAGGGTGGGGCTCGTCATGTGAAAACATCGGATGGGTTCCTGGAGTCAGTATTGACCAGTGAGGACAGGAGAGCAAGGCTCCGAGGAGAGCTGAGATCTGCAGCCAGGCTGCTGAGGACAGAAAGGAGGGAATATGGGTAAGGAGTAGGAGCACCTCCCGGGCGCTGTCCTGGGAGCGTGTCAGTGAGTGAGAGTGTGAGTGTGTGACTGCATGTGTGTGCACGGGTGCATGTATGTGCATGGGCATGTGTGAATGTGTGTGCACGCGCGTGTGTGTGTGTGTGAAGGTTGCCAGTACAAACACAGGATGCTTGGTTAGATTTAAATTTCAGATGAACAACAAAATTGGTTTTATTGGATCCCATACAATATTTGGCTATGTTTATAGTGAAAAACAAACAAAAAACCAAGTGTTATAAGTGCTGTGTTTTCATTCCTATCTCTGACAACCGTGCATGTGCATACTAGTTCACTTAATCTTCCAGAGAACCCATAAAATAGGACCACAATGAATTCCATTTACAGCCAAGGAAAGAGAGGCAGCCAGAGAGGAGTGAACTTGCCCCAGGTCCACGTCCCAGACAAGGTGGGGCCAGAACTCCCTCCCGGGCAGCGGAGGCTGTGCTCTGAGCGGCGAGGCTGCAGGGACCACAGGCCCCCGGGGGGCTGCTGGTGGGGCGGGGATGTTGGGCCAGAAGGACCCTCTGCGCTGTCTTCACTGCCCCCCAACCCCAAGCCCTGCCTTCCCAGCTCCCTGCTCTCTCTGTAAACCCAGCCCCAGGCTGTTGCCAAGGAAACGTGGTGCCTGGACGGGAGTGCTGATGCCCTCAATGATACCACAGAGCAAGGCACCTGTGAGGCTTGATAAGGCCCGTGTTGGCACCGGGCACACCTGCTCCTCAGTCTACCTCTTCAGGGTCAGCCGACCCCCCCCCCCCAGGTGTCGGCCACGCTGAAACTCCCACCCTTGGGCTGCACATGCTGGGGACAGGCTGCACGCTGAGTCCTGCTTGCTCGAGCCTCTGCGGAAAACCTAATAAGGGAAACAGGGTTGATTAATCCCAGATTCTATGTTGGCATTTAATCTCGGCAAATGTTAGACAACAATCTCATTACGTGTGTTGTCTTCAGTGTGATGGGCAAGGAATGAAATCAAGCTGCAGAATCAATTATTTCGGCAGAAATTGTCATATAAGACAAAAAACATCATCAGGAGACAAACGCAGTCATGATTAGGACTTAATTTATCTGGTGCTGATTGCGGAGCGAGTGCTGTACCTCTCGCGTCCCGTGCTGGGCACAGGCGGGGGTAAGTAATACTCTTAAAGTCCTCGCCCTGTCTCTGTCTCTGTGGCTCTCTGTGCCCTCCCTCTCTACCACTCGCCCAATCAGGATCGTTTCATTATTTTCCTGGCAGACGTATCTGAAACCAGGAACACAGAGTGCCCTCTCTAAGTTGCACAGGCCGGATTGGAGGAGCCAGGCTGTGACCCAGGAAGGGAGATCGCCACAGGAAGTGGTCCTCTCATTCCAGGACCCCTCCTGTCTGGTAGCCTGGAAGGCGTGAGGGGAAGGACAGGCCTCTGAGATGTCTTTGTCTACCATCAGCTGGGTTTATACCATATTCCCGGGGAGGGTGAGCAGGGCAGACTTCAGCATGAGACATTCCCTCTGGTCCCTCCTCATCCCTGCTGGCCAGGCTGGGGTGGGGCAGGGTGTCAAGTATTACAGGTCATCCCTGGAAACCTACTCAGGGAGTGGGGATTGTCAGGGGGACATCTTCCCCACTTGCCCAAGTCCACCACCACCTCTCTGCTCCTTCCTCCCATGCCAGGGGCTCGGCCCACCTCCTGTCCCTACAGAGCTGCCCTCTTCCCACAGAGATCTGCAGTTGGCGCTGGTGAAGGTGCTGGAGTTTGTGTACAGGCAGGAAGGGTCACGGTTGTCCCAGCATGACCAGGGACACCCCAGGGCAGAGCTCATCTCTCTAGCCAGGTCTGAGCCAGAAAGGCATGTTTTTATTGAGATAAAACTGACCCGCCTGCCTCTCTCAGCTCCTTGGAGGTGGTCAGTGTGTGTCTTCAGAGGGACATGTCCCACTGCCTAGTGCCCACTCCCCGGAAGCCAGCCTGGAGCTGGGGGCAGCCATGAGAGCAGAACCAACCTCAACACAAACAGGAACAGGCACCCCAGACTGCACCCAGAGGTGAAGTCTGCGGTTGTCTCATTCACCATCATAGCCTCAGTGACTGTGACGCGTGATGGGCCCAGGATGCTGCCAGCAGGGTGACTTGGGGGGCAGGAACGTCACCTACAAGTGAGGACAGCGCAGTGTGGGCCAAGGTGCTGGAACATCTGCCAGAAGGGCAGGCGGAGTCCCATGTGCAGGAGAATGAGGGGAAGGTTGCTCTAGGGTGCCTCTTGGCCAAAGACACACTCAGCCTCCCTTCCCCACATGTTAAAGGGCCCTGTTTCTTGGAGACATGTTTGGTTGGATACTCTCTTACACAAACGCTGTCCCTCATACAGAACGCGGGCACTCAATGTGGAGCATAATGGAGCATGTCTGTCCTTCCCTCTTCCTGAGGGATACTTCCTGCAGGAAGCATCTCAGATCTGCAGACGCTCTCTAAATAGCCCTGCAGAGTCAACTCTCGGTAAACACCAGTAGAACGGAAAAAACTCAGCACTCACTGTCTTCTACAAAACCTGCAGAGCTGGTCAGCATCAGCCCCTTCCTCCTGCTGCACACATGAAGAAATTCACCCATGCTACAGCAGTGAGGACATGTGTGACGGTTTCTGGTAGATTCATTCGTTAAAAATGTAAGTTGAGAAACTGGAGAATTTTAAAAACCGCAACTTTGCAACCTCTGTGAAATGAATTGACCCAGGCAATGAGGCTCGATGGATGAGTCCATCAGACCGTTGACTTTAACTTGGCAATGGGGAGATCTGGGTGACACCGCCTAAACCACAGGTGGGTCTTGGCATCCATAAGACCATCAGGAAGTATGCCTCCTGGTGTGTGCGTGGTGGGAGATCCTGTATTCTTCTCCCAAAACATTGTATCTGAAACTGCTCAAGCCCCTGTTTTCCAAGTACGGAAAACGGAAAAGGGGTGGTCAGCTTACCGACACCGCAAGGGCAAGCAGATGGGTCCTGCATTGCTGGCATTTCACAAAACAATTGCTCTACTGTCTGGAGCAAACCGATATACAGACAACAGGGCGTGAGAGACTCCTGAGCAATAGACAAATGTAACCTAGCTCCATGCGTCCACACCGCTTAGATTCCAACTCTGACTCATACCTACCCACTCTGTGCAGACATTCACGAGCCCTCTGGGACACATAGCTTTGGACTCCAGTGCTGGATAAACATTCAGAAATGATCATTAGTTGTGTCCAACGAGATAATGGCATTTTGAATGTACACGAAAATGCCCATTTTTTCAGAGACACCCACTGAAACATTGAGTGGTCAGAAGACATGGTGTCTGGCGCTTGTGAAGAAGAGATTCAAAAAAGTTATACATGAGTGAATGGAGCACATACAAAAAAAGAAACCTTTCCACTTTCAAGGACGTTCAAAATTTTTATCTAATCAAATTTTTAAAAAAGTAGACATTGGGGACTCCGTGTCTTAAGGAATTAAATGTGTACATAAAACCACTTCCGCTCAAACATACAACAAACAACTTTGGCAGTCAATGGGAAGTCAGATCTGCAAAGCTGGGGGTCACCTGCAGAAGTTGTATCACCAGAGCCCATCCCTAGGTCTGCCCAGCGCCCCCTGATGCCTGCCTTAGTTTTTACACTTGGAAAGTCACGCAACCCTCCAGGTGTGTCAGTGGCTATAGACACTGTTTTTCTTTACCCCCGTAGCGAGCAAGCACCCCTCCCCTTCCACCCCCACCAGGCATGACTGAAAGAACAGACGGCTTGGCCTCTGCACAGCTGTGATACCCCATCTTATGAATGGATGGATGAGGCTAATAAAAAAGACTGCATTTTGTGGTAAAATTGCTTCCTGGTCTCTCTGGGTCTAGAGGCTCTTTTAATTCTGTAGACATTGTGTCTATAAATCCATATCTTCCAGGCCAGGCTCTTGAGTGAGTGACTCACTGGCGTCCCACCACCACCCCAAGGATTCTGAAGACATGGAGACCCTTTGAAATCAAAGGGAAGGTGGTCACCCCATCTGGACTGCCTTATGCTTCCAAACACTGGCTCTGGCTGTAGTAGAGAAGGGAGAAGTGGAAAGATAGACCCGCAAGGGGGCTGTGCTAGTGATGTGGGCAGGGGACGAGCAGCTTGGGCGGGGTCGTGGCTGTGAGGATGAGCAAAGGTGATGGGACCAAAGTGTTATATCGGGCTGCAATGAAAGACACCACTCAGTGGCCACATCCTTGTTTCTGACCTGAACACCCAGCCGGCAGTCTCCAGGTTCCTCAGATGGAGAGAGTGATGGGAGCCGTGGGTCTGGGATGTGGACTCCATGGCCCTCATTGCCAGGGAGGCTGTGAAGAAGCTGGTGGAGGCACAAGTCTAGAGAGCAACTCAGGGCAGCAGCACACACATGTTCTCTGAACATAGGGACCAGGCGGGTCACCCAGAGTGGACTTGTAACTAGAGGACAAGGACAGATGACGGAAGACCTTGGAATGGTTTGAATGGAGTCAAGATCTCAGAGAAAGGACAGAGCCACAGAAACTGTGAGGAGCACTTTAGTCCGGATAAGAAGGTGCCCCTTGGCTAAGCATAGCTAGAAACCTGGAAATAAAGCAAGAGGTGGCCACTGGGAACCCTGAGAAGAGGTGAGAGGAAGGCAGGCTGGTCAGGAACTCATGGAATGCACGGACAGCACAGTGGACAGCACGGTGCCTCCCACCTCTCCATCCTCAGGGAAAGGGACCGGGCACTTCCTGTCCCCCAGGCGAACATCAGAAGCCAGCACAGCTGACTCCCTCTGCCTCAGGATCCAACATGCATCCACGCATGACACCAGATGAGCCCAGAACCACTGCCAAGGTTGAAAATTGGGAAAGTTTTTGAAAATAATTGGCTAAGGAGATGTCCCCCTTTCCCGCATGGCCCAAGACAGCTGCCCCACCCAAGCTAGAGGTCTAGGGAAGGCTGGATGCAGCAGAAAGAGGGAACACCCCCAAAACACGCTATAGCCTGGGAGTTCTCTTGATCCCTGCAGGCCAGAGATGTCCCTCCTCCACCCAGAGACAGGGAGAGCTCAGGGGGCCCAGCAGGGGGTGGGGGGCACAGTAATGCCTGGCCAGGGAATCCAGAGACCCCTCAATAAGGGACACTTGAGAGGCTGGTCTGCAGAAACACTATAGCCCCTCAGGTGGATTTTCAGAGCCCAACAGAAGCCCCAGCAACATCAGGTGAACCAAGCAGCCCAAAGTAATGTCACAAAGATGTCAAAAATTAGGCTGTCATTGGAACCACAGCCCCACCACAAAATAAGCCAGGACCTGGGCATTAATGTAAACAGTGGTGACCACCTGCTAAAATCAAAGACTTAACTAGGGCACAGAGTCTCCTAACGTAATGGACAAAGTGTCCCCAGCACAACAAGAAACCTCCCATCACTCCACGAACCAGGAAAACCACAGTTGGAATGAGAAAAGCTAATTAAGAGACAGCAACACGTACACGACTCTGATGTTGAAGTTATGACAAGATCTTAAAGCAGTTGTCAAAAAGATGCATCAACGATCAATTACACATGCTCCTGAGACACGCGAAAAGGAAACGGGGGAAATCTCAGCAAATGTAGAGAAGTTGTAAGAAATGAATTAGATGGAAGTGATGAAATAAACATACTCTAACAGAAACTGTGAAAACCTTGTTGGAGAGACGCAGCAGTAGAGAAGAGATGACAGAGGACAGGGTCTGTGAACTTGAGGACAGACCCAAAGAACGGCCCCGTTCTGAGCAACAGACTAAAAATGACAGTGTGTGTGTGGGGGGGTGAGCAGCACCTCTGGGACCTGCAGCATAGTAAACAGATTTCTAACATCCATGACGTCAGAATCCTGGGAGAGAAAAGAGAGAGAGCACTCCAAGGAATAATTGCTGGAAAATCCCCAAATTTGGTGAGAGGCATACACCTACAGATGTAAGCAGACGAGCAGCTGGAGAGGAGAGACATGATGTACCACCTGCAGGCAAAACCCAAGCTGCATGACAGCGGGTTTCTCCTCAGGAATGAAGCAGCCGGGGTCGGGGGGGGGGGGCAAGCAGGTGTGGGGAGAAGAGACCACGTCCTTCCCTGGGGAGGGCAGCGGGAGAGGCGTTCTCAGGTGAAGGTGATCTGAAAGAGCTGTTGTGAGCAGACAGACTTTTGAAGACTGAATACAGGAAATTCTTCCATCAGGAAGGAAGCGATAAGTGGTAAGTGCAGCAATCACGGGACATCGGGAGGGGAGAAGGAAGGAGAGGGAGGGAGAGGAGGAGTGTGGCTGCATGCAGAGGACCCGTCCGCTTGTGGGGTTTACGAGTCGTACATGAAACGATGGAAACAGGAATTTTAATACCACGGGAGCTTCAAGACAGCGATATTTGAAAGGGATGGTGGGACGGTGCTCCCTGGAGGAAGGACTTACGTCCTCAGGAGGCTCCAGTGTGGGCTCCCGCAGACAAGGGTGTGAAAGTGGCTAAGAGGGCAGGCTCTCCCTTTTCCCTTCTCCCTCCCCCACTGGTGCTGGAGCACCTGCCCATCTACAGACAAAACAAACAAACCTCAACCTAAACCTCACCCCTGACGCACAGAAATTAATTTAAAGTGATTCATGGACTTCAATGTAAAATGGAAACCTACAAACCTTTTAGAAAAAGATGGGAGGAAATCTTGGGGATTGATGCTTGAAGAACAGCTCCTCCACTTAGCACCAAAACCATGAGCCACCAAAGAATCATGTATGCATTGGGGTACATCAAACCTATTTTTTTTTTTTACTTTGAAAAGAAACAACAACATGTGAAAAGAATTTAAAGGCAAAGTGCTGACTGGGAGAAAATATTTGCAAATAAAAAATCTGACAAAGGAGTCGCACCTAGAACTTATAAAAAAAAACCCTCAAAGGCCATCATGTCCCTATTTCTGGTGCTTATTGTTTATTTCTTCTAGAAAATGTCTGATGAGTTGACATTTATTTATTTATTTATTTTTGCCTTGAGCACCTTTCAAAGAGGGTCTCTGTCGCTTGCAACCAGGGGAGCCCTTCCGTGGAAGCCAGTGAAGGCGCTAGGGACTCCGTATCCCTGTGCCGCGGTCCTGACTTCCAGTGGATACTCAGCGCACTGGACTCCATTTCCCGATGGACTGTGGACATTCCAATTCCATCCCTATTACCGACCTATCTCCCTTAGTCACTCGCCAGCTTTGCCATCCCAGACCGGCAACTGTTACTGCTTAGGGCCAGAGCCAGGGCAGTGGGCATCTCCCGTGGTTCTCTGGGGTCCTCTGCACCTGTTCTGCAGGCATACTTGGCCCTCTTCCTAGGGGCTTTGTAGACACGAGCCTTTCACCAGAGGGAGATGGCTCCCCCTCTCTGGCTCCCTTTTTTCCTCCAATCTCCTCGTGTAGAGCCTGCAGGAACTCTGGGGACTTAGTCCTCATTTATGGCCATGTACTGCTGGAACTGGATGACACATACATCTCAGGTTATGAAGTCACAGCTCTACCTATTCCCAGCTCACAATGACCTCAGGATCAAGTCCCAGGGAGGCTCGCCGGAGGGTACTTTCTTAGCACCAAAGCCCTCCTGAGCCTTTCCTGTTCAGTTAGGACCACAGACCACTGGGTTCCAGTACTGGGGCATTTACTTATCCCGACAAGTGAGTGCGTGAGTGAGGGAAGGAGGCTGTCTGCAGAGCACACATCATTCTTACGAGTTGACTGAGGAAGAGAGAGCTTGAAGCAGTAACAGCCAGTCTGGGATGGCAAAGCTGGCGAGTGACTGAGGGAGATAGGTCGGTCCTCCCCAAGAATAAGGACGCTATCAGAATAAGTGGGGGTGGGGGTCTCAGCTTCCCCCTGAGCCTTCTCCTTTCTTTGGCTCAGGCTCTAGGTTCTTATAGACAATTGTGGGGATGTCCCCTAGAGGAGAGGTTTCCTGCTGCCCGGTTCCCAGTCTCCCTCCATCTCTCTTCCCCATCTCCACTGGGACCGCAAGTGGGGTTCTTTGCTCTACCGGCAGACTCAGTTCTGGTCCCTTTGCTTCCCATTTTCTATCTTCCTTCCTCCTCCTCGGTGAGGTCGGCTCTCTATCCCCCCCCCATTTCCTGCCGACCGCCCTGGGAGGGCACTCAGGTCCAGGCTGGGGGCTGGGCAGCTTGGCCTCACAGCCTTCCTCTCTCCCCTGCTCTAGTGAGCCCTGCCATGGTCAGAGCGTACCGCTGCCTCCGCAGTCCCGGGCTCCTCGCCGCTTTGCAGGGTCCCGGTCTTTGGTAACTCCTGTCCCCGATCCAAGGCAGCAGGGGATGGCCACGGTGGGAAGGAGAGGAAGCAGCATCTGAGAGGGGGGTTGGCTCCTGCCTGTGTCACCGACCCGTGACCCCAAACAAGTGGCACGCTCACCAGGCTCCCTCAGGAATCCTGTAAGTTCCCGAGGCCCTTTACACTTTGCCCAAATTGTTTCCAAAGCGTCGTGTTTGTCCGTTCTGCCGGGACGGGTACGTCACTGTGCCTTTGGTAGCTTCAGGTGTTGTCCTCGACTCTACCACCTGGCACCTGCTGCTGTCAGTGTGGCACCGTGTCCCTCCCGGCACATAACTCGGCACCCTGCCATATCCGTGTCCCCTCCAGGTCCCTCTTTTGTCACTGCCCACTGCAGAGCGTGGCCTTTGGCTTCCCCTGCTAGACAGCAGGGGGAACAGGTGAAACAGATGTTCTCTGGGAACCACGGCAACGGGGAAAAGGGACCTCAGTGCAGACCGGGCTCAATTTTTAAAACCACGAAGAAAAGTGGAGATTTATAGCCAAGGAGCAGGTGCGGGTCAGCAGGAAATGACTAAGGTATCAGAACAATTCCTCACTAAACCGACCTCACAGGAGGCTTGCTGAATGCAGCCAGGGCGACCAGACGTCACTGGGCTGAGGGGGGGGGGGGGGGGCTTTGGTCAGACACGGAGGGTGAGATTCTGGCTGAGCAAACCTGACAGGGTTTTACTAACATTGGACAACACAGAGACCCACATGGGAGCCCTGAGGTGGAGCCTGGCTGAGAAGAGGCCCAGAGGAAGCCACTAAAGCTGGGGTTTGTGGTCAACCCAACAGGAGCCATCTGTTCTGTTCCGGAGTCGGGACCCCCTCATTCCCTCGCCACAGCGGGAAACACTAAAGCCTGGTCTCCTCTCCTCTGTGACGGGAACGCGCTCCTTAGCGACCAGGACGTGCCCTTCCTGGGTCCTGTCTCCTTCCTGTGGGTGCCTGCTGTCTAGTGACACCTTCACCTGGCCTGTGTGCACCTGTGCTTTCCCCTTGAGGCCTGTTCCCCTTGACCACAAGCTCAGGCCAAGCATTGCGTTGCTGAGCCTCTGGATCTAGTCAAATTAGCAACCAGTGGCCACACCATGAGCCCTCCTCTCACCGGGGAGGTGAGCGCCGTGACCTCGGCTTCCAGGGAGGTGCAGGCTCACCAGAGGTGTGCTGCATCGGGAGGGAGCCCTTTCCCCATCTCTGTGTGGTCCTTGCCAGCACCGGGCACCCCTGTCCTCCCTGTGAGGTGCTCATGGGGTGGCTCTTGGTGTCCTCTCTATGGAGGAGGACAAACGCAGGACCACACTCCTTCATGTTCTGACCACAGAAGGTGGATCTATGTCCCTCCAAAGGGAGGGCCCCCTGCGTAGCCTGGGCACACATGTTTGGGAAATCGGTTCTCACAGTGGATTTGGCCTTGACTGCAATTTGTGTTCCCAATCAAAACCATCCCTCCTCACACCCCACCCGCCACCCCAACGCCCCAACTATATAAACTCAGGACAGACACCATTTTACTTCTCTCGGCCCACTGGGCTGCCCCAGCAGAGGGGATAGACCCTGGAGACCCTGCCTCCTGAGACCCCGAGGAGGCTTTGTGCCATCCCCAGCACCCCAAGACATCAGACATTTATTCAGAACCACCAGTGGTCAACTCCAGGGTTAGTTAGGACAGGACTGGGGCAGCTGCTGTGAGGGGGTGACGCTCAGGCCATCTCAGGCCATCTCAGGCCATCTCAGGCCCACAGACCATCAGGGTCAGGACAGGGTGGCTGAGGCTGAGGTGAGTGGGCTATCCCCCCCCCCCCCAGGAGAGCAGACAAGCTCTGAGGATGTGTGCTCGCTGCTCTGGGTCTGAGCCCCACACAGTCTGCCCTCCAGGGCGTGCTCCCGGAAGACTCGCCCATCCTCCTGCAGCCCCACTGTTCTCACGAGCTTACACATGCACCTTGCACTGCATACGCTGCCCAGTTGTGTGCACATATGAGCTGGCCGTGAGCATCCCCGTTTTTCAGAGTAGGAACCGAGGGCTCAGGTGGGGCACGGCTGGCCTGGAGCTACACAGCCCTTGCAGGAGCTGCAGGTCATCTGTCATTTCCTCCTCTTTTGCTGAGACCAGCAGAGACTCTGCCCAAGGGAACAGGCTGCAGGGGCATCGGCTGCTGTTTGGGGTGATGCTCCTTGGATGAAGCCAGAGGGACAAGGAGGAACGGAGTGTCTCAGCTGCACCACACCACGAGGAAAGAGCAGTTGGGTGGCCAACAGTCCCCTGGACTGAAGGCAAGATCTTGGTTCCATTTTGAGGCCCTCAAAGTAACAAAGACATCATGATCCTCCTTCCCGTGAAGGATGCTCTGTAGTAAACATGACTCACCTTCATGTGGTCAGGTGGGTTCTGGGGACTCCTCTCTCCTCCTGCTGTCAAATGAGCAGCATGTACAATGTGCTTCTGGTGACCCTGGGATGAAGGGTCCCAGCGAGGGAGCAC
The DNA here is from genome assembly GCF_036850995.1 of Saccopteryx leptura. NCBI lineage: Eukaryota > Metazoa > Chordata > Mammalia > Chiroptera > Emballonuridae > Saccopteryx > Saccopteryx leptura. The sequence goes on from NC_089503.1 coordinate 318,291,380, forward strand.
TCCTGAGAGAAGCACCCAGCAGGGAGAGAGCCAGGCCTGCGGGTGTGCGCGTGTCTATGGAGCCTGGACACAGGCACCCCTTTCTCCTTCCCCTCGATGTTCATAAAGTTTTGTTCTTCTAAGTTGTGAGAGAAAGGGAGTTAGAGATTGATTTGAGCAGGTTATCTGAAAACCTTTTTCACAGGGAGCCAAGAGCTGACCCGTTCGGAAGACAGATGAACAGCTCCGGTCGTAAAAATTCCCAAGTGACGTTTTTGTGAGAGTTATTTTCAGGAAGGCCATTGCCACCGAATTGCAAGTGTAAACTCACACATGGCACTTGGGCCTCCTAGAGAAAACAGCCACAAAGATCAGTCCAGGCCACGAGCTGTGAAGATTTCCATTTCTCCGGGCCACTGGCAGACATCCATCCTGACTTCTCAGACCGGCCCCAGCATTCAGTGTGGGAGGGCCGGGACACCAGGCTGACGTCGGCGGACAAAGTTTGGCCAACATGGTCCTCCTCTTATGAAGACAGACATCCACGATGGGCTCATGGCCTTGGGAGCTTGTGGCTTAAATCCCAAGTCCCCCACATGCCCTCATAAGTCTGAGCTGAAGGAACAATAATTTCCTTCTGAGGTCTGAGCACCACCTGCCAGGCCAGACAAATGCTATCCATGACACAGGCTTGGGAGGAAGCCGAGTGCTGAGATCTGGCCCCTCACTCACCACCCTCACTTTCCACATTACATAGGTACATATAAGGATAACTAAACTGCTTTGTTGTTACTCATTCATTGGGTCACAGGTGTCATTGACTACTTAATGTATCACAAGCAAGAATAAAAACCTCCCAGTTACATTTATGTTATGCAATGTTCTCCTATCACTTAGAATTAGTACACATGTTGGAGATTTTTATTCAGCATCACTTCTTTTTTTCAAGTGAGAAGAGGGGTAATAGTGAGGCAGACTCCTGCATATGCCCCGACCAGGATCCACCCAACAACCCCTTTCTAGGGCCGATGCTCAAATCAACAGAGCTATTTTTTTTTTTTTTACAGAGGCAGAAATGCACAGGGACAGACAGACAGGAACGGAGAGAGATGAGAAGCATCAATCATTAGTTTCTCGTTGTGTTGCGACTTCTTAGTTGTTCATTGATTGCTTTCTCATATGTGCCTTGACCGTGGGCCTTCAGCAGACCGAGTAACCCCTTGCTGGAGCCAGCGACCTTAGGTCCAAGCCGGTGAGCTTTTTGCTCAAACCAGATGAGCCCACGCTCAAGCTGGCGACCTTGGGGTCTCGAACCTGGATCCTTCTGCATCCCAGTCCGATGCTCTATCTACTGCACCACTGCCTGGTCAGGCTCAACAGAGCTATTTTTAGTGCCCGAGGCTGACAGACCAACTGGAGCTATCCTCAGTGCCTGAGGCTAACACTCAGACCAATCACTCGGCCCAATCTAGCCACTGGGCCTGCAAGAGGGGAAGAGAAATAGGAAGGGAATAGGGAAGGGGAGAGAAGCAGATGGTTACTTCTGTGTGCCTTGACCAGGGATTGAACCTGCGATGTCTGCATGCTGGGCCGACGCTCTATTCACTGAGCCAGCCGGGCAGGGCCTGGCTTCATTTCTGATAAGGGAAATAGAAGTGAGACACACTTAGTACTAAATATTTCAGTATTTCTTCTCAATCAACGTTGTAACAGATAACCACTAATTTAGTGGCTTCAAAGAATCCAGGTTCATTATCTCGTGGTCCTGTCGGTCAGATGTCTGACCTGGCTGTCGCTGGGCTAGACCACGGTGTGAGCAGGATGATTCCTTCAGGGGGCCCTGGGAAGCAGCCTCCCTGGTCCCTTCCAGCCCATAGAGGCATCCATGTCCTTGGGTTCATGGCTCCTTCCTCCATTCTCAAAGCCAGCCACACAGTCTCCCTCTTGCCAGGTCAGCTGATTGGCATCTGTAATCCCACTTGCCACCTTAGCTCCCCTTTGTCACGGAACCCAGTGTGATCACAGGTTCCGGAGATTGTGACATGGATGTCTTTGGGGGCCATTGTTCCGTTGACAGATGACAGACCACAGTGTTCCTACGATGGCGCCATATTTACAGCCTGATTCCTCAGAGCTTTTTGACCCAGAGTTGCCTGAGCCCTGTCTCTCCACAGGACACCCTTGTCTGTGCCACAGCATGTTCTCTGTAGATTCCCTACAGGGGTGATCCGCGGGGTGGCTGGGGGACAAGTTTCCAAGTTGCTGCACCTGTCTGCCAGATCTGGGCACCTGTCCAGGCGATGGCCACTGTGGTAAGACCACCATCTGACTGACAGGTTTGACAAAGTACACGCAGGTTTCTGAGGCATTAAAATGTGACTAAACTGATGAAACATGGCAACCTTTGATATTATAGACAGGACTTGTGATTGGTATTTAATTATACTGCAAAGTCGATGGGATAACTCTACTCTGTCTGTCTGGATCCTGTGTCTGAAGGGCCTAGAAGGGGCCCAGGAGGAAGTAGAGGCTCCCAAAGTATTTGTACTAGAGGCAGGAATGAAGTCACTGGAACACTATTATTTTAATTATTATTATTATTCAGATAAGAGTTGTTAAGAGTCATTAAAGAAATGACATGAGATGCTGCTGGCATGTTCTCTGTATAAAGGAAGTCTTTGAAAAAGAAATAGTTCCCTCCTGTCTCACCCCCCACCCCCAAGACAGAGAGCAGGACAGAGCGCCCCACGGGAGCAGCCTGGCCCCCAGCCCCGTGTACAGATTGTGTGCGGTAACGTGTCTAAGTACATGGATGATACAGGGGTACCTGGTGATTGACAGATGAATGGATGCTGTCATCACAAAGGAATACTGACCACTGAGGTTTGTGATGCTATTGGTGGGTCCCCCCACCCAGAGATTTCATACTGTGTGTTACTCGCCTGAGGCCTTGGTGGCTCAGGTCATATTCTTATGCCATCATGAGATGATATCAAGAAACATAGATTCAGCATATCAGGACTTACCCAGGACTGGATGGAGGGGGTCACCAAGACAAGGAGCACAGGCTTTGGGGCTGCAGTGCCTGTCCCTTCCAGGAGAAGGCTGGCCCCTTTGTAAGCAGGGCATGCCTGTGATGTTGGAGGGAGTGTGTAGGGTGCTGTCTGAGGGGGAGGTGTTGGAGCCGGCAGGACGCACCCTGTCTGAGTGGGACGGGTACTCTCTTCCTGGGTGGGCGTAGCCGCCGCTGTGCTGATGTCTGAGTGACGTTGCTCTGGACAGCAAATCCATGTTTAAATAGTCATATCATGTGAGTGACAAGTCACGTCAGTGCTGGGCCTGAGCACGACTTCTTGGCCAGATGCTGTCCTCCCTCCTCCTTCCCTGGAAGCACCATCCATCTGGTATGTAATGGTGTCGATGAGGAACATGAGCCATGGCGGGGTCTGGGAGAGCCTCACCGAAGGCGGGTGCCCCATTCTGAGCCACGGCTCTGCAACCTTGAGGAGTGTGGGGAAGACCCATATGGGGTTCGCAGCTGGAAACTAGTCACTTTCCCACACGACACAGGAAGAAACCCAAGACTCGTTGACCTGTTACTGTGCTGTCCCTGTGGATGCAGGAAAGAGGCCGATCAGGTGCAAGGGCCCTGTCATCGTGTGGAGTGAGTGCACCAGTTCATCCTGAGTCACAGCCTCGGTGCTGCGGGCAGGGAGGAGGTGCTCAGGGTCATGGAAAGGGGACTGCCGGTGAAACGGGAGCATAGACCGTTTTAAGATGCCCATTGACACAGTGTCTTCCACTTTGAGTGCTTGGTTTCGGGGTGGGAGACCTTGATCACTTATGAAGGAAACCACTTGAGTTCCCAAGAGGGCAGTGACCTTCAGAGCTCTCTGTCCAGTGGGGGGGGGGCAGGGGGGTATTTAATTTCATCTTGTCTCCCTGTATTTGTTCACAGGAGATTACATTGTGTGAGTTATTTTTAATCATTGTTCATTAATCATGGCGAAAGGATGCCCTGAGACAGGGAATATTTGCATAAAGATATTAATGGCCATTCTCTCTCCTTTTGGGTTCTTGAGGCATTAGAGCAGGGGTCTCAAACTCAACTCAGCATGTGGGCTGCAGAGCAAGATCACAGCCGTTCGGCGGGCCGCACTAGGTCTACAAAAGGCAACTGTTACGCAACACTTTTCTCACTGTAGTTGAAAACAAAAAAAAATCAGTACAACAAGCACAATCGTACATGCAGTTTACTCAGTGTCACAAAACGACCAGAAACTGTAGTTCGCATCACAACTGCTGTTAACTAAGCTAATATCTAGCTAGGATGCTAGAGAAATGAAAAATACAAGTAGGCCCCTAGGCTTACTTAATTTTATCCAAAATATTTTGAACTTTGTGGATTAGTCTGCGGGCCGCACAAAATTGTTCAATTGTTCGGCGGGCCGCATGCGGCCCGCAGGCTGCGAGTTTGAGACCCCTGCATTAGAGGAATTCACAGCAAATGGCAGACACAGGGCTGTGGAGAGCAGATTGGCAGGGACATGGCCAGAGAAACGGCCCTCCCAGGCTGCGTGTCCTCCCTGACAGCCCCCAGCACACGATGTGCAGACCAGAATGTCAGCCTCCTCCTTGGGTGTCTCTGCCTGCAGGAAGACCACCTGGATTTCTCAGGGCCAAGTGATCGTTCTTCCTCGGTCACCCATGAGCCGTGAGTGGCCTCTCATAGGAAAGGAACGGGAATGTTTTCAGAGATCGGTCACGTGGGGCTGTCTTCACATTGGCAGGAACTCCCTGCCTGTCGCACACAGTGGACGAGGTCCCTGCCTTTCTGATAGGCTGACCAGAGGACAAATCCAGCAGGGTCTCCCTGGTCTCCTGCAGGGCTGCAGGCATGGCCAGTGTTCACGTAAAAGGTGCTCACTGAACACGCATCAGGGGATGTGTCCTGTGCTGGAAACATGCTCTCTATCCAGCTGTTCCTCGGGAGTTGGGATTTTCTCTCTCCTTTGGCACTCACACCCCTGACCAGGACCCCACCCTCCTCCCGACCCCTGACCAGGAGAAATTAGCACAGTCGATGGAAACCATTGCTGTCCCTCCTAACTCACTCTTTTTATTAAATACGGGAGTCTGTGTATCAGCCATTGCCTGAGCCCTGACACAGGAGGAGTGGTGGAGGGCCCTCCGTGAGCTGAAAAAGCGAAGGGCTGCTCCCTGTTCCTGCTCAGCCGGGGAGCTGGATCAAAGGTCTTCGCCATTCTCTGGGGGCACTGTTACCAGGGACGTGGCATCAGTCACCGTTGGTGCGGTGGCATTAGCACATGACAAGTTTATTGGACGTCCTGTCTCTCATCCTGGGAACTGTTTTGTGATTATTTTTTTCAGACAGAGTGCTAAAACTAGGGGATGAAATAACCATCGTGATAAGCAACCGCTTTTGTCAAGAGAGCTAAGAAAACATTCGAGGGCCACATATTAATAGTGATACTATTTGGTACTGGAAAAACCAAGACTTCCATGGCCGTGGCCCGGCCCGAGGAGGAGGCCGCCCTCTGAGGGCGCTCGGCAGGTGGGAGCTGGCGGGGAGGGCAGCAGCACTCAGTTGTTTGTTCTTCAGGCCTCGCCTTGCTCTCAAGTTCGTCCCAAACTGCCGCTATCTTTCTCAGCCGTCTCCTTAGAAGACGTGATTGCATTTGTGATGATCCAAATAGATTTTTCCGCAGGCATTAAATTTTTAGTAAACAGACCCAAATTAGCAGCTATTTATGACATTTGACTCCAGGGATCACATCAGAAGCACTCATTTCCTAGATAAACACCTCTTCATTGCTGCTTCTAACGAGTGGGTACTTTTATGGGTGGCGATGATGGTGACATTAGACACATGGCCCCTTCCTCCAGGCCCCCAGTCGTGCCTACTCGGGCCTCCATAGGGAGAGCTCATTACCTTCCGGAAGCAAAGGCTGAAGTCAGCGGCGCTAACTTCCCATTGCTCAGTGAAACAAGGAGGGAATCCGAGCCCCCTCCCTCTGCAGAGGTCCCTTCTCTGCGTAATGGGCAGCCTTTTCCTGGAAACAATGTGGCCATGCTCATGTGGCTTCAGGGCCACACCCCGCCAGAGCTGCATCCCGCCTGACTGGGGAGACACTCCTGTCGTTGGTTGAGGTGTCAGGCAGGCGATGAAGGGCCCTGATGTCTCTGAATGTCCTTGCTGGTGGCCAGGTGGCTCTGAGCGCTAATGAGAATGGCCTCGCTGTGGGGCCGAGTAGGAGAGGGCTGAGTGGTGACCGTGGCAGCTGTGGAGCTGTGTTCCCTCTCTCAGCAGAGCTGTGGCTCACAGCTTGATCATGTCCTCGTCTCCACTGGGCAGAGCCGCCTCTCGGTTGGCATGGAAACCTGCTGTCGGACTCTGGCACATTGGGAAGAAACACAGACTACAGTTCAGAATCGCACTCTGTCTCCGTTCATTGGTGCTCCCTTGTGTCCTCATGCATGACAGGCAGGTGGGCCAGGCCAGGCTGCACCGAGGGGATTAAGAAACGGTGGCCCTGGCTGGTAGCTCTGTTGGTTACAGTGTCCTCCCAATACCCAAAGCCTTGTGCTAAAGGTTTTAATCTGATGAAGTCCATTTTACCTATTTTTTTTTCTTTTTTCTTTCTTTTCTTCTTTTAATTCAGTGAAATGAGTGGAGGCAGAGAGACAGACTCCCGTAAGTGCCCCAACCAAGATCCACCCAGCAAGCTCACTATGAGGCAATGCTCTGCCCATCTGGGGCATTGCTCTGTTGCTTAGCAACTGAGCTCTTCTTAGCATCTGAGGTGGAGGCCATGGAGCCATCCTCAGTGCCCGGGGCCAACTCACTCCAATTGAGCTAGGGCTGCAGGAGGGGAAGAAAGAGAGAAAGAGAGAGAGATAAAAATGAGAAAGAAAGGGGTGGAGAAGCAGATGGGCACTTCTCCTGTGTGCCCTGACTGGAAATCAAACCTGGGACATCCACACACCAGGCTGATGCTCTACCACTGAGCCAACCAGTCAGGGCCAATTTTTTTTTCTATCATGATGGGATTTCCCCTTTTCACATCTAGTTCTAACCCTTGTTGTGGACAGTACATGATCCTCAATTCTTCTGGCCACCCTAGAATTTCAGGGTTTGCTTTTTGCATGGTCTACGTGTCCTCTGATGTTCTTACTTTCAAATTACCCATCTTTCTGTTCAAACGTGTTCTCTTGGAAACAGGATATGGTCGAGTCTCAATTTTTGATGCATTGTGATTCCTCTGTCTTTTAATGTCTCCAAGGTACTGTTCCTTATTCACATTTCATGCAACTGTTGATGGAGTCTGGGTCCTCTATTCTATCTGCTGTTTGCTCTAACTGACTTTGTTTCTTTTTATCTCTCCCCTCCTGCCTTCTTTAATCAAGTATATTTTACAATTTCATTTTATTTCTTCTCTTGACATTTTGGGTTTACTGTGCGTGCCCGTGCATGATTTTGTGTGTGTGTGTACATGTGTATGTTAAGTGTTTGGGGGTTACAACATGTATCCTTAACTTTCTATAGTCCCTGAGAATTCACGTTCAACAATTTCACCTAGAACTTTAGACCCAACTGTAATCTTCTTTGGTTAAACTTCTGGCTGGTGCTCTGTGCAGCTGTTTCCATACATGTTAAACCTCCATACATTTTAAACCCAATGTTATTACAATAGTTACTCCTTTAATAGTCACTTCTTCGCCAACACGCTTCAATCCCGTCTGCAATGCGGGGCCCTGTTCCTTGTCGCGTCCTTCCATTCGAAGAACTTCCGTGAGCATTTCTCTCAGTTTTGGTTCTTTGATGGCTAATTCCCTTACCTTTCTTCTGTTTATCAGAAATCATCCCATAACGTTTGCCTTTTGTTGAAGTATGTTTTGCTGGGTCTGCCATTCTGGTTTAAGTCTCTCTCTCTCTTTCAGCCCCTCAAAGGCACCGTCTCCCTGTCTCAGAGAGTCTGATGAGAAGCGTATCCTGAATCCTCTATGTGTCGCCAACCCATCTTTGGTTTCCCTGGTGACTTTGATTTTTTTGTTGTTGTTTTATTCTCCAACTTTGATTTTCACTGGCCCACCTCTGATATGCAAAAATTCTCTCTGAATTCATCCTGCCTGGGATTCACTCATCCTCTTAAATTTGATTTCCATTCAATTCAGGAAACATGGGACAATTATTTCTTTCAGAAATACATCGGTATCCCCATGCTCTCTCTGCTCACTGGGGTAAGCCTTCCAACATCTGCTGAGTCCTCTGACATGATCTCGTGGGTCTCTCGGGCTCTGGCCATGACTCTGTTCTCTAACGTAGACTTCCCATCACTCTGTCTTCAAGTTCACGCTTCTTTCTTCACTGTGGAGTCTCTCTTGATTCCTTCCAGTGAATTAAAAAATTCAGATGCTGGACTTCTCCATCATAGATGTTTATTTTGTAATACTACTTATTTCTCTGTGGAGGTCACTGTCGCCACCGCTCGCTCCAGATCACGGTGCATGTTGAGCATGGCTATCTGAAAACCCTCTTTTTTCCTCCCAGCTTCCTAGTTACATGGGGCTTTTGTGTTTCTGACGAGAGGCCTTCTCCTGTTTCTCCTTACGGCTGATGGGTGCCTCTTCTCTCTGGGTTCATCGACAAGGTGTTCATTTAGGTGAGTAGCATATGCTGTCCTATAAGGTGACTGTGTGTGCGGCCCCAGCACAGTGACTGACTCCGCAGCCTGTGGGGGTGAGCCCTAGCAGAGCGTCTTGTGAAACTTGCATTGGAGTTAAACTCACCTCCCTGCTCATCTGTCCCCAACACTGGGCAGCATTCCTACCCTCTGTGGTGAGGTGTCAGATTCTTGCCATTGGCAGAAAGGTGATGGCCTGTTGTACTGACTGGTGTGGGTGTCATAACGAAGCACCACAGACTGGGGGCTTGAACAACATAACATGATCTTCTCACAGTCCGGAGGCTGGAAGTCCAAGATCAAGCTGTCAGCAGGGCTGATTGCTCCTAAGGACTGTGGGGTTGATATCTGGCCCAGGCCTCTGTCCCAACCTCTGGTGGTCTCAGGGGCCCCTTGGAGTGTAGATGGCATTGTCTCCCTGTGTCTTCAGACTTTCCCCTGTGCATGTGCCTCTGTGTCCACGTCCCCCTGTCCAGAATACGCTGGCCACTGAGTAGGAGTCTCCCTAATGACCTTACCTTGTGTGAATCATCTACAAACTCCACAAAGTCCCTATTTCCAGAGAAGAGCATACTCACTGACACTGAGGGTGGGGACTTTAGCATCTTTTGGGGGCACAGTTCAACCCATACCACCTACTCCTCAGCCTCTGTTTTGCCAGGTACTACCCTGCCTGTTGCCCACAAACCACAGGCATTCTCTTGCTGGTGTCTCTCCCAACCCCTGGGATTTCTCCTCCTACCCACGGCATGCCCTGACGTCCTAGCCCAGTGGTCACTCCATACAGAGGTCCTGGCCCACCTGTGCCCTCTAAGTGCTGTTTCCCCCGTTCTGTGCCTCCAAGGCACGCTCTCCTCACCTGTCTCAGGGCATCTCCTGATCTACTCACCTCAGGAGGCATTCGCCTGTCTAATGTCTCAATCGGTCAATTGTATGTAAGCTGTTTTATTCACGATTGTTTTTCTAGGGCCTGCAATGGTGTCCAATATACAAAGCACACTCACCCCGGGACAGAATAGGCTTTTGTTGAATTAAACTTGACTGTTCCTTCTGGGAGAACTTGAGAAAGTGCTGGCTATAGCACCAATATAGACAGGATGCAGGAAACATAACAAGGAAGGTCAATATTGTGTGTGCCTGCCCAGGGCCCAGGAGGACCAAACCGTCACCACTGCCATATTCCTCCAACATCCCACCAAGGCCATGCAGATGTCCTGGGGCTCTCTAGGGAGGCATTTCCTGGGGACAACAGAAGATGAAGTGTGTCATTTCCTCATGGAGCAAAGTCAATTAAAGAACGAGCACCATCCCTGCCTTATTTCCCTTGGGGACACACATACCTCACTGGGAAACCCAAGGGTGCTGGTGTTGCCGGAGGCCTGCAGACCGCTTCCGCCGGTGTCTGGTGGACGGGACCGTGGGGATCCAAGTGCTCCCAGGACAAAGGGACCACGTGGAGGAGGGGTGGGAGCCGACAGAGCACCCTGCTGGCCGAGGATGGGGGGACGTGCAGGACCTGACTGCGGGCAGAACTGGGATGGGCACCTCGTCACAGAGCTGTGCCCTGCGTATAAAAATGGGGACATACCTGAGAAGCCCATCAGCAGGAGTTTGGTTAAAGACGTTGCCCACCCACAAAGCAGAACCCAGACCCGGAGGGTTCTGACATGGGTAACGCCCACAGTTATGCTATGTGAAAAGCAGTGCAGAGTATGATGTCACCAAGCATTGTGCACAGGCTGAAGTCAAGGGTGTCACCGTGATGCGTGCCTTCTGTGTGCCCGTGTTGGATGTGACCCTCATGCAGAAAGTGAGAACGCCCTGACTCAGCGGGGTCAGCTCCTTTTCTAACCAGCCCTGGGACTGCATTCCTCAGGGGTCCTTCTTCTGCCCGGGAGGACGACCAGGTGGCACCATGGATTCCCGTGTCACTGTCAGGAAGTAAAAATGTACTGACACCAGTTATCTGTATGCTCAGTCCCGTGTGATGGAGGGAACCTCAGACGTGTGCCCGGGGAGCCAGCCAGGAGGCCTGCGCAGGCGAAGAGAGTGCGGCCAGCTTCCGTCTCCTTCCTCAGTGTCCTTTCCCTGTTTTCTCTCCTCTGCGACAGCGTTCTGCCCCAGTGGGGTGTTGGAAGTTCTTATGTGGCCGGAACTGCTGTGTGCAGGGCCCATGGGGCCAGAAGGCTGTCTGTCTGTCCAGCCTGTCCTTTGTGGGCGGGGCCCATGGGGCCTAGAAGGCTGCCTGTCTGTCCAGCCTGTCCTTCGTGGGCGGGGCCCATGGGGCCTAGAAGGCTGCCTGTCTGTCCAGCCTGTCCTTCGTGGGCGGGGCCCATGGGGCCTAGAAGGCTGCCTGTCTGTCCAGCCTGTCCTTCGTGGGTGGTGCCCATGGGGCCTAGAAGGCTGCCTGACCTGTGGTGGCGCAGTGGATAAAGCGGCGACCTGGAACACTGAGGTCGCTGGTTCAAAACCCTGGGCTTGCCTGGTCAAGGCACATATGGGAGTTGATGCTTCCTGCTCCTCCCTCCCCCTTCTCTCTCTCTCTCTCTCACTCTCTCTCCTCTCTAAAAATTAATAAAAAGAAAAAAAAATTAAAAAAAAAAAAGAAGGCTGCCTGTCTGTCCAGCCTGTCCTTCGTGGGCGGGGCCCATGGGGCCTAGAAGGCTGCCTGTCTGTCCAGCCTGTCCTTTGTGGGCGGGGCCCATGGGGCCAGAAGGCTGTCTGTCTGCCCAGCCTGTCCTTTGTGGGCGGGGCCCATGGGGCCTAGAAGGCTGCCTGTCTGTCCAGCCTGTCCTTCGTGGGCGGGGCCCATGGGGCCTAGAAGGCTGCCTGTCTGTCCAGTCTGTCCTTCGTGGGTGGCGCCTGCATTTTTTCTTGGCAGTGGGCACTTGGGTGCAGCTCCCTGGAGGCAGGCCAGTGACCTCTACTGCAACTGCCTGTTTATCACCTCCTGCAGCCACTGGATTCTTCCTGCAGAGGTGGGTCTGACCTTCCAAGGACGAGGTCTGAGATAATAATCTCTCTCCTCTGCCGATTTCCTCATACAGCAAACCCTCACACACACTTTGCACCCCAGCCTTCTGGTCAGCAGAGTTGATCCAGAGTCTGAGCTCCCAGGAGATCCAGTGGGGTCTTCCGACTTGCCCACATCAAGTTTGCTCCGAGCTTTGAGGTCAACCAGAGAGGTCTGAGACACATGGGGACCAGGGAGTTGGCATGGGGAAGGGTTGGGGTGCTGTCTGGGCCTCTCCAAGTTTAGGTTTTCCTCGCCTGGGCAGAGAGAGTGCCCTGTAGGCTCAGATGGCATTCACCAGAGCCCTGGCATGGGAACTGAGTCTATAGGATAATAAACGCCTCATTCTCTCCTGGGCCGGTTTTCCCTCAAGGACAATGAGAGAGGGACTGTCTGCAGCTGGTTCTCCAGGGTGTGCTGGCCTCTGTGCACTGAGGACCCCTGCAGTGCCTGTTTGGGAAGGAACCACCCAGATTGCCAGATCTTCACGGTCATGCAACCTTAGTTGTGTAGCCCAACTCCCCTGTGTTCTGGGTGACACAGCACGTCTAACCATTGGGCAACTGTTTAGAACATCACTTCTTAGAAAAGTTATAGGTTTACAGAAAATGGCAAAGATAGCACAGAAAGAAGCCATACAGAGCCACACACCATTGTCCTGAGAGTAGGTTGTTTCCTAGGCAGGCGGTATTTGGCGTAGTTAATGAGCCAAGATAGATATGCTATCATTTAGTTACATTTCAGAGTTTATTTATATTTCTCTAGGTTTTTTGGAACTTTCTTTTGTATGTTTATTAGTTTAAGTTCAATGTTTTCTCTTTCCCACCCCAGGACCCCGTAGAGCTTTGACTGTCTTGTCTCTCCAGGCTCCTCAGGGCTGTGGAGATGTCTCGGACTCTCCTTGGTGATGATGACCTTGACAGTGTCGGGGGAGGACTGGGCAGGTGTTTTCTAAGATGGCTCTCAAATGGGATTTGTCCGATGTTCTTCTCAGGGTTAGATTGTGGCCGTGGGTTTGGGGAGGAGGACCGACCGCAGAGGGAAGAGCCTTCTCCTCACATCCTGTCACGGGCACATGCCGTCTGCCTAACTGATCTCTGTGATGTTGACCTTGGTCTCCTGGCTGAGGTGTGTCCACTGTGCTGGGACCTGCCCCCCCCCATCCTGTCCTCTTTGGGAGGAGTTTACCATGCATGGCCCAGATTATAGGGGTGGGAGTCAGGTTCCACCTCTTGAGGGTGGAGCATCTTGGAATGGGGGACACTTGTCTCTTCTCCCATTCATTAACTCAGTCATTTAGGCCCACCAGTGTGGACTTGTGGGGACTTATTTTATACTTTGGGCTACAACTCAGCCCTACTGGGTTTTGTTGTCAACCTGACCCAGCACTGACCATTGGGAGGTCCTCTGGTTGCCACACCCCGTCATGATGGGGTGAGGGGAGCACATCCTTCCTGTCCGGCCTGCAGGTGCTCTGGGCTCACTGTGTGTAATTCCTTCCAGCCCTGGAATCAGCCAGGTCTCCAAGGACCTCAGTTCCTTCTGTTGGACAGGGGTTTTAAATAACACGAGTAGGCTTTTAATGAAGGAAATGTTTGCAACTCCGTAGAGGAGAGAAAAAGTGAGAGCAGGACCTGCGATGCTGTGGTTGGTGTCTCCTCCACCGAAAGTCACCACAGACATTGTCACTTTCCACCGACAGGAGCAAAGGGCAGCACGCTCTGCGTTGACTTGTCCCCATGACTTCCTGTACTAGGAACTCTCTCGACCCCTGGCATCCTGGGGAGCAAGTCCGGGGCAAGAAGGGGGAGATGGAGCTCAGATCTCCCTGGGGGTGAGGGGCAGTGGAGGCCCCTTGTTGTAGTGAGGACAGACCAGCAGTCCTTGCCTTGTAGGATCTCAGGGCAAATCCACTCCAAGGGCTCCACTCACAGCTGTCCCTATTTGGCTGGGACCTGTGACTTTCCTTTGAGCCCTCTCCTGAATCCATGGCAGGGTCGTGGGGTGCGGGCTACGGGAACAGGCCTCATTGGAGGGCAGTGCTCATCTACAAGTGCTCTCAGACAATCTCATTGGCCCTCAGGAGGCCCCTCAAAGGGCCTTTTGTTATGCGCAGCTGTCAGATGAAGAAGCTGAGTCCTAGGGAAGTTCGACTAGTGGTCAGAGGCCACATGACTGTTTCCTGTCTGATTCCGACATAGCACGAGTGTGTGGAGGCTGTGAAGGTCAGAGGAGCCTCAGGAAGTTCAGGGTCAGCATCATGTCACCTGGCCCAGCTGTGGTCAAGGCCACATAGCTGGTGGGGACGGCTGCTCTCATTTCCTAGTGCCCTCGCAACTCCAAGCACACTGACTCGACACGGTGGCAATTATCAAGAATCTATAAAGCTCTTTTATTTAGGCTTAATGTTGGGCTGTCAGGGGGCTCCACATCCTCCATCAATCCTTAAGGAGCCATGCTCACAAGACGTGGCTGAAGCGATGTGGTCCCGGCCCCCGCCTGGGCTCCACTGCAAACCCTCTCTCGGAGGCAGGAAGCCTCCTCCTACAGAGCGGCCCCACCTGCAGCCTGTCGCTGTCTCCTGGGCTTTCCTCCAACAGAACACTTAGATCCTTTTCAGGCAGGCACTGCCCCTCCGAATCCTCGAGGCCTGCCAAGGACCCCTCACCGCTGCTAATTGAAGATCGCTGAAGGTTAATGGCAAGGCCTGGCATCTGCAGCTGGAAGCCACATCCTGAGTGACGGGGGTAGGGGAGACCTTCTAGAAGCTCCCTTTAATCATTGGGCTATCTCTCTGCTCACCTACTCCATGGAGGATGAATTATGTCAGCCACGAGCCAACTTTGCCCACAGTGACGGCTGTGATGACGGCCTGCCTGGCACGCAGGTTCCCCTCAACGTTGGCGCTCCACATTTATTGTGCCCCTGTTCTATGGAGCAGACAGGGCTGGGGACCCAGTGTCCAGGGCTGACCCCGAGGTTCCTGTGTGTGTGCCCACCTTCCGGAACGCTGGCTGGGATGCATCTGCTCCGAATGGTCACTTGTCTGCTGTTGACCTGCTCTTGATGTTCTCATGGGTTTTTGGAATATGAGAGTTTCAAGGCCTGGCTTTCTATCTGCGTACATACAGGTGGCCTCTCGCCAGCAGCAGCAGCAGCTGGATAAAGCAGAAATCAGGATGCCAACACCCGTGGGTCAGAAAACGCCATCCCCTCCCCCAGAGTTTCACACTCCAGGGCCCCCTGTGCCACCCGGGAAGGAGCCAACACATACAACCTTATTCTTAACACTGGTATGGAATAAGAGGTTTACTTGTATCACCTGTTGGAGAGAGAAACACATGAATAAAAGTATTTTTTGTTTATCTGTCACAGGGTATTCATTTGTGCTGCACAATAGGCTCACAGTTTTATTCTAGTCTCTGTCTGCTTATCCCGGCGTGAGTGCCAGATCCATCCAGACCTGCAGCAGACAGTGGCTAATCATAATCTGCACAGGACTTCCACCCCCAATTCAGAAGCCAGGAGCCCACACAGAGAGGCGGCGCCAGGCCTACGTGTCTGAGCTTCGGGTCGGCGTTATCCCTTCTGCTGCCCCTGGCTGGGTTTCTCAGCACATGTGAGACGCCACTGGGTCACCTCTGTCTTCTTTATGGGTCTTCGGCCATTAGGGAGTCCCCCCTCCGATTTCAGAGACCAGTTGCTGATATTCGGTTCAACGTGCCACAGATGGGTCAGCTGGGTCATGGGCAGACATCAAAAACACTTTCTCTGGGGTTTTCCCTGGAATTGCATTAAACTGAGCAAATAGTTACTCCACTTTCTGCTCCCTATGATAGAGTTTCCCAGGAGAACTGCATCAATCAGAGATCGCTGGACACTGAGTCACATCTCAGAGGTGAAGCTGGACTGTGGGGGCTCCTGAAAGCAGGCCGGGGAGGGTCAGGGGCTCAGCATGCCAAAGTGGCTACAAGTTGAAGTGGTAGGGGGCAGAGAAGCCAAGAGCTGAGAGTAAAGAGCAGCTCAGTCTGCAAAGAGGCAGGAGAGGAGACGGAGGCTGAGCAACACAGCCTAGGAGACCAGGAGGCGGGTTCAACTTCAAGACACTCAGACTGTTGCTTTGGTCCATGCTGGTCCTGTGTCAGAACCCCGCACCACCCAGGACAGATGGAGGAGAGATGCAGGGCCACACATACCCCTGAGAGGCTGAGCAATGCTCTCTCTGGGTGGTCCAGGTAGTAATCAGGAAGCAAACATCACTCACACCCATGGAGGCTTAGAGCTTAGTCCACACTAGGTGCCTTGTAGGCATGTTGCTTCTGTCATTCCCTTTATCCCAATCACATTCCTTTTTTTTTTTAAGTCAGTGTGAGGAGGGGAGACAGAGACAGACTCCCACATGTGCCCTGACTGGGATCCACCCTGGCAAGCCCACTAGGGGGCAATGCTCTGCCTATCTGGGACATTGCTCCGTTGCTCAGAAACTGAGCTCTTCTTAGCGCCTGAGGCGGAGACTATGGAGCCATCCTCAGCACCCGGGGCCAACTTGCTCTAATTGAGCCATGGCTGCAGAAAAGGAAGAGAGAAAGAAAGAGAGAGAGAGAGAAGCGAGAGAGTGAGGTGTGGAGAAGCAAATAGTTGCTTCTCCTGTGTGCCCCTACCAGGAATCAAATGTGTGACATCCACACACTGGGCTGATGCTCTACTACTGAGCTAACTGGCCAGGGCCAGCAATCACATTCCTGACTCAGAGTGTATTTCCTCACTCAGTGGTGCCTCTGGCTGACATCACTGACCTGCCATGGTCAACGCTGCTGTTAAATCACGAACTCAGTCAAGCCCAGGTGGGCCCCCTCCATGACCCTGGGACTTTCTTCACCTCAATGACTCTGGTTTCTTATGCGAGGTTTTCTGTGACAGATTCAGACTTGATGGTAATTTCCCAGCCAGCGTCTGCTCCAGGCGCAGCTTGAGGACAGGACTTGTGCAGCACACTCACCTGGAAACTCCCAGAAGCATGAGCCGCGTGGTTCACCACTCCCATTCGGAGAGGGCTGTGGTCCTAGAACTTACATGCCGGTCAGGATTGGAGGAGACATGTCACGATTCGCAGAGTGAGTCCACCTTCCTGAGCTAATATCACATGTGCTGTTACAATCAAGGTGAAAGGGGCGGGCATTGGGAGCAGCCCACAGGACCTCAGACCGAGGACGGCTGCAGCATAAGGGCCGTTCCGAGGATGAAAGAAAGGAGATGGTCATCGCATCTTCCTGGGAAATGCAGCTCTGAAAACTGTCCACGTCACCCGTTCCTCTGGGTCCAGAGAGTAATCTCTGTGTCATTCTTATCTGTTCAAGCAAGGCGGTCACTTCTGCTGTCTGTCAAGGCCATCGGCTCCCTGCTGGCTGGGCCAGAGCTCAGGCCAGATGAGTTCTAAGTGTTGAACTTTCAAGAAAGAAATAAAAGAGAATAAAATAAACTGGCCCTGGTTTCTGATTCTAGATAATGGCTTTTCGGAGGACCTCAGAAAGCGCCTCTCCACCTGCCCTGCTCCCCGGTGAGAGAGGGTGGTAATTACAGCCGTTCCCATGGGTTGGGATGTGACAAGGATGTCGGAAAAGTCGGCTGCTGAAGACACACTTCACCATGGGAGAGCACTTCTTCTGCTCACAAACAGCCCTGCAGGCTGAAGAAAATACCTCTTCTTCAGGCTGAATGCTCCATCTGTCCCATGGTGTCATCTGCCTGGTTTTTAACTGAGTGCCTGTCTGGTGATTTTTACATGATGTCAATTCAGGGTGAACCTGAAACAAACGTGGTGCCCTCGTTGGGGTCCCACCTGCCCAGAGCAGAGAGAAATGTCCCACCCTGTGGCGGGCATCCTCTCTCGCCCTACGCCCGTCTCAGAGTCTGTACGCCCTTCTGCCACTCGGCTCCTACCCACAGTCTCAGAGAAGTCAGATATGCAGAGGTTACAATTAGACCGAAATCCCACACTGTGCAGAGATCAGTGTCAGAGAGATGTAGGTTTCAGGACGGGTTCTAGCTGAGGTTATTCACTGTACTTTCCTCATTTGGAAAATAGAAATAATGTCTAACTTACAGATTTTTTATCAGGACCATATATAATGGAAAATGTAAAAAGACCAATTATAGCCTGTGCCTAATAAATAGCAGACTTATTTGTCCTCAGGTAAAATGCTGCTGTGTCAGGTGTCTCTCATTTTAGCTTCAAGTAATTGATTTTGTATCTGAATCCTCCATCCATCTATCCATCCATTCATCAGTTTGTCCAACCATCTAGCCATCCATTTATTCACCACCCATCCAGCCAACCATTCATCCATCCACCCATCTATCCATCCACTCATTAGCCAACCATCGTCCATCCTTAATTCATCCATCCACCTACCACCCATCCACCCATTCATCCATCATCTGTCCACCCACCATCCATCCATCCACTCAATGGCTAACTATCAGAGGCTCAGCCTGTGCTCCAAGCATACTAGCTACGCTCTGAAAATAAATGCTCCTCCTTGTCAACCACCTATGTCTGTCCACAGCCCAAGGAACCCAGATCCTCTCTCTTTGTCCGTCACACACACAAATCATTAAATCTTCTTCAGAGAAACTGAGGAGAAGAGGTTGAATCTGCTTTCATAATGCACATCATCCTGCCTCCGCTGCCCAGTTTATTTTAAACGGAAACTAAGCATTTGTTCCCAAAATATTTATAGACTTCATTTTGTGTGTCAGGCCACATAAAAGTCCCTGCTCAGAGATATACTTTCTGAACTTGCATCTCTGAACTAGCTGGCTCCAGATGGGGCTGTGGTCACTGGTGGTGACTGCCAGCTTCCCAGCCTCCCCAAGCTTCCTGCACAGAGCCATCGCTGGGTTCCAAAACTACACAGGGGGAAGATGACAGGCTTTGGAAATAGAATCCCACACCAGATAGCTTTTCAAAGCCACACGGCTAATAACTGCTCCAAGTCCTTTTTCTTCCCCAGAAAATAATGATGTGATACCTACTTCAATGTGAGCATGGAATGTGATAACGTTTGATACATAAATACGTGGGATTTCTGCTCAAGATAGAAGGCCTGAACATGCGGTGAGACTCCTCTGAATTCGCTTCAAACACAGACATTTGGGATTAAGCGTTGCCACGTAAGAAATGTCCAAACCTGTGGAGAATTTTTGTAAAAGTTGATTTGAGTTTATTGGAGTCCAGCTGATGATGAGGGCAGGGGAAGCAAGATCTCAAATCCTCTGAAGAGAGGAGGCTTTACAGTTTTTTTCATGTGTTTGGGATTAAGGAAGAGTACAGAGAAGTTGGAGCAAGCCATACTGGATTGCTAAAAAGATTATGTTCTCCCTTGATGGCAGTTTAGCCTTTCCAGGGTCTGGAAGAGAGGCCTGTCTAAGGTGTGTGAACCTAGATGCACAAGGACCACGGACAGGGCCAGTTTATGCCAAAGATTCCACCTTTTACTAAAGAAGTTATAGGTCTGTGTGTGACTCTCCACCATAAGTTGCCCAGTTAGGCATTTATGATCAGATCGCCCTGAGTGGTTACTTTTGGTTGCTGAACTTTTATACACCCCTTTTCTCCTTCCTAATATATATTGCATGTAAAAAAATAATAAGTCAGATGGAAAGGTAGAGAAAGAATGCACCCCATGTTTGAAATATGGGGATGCTTTCCAAGCCAACATTATGATCGAGTTGGAGGTTCACGGGTACAGCTTACAGCCTGTCTTGGTAAAGTTTCCTCTGGAAAACAGCCAAGCCCCTCTGTGACATAGCTCTATGGCTGCTCCCACACTACAGAGCCAGAGGAGTGACCGGGACGGAGACTGCTTGGAATGCACAGCCTCAAACATCTGCTGTCTGGACCTTTATAGATGAAGCTTCTCCATTCCCGATCGAGGCACCCCCTTCCTCCACTTCCAGGAGTGCAGGAGGTGACAAGGCACAGAAGAATTGCTCTCATCTGAGGGGAGAGACCCTCCCAGAGCAGCTCAGATGTTTTGCCCAGTTGATGTAGGGTAAGGCTGCACCTCCACCTAAATCAAGAGCCATGGTAGCTGCAGACTTCCGCCTCCATGGAATCAGCTGAGGCTGCCGTTGGTACCAATTCTTGTCCAGCTTCTCCTGTCGCCGACCCTGACTCCCTCACTCTGTCACAGTATTGCTCGCAAGAACATGTCCAGCACATGTCTGCACACACACCTATGTTTCAGAGCCAGTTCACTGAGGACCCTGCCGATAAAGGGTCTGAAAATCTTTCTAAGCATTGGATTGACTTCCAAAAAGGGATGTGACCTGTGGGGTCACAGTCAGATGAAAAGAGATGGTCCTGGGCCCTGGCCGGTTGGCTCAGTGGTAGAGCGTTGGCCTGGCGTGCAGGAGTCCCGAGTTCGATTCCCAGCCAGGGCACACAGGAGAGGCGCCCATCTGCTTCTCCACCCCTCCCCCTCTCCTTCCTCTCTGTCTCTCTCTTCCCCTCCCGCAGCCAAGGCTCCATTGGAGCAAAGTTGGCCTGGGCGCTGAGGATGGCTCTATGGCCTCTGCCTCAGGCACTAGAATGGCTCTGGTTGCAACAGAGCGACGCCCCAGATGGGTGAAGCATCGCCCCCTGGTGGGCATGCCGGGCGGATCCTGGTCAGGTGCATGTGGGAGTCTGTCTGCCTGCCTCCCCGTTTCCAACTTCAGAAAAATAAAAAAAAAAAAAAAAAAAAAAAAAGAAAGAAAGAAAAGAAAAGAGATGGTCCTGAAAGGGGAGAAACCCCAGGTTCACACTCACTGAATCCCTGCCTTGGCTAAGCTCTCTGACATTTGTATTTTTAGCCTAGCCACCACCCAGCAGCAAATATAATTTCTCTCTAGGAGGAGACAGTGTTATCTGGAACATTAAACACATTCTGAGTGTTTAGATTCCATTTCCAACAGGTACATGACCCAAAACCACAAGTAACAAAAGGTAAGAGGAACCTACCCCTAGAGAATTCAGATACATTATTACATAATATTTCAAATAAGCCTATTTTATATAGCAAAGAAAATGACAGACAAGATAAACAGTTTACATAGAAAAATTGGCATCCAATAAAAGGAAACTAATGGGAAATACAGAATTAAAATTTTAAAAAAGGGAATTGATATTTTAGAAAAGGGTATAGTTCAAAAATTAGATGCAGCTAAAGAGAAAACTAGAAAACCAGAAGGTAGGTCATAAGAAAATAAATAAAATTAGTAAGAGACATATGGAATGTGATTCAAAAGTTTGATATATTTGTCCCTCTTTGGGATCAGTTTTTACTTAATTAAAGTCCCAGAAAGGAGGATAAAAAATAATACTGTACAGCCCTATGTTTAAAAACAATAAGGAGGAAGACATTTTCAGAAGTCATACTGAACATGAGACCTAGACAGAATAAGAAAAATAAGATCACAATTAGTCACAATATCAAAATCTCCTGAAAACCAAAGACAAAAAGAAAGACTTAGAAGTCTCACAAGATTAGACAGTAAATTCCCCCTTTTGCCAACTTCTATTATGAATCTACCTTTGCCACCCAGCATAGTGTATCCCAAGGTTCTCTTTACCAAGCCACAGTCACAGAGCTCCAGGGAAAAACAACCTGGTCTCATCTCTCCAGGCAGAGGAGAACAGAAGCTCCATCTCCACACATGGCTTTTCCAGTCTACCTGAATCATTACCAGCTAGAAGCAGTGGTCATTGGGACTTGCACGTGAGCTGCAAAGTATAGAATTGTGACAATTCCAGTGCCATGTGGACTTTTCCTGGATGTGGACTTTTCCTGGACTCCTGCTCCTTGTAACAGCTCCTAACGGACTGAACTGGGGTTGGGTTGCATTTTTCAGGGATTTGGCATGGTGTTGGGGCCAACTTGGACTTGGTGAACATGTTAAGGACACTACTCTTTTATGGATTCTTGCAGTATGGGCCAAGAGTTTGCTTAAAGGCTTTAAAAAAAAATAGAAGACTAGATAAAGAAGATGTGGCACATATACACCATGGTATACTATTCAGACATAAGAAATGATGACATCGGATCACTTACAACAAAATGGTGGGATCTTGATAACATTATACGGAGTGAAATAAGTAAATCAAAAAAAACCAAAAACAAAACAAGAACTGCAGGATTCCATACATTGGTGGGACATAAAAACGAGACTAAGTGACATGGACAAGAGTGTGGTGGTTACAGGGGGCGGGGGGAGGGAAGGAGGGAAAGGGGGAGGGGGAGGGGAACAAAGAAAACTAGATAGAAGGTGACGGAGGACAATCTCTCTTTGGGTGATGGGTATGCAACAGAATTGAATGACAAGATAACCTGGACATGTTTTCTTTGAATATATGTACCCTGATTTATTGATGTCACCCCATTAAAATAAAATTTTATTTATAAAAAAAAAAGATTAGACAGTAAAAGTAACAGTAAAATGACAACTTATTTATTAATAATAAAAAAAAAGAAGCGAGAAAATGGGAAAAATGACCAAAAAGGCTAAAAGGAGACATGAATAACAAAAAAAGATAACTGGAAAAATCCTCCTACCTATGTGAAAATTAAACACATTTTTAAAGAGCTCATTGGTCAAACATCCTAAGTGGAAATTGGAAAATGTTCTGAACTCAAAGTGAATGCAATAATATTTACTATTTAATTAAATAAGTGATTTTAATTACATTATACCAGGGGTTATGAGATAAAGGTAAACTCGTGCTCAAGTGGAAATTTATTTTATTAAAGGAAACATGAAGGAGGAAAAGTGTGCATTTGTCAGCGTAGGACAAGAGAATGTATTTCATGTGACAATTTGTGTGCCTGACTTATAGTGTTTAAGTGTTTTTGCCCATGAACCAAGAGTCTCATTCATGCTGTAACCTGGGCCGTGTTACAGACAAACAGTGTGATGGCTCATACCAGTGTCGCTGCGGAGTTCTGTTGATAGAATATCTTTTTAGTGAACGACCTTTCCCGCTGCAAGGAAAACAAATATTTTGATCTTCTACCTCATCTTGTGGACAAAAACCAATTCTAGATCTAGTTTAGATTACAATGTGAACGGTTGATCGTTAAAACGTGTGGAATGGATTAAAGGCAATGTTCTAAGGAACGTGAATGAGTGTCAGGAAAAAAAAAATTTTTTTTAAACCAGGCAGAAAAGCATGAACTGTAATGGAAAAGACTGATATGAGGACATGACTTGAAATTGTGAAAAGTTTTCTTTTCCGAGTCACCAAACAAGAGGAAGGCATTTACTCTCTGATATTCAGACCTGGGATGAGGCAGAAACTCTTCAATGAGAAGCAGAGGTTGTTAACAAGGGACAACGGTGGTAAATCAGGACGCTAGGTTCGATTACAGTTAAGAACTTACATTCATAGAAATTATATGGCAATAAGGGAGGAAAATGCAACCCTAAGAGAACTCACACACAGACATTTCCAGAGGACCAATAAACACAAGGAAGAGACGCTCCATTCATTCATCATGAGGGAAATACAAACCAGGATCACAAGGCAAACCACTCGTTACCCAGCAGAATGACTAAAACTTAAAAAGCTAGAAAACACCAAGTGCTGGTGAGTCCATGGGGAAACTGCAGGTCCATCATGGTGACGGTGAGAGTTGAAATATGTAATATAAGTGATTACAATTCCAGGTACCTACACCCCTAAGTGTGTACACACAATCACTAGTAAGCATACGGTTCACATTCTTAACAGCCTTGTTCTTGCAAACAAACCACTGGAAATATCTTCAATGCCCATCAAAACAAAATGGGCTAATAATACATTATGCTGTGGGCAAGGTGGGTGAAGGGGTCAAAGACACATACCTTGTGTTACAAAGTTAGTAAGTCCAGAAATTGGAAAGGATAGCCAAAAGAGAAAAAAAAAATGGCAAAGGTCAGCCTTCATATATGTTAGAGGAACTATGAAATAACAAACTCTAGTCACACGGAATGATATTAGTGACACACACAGATGTCATTTTGAATGGAACACAAACACATGCAAGGAGCACATGCACGTGTGCACGTGCGTGTCTGTGGTGCGCATGTGTGTGCGTCGTAATTTCATAGAGAAAGCCCTAAAATGAGGAAGAGGGTTGTACCCATCTGTTGATAAAGTTTGTATGAATTATTTCAGGTATGAGGAATGAGATAACTATTAAGAAGAAAAGGAAAATGTCTTATAAAACAGAGAATGACATTGTCTGGGGATCATACATAAAAATGTGGACGGGCTCAAAATTATATAAACATGGAACAGAAATTGGTCCTGGAATTATTACATGCATATGTTAAAGAGTTTGGCTGGAGGGAAAGTGTGTGTGTGTGTGGGGGGGGTTTTAGGGTGATCATATGAAAAATCAAATCCCTGACCTCTGCCAGGACAGGAGTCATTGATGTCTCACAAGGAAGACTTGAAGGTTCAGTGAAACGCATTACTTAGATGTATAGATTCTTACCAAAAACCACTGAGGAAAGGCTGTGGTACCCTCTGGCGGGCAGCACAGAAAGGCATTGGGGTGGGGGCTGTTTTCTTTGTAAAAAGGATCTGTAGAATTCTGTGGCTTATAAATCTATACATGTGTAACTTGATAAAAAATAAACAGTCAAGCAATAACATCTACACTGTATTATACATGCATACAGTAGAAATGTGATCTATAGCAACAGTAGCAAAAGGAAATAAGTATTCATTGATGGACATCGGTGCTCACACACATTTAATAACTCACACATTTCATATACTTTCATAGAGTAGGGAAAGAAGACAGATACCAATTTTATTGAAATCGCTAGTATAATTAAGATACCACAGCTAGACAAGTGAACACAGGAAGAAAAACCTATATTTGAGTCTACTTCACACTGATGAATAAATATCCTAAATAACATTTAATCTCAAAATCAACACTGTATTAAAAACAGCACGTCACCACCACAAGGAGCTCATCCCCGGCGTATACGAGTGGCTCGCAACCCTTTCCGTGGGTTTATTCCTCCCTTGAAAATAAAGGTGAGCCTTTAATGCTGTCCCCAGACGCTGAAGAAACATCGCTCATCCTTGATAAAGACCATTTAGAAAACAAAGACAGTCATGAAACACTCTTATCTCGATCAGAAGATTTGCCAGGAAAATGAAGCAGCCATTATCCTTAATAGCAAGACATTAGTGATACATCTCAAAATCAGCTCAGCTAAAGACGCCTGCTTATCCGTGGATGTTTACCAATGTGAAAAATGCAACATGGCGTGTAGGAAAGAGGACATGTTTCCCTACCAAAAAAAAATTGCAAAAATAGAAACACTGATAAATTACTAGAAGAGGTCATCAGAGTTCAGCCACCGGCAGCTGAATGTATCTACCTATGAAAATCAATAGCTTTTCTATAACCAGCAACAATCAAATAGAAAATGTAATAGGAGAAAAAACAACAACAGATTCAATTCTCTGCCCCAATGATAATATAAAAGAACTCCAGGCAATTCTAACCTACTGGAAAAGTAAAAACTGGCAGGAGAGAGACAAAGACACATACCACCAATCAGGGCAGACCCACACTGTGACCAACAGTCCACAATTCTCAGTGGCTTAGCAAAATATAAGGTTGCTTCTTGCCCCAATAATAGTTCAGTGTGGGTTTCCAGGGGTGGGGATGTGACCTCCCACAGGGATCCCTGGGGTCCCGGACTCCTGTGGCTCTGACATCCTCCTCCAGCCCCAGGGTCACTCGATGGCTGGCTGCCTGTGGGTGGAAGGTAATAGGAGGAGGAGGGGACACAATTCGGTGGGCTCCTCGGGGCCAGATGGAGGTGGCTCGGGTCATTTCTTCCCATTCTTCATTGTCTGGACCTTGGTCACATGATCACACCTGACCGGGAAAGAAGATGATAGCTGTCACCCTCTGTGTCCAAAACGTGAGGATAGGTGGCTTGGGAACCCTAGCAAGGGTCTGTCGCACAGGACAAGACTCAGTGTCGTAAGAGGTCACTCCCCACTACGGACCTCCTCAAGAATCCAGGCACTGTTCACGCCTCCGGAAAATTCTGGCAGGTTTGGTTGTGGACACCCACGACCTGACTCTCTGGTTTGTGTGGACAAGGAGTGCAGGGGGACAGCTGGTACAACTTTGCAGAAACGTGGGTGTGGGGTTTGCCCAACCCGAGGCCCCACAAAGTTAGGATCTCACAAAAATAGGATGCTAAAAGCAGCCAGAAATCATTGCTCTGCAAACACAGCAGGGAGAACCAGGCCATCTTGAAACAAACTGATGCGTCGGGGAACCTGCATGGAATACGATTAAGTTAACAGATAATAAAAGTGTCAGGCACGTCGGTGAGGAATGCACCTCTATCTCACCCACGGTGTGGGGGCACCTGACTCTCCACTTGCTCCGGAAACTAGATGGATCCTAGCTTAGAGTGCTTGTAAATAAATTTTAGTTTGATTAAAATGTGTCTGAAAAAAAAAATCTCTCTAACCTGCGGCAGGGGAAAGCTTCATGACAGGGAAGAATGAGACGTCTTTCCGAAAAAGGCTGACAAGCTCCTCGTGACAAATGACAGGAGTCCCGAAGTTAATTGGCAGCTGCAAGGGGGACAACAATATTCTCAATAGACACAGCAAAAAGATTACTCTTCAGAATTTAGAGCGGATCCACACAAATAAACACACACACACACACACACACACACACACACACACACACACACACACACACAAAGGAAACCTTATAGAAAACAAAGATTATAAACTGTAGGTTCATTAAACATGAAATAAAATGATCAAGAGACACGTTCAAAGACTCTCAGATGCAGACTCATGATGGGAAATTGTAGAACTACTTATGGGCAGAATGCTGAAGACTGGAAGCCGGGAGATGCATGCCTTCGGTGCCCACGTGCTGGTCCAGTGCCCTTCCCTGAGGGGTCAGGGCTGTTTGACCCCAGAGCAAACAGAGAACTAGGCTAGCTCATGGAAGTCATCTCTGGGGTGGCTTGCTCTGAGCTGGCCAACATGCCATGAAGACACCCCCCACTCTGAGGCAGCCCCATGAAACTGAGGACCCCAGCTAAGGGCTGGCACCAAATGTTTCTGATGTGTCTCCTTTAGTCCCTGTTAAACTTCAGAGAACAGCAGTCTGGCCAACATCTGACAGCAACCCAGGGGAGACCCCAAGTGAGAAATGCCCAGAGCTCATACACTCTGTGGGCATAATAAATGCTGGCCTATGCCACCTAAGGGTTGTGATAATTTATTCATGGATAATAGCAACAGATACTTAGCACAGTGGTGGGGCACCATCAATGCTTAGAAAGAAGTACTATGGCTATTGTCAGAAAAGGCACTTCTCATTCTGCCAGTTGTCTAACACAATCTGAGGACAGCCCTTCTCCCAGCTGAATGCATAACCCAGCAGAGCCTGTGCCAGATGGCGGCTGACTGGTTGACCCTGTTGGCCCCTTGCTCTTATGGACTGCACTTGAGTCCTAGAGAGAGGACAAGGGAGATGAGGCACACAGGACAATGTCAGGGCAGGAGCCAGCCTTGTACTTTTGAAGGACATGGCCAGATAGCTCGGCCAGGAGCGGCAGTGACCTTGAACACCCTCCACGAGCTCCCTCTCCTGAATTTGACTGCACAGCTGCCTTCCTCTAAAGTTCTTTAATAGAATGCAGCGAAGTCCTTCCCTGGGAATGTCTTTGTTCTCCAGGCATCTGAACTACAGGGTCGGGTTAGGGAAGGGTTAAGGACTCTGATTGGGATTAGTCTTAAAGAGCCTGACCAAGGCTTGAGCCTGAATGACAAGACCTATGCACAGCATCTCGGAAAACAACACGCTGCCTCTCCACGCTGCCCACTAAGAAGGCCTGGATTTCCATAAGCAAGTAGATAAACACAAGCTCCGAAGGCAGCCAGGGGACGTGAGGGAGGACACACTGTTCATTAACTGCTCTGCTGGCTAATGGGATCACCACGGGCCACGCAGCATCTCTTCCTAGATCCCAGCACAAAGGCCCGCTGGCTTCGGTCACCTGCGGGTTCCAGATTAGGCTCCTGCGGTACCAGTCCGGCGTTTGCTCCCACAGGTAACACTGATCGGAGAGGGCTTGGTCGTGTGCTAGGAGGCCACACACACCCTGGCCGAGCTAGGCCTGGGCCGACGTGGGCGGTGGCAGGCTGTGCGCTGAACTCTCCCAGCTTGAGACCATCAGTCCCCGGAGGGGGTGGGGGCCCCGCCAAGCTGACCAGCGCTATGGGTGGCCAGCTCTTCACAGCTGTGGATGGAGCAAGCCTCATGGAAATGGGCCGACAGACACTGCTCTTAGGAAGAACATGAGCAGTAGGGAGGGTTGAGTTCGAGCAGGAGACCTAAGCTGCCAACAAGGCCCAGAGCACCTGGGGCTTCAACGGGAAGCACAGCGCAGACGGTGGGCAGAGAGGAGATGCCGCCGTGGCCCCTAGATGCCCTTGGAAACCCGTGTCAGGCTCCGTGTGCTCCCCACCCTGTGCGGAGGTGGTGGCACCTCCTGCCGCAGGCTGTCTTCCCCATGGTTTTGAACTCTCCACACACTGAGTGAAAGACTCACCCAGGTTTCCACCCAGGTGGCTGCCTGCCCACCCCCGATCCTCAAGGTCAGGGAGATGGAGCTCAGAGTGTCACAGCCACAAATGCATCACCCACCTCACCCAAGAATTCTGTCCTAACTGTGCTTGTACCCACCTGGCACAAAGGTGCCCAGCCATGACACCCCCGAGGTCAGAAATCTGCCTGGGCCCCTCGGTCCAGGGCCTAGGCCCCTCTTACCTGGACAGAGCCACTCCCACCTGAGCACATGCTACCCGGCTCCCACCCCTGTACCAATCTCGGTAAGAGGCTCAGATCCAGTTCCAAGAGTTCTTCATTGGTTCCCCACCACCGGTTTGAGTTAAATCCCACCATCAGCCCGCCTTTGAAAGCCTCCTCTGAGTAGTGTGCCAGGAGGCCACACACACCCTGACCGAGCTAGGCCAGGGCCCCTACCCTCTCTGGGGACTGATGGTCTCAAGCTGGGAGAGTTCAGCGCACAGCCTGCCACCGCCCACATCGCCCCAGGCCTAGCTCGGTCAGGGTGTGTGTGGCCTCCTGGCACACGACCAAGTAGTGTGCACACTACTGCCCCACCTGG
This sequence comes from Saccopteryx leptura, assembly GCF_036850995.1. NCBI lineage: Eukaryota > Metazoa > Chordata > Mammalia > Chiroptera > Emballonuridae > Saccopteryx > Saccopteryx leptura. The sequence goes on from NC_089503.1 coordinate 318,320,303, forward strand.
TAGTCCCTATAACTCTGCAGGGCCCTCCTTGTGCCCCAGCCCTCACCACACCGGCCCCTCTCCAGCTGCTGCAGGGCAGCTCAGGGCAAGGGTGTCTAGAGGTTCAGACAGACCTGAACTCCGACTCTCCAATCCCTCAGTTTTCCCATCTATAAAACAGGGAGAGCAATGGTCCCGCTTTGCGGGGTTGGTAAGAGGTTTAAATGTGAACGCCGGTGAAGCAGGACTCAGCGCCCAACACGCAGCTTGCTCCCGGTAGTTCCCATGACACTACGCATGACAGTTGCTGTTTCTATTACTATTGTCTTCATCACCTTCACCATCATCACCATCCCTGCCTTCTCTGGCCCTTGAAGAGCGGGACTAACAGCCCTCAGAGGCTGTGGGGACCGCTGGTGACAGAATGCCCTGTGCACGTGTCACGGTGGTCTCCGACTTACCTGAATCGACAGTGTGTACACTGTGACCTCCACCACATTCTTGCCTGCTGAGCGTCTGCATCAGCGCGATCCCCTGTTTTGGGTTTAAATACCGATAGTGAGTACCTGCGCCATGCGGTCATGCATGACCCAGTTGTGGTCTCTGTACCAGGCTGCCGTTTAAGGACCCTCCATATTTAAATGCCACCGTGGTGGGAAGTTTTTGTCTTAATTTTGTTTTGGGGTTCCCCATCTGGTTTTCAGGGTGCTTCGGAGCCCAACCAGATTGGAGGGTTAACCAGTGTGTGGTCATAAGGCTTGGAAACTCCTGCCGGGAGTTTCCCAGCACAATTTCTGGGGGAAGTTAATCTGGGAGAAAGGGAGATTTTGTTGAATTCCACGAAACTGGCAGTTCTTGGTTTGACTATTACACTTGAGTGAGGTTCTGTCCTGACGGTGGGAAAAGAGCCCTCATCTCTTTAGCCACTGCCTTTTCCCAGCACCAGGTCCCCACAAGTACAAACACAAGACTCTGGACATGGACAGGCAGCAGCCCGGACCACCTGGGGCCTGGCAGCTTGGGCCACCTACTGAGTTGCTGTGAAGGGCGTGAGCCTGCCCTCCGTCTGCTCAAACGGTCGGAGGAGGACACGAGGACTTGTTTTCATGGACCCTGCTCCCCTCCCCGTGGAGAACAGCTGCAGGAGGAGCCTCCCACCTGGCCCTCCTGCATCCCAGCTCCTTTTCTATTGACGTGGCCACCAGAACCGCAAGCTTGCTCCCGATGGTCCTGCCCATCCAATTTAACTGTGAAGCCAGAGGGTCAGTTTGGCGTCTGCCTTTGAAGACACATGCCGCCAACGTTGTACATAAGGTGGGGGCTGGGAAGGGTGGGGCCCGGTGTGCCCATCACAGCCACGAACACAGAAGGTACGCACGACAGGGAGCAGAGGGCAGGAGGGGCCGTGGTGGCTGAGCAGAGAGGGCAGAGAATGTCGGGCAGGAGGTGGCGGAGGACACAGATACATATTCTGAGCTTTCTACGCCATGGTCGAGGTGGCTCTGAGCTTCATCCTCAGTGCACTAGGAACCACTCAGGTGCTGTAAAAACAGGGTGGCCCCCCACCTGCTGGAATTCCTCCTGACCACTGTGGTGCCCACGGAGGCAGGGCCTGTGAGCACCACCTCCAGCAAGGATGAAGGCTCCTGCCTTCACTTCATCCAGCCCACGGGACTCCCGGTTCTGCGATGACACCCGTGGACCCAGGAGAGGGCAAACATTCAGGCGTAGTTATCTGTTCTCTGAAGGCCAGCTCCCCAGTGCCCGGAAGCTTCGGACCCTCAGTGCAGCAAGCTCTCCTCGGCCTTTGACCTCTTCTTCCTACTGCGCCCAACTCAGTCAGAGCCCTTCCGAGCTCAGAAAGGATGAGTGTCACGAGTCCCCAGGGGTTCAGAGCCCAGACAGGTGCCTGTGGGCAGCCCACCAGTGCCTCCCGCACACCCACGGCCACACAGTGTTGCAGCAGGAGCAGGGCCCGCACACGGTCACTGTCGACATTATTAAGGAAAACTGTAATTCACAGCTTCTTGGTGTGGTTTGAATTTCAGAAAGAGGAGAGAGAGAGAAAATAGAAGCAGTAACACCTGCGCTAATTTCCCCTGACCTTCCATGGTCTGCTTCTTTAAGACTTGCATTTCAAAGGGACACAGCGCCTCCCCCAGATGCTCATGGAGCTGCTGCTTCCAAACCTCACCTGGTTTCCCCAGCCAACGGGGGTTTCATGAATTTTGTATATTCACACTGGGGCTCTTTGAAGTTTTATCCTTGAGAAGTAAAAACAAAAACAAGAAAGTGGGCGCAGCTGCTACCAAGCTCAGATTCAACAAGCACTGCGGGGGGTTGACACTGAATTTGAAAGTCAACAGCTCTGTGGAGATTCACCTGGCCGGCTGCGCCCTCCTCGCTCAGCAGAGGAAATCTGAGCTTGGTGGGCTGGGCAGGCAGGGGCAGGGCACGCAAGCAAGTCAATGGAAGGTGTGCTCAACACCATTTACATTCGCAAACCCGTGACAGACGTGGAGCCTGCATTGCTGTGTAGGTGTCCATGTGTCTGTGTGTGCGACAGACACACAGTGTGTGTGTGTGTGTGTGTGTGTGTGTGTGTGTGTGTGTGTGTGTATGAATTAGGAGTGGACCGTCTGCATTGCCAGGGCTGGAGTTGGTGGGCAGCGAGTAGAGAGTGGGGGTTAAAAGGAGGAGAGTAAAGGAGGAGCCAGTAAAGGAAAGGTTTTTAAAAAGTACGCACTTAAAGAAAATAGACGGCAAACTTTTCTGCACATTTGTAAAGTCCATGGGTGATTATCAGTTTGTATATAATAATTCAATTTCAAAATGAAAAGAGAATGGGGGTTGGGTCGCCCTCAGAGGATGAAAAGGAATCATGGCCAAGAAAGTGCTTCGTAAACGGTAAAGTGACGTTCCCGCTGAAGTTACTATTACTGTTGTCTAAGTTGCTATTGCTGTTATTAAAGAGTCAGGCAAGGCATGGGCTACACAGGCCTCGGGAAGACTCCAAGCAAATAGTACCTCTGAAGGCTGTCCTGCTCTGCCTGACTCCAGCGGGGCTCCCAGCTGGGACAGCCCTCAGGCCAGAAGTCAGGGGAGGGTGTTCCGCCTGGGTGTCACCAGCCCTCACTCAGCCATCCTGTCCTGGGGTGCCCTCATTCCCTTTATTGACCCACTCGTACCATCCACTGCTTCCTTCCCAGAAACCTGTTCTAGAATGACCTCAGGTTGGTCGGTGACCCCTAGTTGTGATCTGAGGCTCAAAGCTCCCTCTCTCAGAGGGCAGGCTGGCTCTCACCTACAGGGCCACTGAGCGGAAGTGAGGATAGGCAAGGACTGCCAGGGACAGACCGGGAGGTAACTTCCCCTTCCCCCTTGAACCTTCACTCAACCCCCACCTAGAACCAAACGCAGGTTGCTGCTCCCCCAGGATGGGTGTTGGCCGTCCCTACTCCAGTGAGATCAGAGCTAGAGGGGACTGAGCTTCTGTGCTGTGACCACAGTCAGCCTTCCATGGGGGTGGAGGAGACAAAGGCCATCCAAAGTACCCGTGTTTTCTCCAAGGACAAGAATGAAGACGTCCCAAGGGATTTAGGGACAGCCTTTGGAGATGATACTGGAAAGGGGGCCCCCAGCCCCAGCAGTGCCTGCAAAGGACAAGAGAGGACCCTGGACTCCCATGCGCACCTGGTCGTCGCAAGTGTTGTAACACTCCCTCCACCCCCTTGGGGTGCTGTCTCAGAATGCGGAGAAGGGAAAACCCCCAGAGTCAGTGGGGGACCCATACCTACCGGCAGTAGTTGGCCACCTCTCCACCTCCCCCGTAGGTGGAGTGGGACAAAGCCTCGTGGAGAGTCAGGATTTTCACCACCACTCAGTGGAATGGAGGCCACCTCCCACCTACACATCTGTGGAACCCACATGGGAAGCAGTAACAGGGCACCCATCTCTGTAGCACCCAGAGTGGTATCAGCAGAGGCCTGAGGGAGAGCCTGGCCCCCACCCCCAGCAGTATGAGAAGTTCCTTCCCACCAAGTGTCAGTGGAGGCAGAGCAGAGACCCTGGACACCCACCCAGTCATTAGCAGGGGGTCCACCTTGCTCCACCAGAAAGGTTTTGGCCAAGGCCCACTAACACACATGATTTAAACAAGATCCAGAACGTCACAAAACAATATCCCAAATGTCCCATTTTCAATGGAAAGTCCCTCCCTCGTCACACTGAGAACCATTAGGACCTCACTTGAATGAGAAAAGACCATCAGCATGGAGAGGACACAGATGCTAGAACTGCCTAAACGGGGACATTGAAAAAACCAGACTCAAAAAATGCAGCCAAGAGCCAGTTACTTCACCTCAGATACAAATGGAAGAAGATATATAAAGCCTCAGCAAGGAAATAGACACATTCAGAGCCAGCAATTTTAGAACAGAGGATGGGGACTAGCAGAGAGAAGGAGGGGCCAAGCAGTAGTCCGAGAAAGTGTGGCTGAATGTCCCCCAGTTTGGCAAAACGCGTACACATACGGTGTCACGGGAGAAACCAAAAATGGTATCCCCTGGGCCTCCACATGCTCATTAGGGAATTTCACCAGCAAGCATTGAAAGGATTAATACGAATTTCAGACCACCTTTTCCAGAAAATCAGAGAGGATGGAACATTTCTCAACTCACGTTCAGAAGCCAGTATTTCCGGCGCCAGAGCCAAAAACAGTAAAAGAAATAAATTAAAAAAAAATTGCAGACTAATATCCTGATATGAATGTCAATGCAAACATTCTTTAACAAAATACTGTTGATAATTTGTAACAAAACGCAGTGATGTACAAAAGCATTACCCACCATGCTTAAATGGATGTCTGTTCCAGGGATCAAGACTAGCTTGCTATTTGAACATCGGTAAATGCAACTCATCATGCTGACAGGATAATGAAAAAAAAATCAGAATCATATCAACTGATGTAGAAAGCATTTGACAAAATTCAATGTCCATTCATGATAAGAAAGAATAAAAATAAAAATAAAACACCTCTTGGTAAACTAAGAATAGAGAACTGACTCAAGTCAATAAAGATGGCTTACGAAATACCATCCATATAATGTCATAATTACTGGCAAAGGGCTGAGTGTATTTCTCCAAGGATTGGAGATAAAGCCAAGATATGTTTTCATTCATCACTTCTTTTCAACATAGTGCTGGGAGGGGGGAGGGAGGGGGCTGGCTAGCGCAACATAAGGCAATAAAAAATAAAGTCCGAACAAGTTGGAAAAAAAATAATAAAAGAAATAGAATGACTGTTATTTACAGATGTCATGATTTTTTATGTAGAAGCTCCACAGAAACACACACACACACACATACACACACACACACAATCTTCTACTCTGAGTCCATCGATGTCACAGGATACAAGCTCAATGTGCCACAATCAACTGCATTTGAAGGACTAGCAATGCATGTGTGAAAACTGAAATTAAAAGTTAGCATGCCATTTATAATTGTTGAAAAAATGGAATAGTTAGGTGTGAGTCAAACAAAACATGTTCAAGACTTTTGCGCTGGTCCTGACCAGGCAGTGGCGCAGTGGATAGAGCTTTGGACTGGGATGCAGAGAACCCAGGTTTGAAACCCCAAGGTCACCAGCTTGAGCACAAGCTTATCTGGCTTGAGCATAGTATTGAGTGCAGGGTCTCTGGCTTGAGCATGGGATCATAGACATGACCCCATGTTCGTTGGCTTGAGCCCAAAGATTGCTGGCTTGAAGCCCAAGGTCACTAGCTTGAGCCCAAGGTTGCTGGCTCGAGCAAGGGGTCATTCTCTTTGCTGTAGTCCCCCAGTCATGGCATATATGAGAAAGCAATCCATGAACGACTAAGTTGCCACTCAAAGAACTGATGCTTCTTATCTCTTTCCCTTTCTGTCTGTCTGTCCCCCACCTCTCTCTCTCTCACTAAAAACAAAATAAAACTCAAACCAAAAAACAAAACTGTGCTGGAATTTGGGGCATGCTGGTGAAGGAAAGCAAAGGTCTAAATCACTAGACATCCCACGATCATGGATTGAAGAGCATGTATCGTAAAGATACCAGTTCTCCCGCAATCTGATATCCTGTTGTGATCCAATTCCAAAATTCCAGTCAACATCCCGGCAAAGTATTTTTGTCGATTTATCCAAGTTTATTTAAAAAAACTAGAAGGAAAAAAATTTATATGGACAGACAGAGAATTAGACACAAAACAATTTTGGAGAAGAAAAGTAAAGTGGGCAAATCATCCAACCTGATTTCAAGACTTACCACATATGAACAGTAACCATGATGGCACGTTATTGCCGGGACAGACACACGGACTAAAGGAATGGAATGGAGAAGCTACAGATAGCTCCGCATGGGTGTAGTTTACTGATGCCTGGCAGAGGTACAAAAGTGCCTGGGGAACTGGAAATTCTCACACAACGGGAAAAAGAAATTAATAACCTCAACCTAAACCTCACAGCTCACACAAAATTACTCAAAATGGAATCATAGATTTAAAGCTAAAACATACCACCATAAAACTTAAAAGGGAGGAAATATCTGGGACCTAGGGCACTGTAGAGTTCTTAGAAATGACAGCAAACACAAGATTCAGGAAATAAAAATCTGATCTATTAGTTTTCATCGAAATTAAAACTTCTGTTCTGCAAAGGACAATGTATGTGAAAAGGCACACAGATTAGGGGGAAATGTTAGCAAGCCACATGTCTGACAAAAGACAGTTCTCTGGCATTTATAAAAAACCTTCAAAACACAGCATTAAAAAATTCAGTTAGAAAATGGGCAAAAGACAGGAAGAGACATTTTATTAAAGAAGACACACAGATGGCAAGTAAGCAAATGAAAAGATACTTAATATCACTATCACTAGGGAAATACAAATTAAGACCATGATGAGCTATCATTACCCACTTACTCAATGAGTAAAATAAAAAATACAACAAAACCAAAAGTCAGCAGAGATGGGAGGGACCATCACTCATGCATCGTTGGCGGGAAGAAAAATCAAACAACCATTCTGAAAAATGTTAGGCAGTTTCTTTAAATGTTAAACAGACACCTACAATTACACTCCTTGGTATTTCTCAGTGTAATGAAAACATTTGTCTACACAAAATGGGCACTCAGTTGCTCATAGCAATTGTATCTGTATTATCCCAAACCTAGAAACATCCAAAACGTTCCTCAATAGATTTGTTAAAACAAAGTAGTATATTCATGCTATGGAATAGTATTCAATAATAAAAAAGAACCAAACTTCAAAACATGCTAATCTTGTATGAATCTCACATCCCAAGGGCACTGAAAAAAAAAAGTATTTCAAAAAGTATTGCATGAACCCTAACATTCTAGAAAAGCCAAAAAATATAGATTAAGAAACATAGATTTGTGATGGTCAGGGATTGGCGAGGTGAGGAAAGGAGAGTGAGTGTGACTATCAAGGTATAGTATGAGAGATTTTTCAGTGATGGATAGTTCTGTATCTTGAATTTGGTGGTGGTGCAATAGTCCACACCAATAATAAAGTGGCATAAAGCCACACAGACCGTATACAACCGTCAATTTCCTGCTTTTGTGATTGGACTATAATTACGTAAAATTTAATCCCTGGGGCATTCTGAGAGTATATGACCTCTCTGGAATAGTTTACAAATTCTTGGGAAGCTTTAATTATTTCCAAAGAAAAGGTTTAAAACACAGTAGCCAGCCTAATGTGACACAGCAGCTACATAGGGACAAGGCTAAGGATGACAGCCGGTTTCAGTTCAGAAACGGAGCACGTTGATAGACAGTTAAGTAGCCTCTTGAAAGTTTCCGAAGAAAGAAAGAAAATAAATCTATTCCTTTTTAACCAATTACGTACCTTCAAAAACCCAGACGTTTTAGACATGCTAAACTAAATGACTTGAGCACAGCCAACCCATACAACAAGAAAGGTTATAGAAAGCCTTTTGGACAGATGGATATGACATGGATGGAAGTCTGTGTCCACGGAGAGGAATAACATCAGAAATGGATGTTGCATGGGTTAGTGTTAATATTGCCAGAACAAGCCAGGGTTTGAGTTTCCCATCACTGCAGAGCCAATCACAGAGATGAGATCTGAATGATATAAAAGTGTCTTTGATCAAATTGCCAGCAACCTGAGAAGGCAGGGGCCCCCACTGCATCCAAAGCCTGCCTTCATATAATAGTTTTGACTGACTGGCCTGCATATATATTTTGGCGAGGTTAGGGATTTATTACAGAGCATGCAGTTAGTCACGTAGCAGTGCATGGGAAGTATGAGATGGGTCTGCTGGAATGCCTTCCTGGAATGTCCTCCTGATGCCCCCTCAGGTCTGTCTGGCATCTCCGCTGTTATCTCTGGAATAGCCAGCATTGTGGGGCCTCTGGGAAGTTTCTGCCTGAGAAGTCCTTGTGTTTCTTAGGCAACAGAGTCAAGATTAAGATTGGTAAACTAACTTCTGGTTATCTACAGTGCCTTAACTCCTTACAGGACATTTTGCAACAGAGACTGTAAAAGAAATTCTTGTAATTTAACCCCTCACATTAAGGCCATGGTTCTCTTCTTATTTAAATCTCTTTTGAAGGAAAAAAAAACTTGACTGAAGCAAAAACAGTAATGTTCTATTATGCAATTTACAACTTTTGTAGAAGTAATATGTATAGCAACAATAATGCAAAATCTGGAAAGAGGAACGATGAAAGTGTAGTGTAAGGTTCTCATGTGCTGGGAGAACTGTTGATGGTAGACCCTGATGAGATGAAAACATGTGCTATTACCACAAAGCCACTACTGAAACAGCACAGTGGATTATAGGTAAGAAAACAGCAAAATAGATCAATTGGAATTATAAACATAATCCACAAATCCAAAAGAAGGTAGTAAAAGAGAAAGAAGAAGAAGAAGGAGGAGGAAGAGGAAGAGGAGGAGGGCGAGGAGGAGGAGGAGGAGGAGGAGATAAGACAAATAGGAAACAAATAACAAAATGGTAGGTAAACTCCCAACTATGTCTATGATCCAATGAGAAGGAAATGATCTGAACACCCCAATTAAAACACAGAGAGTATCAGAGTGGATAACAATACAAGGCATAACTTTCTACTTCCTACAAGAAAAACAAAAACAAAACACACAACACTTTATATGAAGACACAAATAGCTTAAAATGTAAAAGGATGACTAAATATAAATCATATTAACACTAATTTTAAGAAAGTAGTAGAATATCTAATAATATGAGGCAACTAGATTTCAGAGCAAAGAAAAGAGCTAGGGATAAGAAAATCATTTTGGCCTGACCAGTCAGTGGCTCAGTGGATAGAGCATCAGACTGGGATGCAGAAGACCCAGGTTTGAAACCCTGAGGTCACCAGCTTGAGCACGGGCTCATCTGGCTTGGGCATAGCTCACCAGCTTGAGCCCAAGATCACTGGCTTGAGCAAGGGGTCACTTGATCTACGGTAGCCCCCTGGTCAAGGCACATACGAGAAAATAATCAATGAACAACTAAGGAGCCGCAACAAAGAATTGACACTTCTCATCTCTCTCTTCCTGTATGTCTGTCCCTTTCTGTCCCTCTCTTTGTCTCTGTCACAAAAGGAAGGAAGGAAGGAAGGAAGGAAGGAAGGAAGGAAGGAAGGAAGGAAGGAAGGAAGGAAGGAAGGAAGGAAGGAAGGGGAAAGAAAGAAAGAAAGAAAGAAAGAAAGAAAGAAAGAAAGAAAGAAAGAAAGAAAGAAAGAAAGAAAGAAAGAAAGAAAGAAAGAAAAAATCATTTTGCACAACAAAGATATTGAACCTCCAAGGGGACGTAACAATCCTAAATGCTTATGTGCCTAATAACGCAGCCTGAACGCATAGGGCATGAACTAGGAGAATTAAAAGAAGGAGTAGCTAAATCTATAATTATCATCAGGAATTTTAATACCATGTTGTTAATACTTGATAAGACAGAATACCTGTAAGCATATAGACTTGAATAATCCCATCAACCAACCTGCTCTAGATGATGTTTCTAGAGCACTTGACCAAATAATGTCAGAATCCATGCTTTTCAAGTGTATGGAAAAAATCCACAATGAAAGCTTCTATTTGGGCCATAAAACAAGTTAAAGTAGATGTAAAAAGGATTCAAATCATACAAAGTCTGTTTCCCATGCACAGGAGATCTGTCCATAAAAACTAATAAGAGGGAGGTCTCTGGAAAATCCCCAAATATTTGGAAAGTAAATACTACACATCTAAATCACTCCTGCGTTAAATAAGAAACCAAAGGAAAAATGAAATAGTTTCAATTGTATGAAAATGGAAGCAGTGTATCAAAATGTGTGGGCTACACCTAAAGCAAGACTCAGAGGAAAATGTGTAGCACTAAACAGCCATATTTAAAAGAAATATAGTTCCCCAATCAAGGATCTCAGCTTCTACCTTCAGAAACTAGAAAAAGCAAAGTGAAGGAAAACCAATATAAGCAGAAAAAAAGAAATAGCCAATATCAGTTAAAACTCAATAAATATTAAAAAAAAAAAAAAAAGAACAAGAATAAAGAAAAATCAATGACACCGAAAGCTAGTCCTTGGAGAGTGTCAGTATATTGATTGATGTCTAGCCGGGCTGATGGGGGAAAAGAAAGTGGTTGGATAGAGATTACTGACATCAGGAATGAGAGATGTGGCTTATCTGATGGCATGCTTTTAAATGTGTAGTTGATTGTAAATTGAGGATACTTTAATACAACTGTTATTTTAAAAAACTGTAATTAAGGTTATTGACCCACTCTGGTGAGGTTCTTATGCATACTCAACTGCTCCTGCGTTCAATGTGAAGACAGCTAGCTGCTCATGATGATATATTGACTTAAGGGGGACTTCTTGGCTTTTTGATTCTGGTCATCACAGCCAATACAATCATGTCACCCCCTTATCCCTCATGCCCCATGCCACCACCCAAAATCCTCTTTCAAATGAGTACAGGCTCAACCAAGCGTGTACTCATTCCCGTGGAACCCAGGACCGCCTGCCCTGCCTGGAAACCCCCGAGCTGTGCTCCCCCTTGCGCTCTCCTGTCCCCCGTCCTGCTGCTCCTCTCCCATCCCCCTCACGTCCATCTCCCTCCTCCCCTAGCACTCAACTTCCAAGGGGACAAGATAGCAGAGGGGTTAAACACAGGCTTATTTTGGTCATTTACTGCCAGGATGCTGTGGGGGAAGACTCACAGCCTCTCCTGGTCTCTGAGACGTATCAGAAACACTGTGTCCTGTGGTCAGCCAGCCCCTCAGCAAGTCCTCCTGGACTCCCCCTGTGGGCCTGGCATCTCCCCAGGCAGCAGGGACAGGCACAGGCTGAGCCCGCCTCCTGCCCTCCTTTGGGGGCTAGGAGATGCCCTGGCGGTAGGGTAGCAGTGGGGAGAGATAGAGGGTGTCCTTTGGAGGTGGGTGGGATTCTCAGAGGCACTGGGAAGAGAAGCCCATCCTGATGGGGTGGCCCTGATGTAGGGTTCTGGGGGAAGTGAGGGAGGCACACACTCTGGGGAGGAGTCTTCCGTACAAAAGGGGTAGTGACACTCGGAGATCCTGCCAGTCCTCTTCTGGGCATGGGCATTGCTGGCTAAGGAAACGCCTGGCGGTCAGGGAGGGGGAGGGACACGCTGGTCTTAACAGGCCTGTGCCCTCTTGCCTGGCCCCTGGCAGCTCTGAGCCCGGCCTTCCTGCGTCCCTCCTTCCAGACCAGGGGGAGCTCCTTGCGCACAGTGGGTTTGCTCCAGAAACGCTTCTGACCTTTGCAGATTGCACATTTCTTTCTTATTAGAAATTGGATTTGGAGCAATTATTTCTGGTTCTGGTTGTTTCTAATTACAGTTCCCTGTCTGGAAATCAATTTACAGTTTTGTTGTTTTGTACTTGGCTGTGAATTCACCCTCTCTAGGACTGAATTTCAATTTGGCACTAATGGAAACAGATCAGGAGTGGAGGTAACCTGAGGATGTCTGCATGCATATGTGCATGTGCGTGCTCACATGTGTGTGCACATAGGTATGTGTATATGCATATGTTCATGTCTGCCCCATACATGTGCATGTGTATGGTGTGTGTATGCATGTGTACATGGGTCATGTGGTATGTACATGGATACATGCATGTGTGTGCATGTCCATGTGTGTACCTGTGTGCATGTTGTGGGATTGTGTGCATGTGTGTTTAGGGGTTCAGTGATGGCTGTTTCTGCAGTTTTGTTCCCAATGGTCAGTGAAGGTTGCTAATAAATTCTGTCCTGGGAAATCTGTCAGGAAAGGTATTTTTTTATGTAGAATTTGTACCTGCATGTGGAAATGCCAAGGGTGTCAAAACCATCAGTGCTGCCTGGGCATCTGGGGGAACCGCCTGGAGCCGTCCGTCCATCCACACAGTGAAGACACACTTTTTGCCTCTCACGTCTCTGGTGGTCACCCAGCCCTCCCTGCCTGAGCAACCTGTCGTCAGCCCTGACTCGACGGGTCCTACATCCTCTATAGAAATAGCAGATGAATCGATTTGATTATCAGCTTAATTTCATTCTCTGCTCTCTAATGAAGAGCTCATATTATGCAAATTTGGGTCATTATTACAGCAGATGTTTAAATTGAAAATTAATTCTCCAAACCCCAAGTAAACTTTTGCCATGACAGGGTGTGTAGCAAAACTCATGCTAGAAAGAATGGGTCCCAGGAAGAAACGGCAGTCCCATGGGGATGAAGGGCAGTGGTGTTCAGCTTCTGTGGATAAGGCAGGTGGTAACACCTGCCTCCTTCTCTAATCCATCCTTGTCTGCCTGTCACAGCTAGAGCCTGGGGTGCCAGCCCTTCCTGCTCAGGGAGCCACCTGAGGGGCTCACCTGGTGCACCTGCATTCTCCTGGGGAGGATGGCCCTGCTACCCATTCACAAGGGAGGGGGAAGGAAATATCAAATCAGCCTATTACCTGTGAGGTCAATGTTAATGTTAGACTGGTCAGTTAGAGACTTTTTCTCCTCGGTGGAGGTACAAGAGAGACCATGAATGCCACTAGGCTGTCCTGAACTGGAGGGGGACATAAGGTTCAATGTGCGAGGTGTCCCCAGGGATGGTATTGGGGCCAGGTCATCACACTGGACACTGTAATGTCCCCCAAAAACGTATCTGCAAACAGAACAAGGAAGGAAGCCCTTTCTGGGTCGGCAGCTACCACAGCCAGTGGTCACCGTGCTCAGGAGCTTGATGGCCAGGTGGAGACTCTGTGTTCCTCAATTGCTCACCTCTGCCTCCCTGACTAGGGATCAGCGACAAGGACAGTGGATGTGAGGTGCTCTGGGAGGAAATCCCTCCCTTTGGCAACCTGGCCACATCTCAGTGAGGCTCCCAATGCCTTGGTGGGAGTCCAGTGCCCCGTGTCGTTCGCAGGACCACTGTCCTTGTCTCCAGGTACAGCTGCTTCTGACTGACGGTGGCCCTGCAGGCAGCACTGTAAGGTCCCACTGGTTCCACAGGCACGGTCTGGGCATCACCTGGACAGTCACTCAGCTCCCAGCCGGCCTTCTGTGTCTGAGTGTGTGGCTGCTGCTCACTGATGGAGGTGGCACCATTCCTTTCTCTTATGTCCCCTGAAGCTTTGGCTAATGAGCAGCGGGGTGGCAGGGACCCAGATGGACCTGGTGCCCTCGTGCTGGTAGAGCTCGGAGCACCTGGAGCCAGGCCCGGCAGACCTGTGGTCTGTGTCCTCCCAGGCTGCCTGTCCTGTCTTCACACTTGGAAGGTTCTCATTTCTAACCTGAAACCCAGCTGCTCCGTCCTGTCTGCCGAGGTCTTGTTCTTACACCAAGTTTGTCTGATATTAATGAGTGCTTTTGATATGCAGATTCACATATTTCTGGAACCCAGACAGCATTCTAAGTCATGCCTTTGAAGATTGCTTATTTCCCATTAAAACTGTGAATGGTTCCCAGAAAGAATGGAGCTAGAATCATACTCCTCCCCAAGGGCCTGGCTTCAGACTCACCCTCCCGCCCCAGGCAGAAACTGTCCCACGGGGAGGCCATGGCCCTGCACACTGATAGCCAGGAATGCCCTCCCCCACGTCCCATGGCCATGTTCTCCTAGTTACTGAGACCTTGGAACTTTCCGGAGCATCCCAGATGATCGAATGCTTGTCCACACACCTGTCCAGCCCCATGGCTTCACATCACTGTTCCAGCCCGCATGAGGAACCGACATTCTTTTCTTTATTTGTCCCTATAGGGTGGCCCTGTCTTCTGCGCCTGCTCACGGCTGTGCCCTGGTGCCTGAAGTCTGGGTCCTCCAAGGCTCCCTGCAGGACTCGGATTCTTTTGAATCGCGCCCCAAACTCTGGCCGGGTTCTCCTGAAGGTCTGAGTCTGCTGTGGTCTGTCCCAGGCTGCCTGTCCCGTCTTCACACTTGGAAGGTTCTCACTACTTCACAGCAGGTGACAATCCTGAACTCACTGAGTTAATTTCAGGAGCTCAGTCCCCTTTCTCAAGAAGCCCTGTTTCCTTCCTCGCCCCCATCCTGCTGTGTCCTCATCAGTCTTTAAGAACCATGAACTTCTCCACGTATTATCAGTACCACACGAGCTTGAATCAGAACCCCCACCCCCAGTTAAGCCCCAGATAGACACTGCATTGCAGCCTCAGAAGGACCCAGCCCAGCTGGGCCCTGAGTCCCACAGGAACCATGAGATAACAAATGTGTGTCCTTTGAAGGTGCTACATTTTTGTGGCTTTGTGAAAGCAACAGAAACCTACATAAGGAGCAGGGATGCCTGGGCCAGGGCCTCCCCTGCCCACATCCCCTGCCAGTGGTCAACCCCTCCTGCCCTGGGACAGCCTTTTCCCCACTGGTCAGCACCCTCTTCATCACCCCTACAGACAGGGATGAACCTGCCACCGTTTCCTTGGTAACTACATGGAGGGCTTTGGGGGTCCTCAACAGGCCCTCAGGCTGTGTCCCTTGGATGCCAGGACCACCCTGTTGTCTCAGGCTCCTGTCCCAACCCAGTGCTGTCCTCTTCCTGCCCTTCCATTCTTTCATCCACGGGGATCGCCTTCCTATCCGGTCCTGGCAGGTCTGGGCCCCAGGCTGTGCTCTCCAAGTTCATGTTAGTCTATGTGGATGTGCTCAGCAAAAATGCCTCCCCATTGCAGACGTCGGCCCACACAGGTTTTTCATATTCTTGGACAGTTTCTGGGTAACATTTTTTTCCATAGTTGGACAGAGGAGGAAAGGGTCCAATATGTGCCTGTAAGCAGTTTCCAAGAACTTGAGAAAAATCTATACCGTGTCTACTCTGAGAACAGAGATAAATTTGAAATTAAGTGCCCAAGAAACCAGACTCAAGCACCGCAACTCAGACAGGGGCGGAACCCAAGCTTTTCTCCAACCTTCATTTGCATATTCTATTGGGTAAGACAATTATGCAGATAATAGTCATCACTGTAATTATTATTATTACAATTATTGATAATTACAATGCTGATTATTATTAAGGTGACCAACTTTTTTACGATGAAAAGGAGGACAAAAATAAATTGAAGAAAACAATATCTTAAATAAAAGAAACCTTTTATTCATTGCGACAATACACTATAATATGATAAATGCATAATAAAAACATTTATAATATTTTATATTGTAATTATGTTTACATGCCTATTAATTTTTAATAATAATTGTAAGAAAAAAGTATTTATTTAGATACAAATATGTCACATCACACGCAATGGATTGACTGCATCGATCGGATACAGACATTTACAGATTAGTCGTCCAATATAAAAAAGGAGGATATGTATTGTAGGAAGACACTTTTCGAGAGAGGATGGAACTTACAAAAGAAGGACTGTCCTCCTTAAAGGAGAATGGTTGATCACCTTATTATTATCCATATAGTTGTGTGGCCTTTTACCATGTTAAGATTGTGGGGTTTATTATTATTATTATTACTATTATTATTAATCATAGTTCTTACCC
Organism: Saccopteryx leptura; assembly: GCF_036850995.1. NCBI lineage: Eukaryota > Metazoa > Chordata > Mammalia > Chiroptera > Emballonuridae > Saccopteryx > Saccopteryx leptura. The sequence goes on from NC_089503.1 coordinate 318,336,322, forward strand.
TTCATTATAAATTATAATAATTTCTTATGATCATTGTCATGTGCAGCATTTATTGACCATGTCCTAGGTGACAGACTCCATGAGGTTAGCGAGATTACAGGGAATGATTTATTTTTTCTCCCCCCCCCAAATCCCCGTAACAATTTGGCAGGATTCTGTAAATACACACTCTATATAGACTTCCAGAAACTGCCTGGCCCTACGTGGATTTATCGCTCACCACTGACCCAGTCATCATGCGTAATGAGAAATCACGTCGGGCTGACTCACAGCGAAGGCCCACCTGTGCCCACCGCCACGCTACATCCGTCCTCGACTCAGAGAGGGCCCAGACTTATTGATCCTAGAACAGAATGTCAAATGCCCCGCCTTCTACAACGAATGTCTCTCTTGAACGGTCTGTGTAAATTGAATTTTTATAAATCAAATCGCATTGTACAGCAGAGTGAGGGGAAGTGCTGTTTATGGGAAATCTGCTCGCCTGCCCCGTAGATGGAAGGAATCCAGGCCACCGATCAGGGACTCCCGTTAGCTTTATTCTGAAGGCCTTTTTAATCATCTTTACTGTTTTTTGTTTTTTACCATATCAGGCTTTTCAAAAGGTGGATTACCAGCTTTCAGATTGGGGGGGGTGTGTGGGGACATTGGTGGAACAGGGAAGCAAGTGTCTGTCACATGTGGGGGAAGGTCTGGAATGGGACCACCCCCCTCCCACATCACCCGTCACCCATTTCCCGGGCACTGACTGATGTCCGGGCTGTGAGTTCGGGACTGCATTTTGAGAGTGGCCGGGTCTGTGGATAGTTCATCTCCTCCCCTTTCTGGCCTTGCAGGTTCTGCATGGAGCTGCCATGTCTTTCTGACCCCTGATTATTGGTGGTCAGTGAGCAAGGACTCGGAGTGCCCTGACTCACAGTGTGCTAATTCATCAGGAGGACAGCATTCCTTCATCACAGTCTGGTGGGGAACTGGTGCTCCAAATGTAGAATTACAGATACTGGTTGTAGTTAATTCTAGAAAAGATGATTGACAGGAACTGCATTTAATTGGTGGGAAAAGAGGTGGGTCCATGTTCTGGTGTCTCTAGACCCATCGATCTCGGCCATCTCTCCCCTACCTGGGCATTTGTTTCCTTTTCTGTGAAATTCGTTTATTTATTCCCTCTTTCCTGACAGATGGGTGTAGAGCACCATGAACCTTGTGAGCCAGTGGGAATGAAGAAGCGAGCATTACAGATCAGAGCAGGGGCATTCGAACAGAGCAGGGGAAACAGGTCTGACGTCAGCAATCAGACAAGAGTGGTCATGGCGGTCAACACCGCTAACAGAGCCAATCCACAGGAGAGGGGCTCGCTGGAGGCATCATAGCATAACCTACTTTTTGTCGGTCCCCATTCCTTTAATTTACCAATGAGGGAGGGATGCTTCTACTCTCCCCTCCCCCAAGAAAACTCAAGTCTCATGACTTTTCTGCTATAATATTTAATAAAAACGATCTCATACTCTCTTTACATCACGAAGCACAGCCTCAATTTGGACATTAGCACAGCTGGTCTGCATGTTATCGAAGGCTTTATATGAAGGTGACACGTCCCTGTCACCTGCCTCTACCCCCAGGGACACCGTCCCATCTGGAGGACACGTCATGCTTGGGTTCACCTCTACTTCCATTTGAAGACAATTTGTATCCTTCTCCAAGACCCTTCATCTTCCGTGCAGGAGCAACCAGCGAGTGCTGTGGAGATGCGATGTCAGCCACCCTGTGTTTTCTGGCTTTTGGTAGCGAGTGACCATTCTCTGCGGTTCTCTAGGAGCTGTGACACTGCTTTTGTTCACTCTCACAGCATGCAAGAGAGAGCCCAGGGACATCACATAGTTCTTGTCACCAGGAAAGCTCCCACTTATGGTCCTCTAACTCTACACTTGTCCCCTGTCCCCTAACCATGAGGGATAGAGAGGTCCGACTTTCCTTACAGGCTGGAGGGTCAAGGAGAGTGGGCTTGGGGAGGACGGGCATCCTCTCTCAAGTGAGCATAATTATACATCTTTACACAAGTTAACAGGAGTTAGCTAGACTCCTGTAAACAGGGAAGAGACCCATGCTCGTGGCAGCGACCCTCCAGGAGATCCAGGGGTCGAGACCCACAACGAGGTCCGTGTAGGTGCACCAGATAGGTGCATGTCGTCCATACCTCCAATCCCACCTCCTCCCAGCCAGCCCACTAACTTTCACCTAGAGAGTAAGGAGGTACATCGATTCAACTCACGTTATTATTCTGCAGACTGCATGTGCTCTGGCTTCCTTCTGATTTTCACCGTGCTCCTCACTGCAGTGGTCAGAAAAAGGGATCATGTTAGGGCCATTCTAGACTCCCATCAATTCTTTGACCACGACTCACATGGAGCCTTTAGAGCGTGGAGATTGGAATATTATCTTTTTTCCTAGACACTCTAGAGCAGTGGTCCCCAACCTTTTTTAGGCTACAGACCAGTTTAATGTCAGAAAATACTTTCAAGGACCGCCCTTTAGGGTGGGACAGATAAATGTATCACGTGACGGAGACAAGCATCAAGAGTGAGTCTTAGACGAATGTAACAGAGGGAATCTGGTCATTTTTTAAAAATAAAACATCATTCAGACTTAAATATAAATAAAACGGAAATAATGTAAGTTATTTATTCTTTCTTTGTGGACCGGTACCAAATGGCCCACGTACTGGTACCGGCCTGCAGCCCGGGAGTTGGGGACCACTGCTCTAGAGTAATCAAAGGAGAATCCTTACCCCACTATTCCTGTATCACCTATGACGATGGCCAAGTGACGTGGTCACGTGGCTCCTGCAGCACTGGGTTCCTGGGCACAGTGTCATCATCAACATCGGGCAATTCCTTCCTTGTGATGCCACAACACGCCACAGATTTAATAGCATGTCATGGCCCAGTGCTAATGTGCTCAGCATCATGTTCAAGGTCAAGGACAAAACCACACCAACTCCAGAACTCCATTTTCAAGGGTCTATTTCCCCAGGCTGAGACTTTTCTCTGGTACTAAATGTAACGGCAGTCAGAATTTGGTGAGGGCAACACAACCTGCACCAGTGATTCAAGAGTGGAATTCTGCATGGGGAGGTGGAGACACAGGCATTGGACGGCTGAGGAAGCAAGGAGGGAACATGGATGCCAGCTAGAAATAATAGCTAAAGTTAAAAAAACAAAATAAAACCACAGCAGTACTCCCAGCATTGGGAAAACAACAGGAAGATGCTGAGTTTCCAGATCCTAGGAACAATGGAGTCGTTTGATTCCCCATGGAGTTGTGGAATGAAAGCCCTCCCCCATGCCTTACCCCAGAGTAGGGACAGCGTTCGCGTGCCTGGATCCTGGCTGTGTGTGCGTGCGTGCATGTGTGCATGTGTAGTGTATGAGCATTGACAGGACACAGCCAGAGAAGCAAGAATGCATGAAAGTCACTCTCCAGAGAGAAGGACAATGGGAGCTCACAGAACTGGGAGGTTTGGAGTTGGGCGATGAGGATGAGGAGGAAGAAGGGTTGAAGGGCACAGGCCAAGATGACAGGAATGTTAAAGGCAGCATAGGTGAGGAGAGCATTCTGAAAGCATTCTCAGTGAACTGAGAATACAGAGTCACCCCTCGGATGTCTCCGAGAGGTGTAACAGCGAGGATTTGGATAGGATTGTGATTGTGGTTCAGTTTTTTTCCTTTGGACCTCAACCACAGAGAGGGCTTCTCATGTCTTTGGCTCATGGCTAGCTCACTGCCATTGGGGTCTGGTGAGTGACCTCCTGCCACCTCATTTTTTTTTAGCAGTTTCCTCTTCCACAGCAAAGCCTGACAGCCACTCTCACCTCTTGCCCCGGCATCCTCAAGGATGTGTTTAAATACGCAATTAGATACATGTGTGTCACTCTGAAAAGTAGGCAGTGTGTGTATGGGTGTGTAGATAAAATATATGAAGAATTTATGTAAAACAGTGTGCTATAAACCCCATGTGGGTTTCCTGCCTTTCGCACAAAGCACCGTTTATGTAAGCAGCTTCCCCTTGGTTGCTCTGTAACTCATAATCACAGGTTCTGGCGGCTGCCTGGAACATCATGTTCTACATCCCGCCACGTTACTTAGTCAAGCCCCAGTTAGCTGAGAGACGTCCCGGCTTCCCACACACTGCGGCTGCTCCCACGGGCTCCCGCGGCTGTGTGAACTTCTCTAGGGTTTGTCACTAAGCGGGTAATAGAGCGTACTATCTATTTCCTTTTTATTAAATGGAAGTATAATTTACATGCCATAAAGCTTTCCCTAACGGAATGAACAATTCAGGGGGGTTAGCATAGTCACAGGTTTGCATAACGTCACCACCGCAAAACTCCAGACGGCTTTTCCCTTGTAAAGAAACCCTGTACCCGTTAGTACTCACGGTCCATTCAGTACCCCGCCAACCACTGACCAACTTCCTGGATGGATTTGCTTTTTATGTTTATTTCCTTTCAAAGTATTTGTTTATTAATGTATTGACCTTCAGGTGACAGAAGATAAATTAACACCTCAGTCCATACCACATGAGGCTGTTTCTTTCTTTTTTAAATAAGCCACTTCCTCTCTGACCCTGCCCCCTAACCCCTTCACCCTGGCATCCAAGCTATGTTGGATGTGAACTGTAACATCAAATTATGCATATGAAACACAGCGTGTTATGTTTGTACTCTCAAAAAGGCGTGCAATAACGTTCCGTGGTTTCCAACTTTCCTGTGCAATTCCACATTCTGGAATCGGAGAGATGGTGTTGGGCAGCGGCTCCAATCGGCCTCGTTCTGGATGACCACTTCCACTGTAGAGGCGGCCAAGCTCCAAGACCGGGGCAAAGGGTGTGTGAGAAGAGCCTGGAATATCTCTTTATAGCTGACAGCAGGGAAGCCATCCCACGCCGCCGGGGTCACGCAGCACGCACTCAGGAAGCAAATCTGAGATCGATAAAGACATTAACTGCCATGTATTGGAAAACAGCAAATAGATTTAAATTTGTGAGTTCATAATAATCCCAAAGAGCTCATCAATCACCTTCGGAGAATGCCGGGGGAATAATGCATTGCGCTTGGAACCTGGGGAGCATTGGGAAAGCATCCATGTGCGCTCTTCCTGTTTGAATTGATCTCAGGGTAACAGAGTGGTCGGAGAGAGGAAGTTTCTCTTCATCCAACTATTCCAGCTAATAAATAAAATAAGAAATTAAGGTTCTGGAATATCATGATTTTTAAAAACTACAAAGGATTCATGGATGTAGGCAATGATCATTGCACTAAAATGTATACAATTGTGATAAAAAACAAACAACCCCAAATCCTACATCTGCTCAGGTTCCTAGTGGATCAATTTCCAGAGGCTATCTGAAGACATAAATTACTTCTTTGGGATGCAACTAGCAAAATCCAGACTGCAAGACACACTATGGGACCAATATCCTGTTGGTTTCGCCAACACATTAACGCACAGAGAAGGGAAGAAAAGATACGAGGGAAGGAGAACCCATCCACAGATTAAGAGACAATAGACAGATAAACCAGTTCAATGCATGGCTGTCTAAGTATACACATCTACAAAGCAATGAACAGCTAAAACCATTGACTACATGCACAACCAGGGATGTGTGAGTAACAGCAGAATATTTGACGGTGATAAAAACCGACTGCTGAACATTGTAGCGTGTGGGAGTATATATTATTGTGATATTTGCAAAGTGGAAAAAAAACACACACCTGTATTTTCTAATCACATGCCATCATACTTAGAGAAGAAATGACATTCCCTTTGGAATTTGCTTCCAAATGTGAAACAAGCTACGTTCGGGGAAAGGGTGGAGGAAGGGAAGAAACGGGCCCGCCACACATTGACTGCTGTAAGCACTGGGGCAGGGGATCACCACAGCAAGGGCTCGTGATAGTGTTCTCTCTGTTTTTGTATGTGTTTGAAATTTCTATAAGAAAATAGAAAAACAAAAAGAGTACCACTTCTGGATAAAACCCCGGTCTCACATTAGCCCAACCATTCCCTGGCTGTAGGACGGAGACCTCGGACTCCTCAGGTTTCCGTGTCTCCGTCTGTGAAGGGGAGGTAGTCTTATCAGTCACACAGGGCGCTTGAGCGCATATCCAGTCAGTACACACAGAGCCGGGAGCAGTGCGTGTCTGTCGCTCTCTACCAGTCCAGTGTCCTGTCAAGGGTCCCCCATGACTTGTGTTTGCCCCGTGCACCTGTAGCCACACCACAGCCAGGACCAATGAGCACCAATGAGTCTCTGGTCTCTGTCCTCACACGTGGGTGAGTTCTTGAGGGACGACCAGGACTGAGGACTGAGACTTCTGGATCATGGGACATTCGTCTGCCATGTTTCCCTGAAAACTGCTGAATCGCTCCCCACCGTATCTACTCAATAGATACCCACAGCAGGTCCTGTCTCCCCATCTTTTGGCTAGGAGCTGGAACTCTCTCCTTGCTCCATGTTGCCATTGTGAGGTCTTGGTTTTAGGTGCTCACAGTATCTTCAATGTCTTAACCACGCAGTGTGCCTTGCGAGGAATCGTCTGCCAGAGTCTTCGCCAGCCTTTCTGTTGGTTTTCTGGGCTTTTCTCGAGTGAGTGTTCAGAAGCACCTGTATAGCTGAGATGCTGGTCCATTGTCTGTTTTTAACGCTACACATGAGTTCTGTCAGCATGTCATGGGTCCCCACTCTTTGCCCGGGGTGTCATTTTTTTGAGAGATCATCACATTCTGATGCGTTCTCCGTCGATCACCGTTTACCTGGAGGGTTGCGCTTTTCAAGTCCCCCGTTAGAATCTGTCCACGCCAGAAATCACAGATATGATGTCAAAGAACAGTTAGCGTTCTTTGTATCTATCTAGAGCTTAGTTGTGAACATAATATGAGGTTCATGTCCAACTGCATTTTTCTCCATATTTTGAGTCACACAGTCTGCAAAGTGGTCCATCCTTTTCCCACCCGTCTGTGCGGACGTGAACACAAATATGTGGGTGCATCTGTGACGACTGCATAGTCTGTGTGAAAGCTCCCCCAGGCACGCACACAGAGTGGCAGGTTTCTATCTTTACCCTATTCCCGGCTCCCACAGGGACTCTCCAGAGTGTTCTTGAGTTCTCTATTTTTGGGGTCCATCGCCCCCTTTGCCTATCCCCACGTTCACGCCATACTTATCATGCTCATGGTCTTTCAACATTGGCTTTGGTGACTTTTACTCCATCTAGGGACCCCGTATAGCAGGGGTTTCAAACTCAACTCAGCATGTGGGCCGCAGAGCAAGATCACAGCCCTTCGGCGGGCCGCACTAGGTCTACAAAAGGCAACTGTTACGCAACACTTTTCTCACTGCAGTTGAAAACAAAAAAAAAATCAGTACAACAAGCACAATCATACATGCAGTTTACTCAGTGTCACAAAATGACCAGAAACTGTAGTTCGCATCCCAACTGCTGTTAACTAAGCTAATATCTAGCTAGGATGCTAGAGAAATGAAAAATACAAGTAGGCCCCTAGGCTTACTTAATTTTATCCAAAATATTTTGAACTTCATGGATTAGTCTGCGGGCCGCACAAAATTGTTCGGCGGGCCGTGAGTTTGAGACCCCTGCCGTATAGAATGCTTTCCCTGAATCCACTTAGTTGTAGGCTTTCATTCTTCCATGTAGATTTGAGACAAATGAGCTGACTTTGTGTTGTTGTTTTTTAATTATAATTTTGATTAGAATTACGCTATGTTTTTAGCATATGCTTAAGACAAATTAGGCTTTATTATGGTAAATTGCCCCATCCTGGATCAAGGTTTTCTTCTGCATTTATTGAAATCCTGTTCTGATGTTATTTAACTGAGTTTAAATTTTTTTTTTCTCATAAAAAATCTTGTGCATTCCTTTTAGAATAGTTCAGCTCTTGATGATAATAATTGGTATTGTGAATAAATACTTTTTTTCTATTATATTACTTGGTGATTATTTCTGATATGAAAAAATTTTATTCATGCAAATAAATGTATCTGCAACCTTGTTGAATGACCTATAATTTCAATGTGTTAATTTTTTTGTGTGTTTCCAGGAGTTGATCATATTATTTAATAATTTGTACTTTTTGTGTGAGTTTATGACATAAATTAAGGTTGAATTTTAATACTTTTTATGGCTTTATCAATAAAACTCAGTGCATTTTTTCCTCTTTTTAAAATTATTTTAATTTATTTATTCATTTTAGAGGAGATAGAGAGATAGAGAGAGAGAGGAAGAAGGGGGGAGGAGCTGGAAGCATCAACTCCCATATGTGCCTTGACTGGGCAAGCCCAGGGTTTTGAACTGGCGACCTCAGCATTTCAGGTCGTTTTATCCACTGCGCTACCACAGGTCAGGCAAAAATTTTTTTACATTCTTTTTTTAAAAATTATTTTTAACCTGACCTGTGGTGGCGCAGTGGATAAAGTGTCGACCTGGAAATGCTGAGGTCGCCGGTTCAAAACCCTGGGCTTGCCAGGTCAAGGCATATATGGGAGTTGATGCTTCCAGCTCCTCCCCCCTTCTCTCTCTCTCTCTCTCCTCTCTCTTTCTCTCTCTCTCTCTCTCTCTCTCTCTCTCTCTCCCTCTCCTCTCTAAAAAAAATGAATAAATAAATAAAAATTAAAAAAATATATTTAAAAAAATTATTTTTATTTATTTATTTATTTTAGAGGAGAGAGAGAGAGAGTTTTCCTCTCTTAATTACTATTAAGTTGTATTACCTTAGTAGATTTTTTTGTTACCAGGATAAGCACTGTTAATCATGTTAATTTTGACATAATTTTGAAGTTGACTGGTTATTACATGTTTGAGGTTGGATATTCAACCTCATTAATCTACTTATAAAAATACCCCAATGTTTTACTTTCTTTTTTTGAATACTCTAGTCTCTTAGTTTATTAAAATGGAGCACTAAAATATTCAAATACAATTATTGATAGTTTTATTTCTCCAACTATTTTACTGTTTTAAAATATTTTGAAAATATATTATTAAATTGAGATATGTTTATGATTAGTTTTTAATATCACCAATTTTTATTGTTACCATATATAGTATCCATTTTCCTTAGAATATCTTTAATCTTAAATTCACTTTACATCATATTATCCTGGTTACTTTTCAGGTTTACATATTTCTGTTTTACGTATGTTTTAGATATACACATGTTATTAGATTATATTTCTTCTCTCTATTCCGAAAGTGTTTAATTTCCAAAAATTTTAGTCATTTTACATTTATTGTAATAACAATTCTATTGGCACTTATTTTAACAATGTTATTTCATATTTTTAACACTTAACCATATTATCAACTTATCATTTTTATTGTGAATTATAATTTCACAGTGGTGCATACCACAAGTTGTTTAATTATTCTCCAGAACTTGGACATTTGTGTTCTTTGCAGCTTATGCTGTTATAAATAAAGATTTTGAGGAAATTCACATGTCATTCTTTCTGTAGACAGTTTTTTCTTTCTTCTGAGCAAATATCTACAAATGGCATTGATGTACTGCTTTCAAAAGCGGTTGTACTATTTGTATTTTCACCAGCAATGTATAAATGTTTTCATGGCAATGGATTCTTGCCAGCATTTTATTTGTCTCTTTTGTTAATTGTAGACATTCCATTTAGGATTATAATGCTATGCTGTTGTGGATTTAACATATGTTTTTCTAGGATAGTGACCATCTAGTAATATGTATGCTTACAGCACATATTATTTCTTTGGAGAAATGTCTGTATATATATTTTTGGCATTTTTAAATTAGACATTATCATCTTGTATTTTTAAATTATAAATAAATGTCTTTTATACATGATAGATACAGGTCCTTAATCAGATATGTATTTTATAAATGTATTCTTTCCATCTATGACTTGTTCTTTTATTCCCTTAAAAAGATTTTTTTATAAGAAAGGGTTTTAAATTACTATGAAATTCAATTTTTCAATATTTTATTTTATATTTTATGCCTTTTTTGTCTCATGTAAAGAAATCACTGTCTTTTCTAAATTTACAAAGATCTTCTCTACATTTTCTTCTAGGAATTTTTTTCAGAGTTTTAATTTGCTATTTTTTAAAGTTGTTTTAGTATTCCTTGTTATTTTTATTTCCATAAATTTTAGAATCAGCTTGCTGCTATCTAAAAATAAAAAAAGACTGGTTTTGATTGGAATTGTTTTGAATATACAGCTCAATTTGTGGATAATTCACTTTGTTTTAAAATATAAGTTTCAATATTATTCATGGATAGCAAAGCCACAGATCAGGGGACAATTGCCATTGAAAATGTCATTTATCACTCACTGTTCCTAAGAGAAGGGAGCACAGGGTGCCCCGAAGGGCCACACGGGGAAGCACCAGGGTCTGCCAGGGGGCACAGAAAGCAAGGGGGAAAGCATGACCGGGAGCCTTTACTGTGGCTTTATGGGAAAGGCCAGGCAAGATCGGGTCAGCAGGCTTCAGGGGTGGCTAGTTTAAGTTCGTTCAGTGGGTGATGAGGTGTAGGAGTCACCTCTCGTTGTCTGGTGTTAGACCCCCGGAATGATTAGGGCAGGGAATCTTGCGTCCTTGAGAAGAAGAGTCAGACAGAAGTCGGTGTTCAGAGAATTGGCTCCGAATCAATCAATTTGCATGGAAAATTTACTCTGGGGTGAGTTGTTTGCTATTTCTAGTGATTCGTCAGTCCTAGGAGGGTGGACTGATTTCCCCACTCAGTGAGGATACAGATGCCAGCCCCCTACTGTTTAAGAGGCTTATTACTACTCCCTTTGATGAAACATTCTGCAGTTGTCCTTGAAGTCAGGAAGGGTCCAAGCTCTGTCCACTCATTTTGGTATAGACTTGCACCCCTCACTGGATATGGTCCTGCGGACACAAAGATACTTCTGGGTGCAAAAGGCTACAGGATGGGGTAGGAAGAGCCAAGAATTGGAGCTAGGAGTCCTGAGCCTTTGTTCCCCATCTTTGTGACACAGACACCTCTCTAACACTCTTTACTTTATCACCTCTAGGTAAGACCCCCCCAACCTCTTTTCCTGCCCTGATAATCACCTTGGGACCTTTATAATCCTCCCCCATGACTCACTTGCAGACATGCAGAGTCTGCTGGGACTTTCTGTGTGACATCCTGTTGCAGGAGGAGACCTGTCAGACGGCAAAGAGACAGCCAAGTTCCAAGACAACATTGTTGATTTGTGTTGTAAACTTCCAATGTATCTCCATTTTCTCGTAAGTTCATGTCCACTGACAACAACCATCGCCTGATACAAAGCAACCGGGAGAAAAGCCTCCCAGAGCCTGAGATGGAAACAGATGGCCTTATGCAGGTGAGAGAGCACCGTCCAATTGTTCTCAACAATGGCAAACAGTTCATTAAGAAGGCACTTAAGAATCTAGCCTCATAGTGATCAATGGCCAGAGAAGGGGAGATGTCAGGTTTTGAGACAGCAAGGATTGCAAGATGAAGTGAATGATTTCTTTTTCTGCAGGATTATCAGAGCAAGCACTGTCATAATATAATTTTCCAGACAGCTGGATCAATGATGTCAACTCTCAACCCGAGTGGTGAGGAATGACTCAGATGTGGGAGTCCTGGCTTGATGGATGGGGCTCACAGTCACATTCCCTCTAATGAATCTAAGGGGAACACCCAGAATGACCCACAGGAAATAAGTCACCATACAATTCCTGAAGACAATAGCAATGGGGCCACCCTTTCTCTGGATGAGAATTTCACATTTTATAAAAAGTGTCCGTGCGTCCATGGAAACAAATTTTATGCAATGAAAGGTGAGGTGGCCATGCTGAGGTCACCTGAGAAATGCTTTCCTGTCCCAGGAGGTGTCAGTGGTGGAGGACCCTGGGTGAGCTGGGGAGATGCCCGTCCATCAAAGGCACAGAGTAGAGGAGGCCGGGCTGGAAGGTGTCCCTTCAGCTTCACTCCCTGCTCCATCCCCCGTGCCACACACATCAGCTCTACCTCGATGCTCACCAGACTCGATATTGCCCCTCCAAGCCTTCCTGACACAGGTGACCAGAACCTTCCACCATGACAACCTGGCCACTCTACCTGTTACAACCTTCAATGTCCCTCAGCCTCAACAGCCACCTGGCTCATGGTGGAAGCTCAGGATGTTTGTCAGACAGAGAGAGATGCCTTCTGTTTTCTTCCCATGTCTGACCTCATTCATTCTTGTGCCCTTTGCCAGTGGACAGAGCAAAGGGGCAGAGGTCCAGCGGGGAAGGGAGGAGCATGACAACAGGAATATATCTCTCGTTGTGTGTCTTGGTTAACTTGGTTCCTTTGGCATTCATTCTAAATTCAAAATTCCAATCTCTTTTTAAAGATGTTTCTCTGATTTATGTCTTCTGTCTTTGCTCCTTTAGCTCCTCCCCTGAATGAAGGGGCAGGTGCTTCCCGGGGCCACGGGCACTGAGAAAGATACCGGTGAGGTGGGGGATAGCCTTCACAGGTCAGGGGATGTCCCTGCTCCAACAGCAACTTTTGGTTGAAGTTTCTCACCTTGTTTTTCCACACTTGTTGACCGTGGTCCTCTCGCCCCACCTGCCTGAGATCTCCTTGAGTCCCACTTCATGATCATCTCTACCACCGGACAATCAGTCATAAGTAGAAAGTCTCGGTGTCACTTGTCACCCAGTCTACTGTTCCCTCCACTGTTCCTGATAGAGGACGAGGCTGAATAAGGGATTAGAATGATGTCCTGAGGCCTGACCAAAGTTCCTGACCAAAGTTCCTGACCAAAGTTCCCATTGGAAGGCTTTACTTTTTATTTTTTTATTTTTAGTGAGAGCAGGAGAGGCTGAGAGATAGTCTCCCACATACACTCTGACCAGAACCCACCTGGCAAGCCCACTAGGAGGCGATGCTCTCCCCATCTGGGGTGCTGCTCCATTACTCAGCAACCGAACTCTTCTTAGCACCTGAGGCAGAGGACATGGAGACATCCTCAGCACCCGGGGCCAACTCTCTCAAACTAATAAAGTCATGGCTGCAGGAGGAGAGGAGAGGTGGGGAGAGGAGAGAGAGAGAGAGAGAGACAGAGACAGAGAGAGAGAGAGAGAGAGAGAGAAGGGTAAGGGTGAGGGTGGAGAAGCAGATGATAGCTTCTCCTGTGTGCCTTGACCAGGAATTGAACCCAGGACTTCCACACACCAGGCCGATGCTCTACTACTGAGCTGACTGGTTATGGCTGGAAGTCTTGTATCTTGAATAAAGAGCACTTTAGGTTGAAAAGTCACCCTTGAAGAGCCAGTGTGCAGCCGATGACAGGCAGGTCCAGGCGCTCAGCAGGCATTTGCTACATCTAAGGGAAGAGACAAACATTCCCTCTGTCAAATACCCAATGTGTCCTGATTACATAAGATGAGTATCACAGCCTCCCTCTCCAAGTCTGTTTGACAAGCAGAGCCCAGGTGGGAAAGGGCCTTGCTCTCTGGCATCTGTGGATGGGGATGCTAGAGTCTTGTTGACCCATAAGCTGGCTACGGCTTGCTCAACTTGTTCAAGCTGTTTGTTCAACTGTTCAACTCAGTTTCCTCGTTCCCCTTGCAAGGGAGTTTTCCTGGTTTCTTAAGAACTTACCTTTGTTTAGTTAAGTAAATAGTAGAAATGGGTAATGTGCCGATTCACATCTACACTGATTTGCTGACTGCCCCTGGGAGTCTACAAAAGTGGGGTTGCCAGGGAAAACAGCCCTCCCACCACCACCGTTCAGGCTGAATTTCAGAGAAGCAACACATCATTCCAAGTGTAAGTGTATCCCAAAGACGGTATTTATTCTGCTGGTCTGGGAACCATGATGGGCTTAATGTGCCGAACTGGTTAGCATGCTGCCGTTGGTCCATCACTTTGGGCGATGAGTGGACCCTGTGGAGTCCTTCTCCGTGCATCAGGCTGGCCTAACTCCACCAGCCCTTCAAACATGCAAAAACACCACAGCAAAAACACTCCTGAGAATTAACGGGGGGAAGAGGAGGCTTAGAACACCTCCCTGATACCTTGGTCGACCCATTTCCTTAATTTTAAGAGAGTTGCGCTTTCTTTTTTATCCAATTTACACTCAAGAACTAAGCAAGAGATACACATTTTTTTGCTTTCATTTTATACAAATAAGAATCTAAGATGAAAGAAGTTTTGGAATTTGTACCAGGGCCTCTGCAAATCAGCTGGCCCAGACCAGGAACCTGAGCCTGGATCCCAGAACACAGTTTCTCCCCATGAGAGAGAGAAGTCCTTCTCCACTGGGGGAGGTCACAGCTAACCCCTCTCCCACCTTCTGCAGCCCTCTTCCCAGGAGCCAATGCGGGAAGCCCTTTCACTGAGGGCCAGGCCTCCTCTTCACAAACAATGGCTTACACCGAGGCCCAGCTGCACTATGGCCCTGTCTTCTTGAGCTCAGCACAAGGAGCCTTTGAATGTAGGCTTTGTTCTACTGATGTGTTTGAGACATGATTGTTCTCACCTGAAATGATTCTGCACTTCTCTGTGGGACAAAGGGTGAGAGCCCAGAGGTGAGATTTAAGCTGCATGGTGGGGTGTCCAGAGAACCAGAGAGGCAGGCCTGCACCGCCGTTATCGGGGCATCATCTCCACGGCGGGGGGACCCCTGCCTCCTGGGCACCGGTGGGGATGAACAGTAGGAGGGCTTTGTGCCTGCCCATTCTCTGCTTGCCTCTGGGGACCTGATTTTGTAACACTCGGCCACAGAATCCGGCTACAAGAAGCAGCGTAACACAGGCCTGGGTGCATGGCGGCTGCTCAGCCGAGGGCCCTTGGCTCGGGACACTTCACCTCCCTGGGTGTGGATTCCTCACAGGGAGCTAAAAGCCATAGGTGGCTGCTTCAATGTCAATAAATTATAGTAAAAACAAAATAGCTCCACAGTCGTCAGCAGAGCACTAGCCACCTTCAGACTTAGGAAGGAGAACCTGGGTTGCAGAGGATTAGTGCAGGTGTGGGGGAGGGGAGGCAGTCACAGGAGGCGGCAGTACTGCTGGGGGGAGAAGGCTCTGGCCCCAAGGTCTGCAGGCTTCTCAAGGATTAGGCAGAGGGCTCTTCTTTTCCAGAGAGGCACAAACAAGCCCCGGAAGGCCAGGCATGGGGACGTAGGGTGGAAGGGTGGCTGGTGGAATCACAGAGCAGAGAAGGTTTGGCAGAGAGGCCCAGCCTGTCCCCTCTGCGGGTGTGCACACTGGCTAGGCAGAGAGAGGACGGGCCTGGTCTAGGGCTGCAGAAGGGAGAGTTCTCACCAAGGTAGGGTCACAAGCCTGTTGTTCCAGTGAATCATGGGGACAGCAGAGTCAGCTGATCATTCACAAGGCCCAGGATGGGATCTGAGGGTCTGTGTCTGGCCCTGTGAATAGGAAGGAGTGAGTGAGTCTTGTCTGGTTGTATGGGCAAGAAGAGTTTTTGCAAGAAGCTGTTTTTTCAAAACACAAACATTGAAGCAAGGATTTCTTAACCCTCATTATTTCTCCAGAGTGCAGGGCTCGGGTGGGGGCGGGGGGCTCCACACGGTCCCTGCCATCGGCCCTGTGGGACACACAGATCCCAGAACACTCCAATCACAGCACAGGGTTCCTTTGGACAGCTCCGAGCTGTAAGTTATAACAGCAGTCTCTCCCTTGGATTTGCTGTGGGAGAGAGCACCAGAAGACTCCTGACACGCAGCAGGGGTCGACCAGCTCCCCTGAAGTAGGTCCCCAGCAATATGTGCCTGCAGGTCTGCTTAGGTGGCATTTTCTGGAATCCTGCCACGGAGTCAAAGTCCACCGCAGTCCCGACTCTAGGTGTGGAACTCCTTGTTGGGAATGTCAAGGCACCCACAGCCCCACGAGCGTCCTAGACTGGTCCTTCTGTGTCTGGAGGGCCCATCGCCAAGCCTGTGGACTCTGTCCTCTGAGACCCCCTCTTCCCCTCACAGCCTTCTCAGGTCCAGGTTCCACACATTCCTCCACCATTGTCACTGGGACCTTGAGCTCTGGAACGGGGAGCCTGTACGTGGCCTGGAGGACCTGCCGGAACACCAAACGAAGAGGCTGGAATACAAGCAGCCTGGTTTCCAAGGGATGGTGCCAGACTGCAAGAGGCCCAGAGCCCCGTCCCGCACTGCCACCCCCCGGGCAGCAAAGTTCCTCTTACCCCTTCTGGAAGTTTCCATTTCTCTTTAGCCCCCCCAGTCCTTCCTTTTGTCCCTTTTCACACATCCTCCTGGCCCCTTTCTGTGTCCTCTCTGTCTTTGTTCCCTCCGAGGACCTTGGTCACCTTTGTCGTGCTGGGAGTCTAGCTCAGTCTGAATAAAGTCTGTCTTGTCACCTTCCATAACCTTCCTGATGCTGTTTCTCTTAGTTTTATTTTACTTAAAAAAGTTATTTTTTACTAAATGTATTGGAGTGGCCTTGCTTCATACAATTATACAGGTTTCAAGTGCACGGGTCTATGAGACCTCATCTGCATGTTGCATTGTGTGTTCACCAGCAAAGTCATTTCCTTCTACTGTCACCGTGTATTTGACCCCCTTTGTCCTTTTCTGCCTGTCCCCAACCCCCTTTTCATCGGGTAACCACCATGCTGTTGTCTGTGTCTGTGAGCTTTTGTTTGTTTCTTTGTCTTGTCTGTTGATTTGCTGCCTTCAGCGTTATATCCTAGATTTGAGGGATGTTATATGGCTCTTCAATTCTTCTGTCTGACTTACCTTGCTTAGCATGACATTCTCACAGTCCCTCCATGTTGTCACAAAAGGCAGTATTTCCTCTCTCCTTAAGACTGAGTGGTGTTCCATAGTGTACATGTGCCACATCTCCTTTGCCCCGTCACCTGTCGAAGGACACGTCAGTTAGTTCATGTCTTGGGAGCTGTTCCTTGATAGCTCAAATGTTATTTCCTTTGCAAAGCCTCCTCAGACCTAGTTCAGACTCCCAAAGCCCCCGCCCTGGCATGTCTAACTTATGTTGTTGTCATCAACCATCACACCCAAACACCACTGGCTTGGAAGGACACCATCTTGCCCCTCATATCCGTATCCCACACTTCTATACAGGATGGCGTGTGCTAAGTGCCCCATAAACAGTGTTGAAAGGACTCTCTCAGGAGAGAGCTTGAGGACACTCACTCTATCTGGCCCCAGTCCACCCAGCCTCTCTGACCCGCTCGCTCTAGGTGTCCTGAGGGTATGATGGGGCGTGCCATATGGGGTCCACAGTCATGGGACGCAAACTTTTCAGAGCAACGGTCCCAACATGACACAGAACCTGTCTTGTGCTGTTTATCTTAGTTATGAGGTACAGTGGGAGACAGTGGGGTGGCTGTTGCATTGCAGTCTTTGAGTGAAGTGCAGGTGGGTGCTCCCAGGAGACCACACCTGTCTCGGATGTTGTCTTCCCTGCTCCCACTAAGGAAACCCGCACTCAGGTTCTACCACTGAGCTGTCCCTGTCCCCTGGGAACTAGCTGCCAATCAACCCAACTCTATATGGAATGGCACTCAGAGTGAAGTCCGCTCTGTAAGCCACCTGCTTCTGCTCCTGTGCTCGTGTCTGGGTGAACCTGCCTCCCTCTCTGGGGCTTCCCAATACAGTGCTGAAGGCAGGTGTCAGACGGCTGTGATCAGCACTCGTCCTCCCGTTATTTCCCTAATCTTATTCCCAGTAATGACGGATGGGGGAAAGGCACAGAGCAGAGACTCATTCAGAGCTCATTCTTCAAAAACATTGATGACTGGCTAAGCAAAATGTGGTGCATGTTTTTTTATTTAATTTCCAAAGTTGCAGTGAAGCTGAGAGCAGCAGCTATTGGTGGGCTCTTTGTCTCTCTAACATTCAGGATGGCAGGGTAGGGGGGAGGCTAGCGTGGGGCAGTGGGGATGGAAAACCCCACAGATGCAGAAGTTGCTGCAAGGGTCAGTGGGGTAGGAGAACTTGGACAAGCCGATACATGGCAGGCGGCCCTCAGTGCTTTATTCCTGAGGTCCCCCGCCTGACCCCAGCTGTGCTGTGGTCCTGGTGCTGGTGATGGATGACGCAGGGCTCTGGACAGAAGGAAACATTTTCCAGCATCCTCTCCAGCCTTGCTGGTCACTGGACAACAGAGTCACAGGTCTAGGGTTAAGATGTGGACAACTATGCTGGTGCAATGAGGGCATGATTCAGCCTGCCACTCACTGTCCCTAAACAACCCTGATCTATAACGGGCACATAAGATTTTGTTATCAAGAAGGTTCTGGCCTCACCAAGACATTTGAGAGATGCTTTCTAGTCTCTGGTCAAGCTTTTTGTGCCTATGAACTTTGTACATTTTGTTATTCTGTAAATGTTGAAAAGAATTTAAAGACCTGTAAGCTTGGAGGATTTTTCTTGTATGGAGACAGACATTTTTTTGTGTGTGTGGCAGAGACAGAGAGTCAGAGAGAGGGACAGTTAGGAACAGACAGACAGGAATGAAGAGAAGATGAGAAACATCAATTCTTCGTTGCAGCTCCTTAGTTGTTCATTGATTGTTTTCTCATATGCGCCTTGACTGGGGGGCTACAGCAGACTGAGTGACCCCTTGCTCGAGCCAGCGACCTTGGGCTCAAGCTGGTGAGCCTTGCTCAAACTAGATGAGCCTGTGCTCAAGCTGGCAACCTCGGGGTCTTGAACCTGGGTCCTCCACATCCCAGTTTGACGCTCTATCCACTGTGCCACCACCTGGTCAGGCTTATATGGAGACATTTTAATTGCAGCTTTAATTATCCAGTACTTTAATAAATATGGAACTTTTTTTTTATAGATTTTTCTATTTCTTCTTGAGTCTGTTTTTAGTCAATGGTGTCTTTGACTCTTATAAGTTTGCCTTTTTACATCTTTTTCTTGTAACCTTATATACAGTATTTTCCGGTGTTGGTCTAATGGATTACTCTTCCTCACAAACCCATATTTGCTATGGTTGATGTAGTCCATTATAATAGCTTGCTTCTCTTCCTTCTGATTTTATCTTGTTTTTGGTACTTAACTATAGCTTCAAATTTAATATGCTATTATTTTCTCCAGTGACCTGACATTGATATTCAGAATGACTTTAAACTTTTAATAGTTTGAATTCACAAGTCCATGAATTCTCCTCTAAACACAGCTATGGCTGGTTGTCTCCCCCACATTTGTACTGTAGTTCTATCATCATGCATGACAAATGTTCCTCATTTACTCTGTGAATTATTGTTCTTTAACTCCTGGTTTATTTAGAAATGTGCAGCTTTTTATCAGCTTCTGGGAAATGATCTACTAATTATTACTCTTTTTTTATTTGTTTTGCTCTAGGCTTCTATCTCAACTGTACTGCGATAAAAAAATACACCAACGGCAATATCAGACATTTCTTAGACCTGTTTTATGATTCAACATGTGCATGATTGTAGAAAATGATTCTTATGCACACAGAGAAGCATAATCTACATTTACTGGGTGCCATGTTCTACATGCATCAACTATATCAAATTGTTAATCGTGCTGTCAAAATTTTCTGCACAATGACTAGTCATGTTGCCTGATTTCACTTTGAATTACAAAGTGAGGTGTGCTAGACGCCCCATCATAACCTCTTCTTTTTTGGTTCATTGTCTTTGTTCTAGTGTCTTTCGTAACATACTCTTGTAGGCTCTGTTCATAAGTGATAGATAGTATTGTTAAGAATTGGTTTATTTCCCTAGAGGAATGACCCTTCCATTGCTATAAATCATTTTCTTCTTTCTAGCTAGAAATCCTGCCTGCTGTAGCGCTCATATTGATATTTGATAGCCACATCCTTTTGCCACAAGCATGATTAGGGTTATTATGGTTGTTATTATTAGTGAATACATGCGCAATGTGTCTTTTTCCTTATTTGATCCACCTTTTTTGTATCTTTAAGATGTGACTCTTGTAAAATGGAACAGGGTGTCTTTTTCTTTAACCTGAAAATCTTTGTGTATGAAGCACTATAGTCTGTTTACCTGTACTATAAACACTGATATTTTTGGATTTGAGCTTCCTCCCTTAATATTTGTACACATCACATCCTTGATCTGTGCTTATTCCCTCTTTTCTTTTATGTTTTTAGTTTACTTCAATATCTTTATCATTCTTATTTCCCTTCTTCTAACTCATTGTTCATCCCTCCTTAACTGTGTACAGAACACCTGTGCATCACTACTATTATCTGTGATTAACCAATTTCTAAAGCACTGTGTCAGTCCTTAAACACAAAAACTGTATGATACTTTCATCTCCTGTCTTAGTTTTATGGAATTATTGTTTTCCAGGTTAATATGGCTAACATTACAAACATAGACATGTATAGAGTTCCTTCTTGCATTTATATGCTTCTCCTGGGATTCACTTGTTTTCTTTCACCTGAATGACTTTTATAGTGTTTTTAAGTCAGAGTTCTACTTGTGTCTATTTACTTTAATAATTGTTTAACTATATCTTTATTTTACCGTCACCTCTGGAGAAGATCCTTTATATCACCTGTACCTCTGGGCTGGTTGTGGCCGCTCCCGGCCCTCCATGGTGAAGTCCCAGCATCCTTTACATTCTGAGACTCCTGCAGAGCCCTGTGACCACTGGTCTTCAGGGTAACACATTTCATTTTCTCTGCTTCGTTTTAAGATTATTCTGTTTGTCTTTGTTTTTTGTAAGTTTGACGAGCATGTGTGTGTGTGTGTGTGTGTGTGTGTGTGTGTGTGTGTGTTTAGTCAATTTAGAGACAATACTAGACAAATATTTCTTAGACTTCTAAGTTGTTTTTGGATTGCTTTTGATTTCATACAAGGCACTATTCATGGAAACTCACCCTAAACCTCATATGCCCACATGCGTAACGTTTAGTAGAGTTCATTGTTCATTTATCCTCTGGATATGCGGCTGTGATCTCTACAAGAATAACTTTACAACTATTGTAGTTGCTGCTCTTTTTTCTTTTTCTTTTAACAGACATATAGTACATGTCACAAAATTTGCCATTTTCCAATGCCAATTCACTGTTTTGGGTGTCTCTGCACGGTTATAGAATCCTTTCCACTCTCTAATTCCCAACATTTTCATCATACTCACGAGGACTCCACACATCCAGGCAGCAGCCCTCACTCCCCTACAGCCCTTGGAAATCTGGAAGGAAAACCTGAATCACTTTCTGGGCTTTCCTCTTTAAGGAGCCTGAAAAAAACTCCGTCTCCTGCCCATAAGAGTGCCGAAAGCTCCGTTCCATTCTCAGTCCCTCAGCCACTGCTTGAAGACCCAACACGTCAGCAACACTCCCCCCAACCTGCCAACCTCTGAGCGAAACACAAATAACTTGTGGAGCCATGTGTTGTGCAGAATGTGGATGAATGCCTGAGACAGTATCTCTCTCCATAAAGAGATCCCATTATCATTGCATCCCTCCATCTGCCCGTACATCAGGGGCCAGGCTCTTGCTGTGAGGCCATTTGCTTGTTGTGTGGGAAGCATGGCTTCTCTTGTCCCAACCGTTTTCTGACTGCTGAACTCCAAAGTTTGTCTCCAGATTCGGCTCCAGAAAAGTTCACCTGAACTCCTTAATTCACTGTTCGACCCCTCAGAGCCTCGGGGTGTAAATCTGTTAGGACAGTTTCACTTGTCATCAACCTGTGACTTGTGCTCCCCTCCCACCCCCATGGAAGATGCTGGCTAGCAACCTGTTACCTTTGGCATTTGTTATTTGGGCATACATGCGGGCAAGATGAAGAACAACAGTGACATGGTATGGAAATACTTTTGCAAATGTCATATTGTGTTGGGTCTCACCCTGAGTGACGGATGCTATTTACCTTGCCCCATGAGGTAGACACCATCCTTCTTCTTCTTTTTTTTTTTTTAGGTGTGGGAAGGGAGATAGTGAGGCAGACTCCTTCACTGAGGATGCACTCTGACTAGGATCCACCTGGCAACCCCATCTAGGGTCAATGCTCAAATTAACTGAACTATTTTTAGTGTCTGAGGCTGATGTGCTCAGACCAACTGAGCTATCCTCAGTGCTTGGGGCCATGCTCAAACCAATCAAGCCACAGGCTAGGGGAGGGCAAGAGGGAGGGAGGAGAAACAGATGGTTGCTTCTCCTGTGTGCCCTGACTGAGAATCGAATCCAGGATGTTCATATCCCAGGCTGATGCTCTGTCCACTGAGCCACCAGCCAGGGCCAGTAGACACCATCTTTGGTACCAGCTTTCTGACTCCTTCATACACGAAGAAATCAGACCTCAATGAGATTCAGTGACTGGCATGAGATGAGTTGCTGAGCTTCTACTTTTTTAATTTAGAAAATCAAATTTAACAGGGCAGCATTGATCAATATGAAGACATAGGTTTCAGGTGAACGTCTCTATAGCATTTGAACTGTTGTGTTGTGTGCTCATCACCCAGCAGTCAAATCATTCTCTGCCACCAAATACATATTTGTCCCTGTTTACTCCCCTCCCCCCCTTCCCCCAGTGTAAGGCCTCTAAGTGGAAGAACCTGTTAGAGCCCTGGCCTCTTAATTTTTCCACGTACCATCTCGCTGCCGTGAGGCCTTCCACACATGCGCTGGTGGGAATTCAAGGCCTCTTGCACCAGGTCTGGCTCCCCCCCAGGGCTGGCAATGCCTGCCGTTTCCATGTTTAGCACCTCGAGCCACAGACACCTTTGAAATTCTGAACTTGTCCCCTGGATACCTGGGCTTACGGCTCTAATCCTCACGCTCGCTTTAACCATGAACTTCACAAAGCAGAGTGTGAAGTCCCACGCTGTTGTGTTCGGCTTTCATGTGCGAGGGGTGCGTGTTTGTGAAGAACGGCACCAGGAGGCCGCTGGCAGCTTTTGTCAGGCAGCACGGAAACATCTGTTCCCTCGCACAGACTAATTTGCAGGAAACAAGAGCCTCCTCTGGCAACATGAGAGCCAGCTTGGTCGGAGGCCTCAGATGGAATTTGGAGATTTTCTGGGTCCTCTGGATAAAGCACCAGTGGTCTAGAATTACAGGAGACCCGTGATCTCGAGGCAGTTCAGGTGGCAGTGAGTGCAGCCACCTCGTCGAGCTGAAGGTGAACTGTTCCAAGGTGCCCTGACCTGACAGGGAGCAGGTAAGCATCTGGGTTGAGGGTTAGGGGTCAAGGGTCAGTGTTTGAGGGAGCCCCTTCTACCCTGTAAGTCCTGAGATGTGGCTTGTTTGGGGATTATGGTAAGAAGGGGCCGCAACACAGATATAAAGGCATCTGGTGACTATGAGTCTCGGGGAAAACCTTTCTCTTCAGAGCAGGTCCCAGGAAGAGGACCGACCAGTCAGGCCAACGTGTGGTGTGGTTGGCAGCTGCTGGCCATGTGGGGCTCCATCCACACTGGTGGACACTTCCCTACTATCAGGAAACACTTTAGAACATGTTATGACCATCACAACTCTCTTGACCCTAGTTCTGAATATCTGAGGTGGGACCCCCTGTGTCCCCTTCATTGGACAGCACAAACCTTTCTTTATTTTCTTTTCTCTTTTTTTTTTTTGTTTCCATGAATTCATTAAACTACCCTTGACATGTCGCATGGCAGAGAGGACAAGAGCCAGGGGACCAGAAAGAGGAAATCAACATTCCAGGATCAAGGATGCTGTCGATCTGTTTGGTGCCCACAGAGTGTCCTTCTCTTTCCAAGTCTGAACACAGATTATCCTCTGGAACCACTCTGAATTAATGAATGCAGTCTGTAAAAAAAAAAAAAAATGGTTCACCTTTCTCCCCTTGCTGTCTGTCTGTCCCCCTTTTATGGGGACATAAAAGCACGTACCCATCTTATCTGGAATGTCCCACCAACAAACC
Organism: Saccopteryx leptura; assembly: GCF_036850995.1. NCBI lineage: Eukaryota > Metazoa > Chordata > Mammalia > Chiroptera > Emballonuridae > Saccopteryx > Saccopteryx leptura. The sequence goes on from NC_089503.1 coordinate 318,360,228, forward strand.
TTTATTAAAAAATAAAATCAAAAGGTTTTAAAGCAGCCTAAATGGAGATACAGAAATCCTTCTCTGCAGAAAGAACTTCATAGCAGCTCTCCCCAAACCAGAGGGCGGTGCTGGAGGGCCCCAGTCCTGGGCTCCCAGATCTGAAGTCTGGCAGGTTCCTGGTAGTGACGCACAGACGCTGACCCGCCGCCTCTCACCACTGGTGGGGGTGATTAAGATCCTCAGTGAAATAACTGTTAATGGACTCCATAAATTTTATATATGAAAAAGAACATTTTCTTAATGAGAGCACGTTTTTTAATGTAGTTGTGTTTCCATCATGGCTTAGGAAATTAAAATAGAAAAAAAAAACTGTTTTAACGCTGGATCACACGAAGCCTGGGCCTTAAGTCGGGGAGTGAGCTGGCGGGAGAGCGTGGATTCTGAGCTCCGGATCAAGTGGGGCCCGGCCGGGGCGGGAACGTGCAGCCCACGGCCGTCTCTCGCCAGGATGTGTTCTCAGCTCAAACCCTGCCTGACATACTGCTGGCTAAGTGTTCTTCATACATAGACTCATTAATTGTTTGCACTTTGTGTTCCTCATTCATGTAGACAACGTTTGAAATGCTTATTTCTTCATTAATTTATTTGCCAAATGTTAATTATATCTCCCTGTGTCCTGCGAAGTCTCCTGGGCACCAGGGGTTGACAATGGACAAGATACTGCAGTCTGGTCTTCCCAGGAGGTCCCTGAAGGGGAGGAGGGAGACCTTACATGAAGGAGTGAAATATTAGGAAAGGGCTTTGCGTGGTGACGAGGGCCATGGGCGAGAACAAGAGTCCTGTGGGCTGTGTGGCCCACACTGGCAACCATGGTGCACTCAGTGTGGACGGCAGCCTGCACGACAATCTTGACTGTTACTAGCAAACTGACCCCACAGACGAGAAGTGGGTCGCTCGAGGTGACGCAGTCGTTCACACACATGGTGTCTGCGGGTTGCTGGTCCCGACTCCCATGTTCTGTCCACCACACGATCCTGTCCCGCCCATGCTGACGTGGGTTCCGGGGACCCTTTCAGTGTCCTGGTTGGTACCAGGAATCTGATTCCTGGCTCCTGGCTAGGAGCAGGGTGGGCTGGTGGTGACAGCAGCTCCTGGGGCTCCTGCCAGGTGACCTACTGTGGTGTTCCCAGTGCCCTAGGTACAGGCCCTCATTGCCATGGCAACCCTAGACCCCAGGTCTCCCAATGGAGCCCATCACCATGCTGTGCACAGTAGGTGCCCAACCGTGGTCCACAGAATGAATTAGAGACCAAATAACTGTATTAGCTGTTTCCAAGACCAATGTGATTGAATAGCTTTTGCTTTGGGCCCTCCCCTCCCCCACCCCAGCACTGCCCCTACAGTGGGCACAAGATTCCGGGCAGGGGCTGGGCCTGAGAAACCAGTCACCCTAAGGAACACTGCCGCAGGGACCTCACTCTCTCCTCACTGGGAACAAAGTGGCCCTGTGCATCTGGGGTAGAGGGAAGCGCGTCCCGGCAGGGGTGTACCAGCCCACGCCACCCGGACCTCTCCTCCCTCTGCCATCGCCACCAGTGGTTTGAAGTCCATCCTCCTGGACCTTTCTGCAGAGGACAACCCCTGGGCCTGAAATCCTCACTAGATGTCAAAATGTTGACTCTGTTCCTGCTAAAATGCGGCTTTGGGGGGAAAAATCACATATTTGCACATTTCCTGCAGTCCCTGTCATTTGCAGCATATGTTTGTGCATAATGATGTTCGTAAGTGAGGTGACATTTCAGTGTAATGAGGCTCCAGTGACAACGTGTGAGAGATGTGACAAGTTTTTTTTTTTATATATAATATAAAAAGGAGCGCAGAGAAACCCTAATCCGCGGCTGCGCAGGCTCTCGGCTCGGCTTTTGAACCCAGAGGTGGCGCCTGGAGCACCTGTGGGCTAGCGCCAAACTATCCATGAGCCCCCCAGGGACAGGTGTCCTCCTAAACAAGCACTGGCCTCATCCAGCCTCCTCCTCAGAAGGACTGGCCAGGTCACCTGAGGACAGAGGGGGAGAAGGGAGGGGTGGGCGGCGGGAAGGGGAGTCGCTCAGACTCTGGCGGCCCCGGGAGGAGTCCAGCCGGTCCCTCTGGCCAAGCTGCTTCCCACCTCTGTACTCCAGTCCTCTCCCTTCAAATCAGAGACAGTGACAACCACCTCCCAGGCACGAATTAGACAAACTGTAAAAGAAAATCCTTAGAGGGGAGAGGTGTCTGCCCATAAATGGGATGATTGCTCTCATTTAAAATGTATCATAAGCTGATGGGTCCCCTACATAGAGAGTTAGGGGACAGAAGCCTGGCGTGCTGCCCCTCCTTATGGGAAGGGTAGCCGGATTCCCATGTCTGCCTCTGACCTTCCTTGGCCATTCCAAATCCCAAGGATGGCACATCACTAGGGCACCCACAGAACATTGGGGTGCTGCTGTTATAGGGAGCGCCCACTCGAGTGATCACCAGCCTGAGCTGCTGTCTCCATGAGGCCCAGGAAGCCAGAACTCACCTCTAAGCCCTCAAAGACCTGCCTGATCCCCCTGGGTATGGCTCCTGCCCCAGGGTGACTCAGGACCAGCAGAATGGCCAGGACAGCAGAGGGCTGCAGGCAGGGTCAGTCCTGCTAGATGTGCCCCTGAGAGCATTAGAGAGAGGAGGCCCTCTTTGCCTAGAGCCCACAAAGCTGCCACTGCCCTCTGGACGGTGCCCCTTTCTCCTCAGATTGTGTGATGGGCACGTGGAGATGCTAAATGGCCATCGCCCTGCCCAGCCGTCCATATGCGTCTCGAAAACCCAAGTTTTTCTTGTCCAAGGCAGGTCATGGGGCCAAAGAAAGGGCTCTGCAGCTTCATCTACTCCACAGACAGCTGTCGAGTGTTTGCTGTGGGGACAGGCAGATCCTGGGGGTAAAGGAGGCCCCCGTGGGTCCGGGGACCCTGCCGTAGGGCCAGCCTCGGGCAGGATCCCCCTTCCTGCCACGCCTCCGGGAACACTTGCTGAGCTCCGACTGTGCGCAGGCACATCAAAGGGTGCTTTACACACGTGTCATTGCCCCCAGGCCCCTGCCCGGCAGGCTGTGACATGAGCCTCATGGAAACTAATATGCACAACACGGGCTGAGTGCCAAGCGCCAGGGCCCAGGGCTCCCTCACGTGGTTGAGTGTGTCCCATGTTCTCATGGTCCTGTCTGGCAGCACGTCCCTGCTCCTCCTGTCAGTGGGGTGGCTGGTCAGCTGCCATCCTGTGACTGGGGGCTCTCTCCCACTGTCCTGCCAAAGCTGATAGGGCTCTGGTGCCCCTGCAAGGCCATGGGCTGACCTCCTAGCTGGCACCCTACCATGGACATGGAAGGAAATGTCCAAGGGCCTTTAGTCTTCCCCAGGCTGAGCCTCTGTGTTAGCCAGACGCTAGGTGTCCCAACCCTTGCTGCTCGATGTCACATGCGGCTCTGCTCCAGAACCCACAGGGACCCCTTGTCAGCTCCCCTTGGAGCATGTGGTCCCTACGCTCCACATCTCCAGGCTCCAGCGCAGGTTCATTGTGGGCGCGGTCTTCACTGCGGACAGAACCTCTTGGGACCAAGTCTGTGGGGCATGTCCCCCTGCCCTAAACTGTGCGTGGCTGGAGGCCCTTCCGTGCTCTGTTCACAGGTCACTCTTGAAAATCTGCTAAGCGGGAGCCCATATGGGGCTCCACTGAGCTCCAGGTTGCACTGATGGAGAGAGACGAGGTCTCATCCTGATGGGGGGGGGGCATTAAAAAAGATGCAGCTGCCAGGACTACACAGGTCTGCAGTAGAGTAACTCCCAGGGGGCAGACTGGTGCTCCTTCCTCATGACCCCCACCCAGCGTTGTTCCTGCCTCTTTCCACCTTTATTTACTGAGCACTGCCTCCTGCACAAACCAGGCTGGAGCCACATCCACCATGGTTCATGTTTACTTAGCTCTCCGTGCCAAGTGCCAGGAGGAGCGGTGGACATGGATGAGCCCATTCGATTCCCACATCACACCTCTAGGGAGCCCTGTGCTTTATTGACAACAAAGATGAGACACATGGGGACTGGCCAGCGGTGGGCAGCTGGGAGTTCTGGGCCTGGACTCTGAAATGCTGGCTTTCTTGGAGGGTCCCCTGCTCACCACCGTGCGCCCGGTGGCCTCAGGCAGTGCTGGCAGCTGAGTGGGTGAGTGAGTGCACAGGGGACCCACGTCCTGGCCTGTGGTTTGATCGCTGCTCAGATGGGATCTCAGCACAGCACTGCGTATTTGTGATGATTCCAATAGGGAGGGACCTGGGGCACCTCCCCGGGTCCTATAGTCCTGAGCACTCTGGCCATCCTCATAAAACACCTAAGTCTTCTTGGAAGTTCTGTCTCTATCAGTGAATAGAGTGTGGGCCCAGCATATAGATGTCCCAGGTTTAAAACCCGGTCAGGGCACACAAGAGAAGGGACTATCTGCTTCTTTTCCTCTTCTCTCCTTCTTTCCCCTCTGCAGCCAGTGGCTCAATTGGTTCAAGTGTCAACCCTGGGAGTTGAGGCTAGCTGGTTGACCTGATCTTCAGCCTCAGGTGATAAAAATAGCTCTGTTGATTCAAGCATTGGCTTCAGACAGGGGTTCCCTGGTGGATCCTGGTTGGGGTACATGCAGGAGTCTGACTCACTATCTCCCTTTATCTCCCTTTGAAATAAAAAAAGGAAAAGAAAAAAGAAAAGGACCCAATGTGCAGGCCTTCGCTATGGAGTGTGGGCTCCTAGCTGCCACCTTGCAAGTGAAAGAGAAGCTCTCAGCCCACTGACTTGGAACAGGAGGCTGAGCTGGTGCATAGGATACGTAACTCATCTGCTCACGGACATGCTGGGAGTCCCTGTCCTCAGGCTGCATTTCCCAGAGCTACACAGGAGCTTGGCTCATCTGGAAAAAGCCAGGATGAAGACCAGGATGGAGGCAGTATTCTCAAGAGATCATTTCACCCACAAGTGTGGGTAAAAAGAGCAATTTCCATGGATTCAAGGCTATAGATGTAACAACTCAGTCTTTGAAGATTTCAGGCTAGCGATGTAAAAACCCAGTCTTTGAAGATTTCAGGACTTGACTGAGCAAAGAGCATGATCTAGTCCTGCACTCGGCCTGTGAGAGCCGACGGGCCCTGTGCCTTCACGGGAGGCTCAGAGTCTGCTTCTGCCCTCCCGTGCGCTGTGCTTGGGCTCTCCTGTCACGTGTGTGTGTGTGTGTGTGTGTGTGTGTGTGTGTGTGTGCTCACAGCACAGCTAGGCACACATCTGTGAGTCCCGTCACCTAACCCGTCTAGGATTCAGAAACCTCATAACCAAATTGGACGCAAAACTGGAGTAATGGTGGCCTGAGGGAGTGGCCAAGACCTCTTTCTTTGAATCAGGAGGAACTTGGGACTCCCACTCTGCTGCTCAGAATCAACTCTCCCTCCCAAGGTGAGCTGTCGGTGGATAAGGCCTCTCTCGGTGCCCACATGCCCCGGGGCGCAGGCAGGTTTTCTGCACGGGGCCAGAGCAGGGCGCTGTTCCCAAGGTTTGTGCAGTCTCTCTCCCTGAGGAGCACTGGGGGTTACAAATCCCATCATTTTCGCCTTTTATATACTCCTTATTGTGGCTTGGGAAACATTTCAAAATTAGACAAGCATTAGCTTAGCTTGTAAAATTAAAAATAAACGGTTACGGCTCTAATGATGGTGTATTAAATGCCAGGCCTAATCACACCTCGCCGTTCCCTAATACTTTATGGCTCTAAGAGCATTTTTAAAGAACGCCTCATCTTGGGGGGGGGGGGTTGTGATCACCCTGTCTGTGGTGAATGCCAAAGTTTGGGGCTCGGCCACACTGGTGTACACGGCTGAGCAGCCATCACTCCCTGTGGAGGGCTGCTGTGTGGATTCTTTGGGACAGAGCCCAGTTCTGATCAGGGTTTTGGAACTGTCAGCGGGTTGGTCCTGCTCTGACTGGTCCTCAGACCCTCATTAGTGACTGGCTTTCTGATCCTACAGGTCCAGCAGGAGGGCGACCCCAGGAGCGGGTGTAGTGGTCTCCCCTGGATGGAGCACAGGATGGTAGGGCCTGGCACTAGCTCCTGGGTGGACCCAACAGGGGTCACGCCCCAACACCCTGGGGTGTGGGCTGAGGTCGTGGCAAAGGACAGGTGCCGGATCTGGCCATCCTTGGTCCCAGTCTCTGCCTCTCTCCTGAGGAAGGCCTCAAGGATCTCTGAAGGTCGCCTCCCCCTGAGCCCCGGGTTTTGTACAGGATACAGTGCAAAATGAGACTGCAGGTCCTTTGTTGAGAAATGATGACTCATTGGAGGACAGCGTCATGAGAGGGGCCTTTATGCACCTGCCAAGCTGTCCCTGGTTTAAAGATGGTGACCGTCTGCTGGAGGAAGCCCCTTGGGGGTTCAGTTTGCTGACGGCTTGGATCACACATGGGATGTTTGATTGTGTCCCAACCTTTCTCAGCTAGAGGTGAAGTCACGTGCGTTTTCTCCTGCTAGATTACAGTGGTTGGATTTTGATAGCAGCACGAGCCTCACAGACCTGGAGTGAGCCCGGCTGTGTCATGTTGTATAATTAATTCATACATGATTGAGTTTGACTGGCTAGTGCGCTATGAAGGTTTTGTTATCGGGAGACACCGAGCTGTATTTTCCCTTGTCCTGTCACGCCCTTTTCTGGTTTGGTTTGTTGTTAGGGTAGCTTCAGAGAATGTTCTGGGAGGGAAAGAAAGACACTGTTGACGATGGGCATTTCTTCCTTAAATATTTGTAGGATTCACCAATGAAATAATCTGGGTCTGATGTGAATGTGTGTGTGTGTGTGTGTGTTTAAAAAGGTTATTAATTATTGATTTTGCTTCTTTAAGAGATAAATGCCTATTCAAGTCTGTTCTAATGGTCTCTTTCTTGTTGCATCAATTTCGATGGTCTGTATTTTTCAAGGACTTGGTTCATTGCGTCTAAAATATCAGATTATAGGCATAGAGTTGTTTATAGTGTTCTTTTTATTTTTCCTTTTAATGTTCATGGGCTCTGCAGTCACAGGCCCTATTTCATTTACGATATTGACTCTTTCCTTGATTAGATTATTTAGAGATGTATCAGTTCCATTCATCTTTTCAAAGCACCCATTCTTAATTTTGTTGATTTTTTTCCTGTTGTTTTCTTGATTTAAATTTTATTGACTTCTGCTCTATTTTCTTATAATTCTTTCTTGTTTTTTGCTTTAGGCTTGGCATGTACCTCCTCTAGTTTCTTAATGTGGGAACATAGATTACTGGTGTTACATTTCTTATTTTCTAAGATACGCATTTACTCCAAAAATTTTCCTTTCTGTCACTGATTTTGATACCATCCACAAATATTGATAAGTAATAGTCTAATTTTTATTCAGTTCCATTTTTAAAAAAAATTCTCTTATTTTTATTTCTTTGATCCATGTGTTAGAAGTACATTGTTTAATCTCCAAATATTTTAGCCTCTCCCATCTGTCTTTCTGTTGGCAAATTTCTAGTTTAATTCCGTTGTTGGAAAAACAAATTTCGTGTGGTTCTTAGTCTTTTAAAAGTGGCGAAGGTGCGTTTACGGTACAGGATGTGGTCCCCTGTGGCGAATGTTTTACGTGGACCTGAGGAGACTGTGTGGTCTGACGTTGCTGAGGGAAGTATTCTGTAACTGTCAGTTAGGGCCGGCTGACTGATAGGGCTGTTCAGGTCAACTGTGCCTTTAACGATTTTCTGCCTCCTAGGTCCGTTCCTTGCTAACAGAGGGGTGTTGACATCTTCCCGCATAATAAAGGATTTGTCCATTTCTTCTTTAATTTTTTAACCTGATGTACTTTGACACTCTGGTGTTAGGTGCCTACCGTTTTAAGACTGTTACATCTGCTCGAAGAATTGACACCTTCATCATTGTGTAATACCCCTCTTTATCCCTGATAATTGCCCTTGTATAGAAGCTGGCTGTGTCTGAAATGAACAGAATTACTCCATTTATCTTTCAATTACTTTTGACCTACCTGAATTGTCATATGTAAAGTGGGTTTCTTGTTAGAGGCATACACATGGGTCTTTTTATTTTTTTCACTCAGACAATCTCTGTATTTTAAATGGCATACTTAAACCATTCACATTTAACGTGATTTAAAAATGTAATTATATTGATATATGTGCTGTTTTAACTGGTTTCTGTGAATCAGACACTTTTCTTGTTTGTTTCATTTCCAAACTGCTCCGCTTGTCTTGTCTCCTCTGATCTTGTTAGAACATTTTACAAGGTTTCGTTCTGTTTTGTCTCTTACTGTGTATATTATATTCATTTGAAAAAATAGTGGCTGCCCTAGAGTCTTCCATTCACATTTTTACCTAATGTAACTCCTCTTCAAATAACACCATCCCGCTGACGTGTCATGCTGGTACCTTGCAACTAAACATTCTCAACTCCTCCTATCCCTTCCTCATTCACTTACTCAAACATGGTGATTGCCCAATAAACTGTTACTATTTTTGCTATCATTTCTTTAACTGCATCAGGATAGGAAACATTAGAAAATTGTTTTTCATTCATCTATTCCTTCTCTTTATGAGGTCTCAGTTTCTGAACTATATTATCTTCCTTCTTCTTAAAAAACTTATTTTAACATTCATTGTGGGGCAGGTCTGTTGGTGACAAATTCACTAAGTTTTTGTTTGTCTTAAAAAGTCCTCATTTGCCCTCAGTGGTAGAGTATTGGCCCAGCATGTGGATGTCCCAGGTTTAATTCCTGGTCAGAGCACACAGGAGGAGCGACCATCTGATTCTCCACCCCTCCTCCTTTCTCTCTCTTTTTCTCTTTCACTCTTCCCGTCCCATAGACATGGCTCAATTGGTTTGAATGCATTGGCCCCGGGTGCTGAGGATGGCTCCGTGGAGCCTTTACCTCAGGTGCTAAAAATAGCTTAGTTGTGAGCATGGCTCCAGATGGGCAAAGCATCAGCCCCAGATGGGGATTGCTGGGTGGATCTGAGTCAGGGTGTGTGTGCGAGTCTCTCTTTCCATCTTCCCTCCTCTCACTTGGAAAACAACAAAAAGAAAGCTCATTTTTCACTTTAAAGGATTAATATTGAATATAAAATTCTGAATTTTTTTTTAATTCAATACTTTCTGCATTTCACTCCACTCTCTTCCAGCTTGAGTGACTGCTGATGAAACATCACTAAATTCTCATCCCTTGTTCCTGTTAGACAAGGTGTTATGTTGTTTTCCTCTGGCTTCTTTTAAATTTTTCTCTTTGTTTGAATGTATGGGGAATGTCATATGTGCAAGTGTAATTTTTTTTCAATCCTGATTGCTGTTCAGTGAGCTTTCTGGATCTGTGGTTTGGTGTCTATCATTAGTTTTGGAAAGCTTTATATATGTATATAGAATGTTCTGAAAACAACCATGCCCCCCCTCCCTGGTTTGCCCAGCCTGCCTACCACTATGGTCCTTGTTTCTCAGATTACTGTCTCAGACTCTGGGTGGTCACTGGCTCGAACCAGCTTCAGACACTGTCCCATCTTCCCTACAGACATGTAGCCAATTCAGTCCTCATTCTGTCCCCACAATCACACCCCTGTCTTGCTGCCTCATTCCCTCCTACCTTGGCCACAGCCTGCCGAAGTCCTACACTTCTGACCTCTGGGTGAGGGTGAAACCTCAGCTTCCCAGAGCCATTAGGAGGACCCAATATGGCAGGCATGATGTCCTGTTGTGAGGATGGCTCTCACTTTTCTAAATGTAGCGCCCAAGAGCTCCCACCCGCCCCAGTGGCTCAGCAGCATGGCTCACATCTCAAGGGTCCCTGCCACGCTCTCTCCTCTGATGTGCCTGGGACTGTCCCAGCAAGGGATCTGCATACAAGTTAAATGAAGTCGTTAAGAGTCGCTTCTATCTCACTTAGGGATGTCCCTCTCACATTTTCCCTCAAACTTCATTTACATGGTTGCCTTCTCTAAATGCGCCAGTGAAGCCGGGGCTATTTCAGAAGCTCGCTGGGTGGAAATCAGAAGGGAGAAGCTGAACGAGGACTCATGGGGCAAATCTACAGCAAAATGTGTTTGGGAAATGGAGAGTGGAGCTAAGCAGGGCTTTTGTTTTTTTAGTTTAGTTTTGTTTTATTTTTTGTTTTTCCTTTCAATGGCTGAACATCTCAGAACCTTTATTCCCACGACTGAGTATTGTGGCTATCTGAGACGGAGACATCGTGCATTGAATTGTCTGGGCATGGAGCTTCTACTGCCCTCGTCCCTCACTCTCATATACCTTTCCTTTCTCCTGTGTGATTATCTTGCAGATGTAGCGCCCCAGTACAATCGTCTCTGACCACACTGTCAGCAGATGCAGGGAGACCATGGCCAGGGTGACGTTTCCTGCCCAGCTTTAGACCTGCAAGGGCTTCTCTCCCAGGTTTCTGCGGGCTGTGGCCCACCTGCTGGGGGCTGGTGCCCGACGCTGCTCCCCAGCCCTTGATTCTCAGTCTAACAAGCCCCCCGTCAACCTCCAGCCTGATACTGGAATGCAAGAGGTCAGTGGCTGACCAGGGGAGAGGGCACACTCCAGGGCTGCAGGTATGAGGAGGGAAGCCCTGGGCAAGGCTGGACCCTCCAAACGTATTTTTAAAACTAGTATTCCGTGACTCCATGAAGACTCCACTTGCTTTTGTTTCTCTAGAGCAGAATACATGGGCTCAAAGTTTTCTAAACACACATGCCCATCAGCACGTGTTTCACATGTCTCTGTTTTGCCAAGTGCCTTGTGCCGTGTGTGTGTGTAGAGGGGCAGCAGGAGCTGTCAGCAAATGCTGTTGAACGGAAGGATGGAAATTGCACCCTAGAATCCTGAGGTGTGCTGCCTTGGGGGTGCTAGTGAGCAGAGATCCTAATTAAAACCGATGCCAAGGAGGTTTCTAAATGTCTCAGGGGGAGACATGCCCATCGTTGATTTGGTGAAGATGGCTCCCTGCTCCACCTTGAAGCCAGCTCCTCCTTGCCGGTGCTGAAACTGCAATCTACATCACCTTTCCTCCCAGAAAAGCTCTTCTCACTTTCTGCTCATGACCCAGTTTGACTTTTGGGCCCATCTGGACAGGCCCGGCTCGCTATGAGCCCATCTCCTCTCCGGGTAACCCTGCAGCACAGGTGGGCTTCTCACCGTCGCTGGCCACAGTGAGGTCACAGCACAGGGAACTCCAGGGCATCATTTTGACATGACCTGCTGGGTAGCAGGCCACACCTCTTCCTCTACATTGGTCTCATCTGTAGGTCAGCCTCCAAGAGTGGGAGTGGAGACGCCACTTCGGAGACCCAGCATGTGTCCACCTGGGAGAGAAGATGATGGCTCAGGCCAGGGAATGGCCCTGAGGTGGGACAAAGGAGCTGATGTACAGTGTGTTTGGAGACAAGAACACCAGAGTGGTGGCGTTGGATGTGGTGCTTGGGGGGTGGGTATGGCGACCATGAGCGAATATGACAGTCAGAGACTCTCATGATGGGGTTGGAACTGCATCATTTCTAGACGTGGGGGCGATCCAGAGGCACTGGGATGTTGTCAGAGGGACATGAAGAGTTCAGCTTTGGACCTCATGGATCTGAGATGATGTTACACACCCAAAGAGCTAAGTCAGTTATGTGTACTAATTTTGGAGCCCAGTGGCCACGGGCAGAATTCAGGGAGCCATCAGTGGGTGGGTGGTACTTGAAGCCACAGGACTGATGGAGTCCCCTAGGGGAAACCATCCTGAGGCACTGAGAGGGAGACACAGCCCCGGGAGCAGTTGGTGTCCCAGAAGCCAGGAAGCTTGGATGGTCAACTAAAGAAAGTCTTAGATATACATATAAAGATCGGTGATATTGTGTGTGCCAACAGGGAGGTTATGGGTGGGCTAAAAGGACAAGGTCAAGAGGACAGAGGCAGATGCCGAGTGAAGTGAAGATGGGAAGGTGACAGTGACAGTGACATCATGAGACAGTTCTGCTGAGAACAGAAGGTGAATGAGGGAGATAGGAGACGGCAGATTTTGTTTATTTTTTACTTTTTAAGACGAGGCCCACGTGTAGGGGAAACTGATTGCAAAGGCAAAGGATGTCACGAGGGCAGGGTTTTGTATTTGGGAATCCCAGGGGTACAGCAAGGCAGGGGGTCTTTGATGAACGTGGACCGGAAGGGCAGCAGGGGCGAAGATAAGCAGCAAGACGTGAGCTGATCTGGGGCAGAAAAGGGAGACAGCCCCTGTTTTCTCACAGAAGCGTGAAATGCTGGAGAGAAGAGAGAGAAGGGAAGGTGTGAGATCCTTACTTTGCAGGAGATGTGAACATTTCACGGAACGTGTTTTAGGGTTGCTGAGCCACGCTGCCTGCCCACCTCACAGAGGATTTCAATGGGTTCCACGGTTGAAGGTTTCACTGTGACTCGGTCCAGCAGCCAGGGCGAGGTGCAGAGTGGGTGGAGGAAAGGGGCTGGCGTGTCAGGGGCACTGGGAGCCAAGGGTCTGAGAGAGAAGAGGGCTAAGGGGGACACGCCCCGGGCTCCGCCCGGAGCAAAGGCGGGAGCCAGGACATGTAACAAGCAGTCTGGATAACTGACCCAGAGACAGACAAGTGGTTGGCAGTGCAGTTAATTCAGCATCAAAATGATGTGATCTTGACTTTGACAGGGAAGACTTGAGAAGGGGGTGGGGCACTAGAATAAAGACCTTGGAGAGACAGGTGGTCATCCACAGGTCAGATGAGATTGCCCTTAGGTGTGACAGGGGAGAAGATGAGGTGGAAGGAGAGGTCACCAGGAATGAGAAGACCCAGGAACTGAGAAAGAGGCATATGCCCTGTGGGTGCTGGTGTTACAGAGGATGGAGGGAAGCGGTGTTCAAGGTCCCAGAGTCTTTAACAAACACTAGGAGAGACTTGAGTCTCAGGCGATGTGTATGTGGGGCAGACAGCTGATGCAATGACACACGCTTTAAGGAGCTGGGGCTTTGAATAAGGGAGAAGGTACACATGGGTTTGGACACAATAAAAATGTAAAAGGACCCTTGCCTGAATCTGGGTCTGAGGTCCAGGTGTATGGGCTGAGTAGTCGCAAAGTGACAGGGAGACAGATGGGGGATGGCCTCAGGGAATCACTGGACTTCAGCCAGAAGGAAGAGAGAATGTGCCAAGAGCTTGCTTGTCTGTGTCTGCCTCTACTAAAATGCAAACAGTTGGGCAGGGATTTACCTGTTCTTTTCATTATTCTATCCTTACTACTCTGACCAGACCTTTGAACACAGAAGGCACCCTATAAATACTTTTGTTTTTTTAAAATTTATTGAGAGGAAGGGAGGCAGAGAGACAAACTCCCACATACGCCCTGACCCAGATCTACCAGCAAGCCCACTAGGGGGTGATGCTCTGCTCATCTGGGGCCACTGCTCTACTCCGTTGCTCTTGAGGCAGAGGTCATGGAGCTATCCTCAGCACCTGGGGCCAGCTTGCTCCAATTAAGCCATGGCTGCAGGAGAAGAGAGAGAGAGAGAGAGAGAGAAGTGAGACAGGGAAGGATGGAGAAGCAGATGGTTGCTTCTCCTGTGTGCCCTGACCAGGAATCAAACCTGGGACTTACACATGCTGGGCCAACACTCTGCCCCTGAGTCAACCAGCCAGGGCCAATTATTTGTTTAATAAATGTTGAATGGAATAATGTTGCTACTGATGATAACATTGATGATCGCACAATGCAAACCTGATGTGGTTTTGCCTTATATCAGGGAGGTTGACGTTAAATTTTGAGTATGAGCTAGTTTTACATCAATTGTTGTGGTAGGTGTCGTCCTATAGTGACAACGCTTTCTACTTCACAGTTATTATATATATCCATCCTAATATCTATCACAATTAAAACATCTATATCTCTATGACTGTTTTGCCTCCCTGAGCTGTCAAAGAATAAAATAATATCTCTCTGTTTTGGGGAAGCCTTATGTATTCTCTCCCTATGTCAATCTGATTTGTCTTCAAGTGCTTTGATTCAATTGTTGGGCACACAAAGGCTCATGGCTGCCATTTTCTTGTATCAAAAGGAACACTTACTGAAAAGCATTGCCTGCATTGTCCTATTTAATTTTTGTTTTTACCTTGAATCATACTTGATCTGAGGTGGGTTTTTTCTTTCTTTTTTTCTGGCCTCATGTGCTCTTCCTGAGTTTTGCTCGGTACACATCTGTCTGTCCCTTTCACTTACAACCCCTCCATCCCTCCGCTTCTGTCAAGTCCATTGTTAGATGCCATGCCGACAGACTCTGGAGTCCGTCCCAGTTCAAGGGTCTTTCTTTAGCAATAAGTTTAATCCTTTGAAACTCACTGCCATAGAAATGTGTTTGGTCTTATTTTTATCTCATTGTTCTTTGTGCTTTTAATTTCTCTTGTGTTCTTTTTTTTTTTCCTTTGCCTAACATTGTTTCTCTCTGTCAAGAGTGACTGAGGGGCTCTGGTTCTTCTGTTGTTCATCTTACTGCTGTGGTTGCATTTTACACATCTTCACACCTTTGCCCAGGGGTCAGAGGCTGCAGTCTTTCTCAGGGGCCCCTCCACCTTCGCGAGGTCCAGAAATATTTGCTCTTAATTTTGTCCAGAAGTCTGTTCGTCAACTTCTCATTTCTATATTGTTTGTTTTTTCGTCATTGAGTTTTGGAAGTTCTGTGGATAGTCTTGATAAAAAGCCCCTGTCAGAAACAGATTTTGCAAGCATTTTCCTTCCCATTCATTTTTCTTAACACAGCCTTTTGATGAGAAAACACACGTCTGATGAAGTCAAATTAATTACTTTTTATCTTTTTGTTTCTTGCTTTCTGTGCATTCAGAAAACGTATCTCCCAAGTCATGAAGATTTTTTAAATATTTTATTCTAGAATTTTACAGTTTTTAACTTGTGTATACTGTACGTTGTCAAGTAGGAGACAAGATTTATTTCTTTCCCCAATGATATCTTGTTCCAGACACCATTGGTGGGAATGACTCTCTTAGCACATTGTATTTATTGTGAATCTTCAAAAATCAATGACTATGTGTGGGGGGCTTTATTCAGTCACAGCCATCAATCTCCCTGTTCTTTTAACAGTGTTGTGTTGTTTGCATTAGCTAGGTAGCAAGTTTTGAAATCAGGCAGTCTGAGTTTATTGACTTTATTCTTCTTTTCAGAGATTTCTTTTAATATTCTAGGTGTTATCTATTTTATATTTATTTATTTATCACTTTTAATATTTTTCAATTACAGTCAACATGCAATAGTATATTAGTTTCAGATGTATACCCCAGTGATTAGACATTATATAACTTGCTAAGTGATCATCCTGATAAATCTCATACCCATCTGACACCATACATATTTGTTAGAATATTATTGACTATATTCCCTGTGCTGTACTTGACATCCCCATGACTGTTCTATAACAACTGATTCATACTTCTTAATCCCTTCACGTTCTCCACCCACCCCTCCAACCCCACCCACCTGGAAACCACCAGACGTTCTCTGTGTCTGTTTCTGTTCTGCTTGTTTGTTTATTTGGGGCTTTTTTTTTTTTTTAGCTTCAATCGTTGATAGGTACATATTTATTGCCATCTTATTGTTCATATTTTTTATCTTTTTTCTTTTTCTTCTTAAAAAAGACCTGTTAATGTTTCATATAATGCTGGTTTGGTGAACATAAACTCCTTTAACTTTTTCTTTTCTGGGTAGTTTTTACCTGTCCTTCGATGCTAAATTGACAGTTTGGCTGGGTAGAGTCATCTTGATTGTAGGTCCTTGTTTATCCATTAATTTGAAAGTTCCAAACTGTAATGCCGGTGGCTGAGGCCAGGCAGGTTCACATTGGATTCAGGCAGATGGTAGAAATACTGCGGAGCCAGAAAGAGCTGGGCCATTCTGTTTAAAAAAGTATCACAATGGCGGACAATCACACAGGGAGGGGAAACCACCTCTCAGGCAAACAAACAGCAAAATGGCCCCTGACCAGTGGCAGGCAGGCAATCTGCACATCCGCAATCCCCCATCTCTCTAGAGCGCAAGCACTCGTAGCCTTATAGAGGTTGTACACACGTGGCGCTGCTACACACCCACGCACCGATCAGGTGAATTGCTTGCAGCTGGTAACCCCGCGAGCAAGCCTAACACAGCTGCCCTCCCACACACACACACATAAACCAACTAGGCAAATTCTACAAAAATGCTTTGTGGGATTATTTCAGGGATTGCATGGAATCTTAAAATCAAGTTGAGGAGACATGACATCTAACAGATGGGTTGAGTCTTCAGTCTATGAAGAAGGTGTATCTCTCTTTATTATAGGTTTTGGGCTACTCAGATTCTCCATTTCCTCTTCAGTCAATTCTGATAACCTTTGCTTCAATAAATTTAACTGATTTGTCAAATACATTGTCATGAAAGTCTTTACGATATTCCCTAATTTTCTTTTTATATTCACAGAATCTGTAGAGGCGTGTCCCTTTTATTCACAGTACTCATATTCTCTCTCTCCTTTATCATGAATCACATTAGAAGTTTATCAATTTATTTTATCTTCAAGAAACCAACTTTGAATCTGTCAGTATCTCTGTTGTTTTCCTTTTTTTTCTATTTTATTGTTTTGGTGTTTACTTTTACTATTTTCTTAATTATACTTTAACTTTGCTTCTCTTTCTAGCTTCTGAAGATAAAACTTCACATCACTAAATTTATTCCATTTTTATTTGCTCATATGAGCATTTAATGTTGTAAGTCAACCCCCCTTCCCAATTGGTGCTTTCACATTCTGCAGAGTTTTAATATATTTTATTAACATTCTGTTAAAAAAATAATTTTCTCTCTCCCTTGCAATTTTTTTTGACCCATGCTTATATAGGAGTGCATTATTTAATTTCCATATGTATCGATTTTTTCCAGATATTATGTTGTTGTTGGTTTCTAACTTGATTCCATTCTCATCAGAGAACATATTCCGTTTTGTTAAAATCTTTTTAATGTCACTGATACTAGTTTTAAGGGCCAGCATGCCGTGTGTGTGGGTGATTATATCACGGATATACTTGAAAAGAACGTGGGTTTTGGAGTCATTGTGTTGAGTCCCATGAGGATCCATGTGGGGAAGGTGATGGGTCGTGTTCCAATCTTGGTGTCGGAATTGACGGTTTTAGTTTACCTGGCCTCGTAATTGCCGAGAGGTCTTAAAAATCTCCAGCTAGGATTACACCTGTGTCTATTTTCCCTCCGACGCTACGCTTTCTTATTCATAGTTTTACACTCTGTTTATAAGCCTTGCCACCTATCTGAAAGTTATGTCTTCCTGGAGAACACATGCCTTTATCTCTGCAACGCGCTCTGCCTTATCTCTCCCCTCGCGCCCTTCATCTTGAAGCGGACTTTATCTGACGTTAATGCAGCCGTTCCAGGCTTCTGATGCGAACCACGCGGTGCGTGTTTCTCTGCTCACTTTCATCCATCTTCCTGTTGGCATCGTTACTTTGACAGAACTTCGCTGTAAAATTTCATTTGGCTTGCACAGTGAGCTGATACTGATATAGGTACTGATCTGGCTTGATCTAGGCTCATCAATTGGCTGTTGATTCCATCTGGTTTTCCTCTGTCCTTCCTTTCATAACTTATTTTGCGTTAAGAGGACTTATAGACAGATAGATACAGATATGGATAAAATTTGGGCATGAATACTGATATAGATATTATGGTGGATCTCTTGTGTTTGCTTTAGGGAATATTATACATGCCCTTAATTTTTTTTTCACAGTGTATTTAGTGTTAAAAGTGTGTCACCTCCTATAAAATTAAGAACCTTGGAACCTTGTAGGTCCTTTTAACCTCACCTGGTCTTTTGTGCCAGATGTATCCTACGTATTACAACTGTGTGTGTTATCAGTTCCTTACTATAAACCAGAGGTCGGGAACCTTTTTGGCTGAGAGAGCCATGAACGCTACATATTTTAAAATGTAATTCTGTGAGAGCCATACAACAACCCGTGTACATTACACATTATCCAATAAAAATTTGGTGTTGTCCCAGAGGACAGCTGTGATTGGCTCCAGCCACCGCAACCATGAACATGAGTGTTAGGAAATGAATGGATTGTAATACATGAGAATGTTTTATATTTTTAATGTTATTATTTTTTTTATTAAAGGTTTATCTGCAAGCCAGATGCAGCCATCAAAAGAGCCACATCTGGCTCGCGAGCCATAGGTTCCCCACCCCTGCTGTAAACTTTGCTTTAAACGATCCTATGTACTTCCGAGAAATGGAGAGGAAAGTAGTCCTTTACATTTATCCTCATATTTCTCATTCGTCTATCCTAAAAGTTCCCATTTCCATTCAGCATGACTTGTTCAGCCTACAGAATTTGGTACAACGTGCACCTGTGAAGATGTACAGGTTGAGGTATTTGCATATTTTAATGAAAAGTTAGACATGAGAATGATCACATTTAGGGAAAATTGATCTCAGTGTACCAGGTACTTCAGCACCTGTAGAGAAAATATTTTTTTTAATTAAAAATGCTGTGCTATACAGTAAAGTGGATTTCCCAATCCTATGGTATTATCCATAACCTTCAACTTTGAAGAAAATTATCCACAGTATCTAAAATATTAAATGCATCCACATGAAAAAATATATATCTTCAGAAAAATACTAGTAACATCTATTTGACTCAAAACAGCTAAGAAATAGGTCACGGTCCACAGATACATGTCCTATGTGTACACACATGTATGCACACACACATAAATACATATACATACATGTGCACACACATGACACACACATACATATCTTTTTAAATTGTGCATATATAATTATAAAAGTAGCTTATGGTGCTCCCCTGCTATTCACTGTCAACATGTCTTCATTTCACAGACACATCATATGGTCACCTTACTTGTAAGGTTTCAGCAACCATGGGAATAAAGAGATTGTTAACAATTGCTTCCATAGACAAATATCCTCTATTCCATAGAAAAGTGGCCGATTTCCCATCTGTTTAGGCCAAGGCTGGGGAGCAGCCCTGACTCCCTGGCACTGGATAGAAATGTCTCTGACCCAAAAAGCACAGATGCTGGGTGATGCAGCATGTGTGTCCCCTGGGGGTGGGGCTGGCCCAGCCCCCCAGGGCAGTCCTGTTAAAGACGCTCCCTCTGGGGATTGGACCTCCCTCTTGCCCAGTCTAGGAGACCATGCTCCTGGGGATGGGGCTGGCCCAGCCCCCCAGGGCAGTCCTGTTAAAGACGCTCCCTCTGGGGATTGGACCTCCCTCTTGCCCAGTCTAGGAGACCATGCTCCTGGGGATGGGGCTGGCCCAGCCCCCCAGGGCAGTCCTGTTAAAGACGCTCCCTCTGGGGATTGGACCTCCCTCTTGCCCAGTCTAGGAGATCGTGCTCAGGAGAGTGCTGTTGCCTGCCCCTACCACCCACAAGCTCCATACAGAGCAAGGGCTCAGGAAGACTGGCCCAGGCTCCACAGGCTTGCTCTGAGCAGCCTGGTGTGGACCAATAACATGATCTCGGGCCGGCAGGCTGTGGTGGCTTTATTTCCAGTGCTTCCTCTTCCTCTAGTTTGGGGTGGAGGTGACAGGACGAGGTTGCAATCCAGGGGGACAGGTGTGCCCTGCTCTGTGTTAACCAGTGTGTCCCCGGATTTCTGCTAGGTTTTGGTTCTGTTTTTTTTCAAGGTATCTTCCAATGTTCACTTATTTATTTTTAAATAACAGACATCTTTTATAGCAGTTTTGGGTTAACAAAAAATTGAGCAGGGAGTATAGGGGTCCCACATATCCCTCACATGCAGGTTTTCTCCTGATAACACCTTGCATTAGTGTGGCAAGCTGGTTGCAGTTCCTGAGCCCATGTGGAGGTATCATTGCTATGTAAGGTCCACCGGGCATCGTGAGGCTCCCTCTTGGTGCTGCTGCACACTCTGCAGGTGTTGGCGTAGGTCTGACAACGTGAACCCACTGGTACAGCCTCACACAGAGACATTGCACTGCCCTGATCTCCTCCGGCTGCACCTGCTCACCCCTCTCCCTCCCCATCCACAGGCAGCCACAGGTCTCCCTACCGTCTTTGAGTTCTGCCTGTTCCAGGATGCCGCAGAGTTGGAATCACGCAACCTATGCATATTCAGATTGGCTTCTTCCCCTTGCCTTAATCCATTTAAGTGTCTCCCAGGTCTTTCTGGGATTGGATAGCTCATTCGTTCTTACTGCTCAAGTTCTGGTGTCCCTTATCTGTGTGGAGAAGCTGTGTGACCTGCCTGGACCCCTCTCCGTTGGACAGCTGCACAGACACACATAGAACTTATCATTCTACCCACAGCCCAGGGAAAGGGGCTTCTCTGTCTTTATCTTAGGGGCACAGGAGGAGAAGCCAAAAGCCGCTCTCTGGTTCCAGCTTTCCAGGGCAGGTGCAACCGTGCTATGGGCGCTCCAAGACCAGTTGCGTCAGTGCCGCCAGGAAACCTCTTAGAAACCTCAGTCCCTTCCCCAGACCACCTGCATCCCAACCTGCATCTGAACAAGGTCCAGCAGAGGGCAGATAGCTGTTGTGGGCACAGCAGCCCTTCCTCGGCACACAGCCTGTGAACTCCCATGGACTTTGGGCCTATCTGACTCAGGCATTTCTCTCTCTCTCTCTCTCTCTCTCTCTCTCTTAGATTTTATTTATCCATTTTTAGAAAGAGAAGAAAGAGGGAAAGAGAGAGAAGGAGGGGAATTGCAGGAAGCATCAACTCCCATATGTGCCTTGACTGGGCAAGTCCAGGGTTTCAAACCAGCGACCTCAGCATTCCAGGTCAACACTTTATGCACTGCGCCACCAGAGGCCAGGCCTCAGGTATTTCTATATTCAGGGTTAGCACGGTGTTTTGCAAAATAACAAGATAAACATTAATCTTGAGATAGAAAGACCAATCTTCATTTGGGGAGCCCTAGACTTCAAACTCCAAGCTCCAGTTAATGCTCCTTCCCAGCATTTAACCCCAGGCTCTGCCCCACCCCACTGGACAAAGGAAAATGAAAACAGTTCCCAGGCCAGCCAGACGGAAGCTTGGAAGCTCCAAGGGGTGGGAAGACGCATGAGTGGAGGTGTCTGGATGCGATGATGAAAACGTCTGTCCTGAGCCATCAGACTGCATCCCTTCTGTAGCCGTTACAAGCAAACTGCACACATGCACACACACGCACACACATGCACACACACGCATGCACTCACAAACATGCAGTGAAAGCACATGGCGCATCTGTGAGGAAAAGGAACAGAGTATGATCTCGGGGCAGAACAGGAGCCTGGGCCACTGAGGAAAAGCCTTGCCATGCGGTACCCCCAGTGGACACACCATGGACACGCCTGCAGACACAGAGAGGCTGCTTGTGGCCACAGTGGAGCTGTGTCTGCCACTCTCCACTTTACCCTGATAGCTGCATGTTTAGTAACATTTCCAAGAGCAAATCAATGGTTTAAGTGGCCCAGACTCCTTGGGGATCCCCGTGGGGGTGGCCTCTGGCATCCTCACCTTTGTGCAAATATCAAAAAATGTTCAGCAGCAGGTTGCATCCTGGTGCCTTCTTCCCCACAGGTGCAGTGGTCTATACTCCTGGAAAGACTTCCCACGAAGGGCAGAGCCTGGTTCGGGAAGGGTGTAGCAGAGAAGCCCAGGAAACGAATGCGGGGCCCACGGAGGCCAGAGACCCGGCTCAGATAAACCCTCTGCGGCCCCATCACCACCTGTGTCTCGCCTGAATGATGACATTATCCGAAGTCCATGTTTCTTGCCCTGCAAATAGGGGTGACGGCCACACCCCGTACTTGGGAAAGAAGCGGGAGGAGGAACAAGAAGCGCTCGGAGCATAGCTGGGCACCCGGTGTGCCCCTGCTGGACGGCATCCAGCCCAGCCGCCCAACAGCTCTCAGGGGACGTTTTCATGGCAAATGCTTCTTTTCAGAACGACCCCTCCCCCAATAAAAATGAACAAATAATCAAATAAGTAAAATGCATCCAAGCAAGTAGCTTTTCAGAGTGACCAGCAAACACTCTGAAGTTAAGAGCCCTACAGCACCCCCCCTGCCCTGTCCCCAACACCCTGGAAGTCCCAGCATCACCAGACCCAGCCTGTGTCTGCTGAAGCTGGCTTTTTCTTTGTTTTGTTTTCTAAGGAATAAACATAGTAGGGAAAGTAGATGCTGAGGGACTGGTGCGTATTTGTGGCTGATGTTGTTAATTATGGCATCCCTGTGGTGACCATGAGATGCCATTTCCCTTTATTGTAATTCACGCTGATAGTCATGACAGTCCCCAGTCTGTGTGTGTGTGACATGGAGTGCAGAAAAACTCACAGAAGTCACAGCGTGTTCATCCACGCAGCTCACAGAGCTGGGGGCGGGAGAAGGTATCCCTGATACATTGGAGAGCTCGGCAGGATGGGATTGAAAAAGAAGCCAGAGAGCACTTCCCTCTTACTGGCTCTGCTCCCATTTACCCACAAGGCCTTGGGTTAGGCACTGGTCCTTTTAGAACCACAGTGTCATCTTCAATGAAATAAAAAGGATCAGCTGTCATGCTTAAGACAAGTTCTCCTGCATATGAACCTTTTTTGAGGGAAAAACTGACCAGATAAATCAGATCAGACAGACCCCTGTTGTCTTAATTATCTGGAAGTCTCAGGCTGAGGACTCGGAGAGATGGGTGGATTTGATAAACACATCATGCATCATTGTCATGTCAGTTTCTTGATCTGTGAAATGGGTCTCACAATGACCTTTTTAGGTGTTCTGAGATTCAAAGAGAGAAAAATCTTCAAAGTACCCAGGTCAGTGCCAGGCTCATGGTATATATGGTATTGAAGATAGCTGTTGTTAAAGCTGGCTTTATGCCTAGATGTTGCCAACCAACTAAGTAGAGGTCACTTTGTTCACCTGTAAAACAGAATGGCTTTCTGACCAGTCTCCTGGTCCCCATGACAGTGAGGCTAAAGTATGACAAGAAGATTTGGGACACCACTCAGGAGCTCTGAGCGTGGCCAGGTCCAGGATAAGTTCTAGGCTTCCCTGGCCATGAGCCTTCAGCCTTTTCATCAGTCACATGTTAGCCCCAACAACGGAGGGGGCAATGATGTTTCACAGTCATAGGAAATTTTTTTGTCAGAACTGCCACGCTTTCTGCCTTTCCCCAGTGCCCTCAGGAATAGGATAGCACAGCAGGGTATAGAAATGGTTCTACAGTTGCCCAGAGTCTAAAATGTTCTCCAGCTCCAACTTCCACTTCCTGCACAATAGCTGCCTCCATTTCTTCCTGTTAGAAAACAATGCAGAAGGTAGCCAATGAGACCCATAAGTTTATAGCTGCAGTGGTTAAGAGCCCATGAGATTTTAGAGATGATTTCTTGGGAGACTCCAAAGTCTGTCGACAGTACTGATCTAAACCTATGAGTCCTTTGTCCCCCATTAGGGCTGGGACCCAGAACTCCACCTGCCCTGGACATGCCACCAACTCTGGCCCCAACCATAAGCATCTTCCCAGAAGCCTTCCTGCCCAAGTAGCGTGGGCTGTCCAGTGGGGTTCCAGGTTCTGCGGGAGCCATGTGCCTCCTGGCGTTCTCATAACCAGCTCCTAGATTTTTACTTTGGACCGCACACGAGCGATGTCCTCCTATGTCCACACTCCCTTCGCGGCCTTCTGTGTGTATTTTAAATTTGATTGTCACAGCCATCCGTGTTTGCAACATGATGAGAATTACCACGAAGTGTGGCTGCAGCTGGGGAGGCGATGCTGTTATTAACAATGCCCGTCTGTCTGTGCACGCCACTCCGTGCTCCATCATCCCTCCCGACAGGAAGCCTGGGTGAGATGTAGTAGTATTATTTTATTGTTATTACTCCCATCCTTCAAGTCACAGAACCAAGCCTCAGAGCTGTCTGCTGCAGGGGCCGACCTCCCCCTGAGGAGTGAAGTATGACTCCTAGTGGGGTGAGTGGGACCCTCCCCACAGTGTGTCCCGGTACTAACTCCCAGGCCTCCAGCTGGGACATTATTTGGAAGTAAGGTCTTATGCAGTTGTAGTGAATTAAAGATCTTGAGATATGAACATCCTGAATGAGGGTGAGCCCTAAATCTAATGATAAGTGACTTGTTAGAGAGAGAGGGCCCTGGCCACTTAGCTTAGTTGGTTAAGAGCGTCAACCTAAAACTACAAGCTTGCACGTTCAATCCCCAGTCAGGCCACACAAAGGAAGCAACCAATGAATGCGTGGCTGAGTGGAACAACAGATAAATGCTCCCCTTCCCCTTCCCCTCTCTGTCTATTCCTCTCTCTGTCTCTCTAAAAATCAATAAAAATTAAACCCTGGCCTGTGCCGGTTGGGGTGTCATCCTGGAGCACAGAGGCTGCCGGTCTGATTCCCCGGTCAGGGCACATACAGGAGCAGCTCGATGTTCCTGTCTCTCTCTCCCTGTTTCTCTCAACAACTACAAATAAATAAATAAGAGAGAGAAGGAAAGACATGAGGAAGGAGGACATGTGACAACAGAGGCAGAGACTGGAGTAAGGAGTCCACACTCCAGGGAATACCCAGGACTGCTGGGATCCACCAGAACTGGGAGAGGGGGTCTGGGATGGATTCTTCCTCAGGGCTCCGGGAGAAACCGACCATTCCGTGTCTTGTTCTCAGACTTCTGGGCTCCAGGATGACAAGAGCATATACCTCTGTGGTGTGAAAACCTGGAGTTCATTGTGTGACGGCCTAGGACACTAGCACGCCTCACCCATAGCCCGGATCTCCTCCCCTGCATGTCCCTCTTGTTGGAATGACCCATTGGCTACAATACTTTGGGGGACAGACTGCCTGGATCAGAGTGGGAACACAGGGACTATACCTTTGCACTGAGTCAATGGACACTCAGCTAAAGACAGGCCAGGAGTGGGCCTTGACCCTGACTCCTGACCACTGATTGCCCTTGATCACATTCTGTGCTGCCTGTGGCCCCAGCCACTTACAGCCCTGAGGCCTTCCAGCTGCTACAGCCGAGTGGCTCTTGAGTCAGGGTGGACTCAGCACCTACCTGGAGTCCTGTGTCAGCCTTGGGTGCCTCATGCCTATGACAGTCCAGCAGTCAATGGCGTCGTGGGGGCTGCTCACTCATACATGAAGTCGCCAATGTGGGAAGTGTGATAGCTCCTCCCCCAGGCCCTGCACTGGGGAGGGCTCAGCAAGCGGACCCAGGAGGGCCCCGCCCAGGCGAGACCTCAGCCAGGCCAGCGCGATGGGTCAGGTTCCTCAAGTCACCGCAGAGATCAGCGCCACGTGCATGGGGCATACTGGAGGCCAGAGCACGGACCAGGCCCCTGCAGAGAGCGGCCGGGAAGTTTCCAGACCCCTTACCCAGGAGTGAGACTCTGTTACAGCCAATGATCAGGTGTTACCGTCTGTTTCACCCCGACACCTGCCTCTGAACCCCGTCGGGGGCCGTTTTGAAAAACTCTCCTCACAGCTGTGACATGGAGGGGCTCAGGAATAGGATGACGCAGGTAAAATACAAAAGGTATAAATTTTACCAAACATGATATTTAAAAGGCAGTTTGTCCTCAGTCTAAAAAATTTGACATTTGAAAACTACCTTCGATTTTTCTAAAAGAAAAAAAGGCCTCTTCCTGCCTACAGAAGAAAATAATGTATAGAATAGCGAGAGTGTCACCAAGAGAAAGTAGCATTTTCATTTTCTCTCTGCAACATTGAGCTGCAAGAGAAAATGTAAGATTTGTTCCTCAAGACCCCTGAACATCAGGAAAGAGGGCGAGATGAGGAGGGTCCCTGGGTGTTCTGTACCCTGAGTTTCCCCTCCCCCAGGGCTGTTCTCTCAGATGCTGGGTCCCAGGCTCCAGGAAGGGGGGTCACTTAGGAATGAGAACCACCCCTCCTATGGTGGGTTTTGAAGTTTTGACCTAAGCAGGGTCCCTGATCCTCTGAAGTCCAGGTGGCCCAGTCAGACCTGGTGGGCAGTGGACTGCCAAGCTCACAGGACGAGAGAATGTGTTTGTCTAAGGCTGAAGGTTATCCTCTGTCTGTCTCTCTCTGTGCAGATATGGGGTCAGCACAGGGGGATAACTCATGGGATGTTTGGTCAAGGCAGGAGTGAGAAAGGGAAGGAGGGAAGGAAGGGGTGACCCAGACCACCCTGTCAGCTCAGGTACCATGACAGAACCACACTGGGCTTGGAGCCAGGGGCTCACACTTGCTTGTGATGACCCCAGGCGCAGCTTCAGGAGGGCTATGGAGCAAGGGCTGGGACCTGCGACGCTTGGGAGCAGCCAGAGAGGCTGGTGGTCCCAGGTTTGGACGAAGCCCCAGTCCCTGGAGCTGCACCAGCCCTGCTGCCCAGGCTGCAGGTGGGACGGTGGTGAGGGGCATCCCAGCACAGGGGACCTGGCCCAGGGCCTCCTCCAGGAGCCCGCGGGACGGTGGTGAGGGGCATCCCAGCACAGGGGACCTGGCCCAGGGCCTCCTCCAGGAGCCCGCGGGACGGTGGTGAGGGGCATCCCAGCACAGGGGACCTGGCCCAGGGCCTCCTCCAGGAGCCCGTGGGACGGTGGTGAGGGGCATCCCAGCACAGGGGACCTGGCCCAGGGCCTCCTCCAGGAGCCCGCGGGATTCAGAGGGGGCTGGCTGAGCCGCAGGCCCTGCATAGCTGTTTCCCTAGAATGCATTATTGTACTGTCTCTGCCAGCTGGAGTCCCACAGCTGGGACTTGTCATAAACGCTCTAGGACCAGGAGAAGTTCCCGGGGCCATGGCACTGATGTTGTGGTTGGCTTTGCTGTTTTCTGTGTGGTTGGTTTTGTCTCTGGTTTCAGCATCTATAAAGGTCCTGTTCAGGAACAGGAACCTGGGTTGTGTAAGAATTCCAGGTGCCCCGCAGCTTGGCCTCCTAGCTGGAGACCACTGTGTCCACAGGCTCTGGACATGTGGGTTTTAGATGAGCATTGAGCAGCTCCTCATGATTTTTTTTTTTTGTGGACAAGAAGAGGGACTGTGCCTGGCCATCACCCCTGGCCACAGGAAGACAGGGAGGTATGAGGTTGGGAATGTGGACTTTGTGTCGGTGGGTTGGGTTAGGATTTGGGGATTGGAGCCCTTGTTGGCTTCCTCACGCAGAGGGGTGGAAATGGACCTTCGGTCACTGAAGCCCCAGGTGCTACTTCAGGACCTGGTGGCCTGCGAAGCGTCTTCTCACAGGCTCCGTCCTAACTCTACAGGGGTTTCTGGCAAAGTCGACCTGGACAATTCAGTCTTGAGTGGTGACGATGTTTTGTGGGTGTGAGTCAACCTTGCTCTACAGCAGGCGTCCCCAAACTACGGCCCCCGGGCCACATGCGGCCCCCTTAGGCCATTTATCCGGCCCCCGCCGCACTTCTGGAAGGGTACCTCTTTCATTGGTGGTCAGTGAGAGGAGCATAGTTCCCACTGAAATATTGGTCAGTTTGTTGATTTAAATTTACTTGTTCTTTATTTTAAATATTGTATTTGTTCCCGTTTTGTTTTTTTACTTTAAAATAAGATATGTGCAGTGTGCATAGGAATTTGTTCATAGTTTTTTTTATAGTCCGGCCCTCCAATGGTCTGAGGGACAGTGAACTGGCCCCCTGTGTAAAAGTTTGGGGACCCCTGATATACAGGGTAGGTGGGGGATTACAGGGGGTGAGAAGGAGAGGCTGCAGGTCCCAGACTTCTGTGGAGCTGCTGGAGGGTCCCGTACATGAGGGCAGTGCAGAGTGGGTGGAAGAACCAGGCGTTTGTCTGGAGGGCCAGGCAGAGGCCCAGCACTGAGGGAGGGAGGGTAGGAAACAGCCGATTCCAGGGGTATTTAGGTCAAATTGACCAAGCGCCTGAGTCAAAGCCCCAGGTTGAGTTGGCCAGAAGGAGAGGAGTCGGGGTGATCCCTGGGCTCTCCTGCACCCCTGGGGGTGGAGGCACCATATTGAGGGGGGCTGGGAAGAAGATCAAGGAGATCCCCTGCTCCACCCTGAGTCCTGGGCACATTCCTGCTGGGAATTCCATGCTGACCCAGAAAGGACTGTGGCTCCAATGATGACCAGCTAGAGTGGTTCGCTCTTCCGAAGGGAGATGGCCAGTGAACGGCCTGGGCTCACCTGGCCCGGTCAGCACCCAGTTCTCCTCTGAGTTCAGAGGCCCTCTAAGTCTCAGCCCCACTCTGGGAAGTCGGGATGATACCCTTTCCGCCCAGAAAATGCTCATCAGGACGCTTGCTATGCTAAATGGATGTACAAGGGGCAAAAGGGCAAGCTATCCACTCTTCCCCAAACTGTGGGCGCACAGGTTGGAGGTGGCAGTGCACCTCCCGCATCCTTTCCGGTACGTGACAGAGTTTCGATTTCCGCTTTGATGGGTGAAGAGGCTCACTTCCTTGAGGCTTAAACCTGCACACCCGCAGTTCCTAGGGAGGGTGCGGGT
The DNA here is from genome assembly GCF_036850995.1 of Saccopteryx leptura. NCBI lineage: Eukaryota > Metazoa > Chordata > Mammalia > Chiroptera > Emballonuridae > Saccopteryx > Saccopteryx leptura. Next base: position 318,388,790 of record NC_089503.1, read on the forward strand.
GTTCACCAACCCCATCCCAGGTGAAGGGCATTTCCCTCCTACGTCCTGGTTAGTACCTGGGTTTCCAAGAATTGTGTCCAACTCTGCTCACAACACGGAGGGCTGGTGGAGCAGCCCACGCACTCCGGTTCGCGTGGGGGCCGGGGGCCCTGGGATTTGTTAGACCGGCAAGATGTGAGGGCCCTTTCGTCCAGTGTCTTCTGGTCACTTATCCAGATGGCAACACTGCAGCCTCCTCAGAATCAGGGAAAGCAAAAACGCTATGAAAAAAATTAATATCAATGAGCCATTTGAGCACAGAGCCAGAGCTGCCGTCCCCGAGGAGCTGCCTGGCGCGTCCAGTGCCTCAAACCTTCATGTGTTAAAACTGGACAAAGTGACCTGGAGACGGGGCCTGAAGCAGCCTTGTTTCCCGAAGGGCTGCTTGGGAATTTCACAAGAAAGAAGTTATTATAACGAACTCCTCGACTGGTGGCCCCCGAGCTGAAGATTGCAAGCGTGGTATAGAATCAGCGTGTTGCTGTCACGTTATCTGCACTAACAGCCGTGCCTTCCTTCTTTTGATGTGATGGTCCCCTTCCTCTTCCCATAAAAAATTCCCCTGCCTTTTTCTCTTAATCAAAACATTATTAGAGTTTCTGCCTGAATCAGTGGTTCCCAAAGAGCTAACCTTTTGGGTCTCCAATAAGGTTATTGCCGCTTCCTCTGGCCGTTCTCAATCATTATATGAGACTCCTGCCATCAAGAGGGGGTTCCATGCCCCCCTCTGTGAATCAGCGTGGCCGTGGGACCTTCTTGCATACAGAAGTGACAAGTACCAGTCTGTGCCAGCCCAACAGGCCCCTCAGCTCTTTCCTTCTCTTGAAACCCTTGACTTCACTGTGTGGGCAGACCAGGCGGGTTGGTGGGGGACGTGACAGCACCCAGGAGAATTTAGCTGTCCCAGCTCAGGCCTCATCATGGAGCCAAGGAAAGCCAGAGAAAGGGAATCCAGGCTGTGCCCGGGTGGGGCTGGCCGGTAGGGCGGGTAGGGAGCCCTTGAGGAGAGGTGGACATGATTACCCTCATGGGCGGCAGGAATGGAGTGGAATCCGTGTCCTGAGCACAAGGGCTTCTGGGGCTGGTTAACAGTCAGAGCGCTCCCAGAGGACACTTGCCGGGCCATCTGTCTTACATCCACTGCAGTTTAAAACAACGAAGAGTCGCAAGGCAGTAGACTGATGTCTCCTGCCGCCCATGAGGGTAATCATGTCCACCTCTCCTCAAGGGCTCCCTACCCGCCCTACCGGCCAGCCCCACCCGGGCACAGCCTGGATTCCCTTTCTCTGGCTTTCCTTGGCTCCATGATGAGGCCTAAGCTGGGACAGCTAAATTCTCCTGGGTGCTGTCACGTCCCCCACCAACCCGCCTGGTCTGCCCACACAGAAAAGCCAGGGTCCCGGGCCAGTTTCCAGACCTCAGTTCATTCACAGACCGGTTCCTCTACGTTCTGGGAGAGCATGATTCACAAAGATGTGATGTTGGAGGCAGAGTCAGCAACCGCAGGGAAGCTGAGCAGCCCAGGAGCCCGGCGAGCCAAGCAGAGTGCATGCCGACACAGGCCAGAGGGATGGGACCCAGACGGAGCCTGTGGCCGGGCTCCGGGGGCCAGGGAGGGAGCAGCCGAGCCCTGAGAGGCTGAGCCCAGAGATGAAGTGTGTGTAGCAGGAGGGGAGCATCACACAATCCGCGTCTGATCATTCAAGCAGCCCTGTGGGGGTTTGCTGGCAAGAAGGACAAAGACGCAGGTGAACATGACCTGCCCATATACCCCTGCTCCACATTCGGGGTCTTGAGCCTCTAGCCAGAGAACGGTTCTGTGCACATACTAGGCACCCAGGAAACATTGGCCAGATGAACGGTGAGACTCAGGGAGAGATAAGCGTGACTGTGTGAGGAACGTGTGTCTTTGGTTTGAAGAGAAAGCCGTGGGCATCACGCCAAACGGATGCATGTCTCCATAGTGGTCTGAGTTTGACTAGGTTTTAAGATGCCACTCAGCTGGCCTGACCTGTAGGGAGGGCGCAGGGGCCAGCATGGCTGAGAGAGGACCCATGTCTGAGCCCCGTTCCTGCTCCCAACCCCGGGGATTCAGTCTGCTGGGGTTCCCTTCCTGATCTCTGGACATCTCTGGCCCACCACGTTGTCTCCTGGAACTTCCCTTACCATCGAGTGATTCAGAGAGCAGTGGGGTCATCAAGCCTACAGAATTTTTGGAGAAAAAGAAGACATTTGCAAATGAGGGCACTACCCCCATCAACAAAGAGAAGATTGAGGAACTAAGAGGTTAATTAATTTTCTCCGAGGTCTTGCCAGGGTCAGCTCATGACTGCCTAAGGAAACTTAATTCTAATGACTTTACAGATGGCGCAGTCCACACGGACCCCCGTTCCCCACATTGCCAGGCCTGCCCGCCTGCCACATCCACTGGCTAGTCCCGTGAATCCCACCACTTGGACATCTCTGTAAATGTCATTCTGCTTGATCCTGAGACTATCCCTGCTTGACTGTTGTTTCTACAATATGCGTTTTGCAAACAGCTCACTTTTTTCTACCTATAGGGATGGAACATTCTCTACCTATCAGCCTCTCAAGTGGTGACAAGAGTAAGTGGGTGTGGCTGTGGTAGCCCTGCACGGTCACAAGGGGAGAGGACAGGTCACGTGTGGGATGGGACCCAGACGGAGCCTGTGGCCGGGCTCCGGGTGCCAGGGAGGAAGCAGCTGAGCCCTGAGAAGCCATATTGTGTCTGGACAAGGGATGGTGGCGGGGGGAGGTGGAAGGCAGTGGACAAATTCCAGAGATGTGTGGGAGATGGGTCTGGGACTGTGCCCCCTTCACTTTTGGCAAACTATGGGGACCTTCCAGTGAGCTGCCAGCACTCTCAGAGACCATAGATTCGACCTCCCCTCAGCCTGGCCAACTCTGGGACAACCCAGAGGCCCCCTGCCTCTTCCCGTGGCCTGCTGGAGGCTCCTGTCTGAGGGCAGCCCCAGGAGGCCTGGCTGGAGGCCCTTCTAGCACCCCAGGACTGTGCTGTCATTTCTGTCCAGTGGCAGTGTGCTGTCACGTACCAGCTCTGTTCACCCCAGTGGCCAGCTTCCCCAGTGGGAGAGCGAGGTCCCCCTCCACTACAGCCTTCAGCTGTGGGCTCGCCCCAGGCAGTTACTGATTCCTCTGCAAAGTTGACACCTTCTTTGGGCTCTAATGAGGAGGGTGGGGGGAGGTGCAGGGAGGGCTCTCTGTGGCGGAAGCATCTGCTGCTCTTCCCAATTACCCTGACGCTGGCATGGGCGCTGCAGTGCGTGGAGCCGGGGTAGAGGGGTCAGCAGAGAGCCGGAGGGCAGCTGGAGGGCTAGTCGGCCGAGGGGCACCGCTGGGGCTGTCCGTCTTGCCTAATCATGTCACCTGGTGCCCAGGCTTGTCAGGGACGTCTGGCTGCATCCTCAGTCAGATTGGTGACAATATGGCCTGTTTCCCAAAGCAACTTGGCCAGAGAGTGCTGTGGTGATAGGAAAGGAGGCTGAGGCCAGATTCTGGAAGCCAGAGTCCATCCTGGTCTCGTGGCACCTGGGACCTCTGCCAAAGCCAGATGGCACAGGCCAGGCTCATCCCAGCAATTCCAGAGCCAGCAAGCACTTTGCATCTGACCTGGTGGTGGGGGCAGGGCCGCCCCAGGGGCTGGTCTACGGGCAGCTGGCAGGATGCCTAGGGCGGTCAGCTGACCTCAAACACAGGTGCAGGTGCAGGTCCGAACGTCGTCGACACCTATGATTAGATGCTCACCCAAATGTTGCTAGCCCGGGACAGGACCTCACTCTGCTGGAAGATGAGAGGGGGAGGGGCTCTGAGAGAAGGAGCCCCTTCCCAGGACAGAATAGCTCCTCTTCCCTCCATGAAATAGATGAGCAGGGGGGACACCCCGAGGACTATGGTACTGGATGTCCCTCCATCTGCACACAGGACTCAGAAGCCCTTGTCCTGGGCAGGAGTCACGTTGAGGATGGGCACTCTTTCTAAGACCCAAACCCAGACCCACACACAGAGAAAACCACAGGCAACATGAACTCACTGTTCCACACAGGCGCTTTGTGCTCCGACCCGGGACTAGCCGTTATTGACAATGTCCTTTTTCTCCATTTGCAAAGCAGAGGAGGATTTTTAAATGTCTGTCAACCAGAGGACATCACAGGCCCTCAGCTCTGGGTGCTCTGTACTCTCTTCCTAGGAGAGGACCCCACATTCTCCCAGGAGAAGGCAGGACACCAGCTAGATCTGGGATCAGGGTAAACATGGACAAATGTTGAGTATAATTTGACTAGAGACACACCAGACACCCTCCATTTTTATCTGCTGAGTCAGGCAGCCGTTTCGGGCCCCTGTGCCGCGGTTGCTGGGAAGAGGAAAAGAGGTTGCATGTGTGTCCCCAGGAAGGGGAGAGTCAGGGAGGCGCAGAGAAAAGGAGGGAAGTCTTAGCAGAGATTGGATGCTGGTCAGGGCAGACACCTCTGTGCACACCAGGTCATGGCAGCTGGAGAGGAAATACAATATACCTGCACATTTTTGTGTCTTTAGTGCAGCCAACCTGAGCTTGACTTTAACTCCTTTCATGGAACAATGAGCTTCCCTAGTCCTGGAGCTCTGGGCTTCTCTGCCAGCAGAGGGAAGGGCTGTTGAGCGGCACAGGGTCACCTGTGGAGCCAAGAAGGCGTCCTGCTCACTGAGCTTAGAAACTAGACCTGGAGGCCAAGGATACGTCCCTGTCACATATAAACTGATGCACACCCTGCCCACTACCAGCTCCTGTCCAACAAGGTGCTTCATCAAAACCAGGCCTACAAACAACTTCCCGACAGCTGGTACTTCTCCACCAAGGAACAGGCTTTTTCATAGAGTAGATCGCACCCTTCCCGAAGGTTTACAGGAAAGAGTTGTGTAAACTAGCATGGAAAATGTATCACCCAAAAAATTTGAGTAATAGCCCACTAAGCTCTTTTCCAGCTTCTAGACTCATTCATTCATGCATCTGCTCATCCATCCATCCATCCATCCATCCATCCATCCGTCTATCATCCATGCATCTGCTCATCTATCCATCCATCCATCCATCCATCAATCCCTCCCAACATTCAAGATTTATTTAGAATTCTTTTGTGTCTGTCCTGTTTATTTGAAGATACAAATTTATTAATACTTGCATTGGAAAAGCTATTTAGTGGAAGGTAGTGAAATATATAAACAAACAGTTGCATGCAAGACTCACTATTTTGTAAACTTCATGCACACAATGACCAGGTGTGGATTTAATCTCGGAGTATTTGTCATAATTATTTGCTGAACAAATGCATAAATCAATGGGGGTGTCACGACCAGCCCAGATTAAAAATCCAGCTCCAAGTGGCCGCATGCATATCCTTGTCTTCTTCCCTGACCCTCAGCACCTTCACCGGTGCCGTGGGAATTATAGCGCGAGTGTTGTGGTTTAGGTTTAAGCCCCAGAATGACATGAGTGAACTGGCATCATTGCTCCTCAGTCACTGATGGTGGTGGTGGGCTGGCAGTGATGATGATCATATCACTAAAGGTCATTGTAGAGCCTGAAGGAACCTGCAGGACGGGATCAGAGCAAGGATCTGTCTGGGGAATGAGTCGGCTCTAGGAGGCAGGTGAGAGGAGTCAGGAGCAGGAATCCCATTGAAGATGGAGATGGAGGTCACGGTCATGTCTGGAGATAAGGCAGGATGTGAGTGGGTAGGGGACAGGCATGAGAAGAAGGAAGATGTGTAAACAAAGCTAAGAGCAGACCCTGTGTTTCCATTCTGTTTTTGTTTCCGTGGCAGCATGCCAGCCGGCCTGAGTCTGAGGCTCATGTAGTGGACAAACAGTCAGAACACCCCTCAGCTTGACCCCACAGGGTTGCCCCATAGCACATGCTCAGGATGGATCATGCCCCTCACCCACTGCAGCCCTCTCTCTGGAGTCCCACACAGAGGATCTTAGGGGGAACAAAGCTTCCATGGAAAGGATGCTGAAATTGATTAGTGATGTCTGCACAGGTTGAAGTGGGCGCAGTCATGAAGTGCATGCTCTGTGTTGCCCATAAACCAGACAACACAGGTGTGATACTGGAGGGTCAGGCCCTTCAAGTGAGACCCAGAGGGACATAGCTCATGTGGGCTGAAGCAAAATGACATCGTCTATCCATGGACAAAGCCAATGTATTCTACCATCCAAGGCGCGTGCTTTCACAGAACTGGCAATGCCGAGACAGCCACAGAAAGACAGAGGCATCAGAATCAGGTGGGAGGGGACATTGTGCTCAGAGACACTTCATGGAGGTGCAGGGGCTGGTGGCCGTTCCCCTGCACAGCAGGGAACAAGGCCTGGTGGGCAGAAGGCTCAGACCCTTGGATCCTGTATGTCTCGGGAGGAACCGAGCTGGAAACCCCACGGCCCCAGGCCCTGGCCCTGGCCCTCTCTGTCGGCCCCTATTCTCACATACACGTCCTTTTAGACCTCCTGTCACAGGGCCCTCGGGGCCCTCAGCTGTGCTGCTGGGGCCTAGAGACGCCATCCTCCTCAGCTGGTTCAGTTAGTTCAGTTAGTTTCTACAGGCAGTCGCTTTCCATCTCCTGTCTAAGTCACGCCTTCCCATTGCCACGTTTTCTCCTCACTGCCTGGTACTGAGTCCTTCGAAGGCAAGGATGGTGTTGTACCTGCAGCTGGGTTCCTGGGCCCAACGCATGGCCCAGCAGGCGGGTGGCTGCTCCACACGGCGTTCTTGTTGCTGATGAATCTTAGGACAACAATATGTCTGGTTCACAAGCAAAGAGTCTTGTTCCCAGCTGGTCCCGGGGCCCTTCATTTCTCTGACAGAAACTGAGCCCAGCACTAACACTGTGGGAGAAAGCGTGAGCTCCTGGGGAGGGAAGATGTTTCCCTAGCCGTACCGGTGCAGTGTGCCAAGCACCTGGGAGGTTTCCTGCAGGGGAAGGGGTGTCTGACCTGGTTCTGCGTGGGTCAGTGGAGAAAGTGGCTCCAACAGATGCCTGCTGTAGGACTGCCCCCACCACCCACCTTGTCTCTGCGGGACTCTGCGGGTTGGGTTTCCGACCCAGTGGACGAGGGGGACAAACTGAAGGTGTTCTGGTTTAAACGCTTGTGGCGAAAGCTTGTCATTTTAATGTATTGTGAAAACAGACTGGAGTTATTAGCTAAAGGTAAGAGGAACCTTTAGTCCAGTGAGAAGTCGATTAGCTCGGGTCAGTGCGGTGCTCCAGGTGCCTCTGCAGAGATGGCCTCGTTTGTCCTCATAACTGCTCCATGTGACGGGAAAGGACAGCAAGAGGATCTCCCACAAGATGCAGTTGGGGGGCCACCACTCCGAGGGCCAAGTCACCCCTCCAAGGTCACACAGCCCGCCATCATGAGGCACAGGGCTGGGGGCTCGGCACTGAATGTGACACGGACCTTTCTGCCAGGTTGGAGGGTCTCATCCGACCCCACTGAGTCCTGCCCTGGGGTGGAGAATGCCCCTGTGCTACTGGGGACTCTGTTTGGGGTGATGGTTTCACACAGTTGCATGAATTGGTGCTGGGGTGCTGAGGGTAAGTGTCCTTTGTAAAAAGCTTGTCTCTGGGACATACATACGAGGCTTGGGGGACGTGTGTTGGGGCCTGGATGCTGGGTCACAAATGCTGGTGTGTGTGTGTGTGCCTCTGGCTGCCACGTGACAGGCACCCAAAGTGGGCAAGTCATGCGTGTGTCCTCGTGGCTGCTGTGACAGAGAATCACAAACTGAGGGGCTTCAGACACCATAAACTTAGGTTCTCACCATTCTAAAAGCTGGAAGTCCAAAATCAAGGTGTCGGCAGAGCAAACCTCCACCTGGAACAGAAGGGAGGGTCCTTCCTGGTGGCCCTTGGCTCGTGGCCTCATGGCTCCATCTCCGCCTCCTTCCTTCTCCTCCATGACTTCTTGCAGAGTTCCCTCTGTGTGTCTGTCTCTGTGTCTTTTCTCTTCAACTGAGGAAACAGTCATTGCACATGAGCCTACCTACTCCAGCATTACCACACCTGCAAAAACCCTATTTCCAAATAAGGTCTGATTCACAGGTCCTGGGGCTAGGACTCCAACATGTTTTTTTTGGGGGGGGTACACAGTTCAACCCATAGCACAGGGAAGGAGAGGAGAGGTGAAGAAAATCACTCACAGTGACCCCGAAACAGCTCAGACACAGTCCCTTGCGCTGTCGGCCTCCCTTCTCCAGTCTCCCCCCCAAGTGGCCCTTCCGTCCTCCCAGAGGCCGCCCCCACCTGCAGCGTGCCCTAGCTTGTGTCCACAGCGCCACTGTCTTCTGCTGGGACCCTCCTTCCCTGCCCAGGGCCAGCACCTGCTCCTCCTGGTGCCCCACTGTTTCCGGCCTGCGCAGGGACGGCCCTAGGCCCGCAGTCTGCATGGTGAGGTAGGAGCCTCGTACTTATCCTCACTGGATGGTGGGTGCTTGGGCCTGGGCTTTACCTTGCATACCTGGGAGAGAATATGGGACACACAAACACACAACTGCACACAAAGCCACATGCATACACATGCATACACACACACACACCCCTGATCCCTGCACACAGCCATGCTGCTCAGTGCTCAGGCAGGGGTCACCCCTGCTGCATGCAGAAACCTGGGAACTCAGACCCCAGCTGTGAAGGGGTGCATCCAGCTCAGCTCCCCATGAAGCCAGCAGATGCCCCCCAAACCCTGTCCTCTCTGCCTCATGCCCTCCTGTCCCTTACAGCATCAGTGGCCATGCCCAGCCCTTGCGTGGGCACCAGGTGGTGACGCTGGCTGTGTGCACCTGCATCTCCTCAGGAGATGCTCCAGATGCCTGGCTCCTGGCTCCCTGCCATCCATCCTCCCCAAGGTCATCAGGAAGGAGACTTACATGCTTGATTTATCTCAAGGAAGTAAACAGGGGTGTTGTGGAGCCCCACTGTGAGAAGGAGATGGAATCAGCATGGTCCGCCTGAACCCCAGCCCCACCCCTCGCATGAGGCATGGTATCGCCCAAGGAGGTGCGTGCAGAGAGGAATGCAGCCACCTCGGTGCTGGTGCTCAGGTGCAGGGGCGTGGGCCTGGGAGCCCACAGGTGAGGGCACCATGCTTCTCACCTGCCCCCAGCTCTGCTCTCCATCCCCTGCCCTGCTGGTGCTCAGGTGCAGGGGTTTGGGCCTGGGAACCCACAGGTGAGGGCACCCATGCTTCTCATCTGCCCCCAGCTCTGCTCTCCCTCCCCTGCCCTGCTGGTGCTCAGGTGCAGGGGCGTGGGCCTGGGAGCCCACAGGTGAGGGCACCATGCTTCTCACCTGCCCCCAGCTCTGCTCTCCATCCCCTGCCCTGCTCTGCCTCCTGGAGGTGGAGCCGTGGGGCATATCTCAGTCTCTCCTGCTCTCTGTTCCCCAGGTGGGCTCAGCTCAGGAGAGGCCAGGAGAGACCCAGACAGGGAAGAAGGAAGCCGGAGTGGACTAGCCAGCATCCTCCTGTGGGTCATTACTGTCAGTCACTTGGACCTCTGCCATCAGGCCTGCTGCGGGCACAGCCACTGTCTCCAGGGGTGACAGCGGTGCTAAGGTTTCCTCTGCTGCTGGCCTGAGTGCCCACCTTCTACACTCGTGTGGCTAGAGGGGCTCCTAACCACCTTCAATTATCATGGACTTTCGGGCTACGTTCTGATTAATATCGTGTCTTAATAACAAATCTTTCATAAGATATCACTGACGGATGGTGTTGGATTCCACGTGGTTGTGGATTTGGGACAGCACAGTGGCCAAAGACATGGTGGCATCTTGTCCATCTCAGAGCTGGGAAGACACTGTCACCTGCAGCTGTGATGCCCGAAGGAGGAACCCGTGGCCTCTTGATGCTGACTGATCCTTCAGACAACAGCAATGGTGCCAATAACAACAGCCTGGGCTCCTGCTCCCAAGGCTGTGCCAGGGGCGGGGCTGGTCCTGGTCATCCTAGGGGACCCGTAAGGAGTGATTTCACTGCCTCCTGACCGATAAGGAGGCCAAACCGGAGAGGGTCAATGTGGAGATCACAAAGTGCCCTTTGCTGAGTAAGTGGCAAGCCCACTCTGCTGAGGCTCCCAGTCACTGAGCAGCCCATGTCCGTGGCCCAGGGAAGCTCCTTGTCTGTCCACCTGCCCAGGTGTGGTGACAGCGGGAGTGGGAGAGCTCCAGGCTTTGCGTCTGCCGGGACCCAGAACAACAGGGCTGCTGGGAAGACCATCTCTTCCCCATTAAGGTTGTTCAGGCCTTTTCCTTCTCATGCATTCACAGGGGTGGGGCGGGGGATGAAAGATGCGTTTAATCCCACCAGGGTTGTGAGTTCATCATAACATACTGAGAGGGGCTGGCAGAAATTAATGTGCAGCTAAGCGTCTGACAAGTTATCGATGAACACGTCACCCCGTTGCACTCTCTGAAGAACATGAACCACTGTCAGGCTGCGGCAGCTCCCACCTCTGGCACAGCGAGGTGATTCTGCTCCATCGATGGGCTTCCTGGTCTCTACCCCGTTGCACTCTCTGAAGAACATGAACCACTGTCAGGCTGCGGCAGCTCCCACCTCCAGCACAGCGAGGTGATTCTGCTCCATCGATGGGCTCCCTTCCCACTCGGCTTTAACTAGCACCCCGCCCCAGTCTGCAGAGCCCTCCGGCGTGTCCCAGAGAACTGCCGGACCCATGTGCTTGCTTCTTAATCTCCCAAGATGACTGGATGGTTGTGAGTGTGTCCATTTCACATATGGACACTGACTGCCTTTTCATTTTTCCCCCATATCCCATGACGAAACATGTCCCAGAACCAGCTTAATCGGGTTCAAGTTGAGTCACTGAACATACAACAATGTTAAAAGCACTTCTGTCTCAGTGAAGGTAGGGTTTGGCCCCAAACCAATTGGAGCTGGATGGCGTTAAGAGAGTGTATCGTGCAAGCGCCTGTGGGGAAAACACGGTACCACCTGGTTTCGTCATGCTGACTCTTCACGCTGAGCGGGAGGTGGGGATGAGCGGTGGGGTTGGGTACAAGTATTTCTCCACACAGCCCAGGAGACATCGGAAAGCATATCTTAAATTCAGGACACCTTGCACTTTGAATTGGACACACATTAACAAGTCCCTACAGGAGATCAGGCTTTCTGCTGGGTGACTTTTGACCTGGTCTAGCCCTAGTGGCAGGACAACCGTCACAGACAAGTCTGAGCATCTCCACATGGGAGACGAAACAGGTTCAGAATGGCAAGACGGCATTTCCAGGCTGGCACAGCCAGGAGGTGGTGGTGCTGAGAAATGATGACATTTACACTGGGGTCCAAAACCAGTGGCAACAGGTCAAGCTTCTGACACCTGTTATCAGGTGAGGTGGTGTCACCAAACTGTGGTATTGTCATTGTATTCTTCACTGACACACATGTGCAGAAAGGTAGGAAGGAAGGTAGATGGCTGGCTGGCTGGATGGATGGAAAGATGGATGGATACAGGAGTGAGGGAGGGAGGAAGGGAGGTAAGAAGGGAGGGGGATAAGGAGAGAGGAATAAATGGATGGATAAATGAATGGATGGATGGATGGGTGGGTGAGTGGATGAATGAATGGATAAATGTGTGGGGTGGGAAGGTGGGTAATAGATGATAGATAGATAGAGCCACGTAGGCAGCACCAGTTTTATTTAAGAATGTTCTGATAGAGCAGTAAAAAATCTTTCATTAACTCTGGGCCCTGGAGCACACGTCTCTTGAACAGTTGGGTGGTAGAGTTCCCCCTGTGTTCACAGAAGTGGGGTGCTGTCCCAGGAGGCACTGGGGAAACTGTTTGAGTCACTAGCCCAATGGGCCATTTCGTCATGGGACAGTGCTTCCACCCAAAAGAGCATCTGAAACACAAATCGGGGTTGTTCTGGTCAGGTGACTGATGCATTCATGACGATGGACAGAGGGAGCAGTCCTTCCCGGCACAGCCACTGGCAGTGCCCATGAGCCATGGTGAGATCAGAGATACCCAGGAACAATTATAATTTTAGAAAACTTGCACCTGTCCTTGAGAGGTGAACCAAGTCCCAATATTTAAAACCTTTTCTGTTGAGACAAGGGGTGATATTAAAGAATGGATTTTTTTATACTGATACAGGAATGTACTAATAATTTGGAATATATGCATAACTCCATGAAAATGTATTTTACAAATAACTACTGTATGATATTAGAAAACCAGGCGTGTGTAAAAGATTGATTCAAAGATAGATCAATGTTAGTCATTTTTTAAATTTCAGGTCAATACTTAATTTTTTTTTTTTTACTTACTGATTTTAGTGTGAGAAGAAGAAAGAGAGAGAGAGGAGGAATATTGATCTGCTCATGTATATGCCCTGACCACGGATTGAACCAGTAACCTCTGCACGTCTGAACTATGCTCTAACCAACCACTAATCCAGCCATGGCTGTTATTTTTTTCAATGGAGTCCAGTGTGAAGGGCCCTTGATACAGATTCAGAGCCTACATTGCAGCTACCCTTTAAAGGTTCAGGTTTAGGTCAGAAAAAAAAATATTCATAATATCCGAGAAGTATATTAAAATACTCTCATACTGCATATGTTATGTAACTATAGCTGAGTGAGGCCTGATTTTCTTCATGCACGTCACCTGAAATAACACATCACAACCGTCTGAATGCAGAAGCAAACACATCTGTCTTCTAGCAAAGGCAGCCATTTTGCAGAACACAAAACAAGGCCACCCTCCTCACTAACGTGTGCTTTGCTTCAGAAAATGTGCTGGCCCTGGCTGGTTGTCTCAGTGGTAGAGCATGAGCCCGGCATGTGGATATCCTGGGTTAGATTCCTGGTTAGGGCACAGAGGAAAAGCAACTTTCTGCTTCTCCAGCCCTCCCCCTCTTGCTTTTCTCTTTCTTTCTCTCTCCCCCTCCTGCAGTCATGGCTCGGTTGAAGTAAGTTGGCCCCAGGTGCTGAGGATGGCTCCATGGCCTCAGCCTCAGGTGCTGAGAAGAGCTCAGTTGCTGAGCAATGAAGCGACACCCCAGTCGGCAGAGCATTGCCCCCTAGTGGGCTTGCTGGGTGAATCTGGGTTGGGGCACATGCGAGATTCTGTTTCTGCCTCCCCTCCTCTCAATAAATAAAAATAAAAAACTATGTTGTTTTCACTCAAATTAAGTTGTTCACATGTCTATGCAATGGATGCATGACATTTTAAAATAGATAACAAAAAAAAAAACCTTTTGCACATTCCTCAGTGTTAATTTATCACGTGGTAAATATCAATGGACATAAACAGGTGAGCAAAAGTTCTTTGGACCCTTAATCATTTTTAAGAACAGAAGGGTTCCCAGGTGTAAAAGTTGGAGAATTGTCAACCTGAGGTCAGCAGAGTCCCAGCCTCAGGGCACCTGCAGGGTCGTTGTGTTTATGTGCCCCCTTTTCACTGCTTGTCACCTTGAGGGGTCATCTCTGGCTCTCTATCTGCCCCCCTCCCTATAGAGCAGCATAGCTCCTCCATAATGGAGGGACACGTGGATTAGAGGTGAGCTAAAATCTAGCTGCCTGCCCCAGCCACTTACCTTGCAGACCTCAGTGTCCTCCAGCCAGAGTACCTTGAAAGGGTTCCTTGTCTCCCTGCTCCAAAGGGCCTGGTGGAAGTACAGACTGTGACTGAATGTCCCTCCTGCACAGGAACACGGGCGCCAGACATCGCCATACCCATGGCACCAAGGAGGGACTACAGAGGCTTCCTGGAGCGGGTGAGGCTGAGCCGGGCTCTGGAGCAGCGTTGGAGGTGACGGTTAGGAATGGGGGCGGGACGCCTTAGTCTAAAAGAAGCAAAAGGTATGTGCTTTCTGGAAAACAGAGCACACACAGGTTGGTGGAGGAGGAGATAGGAGGACACAGGAGGACCCAGTAAGTTTGGGGATGCAGGCAGAGGAATGAGGCTGTTGTAGGGGTGTGTGCCCGCTAAGAAACCCAGACTGCATGCATAAAAAGCAAATCCACATAGCATGGGTCTTAACACGCAGCCCAGCCCAGCATCTCTGCGTCAGGGACCATGATCTGTGGTCCAGCTTCCTGCATCTAGATTTTCCCGACAGGTGGTCTCCACCCTTCTGGTCCCCAGGAGCTGTCCACGGTCCTGATTAGGTCTTAATTACAGCCTTACAGATGGGCCAATGAGGCTGAGCCCATCAGACATCCCTGACCTTCTGATGTGTCTTTGTCCTGGGCTCTGCCAGCCACTGCATGGCTGTGTCCAGGGACCCCTTCAGAGTCACAAGGGGAACCGCCTTCTTCAGGCTCCTGGGCACCCTGCCTTTCCGGAAGGGAGTCTGAGCGTGGGATACTGGGAAGAGCCTGCACAGAATCCCGGAGGTAGAGGATCGTCACAGAAGCCTATGCCATCACTTATTCTGAAACCCCCAAATCACCTGCAAAGGCACACAAGTACACCACAAATCAGATCATCTCAGGGCTTTGGCTTGTTTTGCTTTGTTTTGTCACATATCACCAGGCTGGCACAGGAAGCGGGAGTTTCTACCACTCAGAGGTCCCTGGAATGACTCACAGGGTTTGTCTCGATCAGCAGGATGCCAACAGTGGCATCTCACAGCGGAAGTTTCTTTCTCCTGCAAGGCCTCTCGTGCTGTCATCCAGGGAACAGGCTCTTTGCGTCTGTGGCTGCATAACCCCCTAGGGCCTCGGTCACCTTGCTTTTAGGGGGTTTTAACAGAAATAAGAAAAATGGACTCTGTCGGTCAGAAGTGTCAGAACATGGGTGAGAACCAGTCCCGTAGCCTTACCTGGTTGCAGGAGGCCTGGGAATGGAGCCTAACCGGCAGTGGCCACCATGGGCAAAAGCAGAGGGGTCCTTGGTTTGGACCTTCCTTTGTTCTGGGGTGAATTTGTCAATCAGGAGATTTAAGGAGAATGCTCACTGCTTTCCTGGCAATCCAGTACCAGAAGCTGAACCCTAGTGCACCCCCTTCAGCCCTTTTTGTTTAATGATATAGAAGTTATATTCAATGTGGGCACAGGGCTTCTCTCCCTTAACCAGACCAGACCTTCTCTGGTTGAGTCAGCCGACTGAAGAATGCAGAGCTAGAGCTCTGTCCAGGGCTGAGCCCTGTCCCCGATGTGGCCCAAAGCCAGGACAAGGGGCCACAGGAGTGACGCATGTGCAGGAGCATGGCAACAAGACAGAAAGGCAGGCATTTCTTCTCCGACACAGCGTCCTCTCTTGTGTCATTAAAGCTGGCCGACCCTTCCTCTTACATGTCATGGTGGGCGATCTGGACATGAGCTCTCTCCACAGCCACCAACTGGCCCACCTACCATGTTGCCAACAGCAGCTTCCTGATGGGCCTGCCTGGGTCCAGTTCACCTCAAGATGGACACCACATAGCATGCAGAAGGAAAATTTAAAGCGTAAATTAAGTCATGCCACACTCTTACAAATGCTTGTTCTCCTTCAGTGAGGTGTTATATTTTTTTAGTGAGAGACTAGACACAGCCCAAGTGGTCATCGTGAGGGACTTGTGGATCAACATTGGTTCTTACATACACAATGGGCAATGCACGGGCTCAAGGAATTAAGACAGAATTTTCTGGGCTAATAAGGGGTTACTGCCAAGATGTACTATTAAATTAAATAAAGACATACAAAAAGAACAATGTTCTAAAAAATTGTGTTCTATAGTCATGGGGAAAGAATAGAAGAGAACAAGTAAAAATATTACATAAAAATGAGCTAAAATGCTTACCTACCAGGGAGGGAAGAAACAGGAGGGAGACAAAAAAAAAAAAAGACATCCTGCAGACAACATTTTTTTAAAATAGATTTGATTTTAAAATTATATGAATCAGCCCTGGCCGGTTGGCTCAGTGGTAGAGATTCGGCCAGGCATGCAGGAATCCCGGGTTTGATTCCCGGCCAGGGCACACAGGAGAAGCACCCATCTGCTTCTCCACCCCTCCCCCTCTCCTTCCTCTCTGTCTCTCTCTTCCCCTCCCACAGCCGAGGCTCCATTGGAGCAAAGATGGCCCGGGCACTGAGGATGGCTCTATGGCCTCTGCCTCAGGCACTAGAATGTCCCCGGCCACAACGGAGTAACACCCCAGATGGGCAGAGCATCGCCCCCTGGTGGGCATGCCGGGTGGATCCTGGTTGGGCACATGCAGGAGTCTGTCTGACTGCCTCCCCATTTCCAACTTCAGAAAAATACAAAAAAAAATATTATATGAATCATTAAATAATTGGTAAAGATTTCATTTAAAACACATAAAAAATAAAAACAATCTAAAATGAACTGTGTTATAAGCTAGTGGCATGCATAGGCACACAAATAAAAATAATTATATAAAACTGATCTTAAGTTTCCCATGCTGACTGTACCACTCTCCGGGAATGTATCTCAAGGACAAAAGAACCAGTGGGTTTGGAAGCCTTGTTGGAGACAGCATTGTGACTTTTTTGGAGCTGTCTCAAGTGTTTGTGTGATAGAAGCAAGCAGTAATTATACTGATGTGTCTGCAGTCAACGCTTCTAATCTAACAGAAAACAGATGCAAGCAAGATAAAAAAAGGAGTCCAGAAAAAAAGAAATAAAAAGAAAAAAAAAACAGTCATCTTAAACCTCAACTGGAAATAGTATACATAAATGACATTTTCTCTTAAAAAATATGTTTTCTTTTTATTTCCTAACTCAGTCTGGTAACCATGCCCAGCAGGGTTGACAGTCCAGAGCGGTTAGCACCCTTGGGCATGGATTATGTTCTCTAAATGCAGACCCCAGTGGGAAGAAGCAGGGTTTCCCTGAAAAGTGGCTGAACTCAGCTCTTAGGCAAGAAGGTAGTGTGATGAGCCTTTCTGTACCAGAGACTGAGGAAAAGACCGACGGTCACTGTGTGTGTGTGTGTGTCAGATAAACACAGGGGTGAGGGAGACCACCTGAGCTTTAAAAAGAACGTGGCTGCTATTGAGTAAGAGGCATTACGACAGAGAAGGACATTCACATACAATAAAGGTCATCATTGCTTATTGCTAAGGGGATGGCTCACTCCTCTGAAGATTGAAAAAAAAAGCAGGGAAGAAAAGAATCAACATTGACCTTGCTTTTCCTGTACAAAATATATATTTTGAGGTGGCTTAAGAATTGATGGAAAGGGTTTTTATAGGACTATGCCAGGTTATACATACATTCAGAAAGATGATAGAATTACAAAGTCACCAGGTTCCAACCACTGGTAAACCCACGGAGCTAGGGCACTGTCACAAATGGATGGCATCACTGTGGACAAGGAGCTGTGGGGGCAGTGGTGAGAGATGGGTCAGGCCACAGTCCCTGGCCCACTCAGAATTACCACTTTGGTAAATGGAACAACCAGAGTTAATATGGTTTCTGCTATTAGACCTATATGATTGAACCAAAATCTAACCAAGTCTCTTATCTAACTACTACTTATTGGAAATTCAGAAATTATAGAAACACTTTAAATAACAAAAAAAGAAAGAAAAAAGAAACGATTAGTTAAATCTAAGCATTGCTCAGGTCAAATGAGCTAATACTTCTATAACCAGTTTAAAAGCACCCCCCCCCAACACTCCCTCTAAAAGGGAGAAGACATTGCTGTAGATTAAATAAGACTCTAGAGCATAATCATGAAATGCACAGGGCCACTGACCTCAATTCAAGCAAATCACACGAAAAAGATACTTTGTAACCATCAAGGACATTTGGATACAGTCAAGTGAACGTCTCACTGGCCTAAGTAGCTCTTGTAGCAAGTGGTGGGGTTGGGACTCAAATCTGGGACATCACTCTCCTTGTTTGCACAATGTGATGACTTCTTTCATGGGTGTGATGCAAATTCAGCATGAAGGAGATCTGCTGGTGTCCGGTGAGGCAGATGAACAGTGGCCTTCCTCAGAGTCCCATGGGTTAGTGAGTAAATTGAATGAATGAATGGATGAATGAATGGATGGTGGATGGATGGATGGATGGATGGTGGATGGATGGTGGATGGATGGATGGATGGATGGATGGATGATAAATAGATGGATGGATGCTGGATGGATGGATGGATGGATGGATGGATGGATGGATGGTAGATGAATGGATGGATGGGTGGATGGATGGATGGATGAATAAATGAATAGTCAAGCCAATCGATGCTGACTTTTCTGGTGGGACTCACCCCATGGAGTTCATTAGGAGCTTCAGGAGACTCAAAGTCACTAAGACACACATCACTCGAGGTCTTGAAGATGTGCAGAGCTGGCTTTCCTTCTGTGAGCAGAATCCTCCTCGTCTTGAGCATGAAAACACAGACTCAGTGGTTAGTCAGAAAACAGGGTTATCAGTGACCAGGCCCTTTCTGTTCCTCTGGAAACAGCTGGGCCCGTGCCATGGCAGTGTGCACGGTCCCAGAGCAGAGAATGGCTGTGAGGACTGGCCAACACAGTCCACGCATTTGTGGCGGGGGCGTGTGCAGAGCAGGTGGGAGCTGTGGGTGTCTCACAGAAGTACACACGGTGTCCTGCTGGGGTTCAGGAGAGGGCCCTTCACGAGAACATAGCCGGGAGCTCAGAATCCAACGATTCATCAGGCTTTCATCAAACGGGATGCTTTTTTGTTTTTTCTCTCCTGGAGGCAAACACTTTTTCTTCAACAGGAAGCAAGCTCAGGCCCTGACTGGCAGAGGTAAGTGTAAGATTTTCTGAGTATAACCTTTTCTCAGACCCCTGGAGTGAAGGCAGGCTCTCTGCAGATGTCTGCAAGGCTCCTGCCTGAGGAGTCTGCAGCTGAGAGGATGAGGGCCCGGGGCCCGGGCAGGTGCAGACAGAGCAGGGCAGATGGCCCTGAGCACCCCGCTGGTGGTGAGGCCGTCTTCTCTGCCCCACGCAGGGGCAGCCTCTGGGGTCTGCGCCTGCCAGACCCTCGGCCCAGGCACAGCCTGACCTGACCTGGGAGAAGAACTTGCTCCCAGGGTCTGGACAAGGGGAAGACATGGAATCATCTTGATGAGAGTGGCGGGCATGACTTTGGCTCGAGGAGACTTTACAGAGGACAGTCAGGCCTAAGAATTGGGAGATGATGCAGAAGCAGGTCTGCCCCTGTGCCCTGCCTCTCCAGAGCCCCAGCAGCTCCCAGGTGGCTGTCTTCAGCCAGCTGTACTGGCTTGTGTATGTGAAAGCTTATGTGTGCAGGAAGGAGGGGTGGAGAGCTCCGAGGCGGGAAGGATGAGAAACACCTGCAGCCCTGGAGTGTGTGGAAGGCGTGTGGACACCTCAGGCCAGGGGGCGCTGACTGCCACATTCCTGGCCATGACCCATCTATAGGAGCCACACCCTCTAGCCACTGCAGACTGGGCCCCTGGTCCTGCCTCCCACCCGGTGGCCTGACCTTCCATGTTGTGGCCTCCTGGTGGCTGCTCCCTGCAGCCCAGTTCACCCAAGTGGCCGCCCACTCACCACACCTGCCGGTCCCTGGCTTTTGTCAGGAAGAGTCTACGATCTTCTCATTGTCCATGGGTTCCACTTGACATTAGGGCTGCAGGCCTGGCAGGCGTGTCCCAGGCCCCAGGGGGAAGGACCTCTGAATTCTTACCTGTGAACTCCATTTGTCTCCATGAGCCCTGAGTTATTTCAAAATAAGACCAAACGGGCCTGTCGTTTCAATTCCATGGGCAGCAGCCAAGGGAACAAAGATGGACCTCCAGGGTGACCTCCATCAGTCAGTGCAAAGGTCAGGAGCAGGGCCTGGTTGGTTCCATCTGGGAAGATCAGGAAGGGCTCACATTCGAGGGGAGACACAGCACGCCAGGTGAACAAGGACACCGAGTTCAAACTTCAATGTCTCTGTTTGAAAAGGCAAACTTCACCACCGGCTCCTGGGACCACTTCTTCCCCTGTTAATGTGAGTCAGGGAGGTGTTTACCCTTTAACATGAGGGGCCAGCAGCCTCAGGACTGGAGCTGAGTGCCTGCCTGTGGTCAGAGGCCCCTTGGGAATGCCCTGTCCCCCGCCCCGGGGGACCACGTGCAAAGCCTCGGGATCACAGAATGGCACCTGGCTCTTCTCTCCCTGCCTTGTACGTGCGTTGGGGGGGGGGGGGATTAATTCTAATTCACCCTCAGAATGAACAAATCCATGCAAATTAAAATATTGAATAATAAAATACGGTTTTACTCCATCACTAGGGCAAACCAAGTAACACACGGATAACACTAAGACGGCTGTGCGGATGGGGACCTCTTTTATTTTGGGTGAGGCTGCGGAGGAACACTGTCTGCAGAAGAACCAGGTAGCCCACCAGGCATTCCGCTACCGGCAGAAACAGTGCTCAGAGACCAATGCACAACCACGTTCATAACGCTGTTTTTAATAGGAAAGAAAAACATCCAGAAAACGGGTAATGGAAATGGCCGGGTGAGGAAATAGTGTCGCAGGGCAGGGAAGAGAAGTCAGCAGGCTGCCTGCAGTGGCCTGTGGGTGCATCTGCCTCCTGTCCGAGGGACGGCCACTGAGAGAGACTCTGCTGTTATGTGACTCCACCTCACAGAAAAGGTGTGCCTGTCAGTAGGCAAGTAGGAAAAAAACACACACCAACATGTTCACAAGGATCCCTTCCAGGCGTGTGTGTGTGCGGCAAGCCTGTTTTCTGCACGTTGTTTAATCAACTGTTACTACTTTTAGAATGAAGAAGACGGAGGAAGGGGGCCGGGGGAATTTCCCTGTGAAGGTAAACACCGCCTGCTCATTCAGATAGTCCAGGAAACAAGTGACGTGTTTCTATTCGATTTGCTTCAAACGTGAGAGAGCTGGGAAAGGCACCCCTGCCCTGCTTCTGCGTGCCAGGCCAGCTGGTGCTGGTCACGGGAGCTCACCTGTTCTTGGGCAGCTCTGGGAGGTCTGTTACCATGTCCACTTTCACAATGGGAAACTTCTCCATGCCCCCAAAGCTGCTGACGGCACATCTGGGATTGGAACACATGTCCTCAAGGGGTACTTCCAGGATGCCCTTTCTCCCAGGGGCCTGTCCCTCTCCCCAGCACCCACCACTCCACCCAGGCTTCGCTCAGCACTTGTGAAGAAATCCTTGGAGGGTTGGGGAGTCCAGGGAGTCCTCAGCCTTTTCTGGGTCCCAATCTGGTGACAGGAGCAGCCAAAGCTGGCTAAACTTTTACTAATAAAACCCCGGTGGCTTCAAACGGCATAGTGCCCCCATCTGTCACTGGTGTTCGTGGACAAGCTTCAGCCTCGAGGACAGCTGTCTTGGTCTCCAAACTGAAGACGGCTGGTGCTGGTGAAGGGCCACCCAGACTCCCCTCTCCCCTCAGTTTCCTCCTCCTCTGCACCTGGTGTTTCCTGGACCCCAACTCTTCATGCACACGCAGTCTGGGTAGTCCAGCGGGGAAGTGCATCTATGGAACCAGTCTGGACAGTGTGCTCTACCTCACAATGTGAAACAAGGATGTCCACCATCCACGGGTGTTGAAAGCCCCCTGCCTCCTCCATGCCTGCCCCACTGCCCACAGAGGCAGAGACAGATCAGAACACGGGGCTTGCCCAGAGCACAGTGGGAGGTCCGGGCTGAGCTTGGGCTGTCCCTGCTGTCTCCCACGGACTGCAGGGACTTTGGCCCTGACCCTCTGCCGGGCTCCGTGGATCATGTTCTGTGCCCAGAAAAGAGACCCCATGTCCCAGATATCCCTCTCACTTCAGGAAAAGTAGTTGTGAGGATGTGTCATTGGTCCAAACCTTCCTTCGAGCTCCGTTCGGGGACAATGCTGAGGATGTCACCCCGACGCTGCCGTTCTGTTTCTCGCTGGGATCCTGACTCGGAGACGAGGAGTGAGCTCAATCCATCTCTCAAACCAAAAATCCAACCTGCACCTCTTCTCCCCTTTCATGCGTCTTAAATAAACCTCATTTTTGTTTTATAGGAAGAATTCCAGAGGCTAAATTCCAAAGTTCTCAGAGAACCCAAGCCCAGGGGCTAAGATGGCGGGTCCTTGGGGACCCCTGGTCCTTCTGGGCTCACCCTCCCGCTCCCAGCCCAGTGGTGAAGTGAAGGTTTAGATGAGACTTCACCTGTGAGAGGAAGCCTTCTGGGCTCACCCTCCGTCCCCAGCCCAGTGGTGAAGTGAAGGTTTAGATGAGACTTCACCTGTGAGAGGAAGCCTTCTGGGCTCACTGACAGGTGGCCCGCCCCTCCGACGTCCCTCTGTCAGCAGCACGGCCCCGCCCTGGGAGGCGGCATGCACACCTTGTCAGGACAGCTATCCTTAAATCCAACCAAGGCCTGCCCCCCTGTCCCCTGTGTCCTGTGGCGCTCCCACTGTGAAAGGGTGTCATCTCTTCCTGGGAGAGGCACCAGGTGTCTCAGGAGTGTCTCCCCCGGCCCCCCTGTTCCCACGTGGCCCAGTCCCTCTGCCCTGGACATCTGCCTCCAACCAGAGTCCTCTGGAAGGAAGTGTGAGCTCCAGTCACACAGTGGACACACCCTGCTCTCTCCTCGGCTGCACCTTGTTCTCGGGCGAGGGTCCTGGTTGGGGCGGCCAGGTGAGGCACAGGCAGAGCTGGCCGCACGGGTGGGAGGCCCACACTCCGTGGACGCCCATTGGCCTGGCCCCTCCCTTGCCTTCTGGAACACTCAGTGGAATTTTTTAAACCAGCGAGTGGGACACTTAACCTCGCTAAATGTCATCTTGTTCACTCGGGCCCATTGTTCCAGCTTGTCAAGAGGCTCTTTGTACCCAAGTATTTCTTCCACCACATTAATCGTCCTCTGGGCTTTCACCTGCAAATTTGACAAGCAGGCTTGTTACACCTTTATTCAAGCCACTGATGAAAGCAAGTGTTAGATGGCCGATGAGGATGGGGCAGGTCCCTGGAGGCCTCCCTGCAGGACGTGGATCCATTAATCAATACCCTGGGGCTCCTCGCTCTGACAGCTCCATGGCTACCTAATGGCAGAGGCCTCTGTCCACCCCACGGCCATGCAGAGGGGACTTTGCAGGGTTCTGCAACCCATCTGGCTTGGCTGTTGGCACCCACCAAAGTCTCAGGGTCCCAACGGGTGAGGCTTCCTACGATGCCACTATGGTCTGCTGCCCTGTTTCCCCACTTCCCACCATCCTGTAGCCCCCTCTGTCGGACACGCTTCTCCTCACCTGCACGGGACCCTGCAAGCCCAGCTCAGCTGCCGCCCTCCTGAGGTGCCACCCTCAGTGCGTTGGCAGGTCCAGGGGTGACTGCCCTCGGCTGCCAGGCTTGTCTGGGCTTCAGGAGGCCCCCTTGCTCTGGGCTGGATACCCATGTGCCATGTTCATAGTGACGGGGCGGGGCTTCCCCGACTAACTCCTCTCTGCCTCATCCTCCCCCCAGCAACATGGATATCACTCAACAAGTGTCCTTGGACAGTGACTATGTCTTTGCATTCCCATGTGGACCCTCTAGGGCAGATCAACAGATTATAGCAGGTTTTTAAGACTGATCCACCTGAAATTTTGTGCAGGTCTGCGAATATGTTGACTGCCCTAATGTATGAAGATTACAGACCTAATGAGGTTAGTCCAATTTGTTTATGCTCAGGGTAATTTCTGCCTTAGCGGTCCATGAAATAACTCTCCTGTTTCCATTGGTCTCCGAGTGTAAAAAGAAAGACCACTGAACTGTGGCTTGTGTGCCCAAATATGGTGTTGCCTGTTTTTCTATGAATGTGAGTCTAAAAATATATATTTTTACATCTTTAAATGGTTGGAAAAAATTATAAAGAATAATATTTTATGGTACTGGGCCATAGCATGAAACCCCAGTTTCAGTGCATGCATAACATCCTGTTGGACCGCAGCCAGACCCAGGCACCCGCGTCCTATCTACGGCTGTGTTCACACGTGACCGGTGGAGGTGAGCCACTGGGCAGAGACTGCACAGCTCACAGACATAACAATATGTTCTTGCTGGCCCCATGCACAATGTGTGCTGACCTCTCTTGGAGGGAGATGGACTTGGTGTCAGAAGGAACAAACATCCACAGACTAAATTCATTCATTTATTCAAGGAGTATTGATTTGTAGCTGGTCCATGCTGAGCTAGGAGCTAAATGCAGGCACTTCGAGGAAATCACATTTAATTGAGGGAAAGAGGCAAACAAGGCAACACATAAAGTACTTCCTTATTATGAGGAAGTGTTTTAAAGTCACAGGGAGGGAGCCTGAGGCAGAGCGGAGGGGCGAGCGTCAGGTAGGCTAGCCAGGGAAGGAGGATGTGGGAAGGGAGCCCTGTGCAGGCATGGAGGGCTGCCTGGAAGAGAGGGCATAGGAAAGGCAGACTGGTGTGCTGGAAGCCTTATCAGAGACGAGAAGTCAGGAGTCCAGCGGGAGCCAGGCTAGACACTAGAGAGGTGGCCCCACAGGGTGAAGCACCCAAGAAACTCCAGGTGGTGTTCTACATGGTTCAAGGGCACGAGTACACATTTCTTAAGTGCCTCTCTGTGCTTGTGCCTGGGCCAGGGGAACAGGGACGGAGGAGCCCTATCACACACAGATAGTGCAGGGTATTCCACTACTGAGGTCCACGTGGCTGGAGCTCAAAGCAGAGCCGGCCCTGCCCTGTGGAAGGTTCCCCGTGAGGCACCCCTCCTCTGCACTACTGTCTATGGCTGAGACCCCACCCCCACTGCACACTGGGCTCAGCAAACCCTTCCTGGGGCAACCGTAGTGATGACCACAGGCACAGTGCTGGCCGCATGCCTGGTGCCCTGCTAAGCGTGTCTCACGCCAGTTTGAACACCAGCTACGCTTCAGACTCCAATAAATGACTGCCCTGATGCCATAAACCTGCACATTGAATTAACTTATGTTGGGAGAGTCCCAAGTGTCGTGTTAGATATCACCTCATCGCAGCTGCCACACCCAGGCCCTTGGTGCAGGGCACCACTAACTACACCAAACTGTAAAAACAGGCACTTGTCTCTGTGGTGAAGCATTCAGGCCAGTTAAGAGCCAGGGGACCCAGAAGTCTTTCTAAAGCTCCAGGGCTCAGTTCCCTCTGCCCAGGTGGCGTCGGCCTCTCCGAGCTCCTAAGGGCGGAGCAGATCAGCTCACAGGGGCCCAGGAACTGCATGACACGCCAGCTCCAGGCCATTGGCTCTGCCCACTGCTCTTCAGTTCTGCCACCTGCACTGGCTGATGGTGACAACTGACACCTTGCCACTCCAGAACCTTCCATTTTTTTTTAAATAGCGTATTTCCCTGCTCTTGCTCCTAGTCACAGAGGCTTCAGTACTCACTCTTTTTCCAGAGAACCAGGAAAATAATCGAAAAGTGTGGGATAAGAAATTAGATTTATGAAGAGATCCTTCTGGGCTGATGGGTTCAGAACCTCCGAAAATCCACTCTTCCATAAAGCAATGAGAATACTGGGGAGAATTGTTAAAAAAGCAACCTTTTCATAACTCTGCAAATTCAACAAAGCCTTACAACAACTTGAGATATATTTCTTTCAGAAAAATAGCTGCATCTCAGGAGTGCTAGTGAACTCGGCAGTCTTTTGACTTGCACTGTTCCCCCGCCACCACATCTGCAGAAGCTTTAACTCCCAACCCAACTCCCAGTCTCAGCTGTGTCATGTTTGTCAGAGATTCCAAAGAAACGGTACCAATAGGTGCACACACACAGGTGCCCTGTGATTTGCTTCTATCTATAAAATATGCAGAAATGCATTTATTATAAGGAATGGGCTTACACAGAGACTAACAGGTCCCAGGATCTGCCATCTGCAGCCTAAAGACTCAGGAGATCCAATGGTGTACAGGTTTGTCTGCAAGCTTGAGACCCTGGATGAGCCTGTTTTTCAGTTCAAGTCCAAAAGCGGGAAGAGATGGGAGCCCCCGTTCACGCAGTTGGGCAGGAGGAGCTCCCTCCTCCTCAGACAGTTTGATTCCCTATATGTCTTCAATTCACTTGGTGATACTCACCCCCATTGGGGCTGTACTCAGTCCACCAATTCAAACATCAATCTCTTCCAGAATTACCCCCCTAGACACACCCAGAAAAGTGTTTGTCCCCGTGATCTGGCACCTTGTGAGCCAGTCAAGTTGATGTGTAAAAAAAACCATCACACATGGTGAGAATCAATAGCCTTGGAATCAGGACAGGAGACACTAGCAACCTGGCAGCCCCTAGAGCAGTGGTCCCCAACCTTTTTTGGGCCACGGACCAGTTTAATGTCAGAAAATATTTTCACAGACCAGCCTTTAGGGTGGGACGGATAAATGTATCACGTGACTGAGACAAGCGTCAAGAGTGAGTCTTAAACAGATGTAACAGAGGGAATCTGGTCATTTTTTTAAAAATAAAACATCATTCAGACTTAAATATAAATAAAATGGAAATAATGTAAGTTTTTATTCTTTCTCTGTGGACTGGTACCAAATGGTCCACGGACCAGTACCGGTCCACAGCCCGGGGATTGGGGACCACTGTCCTAGAGGATAGGTGATTTGGGAGTCCCCGCCTGCAACCCACAAGTTCAAAGCCAGAGCACTGTCCCACTTTGACCTGTCTAACAGGTGAATGGAATCACTACTCCAAGTGCTGGTCTTCACTGGACCTGATTCAGAACTCATTCTGTGCAAATCCCTTTTGCAAACCTACCCTGTATAAACCCACTCTGTGCAAACCCACTCTGTGCAAACTCACTCTGTGCAAAATCACTCAGCAAACTCACTCTGTGCACGCTTACTCTGTGCAAACACACTCTGTGCAAACCCACTCTGTGTAAACCCAGTCTGTGCAAACTCACTCAGCAAATTCACTCTGTGCACGCTTACTCTGTGCAAACATACTCTGTGCAAACCCACTCTGTGTAAACCCAGTCTGGGCAAAATCACTCAGCAAACTCACTCTGTGCACGCTTACTCTGTGCAAACACACTCTGTGCAAACCCACTCTGTGCAAGCTTACTCTGTGCAAACCCACTCTGTGTAAACCCAGTCTGTGCAAACTCACTCAACAAATTCACTCTGTGCAAACCCACTCTGGGCAAACTCACTCGGCAAACCAGTCTGTGCAAGCTTACTCTGTGCAAACCCACTCTGTACAAACCCATTTTGTGCAAACTCACTCTGCAAACTTACTCTGTGCAAACTCACTCTGAAAACCCACTCTGTGCAAACTCACTCTGTGTTAACAAGCCACCTGCCTAGGGTGTTGTGTTTTTTTTTAAATAACCAGCAGTGACTGTTGGACGTTGTAGCTGCCCAAAGCAGAAAACATTAGGGACTGACTAAAAATCTTAAAGAAAATGTCCCACCTGTCTTTTCCATTTCTCTCTGGTTAACAGACACTAGGAAGTCCAGCCCGTTTGCACTCAAGGATGGAGGCTGGGCAGGAGACAAGGGTGGACTCCCTACCCCATGACGTTTGTCTGGTGTGGTTATTGGACTTGTTATTGAGGAGTTCTACATATTTTCATGCATGTCTATCTATAACCTTCCTTTCAACAGCTCAGTTACAGTCTAAAGAATGCTTGGTGGAGCCTTTTATTATATATATCTTTTTTGCTATTGAGTTTCCTTTAATGTGGGGTAGAGCATGGTGTAAGTTGGTGTTTAATAATCTTTTTGAGTAAATAGAATAAATTAAGTTATGCATGGATAATGTAGCTGTAAGTAAAATAAACCAATTGGTGATATGGGGGGGGGGGAGCTTTTGCTCTCTGTCATCACCTGTGCGTTAGTGGCCCTTTCTGCCACCCCCGTCTAAGTCCAGTTCCATGGGCTCTGAGGAACCCAGAGCCTCCCCTGACATCGGTCAGTTCCAGCCCCCTCTCTCATGCTCAGCTTCTTCTTGAACCCGTAATGTGGCCAGCTGGATCCTCCCAACCCTGATGCAATAACCCCCTCACCCAGCGAGCTGCCGAGGGAAGCTAGAACCTGGGGTAGGGCCTAGAACAGTGGGCACTCAGTTCCACACTTCCTGCTGGTTTGTACCTGTCTCTGCTTCCCAGTCAGCCTGTCCCCTCTTCGTTCCCACACAAACCCCCTAGGACTCCCTAATTCCCCTTCTGTTACCCAGACAACACAGTTCTCCCATCCCCACCCCAACCCAGCCGGGCCTCAGCAGAACAGACCCCTCTCCGTAACAGTACCGCTTTCTGCAGGAGGTAGAGTGATGATCAGTATTTCTCCAGTGACATTATTTTTGGTCCATTTCTGTGGTTCCCAATTTATTCACAACAGATGCATGTCGTTTTGTAATTAGGAAACAATAAAGCCTTGTTTTTAAAATCTAAAAATGGCTCTCTGGTACTTACATAATCTGCTTAGGTTTAGTGAGTGGTTTGGATGGGCAGGTGGCAGCTGCCCCCACAGCCTGTGGTGTCCCCTGAACGGCTGACCACCCGCTATGGGGATGCTCGTGTCCTGGCAGGATGCATGGCTCCCTCTTGAGTCACCAGTTTCCTAGCCAGCCCTGTCCAAAGCTCAGCTGTCCTATGTCCCTCCCTGCAGACCACTGCTCACAACAAAGCCAGCACCAGGACCCAGGACTAGGATGTTCCAGGTCCCCTCTGCCACCAGAGTCTCTGTCCTTGCTGTCACTTAGAGCCCACAGGGCACCTCTCCACTGCACACTCTTGCTACTCCAACTGTCCTGCCTGTCTTCCTCCAAAACTTACAATGAATCCCTTTACCCACGTGGTAATCCCCAAGCTCCCCCACAGCCCTAACACCTCTCAGTATGGCTGCCTCACCTGCCCCATTCATGTCTACCAGGTCCTGCACCCACATGCACAGAATGTGCTTCACAGCCTGGCACTGGCTAGACTGGCCGGGGCCTGGTACACCCCACCCCGGGTCGGGTGGTCAAGGATGCCCCCCAGACATGTCCGCAGATGCTGGCTGAGCTGCCCAGTGTGTCCTTCCTTCTTCCCTTAGACCCAATAGCAGAACTTGAGGCTGCCGCTTCCACAAATACAGCCTTTAGAGGGCCTCCCCTGGTCTCCACAGTGCCTGCCCACCACCTGGGTATATCCATGTCTGGACCTTCCTCACAGGTTCCCCCTCCCTGTCCGAGGCCCCTGGATCTTAGCACCCTTCTGGGAACTGCACGGGTCTTCAAAATGCTATCAGATGGGAAGGACCAGATAATTTACAGCCAGAGACAGAGTAATTGCCAGTGAGAATTACATACTAATAACGCAAATAGCTCCGAGTTCATGGTCAAGTTTCTCTCTTGACCTGATTCCCAAGAAGGGGAGCATAAAATCAAAGGTCAGCCTCGTTAGCCGATGCCGTGAACTGTGAAACATTTGCTGGCAGCCGGGAAGGCCTGATCATGTGGAGCAGAAATGCATTTCCAACGGGCTCTTCTGTCTCTGGTGGGGAAGTGGGAACCAGAGACCGTGACTCCTTCCAGGTTCATGTCTTTCCTTCAGTGCTCCCCCCACCCCCGCCCCTCGGGTCGCGTGGCACGGGTGGCAGGCTCCATTTTCCAAGGCAGTACTCGAGCCCCTTCCATGAGCTGTCTGGAGGCTGGTGTCCTCTTCCGCATGATTGGTAGAAATGCGTTTCCCTAGTCATACACTGACAGGAAGCCTCTAAAAGAGGCATTAGACAGCAGGTGGTTGGGTGCGGAGGTGTGAGGCAGTCACCATTCAGCACAGCATATAGTCAAGCACCTTGAACCCCCACTGTGTGCACAGGCAGTGCTAGGAGCTTGGGGATAGCACGTAAACCCAGAATAAAGGCAGAGTCCTGGTTCTAATCCAACCTGGAGATGAGAGAGACTCATACGAGATTGTGGACCACATCAGGCAGGACACATGTAAACTGACCAAAACCCAAATTGCATGGCGCTATGACCAGGGGAAACCTGGCACTGTCTGTGTGGCCGCTGGACCCCGAGCTGTGAGCACGGGGCTTTCTGTGCATGCCTGGGACGCAACTGGGTCGGGCAGGAAGCGTTTGCACAGCTAACTTGCCAGGCAGAGCCTAGAACCTCATGCATGCCGTCGAACCCAGCTCCATTGTGGGCTCCTTAACCCTCTGAGCCCCCGTGGCCTTCTCTGTCATGTGAGCCTAATAACTATTTATAATGTGAGGGAGGATGAGAGGAAACAAAGTCTCTAGGACATGTCAAAGTGCCTAGAAACTAGCGTCAGGTTGCATCCAAGGCGATGGGCAGCGATGACACATGACACTGGTTTGTGGTTGTCTGACAACTTGCCTTTCCACATGCTGGATGGTGAACCCTCCGGCTCAGTGTCACGGGCCCTGACCCGTGGTAAGCTCTCAGGGGAGCTTGTGAATGGACGCTGATGAACTCTCCCCACTGCGTCTCCCTCTCCCCGGTGTGCTGAAGCCATGCTGTTTCTACAGCCTGTACGACCCAGGAAGGCCGTCCCCTTATCTTGTATTTCTTAATGCACAGTCACCATCCATCAGATTATCTGCCTCTTTACTTTTTCATTGTGTATTGCATCTCCTTGAAGGAATGTAAATTTGAGGGTAACCGGGACTTGTTCTAGTCAGCACCGTGCCCCAGCGCTGCCCAATACACACAGTAGGAACTTAACAAGTACTTGTGAAATATGTGGGAAAAAAAATATATATGTTGAGCCTCTCATCCCCACCTTACCTCACCCCCCGTGCGCATATATATATATATATATATATACACACACACACATATATATGTGTGTGTGTGTGTGTGTGTGTGTGTGTGTGTGTGTGTGTGTGTGTGTATATATGAATAAAAGATGACTGATAGCAAGACTCAGCTCCATGAAGCTGGGGATGAGAGATGGGTATTCCCAGGGTCTGGACAGAGCCCAGCACACAGAGGACACTCAGTTTTGTTGAATGAAAACAGGAACAAATGTTTTCTCTCTCTCATCTGACATCTTTTCAAACAGCCATAAATTATAGATATTTCTGGGCATTTCTAAGTCCCAAACATCTCAGGTGAGTAACCTCATCGGGTGGTTTTGCAATTTTCCAAATTGGCCTCGCAGCTCTGCCCGCTGGCAGGCCCTGTGGAGGGCCTCTGCATACACCTGTCCTCCTTTTCTACGACTGCAGCAGCCCCTCCCAGAAGCCACGCTGAGGCTGTGAGGGCCAGAGTGAGGGGCCGGGGGAGACTAAGTGAGGCTGTGAGGGCCAGAGTGAGGGGCCGGGGGAGACTAAGTGAGGCTGTGAGGGCCAGAGTGAGGGGCCGGGGGAGACTAAGTGATTCCATATTCACTCAGCGTTTGGGGAGACCCAGCCTCTTATTACAGAGAATCAATATTTGTACAGTCGGTACCTTGTAAAGTTTTATAGTTGTAAAGTGACACGTTTTTCTAACTGGTCCCCAAAGGGGTGTAAAAACCCAACCGCAAATGTTCCAGGATGACTCAGACGACAGGCAGCAATACCGGGGTGCGTGCTTAGGACGTGCACGGCTGGAGTGTGCGTCATCCCTGCTGTCCCCGGTGGCCCATGAGACAGGAATGGGCACTGGTCCCACTTCACAGAGGAGGAGAGCCAGGCTCAGAGGGGATGAGACTATCTCCCATGGGGCCCCCATTCCCAGAAGAAGCAGAGAGGTGAGCTGGGTGGCTGATCCGTGGGTCCGTGTCCTCTGACACATGAACACCACATTCTCTCTGTAAATATGGCCTTGTTCCAATTCAACCAATAGACCGAATGTAATCTCCATAAGAATTTGAGAAGAAATGGGTAAGTTGAGTCTGACATTTATGTGGAAAAGCAAAAGGCCAAAAGGAACCCAGCTGGGTCACGTCCAGCCCCACCCTCACCACGGCACCCCATAATAGCATGATGTTAATGAAGACAGCGTGCTGTTGGTGCAACAAGAAATAAACACACCAATGGGCCCAAAGAGAGCCCAGAGGAGGGTCACATGTTTATAGCCTCCTACTTGATAACAGAAACCACACATCAGGGTGGTGAACTAGAGAGGCTTTTCAGTAATTCACGCTCCGTCAAGCAGGTGTCTGGTAGGGAGCAGGAATCCCACCTTACCTTCACCCTCCGTGCAAACATCTATTCAATACGGAATTTAGCACTAAATATGAAAAGTAACACAACAATCATTTTGGAAGGAAACCGAAGGACATCCTCAGCGTCCTGGAGCAGGTGAAAATTCCAACTTAACGTAAAAATGACTAAACATGAAGGACGAAGCCTGGCTGAGTTTGACCCCATTAAGGTCAAGGGCACCTGTCCATCGAAGACACTATTATCCTGGTAAGAGTCCAGAAACAGAGGGGGAGGAAATGCTGGTGACACACGTGGTGGGGGCAATGCACATAGCAGGTGGGCTCGTATCTAGAACACAATGAAATACAGGCAAATGGGCACGACAAAGGCAGGCACCTTGACAGCAAACTGGGTTAAAGGCTTGAAGAGATGTTCCATAAAAATAAATATTCAAGCGGTCAATACATGGCATGGAACGCTTCGGCACTTCTGTCGGCGTCAGAAACACACCCATTAAAGCCATCGTCTGATGCCGATGCAGACCCATCCAAACACCCCAAAATGCAAAAGACAGGGAAACAGCAGGTCCCGGCAGAGATGTGGAGCCAATGACGCCCATGCATGGCGGGCAAGGCCATCGTTGGCACAACCACCCTGGGAAGTCGTTTGGGAGAATTCTCTGCCTCTCAGGAGATCTATATCTTACGACAGGCATCCCATTCTGCAGTTCATAAGCAGCGGGATATCTACACGGGTTCTTCTTCAAAAGACATATGAAAAGTTCATAATAGCACTATTTATTACAGTCCACAGCTAGAAGTTTCCCAGATGCCCATCAATAACGAAATAGCTCCGCGGACCTTAGGACACCCGCGCGATGAGATGCGGCAAGAGAATCAATAATCCACCATGACACAGAAACGTGGATGCTCTTTTGATTGAGTGGAAACAGCAGGGACAAAGGGAACGTGCAGCAGGACTTCGTTTATCTAGAGGACGAGGCGGGCGAGTCTGCAGGGTCGGAGTCAGCGCAGCGGCCGCCTTGGGCTTGGGCTAGTCACAGCAGCAATGCTCTGCTCCCTGACCTTGGCCTCGTACACACCTGTGCTCACCTGGTGAAAATTCATCGAGTGGCCCATCTGTGTGATGTGTGCCTTTTCTTAGGTCTGCCATAACTCAGTGAGATGTTCAATGAAAAATTTAGCCCTCGCCTGCCCTGTGGTGGCACAGTGGAGGAAGCGTCAACCTGGAATGCTGACGTTGCCAGTTCAAAACCCTGGGCTTGCCTGGTCAAGGCACATATGAAATTTGATGCTTCTTGCTCCCCACCCCTTCTGTCTGTCTGTCTGTCTGTCTCTCTCCCTTACCTAAAATAAATTTTTAAAAAATTAGAAAAAAATATTAGCCCTCACTTGTGATTTAAAAACCCCTTTATAAATTACAAGAATAAGTAGATAGCCTTACCTAAAAAGTAATATATATATTACAATAAACAGACAAGAAAAAATCAGACACATTGAGGAAAATATACTTATCCTTCAAAGGGGCGTGTTAGATGAGGTTCCTGTAAAATCAGAAGGAGAAGAGAAGCCAGCTGGTGACATGTGTGTTAACACCATCCCGAGAGTCACGGTCAGCACAGAAGTCAATGGGCAGCCACACAGAAACAAAGACAGAGGCGTGGAACGGAGGTGGTAAAACTACCATTATTCTCAGACTAAGTAACTGTCAACACAGACACCTATTTAATCTGCAGAGGATTATTAGAAATCATAGGAGAGGTGAGTTAAGAACATCAAATTCAAGGACAAGGCGGCCTCAAAGTATGGACTTTGATTGGTAACAAAGTATCAATATGTTTCTGAACTGTGGCAAATATAGCACCTGCTGTAAGATGTGAACAGCAGGGACACCTGGCCTGGGCCCATGGCAACTGTAGTATCAGCACAATGTAAAACTGCTCTCAATAGAAAGTTTATGTCCTAAATAGAAAGCTATCCCATGTTTATGGTTAGGGCTATTTAGGGGGTGTAGAGATGTGAGCCAGCTCTAACAAGATGTATAGATTAAATCACGTCCCCCCAAATTTCTGAAAACAAAGTTAACAGAACTTGGTAAGATACATTGTGGTCAGATATCAGCTCCTGCAAGACACCAGGACCCTCCCTTAATAGCCCTCCTTCCCTGTGTCCTTACCTGTCCCCTTGAGGACCTGACCCACCTCCCACCTCATCCACTGGCACTAGGCAGAGGAATGGATGACAGTGCAGTTTCCATTTAAATTTACAATAATGAACCTCAGGTGAGTGTCCACATCCCCAGATTTTGTCATCCTAGGAAACCCCCCGTCTGGGCACTCAGCTCTGGGTTGTGGGTCAGTTACACCAGCCAGTCGTTCCTTCCCCCAGGCTCAGTCAGTACACCCCCACTTCTTCCTCTGGAAACATCCAGTACAATCCAAACCCCCACCCCACTGATGGCCTCTTTCCTGTTACACACACACCAACCGAGAAACAATGGTAAGAGACTTAATCTCCCCCACCAGGAGGTCAAGCCCCTGCATCCCTCTGTGACCATGAGCCCGGCCTTCCCTGAGGTCCCTCCACGTCCACACCCCCACGTCTGGCCAGTCCAGCCCTCATCATGCACCAGACCTGACTCCAGTCAGGTCCGAGGATGTCATTTGCATGATGTCTCTGCCTTCCAACTTCACTACTGTTCCCTACTCTTCTGGATGGTTCTCATAGCCGCACAGATCTGATCACTCATCTAAACTACTGTCTGGTCATGTCTGCCTCCTGCTGCCAACCCCTTCTGTGCTCCTCTTTACAGCACATTTTCTGCTAGTCATCTCCCTTTCTTTCCTAAAAGTCTCCTTTGACCTCTCCGACCAATCACATGCTTGGAAGACAACAACAGCATCTGTGTGGCCACCTCCCATCGTCACCTGGAGCCTTAAATCTCCTTGACCTCAAAATTTTATCGTGATCATTATACCTTCCATAAAATGTTCCCACCCCTGGCTCCTGGGGCACCATGGCCATCTGGTCTCCCTCCACTTCCTGCAACCATGTTCATCAGGGCAGCATCGACTTCAGCTGCTGTTTGCAGTCCCCCTGGGAGACCTCATCCAGTCCTGTGATGAGCGCTCATTCATGATACTCATCCCTACTTCATCTTTAAGCCAGGGGTTGTGCATACAAATGTTTGCATCCCTCTGCCTATGCTTGTCTAGTTGGTTTAACTTTGGCACATTCAAATCCAAAACTCTCGTACTTTACCACTTCAATCCTTCCCTCCCCGTTCTTCCTGTTTCCATAAGGCCCCTCCCAGGTCACCCAGTACTGAGGCAAACTCCTTCCATCACTGTCATCCCCTCTGCCAGCCACTTGTATCTCTGATGCACACCTGCTCCTCACCCCAGAGGGTAACTCAGACTGTCTCTTGACACTGAGCCCTCCTTCTCCTCACTTCTGATGGCAAACGCTGCCTGCCTCCCTGTCTGCATCCCACACGCAGCCTCGTCTCTGCACAGCGTGAATGCATCGGATTCCCCTCACCTGAAACCTAGCAAGAGTCTCCTTGTATTCAGAACAAAGTTGTAAGACCTCTCTCAACCCCACACGCTATGCCATCTCATCCTCGGCCACCTGTCTAGGAGTCCAGCGTTCCAGGAGGTGTGCTGGTTTGAATCATCAAAATGCAGCTGTTTATTTGGGGTGGGAAGGATGCCGGTGATTCAGTCTTAACAAAAGCAAAGATGCTACAGAAGTCAAACAAAGTGTATCCTGCGATCGAGACTGGAGATTTAACTGTCCTGCATAGCCGAGAGGTGGTCCGGAGCACAGCCCACAACAGCCTAGCGGGGTGAGCCCTGAGTATCCTCAGCAGCCCTTGCAAAGCTCCTGTCTGAACAAAGCCTCCCTGCAAAGTTCAAAGGCTTTCCGCAAAAATGGAATATGAACAAGATGGAATTGAACTGCTGTGGGTACCTGCGGGTGGACTCCCTCTGTTCCCGGCAGGCACAGAATATAAAGACAAAGGGAATATGATGCCATCCATGAGGATGGACGGCCTTTGGAAAGCAATCACCTGTCCAAACAATCTTAACATTATCAGACGAGGAGTGGGCCCTTTGAAGATGAAAGAGCACCCCTTTCCAAAAAAAAAAAAAAAAAAAAGAAAACCAACAAAAGCCAAAAGTCACTTATAACTACCTCCTCACCGTTACTCTGAGTTTTAAGCAGATAGAAATATTTGCATCAAAAGAACAATGAACTGAGGAGTCAAACACGAGACTAATGACACATATTTTTTTAATAATTGCATTTTGAAGAAATAAATGCATTTTAATGTTGTGGTTATGTTTCTTATATGTAGTGTTTATTTCAAATCATTGGGTGGTATTGATTTTTATCTTATGATTTCTAGAACAGCAATGTGCACGGACTACTATATTTTTTAAAAATTTATATTCCAGTCGATGTTTTTTAAGTATGTTGTATCATGTTAGTATTTAAATATATGACTTAGTTTCGATTATTTTAAGTGAATTTTGAAAGCTCAAAATGGAGTTTCTGCATTTTGGACTTGATTAATCTGAATACTCTGATGCCTATTGTTAAATCACTGAAGCCCCTCCTCACCACCACCCCTCGCCACCCCACCCTTGCCGCCTCACCATCGCCACCCCACCCTCATCCCGCCCTTGCCACCCCGCCCTCGCCACCCCGCCCTCATCACCCCACCCTCGTTGTCACCCCACCCTCATCACCCCGCCCTCATCACCCTGCCCTCGTTGTCACCCCACCCTCGCCACCCCGCCCTCGTTGTCACCCCTTGCCCCCAGCCGGGCTCCCCTCTCCATTTCCACCATGCTGCCCCTGCCTGGGATCCACATGCTCGTCCTGCTCCATGCCTGGCACTCTGTGCTGGGCATATGCCCTCTCAGGCAAAGGTGGAATTAACAGCAGGCGCACCAGGTGTGCGCCCTGGGCCCCGACTTCTGAAGGGCCCCTGCAAAATCCCAACTTTACACTTTTTTCTAATGACACCAAGTTTGGTTTCATATGTGCAATTTTAACATTAAGAATACATAATATGCCTGACCGGGTGGTGGCGCAGTGGATAGAGCGTCAGACTGGGATGCGAAGGACACAGGTTTGAGACCCGAGGTTGCTCATCTGGTTTGAGCAAAAGCTCACCAGTTTGAGCCCAAGTCTGCTGAAGGCCCGCGGTCAAGGCACGTATGAGAAAGCAATCAATGAACAACTAAGGTGTTGCAACGCGCAATGAAAAACTGATGATTGATGCTTCTCATCTCTCCATTCCTGTCTGTCTGTCCCTGTCTATCCCTTTCTCTGACTCTTTAACTCTAAAAATAACAAAAACAAAACAAAAACAAACAAACAAAAAAGAGTACATAATATTTTTATTTATTTAGAAATGTGGTTAATATGTATTTTTATTTTTCCTCTCTCTCTCTTTTTTTTTAAGGGGCCCAATATTTTCTCTGTGCTCGGGGTCTCAGCTGACCTTAGTCCGCCTGTGCTCTCAGGTCCCCAGGTTTCCTCAGGTCACCATCAGAGCAGCCTCACCTGACTCCTTTGCTCCTAAGAGGCTCCCTCCCCACTGCTCTGGAACCTTGCCCTGTTTCACTTGTTGTGATGGAATTAATGGACCTGAGTTTATAGAATGTATTTGTTGTTCGTTGCGTGCCTCCCTCATTAAAATTAATCACCATCAAACAGGGATGTGGTCGGGCTGCGACCGACCCATACCTGGCACAGAGCAACATCCAATAGATGTTCACTCAATAAATGAGCACGCACAAGAAGGAGTCAAAACATGTGGGGGTGGACCCGAGATCAGAAACACAGGAAATCACCGGCCAGAGGCAGGAACGCGAGCTCCAACACACAGATAAGTGAGGTTTCCTGGAAAAGAGGAGTTCAGGTAATGTCTGCAAAGCATTCCCAGGAATGATTCAGTTTGTCACTTTAGACATTAAAGGAATCTTTAATCTACATATTAAAGGGGCACCTCATTTCTAGGATGCGTTGACATCAAGTGAACCAGCCCTGAGACGTGACATAGCCCAATTCATTGAATTTTAAAATAACTTCTGAACATGCATGCTGAGAGACTCAGTCACCTGGAAGGGAAGAAGCATCTCTTTGCTTAATACTTCTCACCACTTAGATTTGACACAGTGAAAACACACTCCTTAAAAGAATAGAGAGAGAGAGAGAGAGAGAGAATTTAGTGTCCAGCTACATGCTTTGTCAAAATGGAAGCAACAGACATGGTGGTGGGATTCAACTGGTTTGCACCGGGTCAGCAGAACCAATGCTTCATTTTTTGTTGAGTTCAGCAAACCGGTTGTTAAAATGGCACTCGTAATCAGGGTTCTCTCTAAGGTGGGTGCCTGGGCAGCCACCCAGTGTGAAAATCACAAATTTACATTCCTTACTCCTTTTTAATGTCCATCTGCACAACAGTGTATTCTAAGCACCTACAGTAATGTTTATTCTGTCCGTAAGTAAAAAAAAATTGCAAGTAAGGGTGCCAATCAAGAAGCAATATGGAAATATCTTAAAATAACAGTTTTATTGTTTTCTGTCAGATATTATTTAATATTTTTCATCAATATTTTAAAATTCTTTCTTACAATCAAGTTTTGTGTACCTCTTTTATTGTTCTTATTTAAGTTCAGATGCATGAAATAATAAACTATCTTTCAGAATATTGTTTTTTTATACTTAAAGCGTTCATTAGGGCAGAGAACTGGTTGTTAAATTATTTGAATCCCACCGCTGAATAGACACCATTTTTAAAACACAGGACCTAAAGCCAGGGGACATGTAACAGACTGTATGTAGACTTAGCAGGTCAGCGGGCATAGACTGTTGGTTATTAATTGTACCAGGTCCACCGGTAACAACAGGAAACAGCCCAGTAACCGGCTCTCTGCTTTGACCCAAGCGCATGGGTGGTTTAAACACTCCAGTGACAATGTTGTCAAACTTTAAACATGTGGGAGAAAATACCAGAGATTTCCTTAGAAAGATATTTTTTAAATAAATAAAGAAATAATACTGTCAACGTATAACTAAAAGTGATACAACACTACATGTCAGTTATATCTCAAACTTGAAAAAATAATAATAGCAACAATGCAAACCATAAAAGAAAATCTCCCCATCGAAAGTGA
Organism: Saccopteryx leptura; assembly: GCF_036850995.1. Lineage (NCBI taxonomy): Eukaryota > Metazoa > Chordata > Mammalia > Chiroptera > Emballonuridae > Saccopteryx > Saccopteryx leptura. The sequence goes on from NC_089503.1 coordinate 318,428,087, forward strand.
CCAAGAAAGGAAGGGCTAGTTCAACCGACAAAACCTACTTGTGGTTTGTGCAATGGATAAACGCTGAAACTTGACATTTAAAACACACACAAAAATATTTTTAACACTCAATGGTTTAAAAACAACCCCAATAGCCAAAATACACAAATAAGCACTCCATAGAGGAGCTTGTTGGAAAGGACAAGTATCACTATAAGCCAATGTTGCACCCAGTTAGTGATCAAGAAAATTAGAATTTTAAAAATATGCATGTTTTTAAAAACTAGCGTTTGTCAACAGATCTGTGAGACAGTTAGGCTGGTTCAAATGCAGCTTGTTCCTAGCCTTTTGGTGGTTAAAAATAATTGGGAGTTTGTCTCATGAGAAACCAGACATAGTCCTAACCTGTGACCTGGCAAACCCCTGCCTGATTTTATAACAGTGAACGAGAAAGAAAGCAACCAGGAGACAAGTGTGATGGACACAATGGGAAGCACACGGAAATCCCGAGCCGTGTTCCCCGTGGACGGAACCTGGCCCGCAGGCAGGGAGGGTGCCGGTGACAGGACGGCAGTGCCCGCTGTGGTCGGAGGGTTCCATGTACAAAAACCCCAGGTGAGGCGCAGGGTGTCCATCTGGGAGTGTGACTCTCAGCCCTGACGGTCGAGTGACAAAGCAGGTAGCCCGAGACGCTGGGTGTCCAGCGCACAGGCAGGAACAAGCTCAGTGTCTGGTACGTAGCCGTTTACACTGACTTGGTAACAGGATGAAGGGAATCAGGAGACCGGTTAAAAAAATAAAAAAGCCAGGTGAGTTGGCACCTTGGTGGGGCTGGGGATGGGCCTGGTCAGGAAGCAGCACATGGGAAGCAGTCACCCTCCTCCTTCCTGTCTGTCTCCTAAGAAGGGAGGTGAGTGTTTGGCACCAGCCTTACCCATAGTCATCTATAGTATAGTGTCTTAAATATGTGTCCTTAGTCCATAGCATCCTAGAATGCTGCTTGTTTCATATTATACATTTAGTTAGTGTTCTTTGCAGGGGGGTGTGGTTAGGAGCCTTGCACTCTCTAAATGGATGATACAGAGATGGTCCGTTTATTGGATTGCTTCAAAGCCCAGCACGCATTTTCTCAGGATGATCCCTAAGGAAACAAGGGTGTAATCTACAAGAATCGTGAGATCTGGGGGACAGGGGTCCAAGAGCAAGGCAATTCAGAGAAGTCTCAGGTGACCCGAGAGGTTATCCTGGGGAAGGGGGACAAGGGGAGAGGCTGGAAATGACACCAGTAGGTAGACAGGCACATCTGCCTGTGACATCGCAGGGGTGGGTCTCCTGAACAATTCATATTCAGACTGAGAACAAAAAAATGTGATGCTGGCCCTGGCCGGTTGGCTCAGTGGTAGAGCGTCGGCCTGGTGTGAAGGAGTCCCAGGTTTGATTCCCGGACAGGGCACACAGGAGAAGTGCCCATCTGCTTCTCACCCCTCCCCCTCTCCTTCCTCTCTGTCTCTCTCTTACCCTCCCGCAGCCAAGGCTCCATTGGAGCAAAGTTGGCCCGGGTGCTGGGGATGGCTCCGTGGCCTCTGCCTCAGGTGCTAGAATGGCTCTGGTTGCAACAGAGCAACGCCCCCTGGTGGGCGTGCCGGGTGGATCCTGGTGGGGCGCATGCAGGAGTCTGACTGCCTCCCTGTTTCCAGCTTCAGAAAAATACAAAAAAAAAAAAAAAATGTGATGCTAACTCCAAGGAACATAGAAGCTGCTACAGAAAGGGACGGTCATCCTGCCACAATCGATGTTTATGTGGTCATTGTGATACTGAATATGACCTCACAGCCACTGTGACCTCAGCAAAGACCCTGGACAAATGAAGGAGGCGGAGGTGCAGAGGGGCAGCCCAAGGTCTCTGCCTTGCCATACCCCTGCTGTGTCATGTTGGCTTTATGAGTGTATCCTAGAAAATATCTACCACTTAAAATCTAAGACAGAGTCACACAATTATATAACTTAGAACCTTTGAGACAAGACGAAACAGACACCAGGAGAGAAACCAGCTGCCCCGGGGTGGTGGGGGGACCTCAAGAGCAAGGAGTGGACAGGGGCGGGACAGTGGGGGCAGGCGTGCCATTGGGGTCAAAAACATTCTGATCATTATTATTAACTGTATACACTTACTTCTTTGTAAAAATTAAATGTTAAATAGTACTGTCTCGGATGGAAACAAAAGCAAAGAGGGAAGAGTTAAAATTTCCAAAACATCAACATAGGATAAATACATCTTTCCTCATCCAGAAGGTGATTTTCCTGCTATGAAAAGCGCATTCTTGGCCCTGGCTGATTGGTTCAGTGGTAGAGCGTGAGCCAGGTGTGTGGATGTCATGGGTTCAATTCTTGATCAGGGCACGCAGGAGAAGTGACCATCTGTTCCTCCACCCTTCCCCCTCTCGCTTCTCTCTCTTTCTCTCTTCCCCTCCTGCAGTCATGGATCAATTCAAGTGAGTTGGCCCCGGGCTCTGAGGATGGCACTATGGCCTTCGCCTCAGCGCTAAGAAGAACTTGGTTGCTGAGCAATGGAGCAATGCCCCAGATGGGCAGAACGTCACCCCCTAGTGGGCTTTCTGGGTGGATCCCGGTTGGGGCACATGTGAGAGTCTGTCTCTGCCTCCCCTCCTCTCATTTAATTAAAAAAAATCCTACACTCTCTCATGGACTAGCTGGCAGGTCTGCATGTACTTGGCTACATAAGGACGTGGTTTTACCTGGAAGCACAAAAGATGAATGAGGCCCTCTCCCCCGGGATGTACTTCCAGGGTCCCAAACATCAGGACAGCATCCCGACAGTACTTCCAGGGTCCCAAACATCAGGACAGCATCCCGACATTCAGCACAGCCAGGCGACCTCATCTCACGTGAGTTTCCTCGCATGTTCCTAGAGCTTTGTGGTTTCCAAAATCCTTTGTAACCATTTGACTTTATCCTCTGATATTACTTTTTAGTCTTCATATCACACACAGTTGGATTTCTACCAGCACCGAACAAAACCGCCCTGATGCCCTGGGATGAGACTGCGACACGGACTTCGGTGCACGGAGTGACGGTCCGCACTCTTCCCTGTTGGTTTGTCTTACCTCCGCTCTTCTGCACAATGAAAGCCCCTGACCCGAGCCAGTGGGAATCTCAGCATTCCCCTTGCAAAACCACCTTGTAGGAGCAGAGTTCCTCGTGGTCCTTGTTTCTTCAACCCTCCAGTAGGACACCAGACTCATTCAGAGCATGGCCACTGTGCACTTTCATCCTAATTAGCCCCAAAAATCTTCCCGGAGCCACACAGAGCTCCTCTTGCTCACTCTCTCGTGCGGTTTAAACAGTTCAGAAGCACAAAAGAGAAAGATGATCCCATCTCACATATCAATATATACAGAACACTAGGGCTTTTCTGTGAGGCTTTAAAAATATATGTATTTTTTCTTTATCTTCCACACTGCTGTATGCTGGCTGTGTCTCTTAAATAGATCATCCTATTCTGAATTCAAAAATCTTCCTTCATGGAATATTTTATTTCCACCCTTTACTTTCCAGTATGAGGAGTTAAGGTTGGGCATTCACTTCTAAATTGTCCCCTCTTTTTTTTTTAGTGAGAGATACAGAGACAGAGAGAGAGACAGGAGACAGAGAGAGGGACAGACAGGGACACACAAACAGGAAGGGAGAGAGATGAGAAGCATTAACAAATAGTTGCTGCACTTTAGTTGTTTATTGATTTCTTTCTCATCTGTGCCTTGACTGGGTGGCTCCAGCTGAAGCAGTGACCCCTTGCTCAAGCCAGAGACCTTGGGCTTCAAGGCAGCAACCTCTGGGCTTAAGCCAGCAACCACGGGGTCATGTCTATGATCCCATGCTCAAGCCAGTGGCCTCTCGCTCAAGCTGGTGAGTCCATGCTCAAGCTAGATGAGCCCACACTCAAGTCAGCGACCTCAGGTTTTTGAACCTGGGTCCTCTGCATCCCAGACTGATACTCTATCCACTGCACCACCACCTGTCAGGCTGTCCCCTCTTCTTGAGGATGAAATCCAGGAGATGAAACAACTCACAAGACCATGTCTGCCCATCCTTGCCCCAGGCATTGGTCATGTGGTCACTCATAAATGATATTGTCCCTTGGGGCCACACAGAGGTGTGGGGGCAGATACACAAATGCTGTTGATAAAGGTCACATGTAACAAAACCCTAGGAGATTATGGCCAGAAACTGCCCGCTCAAATTCACCACATCCAGACAGGGACTCCCAAAGGCTCCCATGTGGACTCTCTTTGCTCTGAGGTTTATTCCAGCTGCCAAGATTTCTGATGTCTCTGTACCTGTCAAGTTTATGTGACTGTACTTACCAGCTCACCTTCTGTTTTCATAGATCTCTAATTTCTTTCTCTCGTTTGCAACTTTCTGCGATTTCCCGCATAATCTATCATTTGGCTGTGTCCAAAATTTGTATTTAGAAAGTATAGACAGATGAAATAAAAGAAAGTTCTATTTATATTAGGAACATAGAGTTGTAAAATTGTGCCAGAGTTAACCCAAGTGGAGGTGTACTATAGTGTGAATGGACAGTGTTAATCAGACTGAGGGGTTCGCCTGCAGCCCTGTGAACTGTGGAAAGGCACACAATTGTCTTGGGGAGGTGGCCAAGGCACAGCCACGTGTCATTGTGACCCTAAGTAATACCTGATAGTAAAATGTCTCAGCGATGTGTGCTGCCCAGTTGTATTTGCACATTTAAGCTATATTTCCAGAGTTCATGTGCGTGCGTGTATGTGTACAGGTGCATATGTATGTGCATATGTGTGTGCATGTGCCTGTGCATATGTGTGTGCATGTGCGTGCGTGTATGTGTACAGGTGCATATGTATGTGCATATGCCTGTGTGTGTGCAGGTGCATATGTGTGTGCATGTGCGTGCGTGTATGTGTACAGGTGCATATGTATGTGCATATGCCTGTGTGTGTGCAGGTGCATATGTATGTGCATATGTGTGTGCATGTGCCTGTGCATATGTATGTGCATATGTGTGTGCATGTGCCTGTGCATATGTATGTGCATGAGTGTATGTATGTGCATGTGTGTATGTGTGCAGGTGTATATGTATGTGCATATGTGTGTGCATGTGCCTGTGTGCATGTGCATATGTATGTGCATGTGTGTGCATGTGCCTATGTGTGTGCAGGTGGATATGTGTGTGCCTGTGTGTATGTGTGTGCATGTATGAATGTATGTGCATATATATGTGCACGTGCCTGTGCATATATATGTGCATGTGCCTTTGCATGTGTGTGTGCATACACATGTGTGTATGTGTGCAGGTACATATGTGTGTGCATATGTTTGTGCATGTGCCTGCATGTGTATGTGGTTACACACAGTCTCCAGTTGAACTTTGCACATAAAAAAACAAGACTATCCAAGAGAGATACATTTTAAAAACGTGCAGAGTCAGAAGCTGCACCACATACCAGATATAATAACAGGAAGCTACACCAATTCAAACAGTACCATCGTGGAATATAAGTAGATTAGTAAATAAAATAAAATAAAATTCACAGTATAGAAATGGACCCAGGTGTGTATAGGAAATTAATATACAACAACATCATTGTTTCAAAACAGTGGGAAAAAGATGGAAAGTTCAGGAACTACATTGAGACAACATTGTGGCTATTTGTAAAAAAAATAATCACTAATCACTATCCTAAGGGATTTTTACCTTATGACTCACCTCAAATAAATTCTCAGTGGATTAATTAAAGTTAAAAAAAACTCAGAAACAAAGAAAAAGACAACACAAAAATATTGCACGGACGTTGTGGGGCATGGGGTCCAGACCCTGTCTGCCAGGCTGGGGGCTCCTCCATGGCTGCTGCATGCTGGGGGCCTCGAGTTCACGTGGCTCCTTGCTGCAGGGCCACACAAAGGTGGGAGACGGTGGGAGGGACGCCAGGCAGTGCTGCTGCTCCTGTCTCCAGGAAGACTGGGGCCCCGAGGGGCAGCTCTGCACCAGGCCAGAGAACGCCTTCCTGCTCAGTCCTCAGCCCTCTCCTCCAGGAGGACTCCCTTTGCCCCCATGCTCTGCGGGCCTTCAAGCTCGGTCTGCACCTAGTCCCTCCTGCTCTCCTCTCTGTCCCCTGTGGCTCCCGTGTCCCCTCTGCACTGGCCTTCTGATGATGCCAGTTCACACTCAGTGACCACTGATGATGGCCAGGACCTTCCATTTGTTATTTTGTTTTTTTGTTTGTTTTGACAGAGAGTCAGAGAGAGGAACAGATAGGGACAGACAGACAGGAAGGGAGAGAGATGAGAAGCGTTACTTCTTTGTTATGGCACCTTAGTTGTTCAGTGATTGCTTTCTCATATGTGTCTTGACCAGGGGACTACAGTAGAGTGAGTGCCTCCTTGCTCAAGCCAGTGACCTTTGGGTTCAAGGCAGCGACCATGGATGGGGTCATGTCTATAATCTCATGCTCAAGCCAGCGACCCCGCGCTCAAGCTTGTGAGTGCATGCTCAAGCCGGATGAGCTCACACTCAAGCCAGTGACCTCAGGGCTTTAAAATGGGTGTCTTCCGCATTCCAGTTCGACATTCTATCTACTGCACTACCACCTTGTCAGGCCCTTCCGTCTGTTTTACTGTTATTGTTGTCATCCTCTTTGAGCACACTATCACCGGTTACCTTGTACAAAAATGGAAATCCAACCCCCAAGAGTGAACTGACCAATCCAGAGTGTCCAGAGACAAAACGCCATGCAGCAGGGTCCTTCTGGTCATCCTGGAGCCAGCGCGGGTGGGTGCGGGAGATGGCCGTCTGGCCACAGCCTCGGGCAGGGAGGTCTCTTCAGATGACCACAGTGATGGAAGCAGGCTGCAGCCATCTTCTCATTTGTACACAGTCCCTTCTCACAGTGACAGAGCCCAGGTTGGAGGGCCTCATGGCACTGGCCAGGAAGAAAACGCTGACCTGAGTACATGTGAAAGTCAGGAGCTCAGAGACCAGCAAGGGCCAGGCTTGGAGAGCAGGCTGTTCGTTTGCCCTGAGGGGCAGGCAGGGCTGAAAGGAGAGAGAGTTGAGGTTCCAGACCCAGGACAGCCCTGGAGCCTGCGTCTCAGGATCTGGGCTGGCAGTGAACAGAGACGGAGTGGAGCATGAGCGGGTTTCCGTCTTCACCCCCTCCTGCCTCTGGCCCAGGTGGCCTGGCAGGCTGGACGGAGCAGGTAGGGGCAGGTGGGCAGCAGCCCCCACCCAGAGGCCTGCCGAGGAGCTTGGCTGGTCCTCCAGGCTTTCTGCGAGGAATTGAGGTCAGGGAAGCTGTGGTCCTGAGTGACCGAGGCACAGAGACATTATTAGGCTAATGGTAGTCAACCTGGTCCCTACCGCCCACTAGTGGGCGTTCCAGCTTTCATGGTGGGCGGTAGCGGAGCAACCAAAGTATAAATAAAAAAATAGATTTAACTATAGTAAGTTGTTTTATAAAGATTTATTCTGCCAAACTTAGCAAAAATCCGACATAAAGTACTTGGTAAGTAATTATTATTATTATATGCTTTATCTTGCTGTAACTCTGCTTTATACATTTTATAAAGTAAAGTTACTTTCCTACTTTATAAATCATCATTACTGTGGAACTGGTGGGCGGTTAGAAAATTTTACTACTAAGAGATACAAAAGTGGGTGGTAGGTATAAAAAGGTTGACTACCCCTGCATTGGCAGAGCTGGTTGCTCCCCAGGTTGTATAAAATCCTCAAACTCCATCACACACACTTGTGCACATGTGTGCACACTATATCTTGATATGGTTTGGGGGAGGTCCATACCAGGACCTGTGACCACAAATGACGAAAGAGAGCAGGAGATGAGAGCCTCTGGTCATCCCTGTGCTGTGTGGGCATGTGCCCAAGGAGACCTCAGCCTCGAGGGGCCAGAGGCAGGCTGTGTTGGTGAGGAGAGGGTGGCACTGAGGTGGGGGGTCCCAGCCCTGACCTGCTGCCCTTCCACTGCACGCCCTTGGGAAGGTCAGGCCACCAGCCTGGTGTGTTCGTGCCCAATGAAGACTACTGCAGGGGACAGAGTCCCTCTGCCTGCTCTGGCTTCGCTGGCACCCAAAGGATAAGAAGCTGGATCCTGGGGTCAGTGCACAGGCTGCCTGGTTGCCCTGTGTGAGCATCTGACAGGCCTGGCTTCTCCAACCTGGACGGCAGCATCCATCTGTGACTCTAGCAGCCTGGACTTCTGACAAAGCAGCTTCCTCACTGACCTGACAGCGACAGGAGCAGGTTGATTGGCTTTTATTCTGCACACATGTCCACTAGTACAGGGTCCAGGCTGCCACTGGAGGGGCCTGGAATGAGGGTGCTTTTCCTGGAGCCAACAGCAGAGTTCCGGAGGCCTCACATAGCAGTCCCCTTGCCATCTGAGCCTCTGGCCACCCAGGGAAGGGCCCTCAGTGTCTCACCGTCAAGCCCTGCAGAGTTCTGTATCCCTGTTGTGGCCATTGCTGGCGGAGCCCTGCCTGGGAGGCCCCTCTGGGCTTGGAGCATGTCCACCTGGAAACCGTCACCTGCCAGGAACCGCAGTGATGCGGGGACTCTGCTTAGAGCAGGGGTCTCAAACTCAACTCAGCATGTGGGCCGCAGAGCAAGATCACAGCCGTTCGGCAGGCCGCACTAGGTCTACAAAAGGCAACTGTTACGCAACACTTTTCTCACTGCAGTTGAAAACAAAAAAAAATCAGTACAACAAGCACAATCGTACATGCAGTTTACTCAGTGTCACAAAATGACCAGAAACTGTAGTTCGCATCACAACTGCTGTTAACTAAGCTAATATCTAGCTAGGATGCTAGAGAAATGAAAAATACAAGTAGGCCCCTAGGCTTACTTAATTTTATCCAAAATATTTTGAACTTCGTGACTTAGTCTGCGGGCCGCACAGAATTGTTCGGCGGGCCGCATGCGGCCTACGGGCCGCGAGTTTGAGACCCCTGGCTTAGAGGGTGTTCAGGGCTGCTGCCAAGAGAACGCACGCCCTGCCAGAGGCCGGGGCAGCGGCAGCAGCTGCGTCTCAGAAGCTTCCAAAGAAGAGATGGCCACATGACATCACCAGGAGTTTAAAATTTGAAAGGTGGGTGCAGCCAGAGAGTGAGAACAGGGGATGGGTTCTAGGCAATGGGTCGATAAGGCTTTTGTCTGGCTTCCATGCCGTCCACCTGGGGGAGCAGCAGAAAACACAGTCCCTCCCTGGGCAGCCACGGCCCGTACAGGGCCCTCCGAGCTCCCCAACCAGTCATCGTCATGACACCCGAGTTTGAGCAAAGTGGGAAGAGAAACATGCATTTGAGGCGTTCCCATGGCTGTTGTGAGCAGTGCCCACAGGGCCAATGACAGAACCCTGAATATTCCAGTCTGTCCGAGCTCAGGACTCGGCGGCAAGCTTTTGGCAGGGTTGGTCGGGGACATCTCGGGGTCCCTGGGGAGCGATGGGTCCTGGAAACTTCTACCCTTCGCTGCTTGCCCACTAAGCAGACATGTTGGTCTTCTAATGTCCCCAGTGTTAGGGAGGGATCCTTGTTTCTCTCCTCATTGGATAAATAAACTCTCAAAAAGGTGGCATTAGAAGATGTGCTCAAAAGGTTCACAGCACTGCCCCGCGCATCGTAAGCTCCAAACGCGTCTCTACCGCTGCGTCATCACCTCCGTCGACCCAGGTCCTGCCGCTCCCATATCTGCTCAGACTCCAGGGCAAGACTCAGAGCAAAAGACGTGGGTGCAGCCCTGAGAGCAACTGCCTCTGAGCTCCCCGATTCTTCTGGAGGGGGTGCGTCCCTGGTGGAGTGGACATGTCCCTGGTGGAGTGGGCGCGTCCCTGGTGGAGTGGACATGTCCCTGGTGGAGTGGACACGTCCCTGGTGGGGCAGGTGGTCTCGCCCTGTCTGCCCCCCCCCCCCCGGCCTCCCCTGGCCACCCCTGTCGGGCTCTGTGCTTAGGCCACCTCGCCTGTGACACGCATTCATTCTCCCACCCCCTAAGGAAAGTTCACATTGGCTTTGGCTGAGAATACACTATTTTTATGTTATTTATCCTCCTGACTCTCAAAACTGCGCCCTTCCTGATGCCTGAACAAATGTTGGAAAAAGAAATTAGTAAAACTGCATCAAGTCGATGAAAGATGTTAGGCTTCCTTTATCTCCTGATGTATGAATTTAAATGCCTTCACTTTATGATCTCAAGAGAAAACATTAAATAAAGTGGAAGCACAAAAAAATATATCAAACTCCCAATTCTTCAAACTTAATTTAAAAAATAAACAAACGAAACAGAAAACTAAAAGCAAGCTGTTGCCCACAGCAGTAACCCTGCACTCCCTGAGAGGGGTCAAGGGGCCTGAGTGGTGACCACTCCTCCTCGGGGCCAGCTCGGCTGCTCCAGGCGGACTGCTCCTGTCCCCTTCCTGTCCACTCGTCCAGCAGCGGGTTCCCCTGCAGGCCACCTGTTGATATTCCCTGGATGGGCCAGTGATCCATGAGCTGATGCAGTTTCCAGGGACAGGGAAGGACATAGGCTGAAGGGGGACCTTTCTGCCGACAAGAGACTCGAAGGGGAGAGCCTGGGACCTGGTCAGAGAGGCCTGGGCCCTTCCCAGGACAGAGGTCACCATGGAAGAGTTAACTAGGCAGAGCTGGCCCAGGCGGCCATCCGTTGCTGAAATGGCCTCCAGGGTGGTACTGGGACGTGTGGAGAATGGAAAGGGGGCTGGGGCCACACTGCAGGGCAGCCCATGGCCCAACACGGGTCCTCACGAGTCTGCCAAAGTCAGGGTGTCTCACATCTCCTCAGGGTTCAGGAAACCCGTGCTGAAGAAGCAGAGTGCAGGCAGGAGATGTGACCACAGTGGCTCGGACATGAGGCTGGAAGCAGAACAGAAATAACCATGTAGAAGTGTGCGCATGTGTTTCTCTGCATGCGTGCACACGTGTGTGTAGTGTGTGTGTATTGGCATGCACAGAGTGGTGTGGGGGTTGATGCCTCGACTTGCCTCTGAAACCTCCATCCTGGGCTCAAGGTGTGCACCCCGAATTGATTTTCTATCCCTGGGCAGTTTCAACAGCATCTCTGATGCCCAGTCATGGCCTTGGCCAACTGGCCATCACACAGCCTGGGAAGGGGGCCAGGGTGCACCATGTGCGTCCTCAGCACAGAGGAGGATGAATGGGGCCCAGGAGGTCCTGGCCGCTGCTAAGGCGAGTGGGAAGGAGGCGAGCAGAGCACCTGGGCACCCGTTCCTCCTCTCTGGTTCTCCAGGCTGGGGCCTCGCACCTGTCGGGCGGGTTCCGGGACACAGAGCCTGATCACGAGAAGTGAGTCTGTGGCCAGAGGGAGATTTTCAAATGGGACCAGGGATTCTGCTTCTCATGGTCTTGAAACAATTTACAGTTCCTTCCTGGCTTCATGCTGAGCCCCGAATTGCTTACCTTCGCCCTGATGCCTGTGGGCACCTGGTCTAACCTCCTGCACAGACAGGCCCTTGTCCCCTGACAGTTACACCGCTTGGCCCCTCTGATTCCTCAGCACCCTGTCCACGTCCTGATCTGTGATCCCAGGGGCCAGTCTGCCCTGCGCATCCCCAATTAACCAGGATTCCATGTCAGCTGTGTCCTCCCAGCCCCACAGGTGCAGGACCTCATTCTGCACAGGTGTTGTCTGTCATAGCACAGTGGACGGGGCTTTGAAGCGCACGTTCATGGAGGGAATGGACAGACTGTAAGGGGTGGGGTGGGGTAGCAAAATCAGCCGGCATATCTAGAATAGGGCAGGTGCCCCTGGTTCAGGGAGCCCATGGGCTGAAGGCAAACCAGACAGCTGGACCTACTTCCTGGCACTGGGGGCTAGGAAAGGGATTGGCATGGGAGTGGGGGAAGCCACATTGTCTCTCTCCTGGGACACCGAGGGCACGTGAGGCCAGCTGGGGAGCTGGGGGAGCACCTGGACACACGGCTCCAGGCCCCACATTGGGACTGGGAGGACAAGGCTGCTGAGGGTCTCCCCCACCTTTCCCCATCTCACCCCCCAGGTCTGACAGCAGGGCCCGGGAGGGCGAGCACCCCCATCCCCAGCCTCCAAGGTGGGTCATCCCACAGAAGCAGACAGTGTGGGACGAGGGAGGGTCACATGTCCATGCCAGCCCAAGGAATCCACAGACTCTGAGTAGCATGTGGACAAGGCTGGTAAGCAGGGAGACCGGGTGCTGGGCACCTGCCACACGCTGGATGCTCCCGAAGTTCCATCAATTCATCTTCGGCACACAGGAGCCAGTGAGGAAGCTGAACTCAGGCAGGTTAAGGAGCCCGGTGAGTCCACGGCTGGTGCACAGCCAGGCCGGAAAGCCAGCAAGCCACACACCGGCAGCCTCCATGGATGTCAGAATCAGCACCATGCATTGGGACCCCCCAGCTCCCCGCCATGTAATACTTACTGAATAAACATTCTGACCCCATGGTGGAGACTTTAAGTGACAGGCATGCCTTCTGTATCTCTTCCTTTGTCACAGACAGTGAGACATTCTGGAATGAAGGGGTGTTCTCCTCAGAGGGGCACATTACTCAGGGGTCACCGTCCCCACCAGTGTCACCAATCAGGCTAGGACAGAGAACCAGCCTAACATAGGGCTGCCTCGGAAGCCAATGGGAGTAAGGTGCCCTGGGGCCCAGGGCTGGTACCTCAGGCAGTATCACCCCGGCTGAACCCGGGGCCCGTGGCCCTGGACACGGTGTCCCTGCTCCAGAGAGCACTTGCCCTGACTTAAAATCATTCAACCGGCTCATGTGTGTTTGAAATGTTGACTCTCCCCTCCTGAGAAGATGTTCTGAATTTTGCATGAAGGAAAACCCACCTTAGGGAAGCCTGCCTCGCAGATGGGAGGGCCTCACTAGAGGACAGAGCCACTGAGCACCTCCACATGCCACACTGCCGGGGCGGGGGTGGGGTGACAGGATTGGTGCAGGGACTGTTCCCGCTACAGAAACACCTCCTATAGCTGTGTGCTTCAGCCAGGCCACATGGCACTGGCCACAGGAACCGTAGGGTCTATGTTGGGGACGCACACAGACCTGGGCTCCATCCCAGCCTCTGCCACCAGCCAACCCTCTGTGCCCTATCTCTGCATTCATGAAATAGAACATTACTGCCTGGGCAGAGAGTCATGATGGAGACGCAGGGGCGGGGAGGGGGCTCCAGGGAAGCACGCAGTGCCTCAGGACATCCCTTGAATGTTGTTCCTTTCTTCCCTCTCTTCTTAACTCATGTGAACTTCTCTGGACCAAGTCTAAGTTTCTTTCTGATGTTGCAGTTGTTGCTTCAGGACAATAGGAGACACCAGAGCTCCCCAGCAGGACACCATATGCACTACCGCTAGGCATCACCTTGGTTCATGCTCATGGGCACTGATGACGGGGCCCAGGCAGGACAACCTCCCAGGACACAGCACCACCTGGGGCGCAAGCTGGGCTTACACCTGGTTCTGCCCCTCTCCAAACCCGGGATTGTCTTCCCCTGTGGAAACAGCCCACATGCAGGGGGGGACACAAATGAACTGCGTGGCTCTTTCTCACCCACGGCTCAGGATGTCATTGGTCATGGAGAATGAAAGCTCTGGAAACATGCATGGGACCCTCAGAGACCTCAATCTGTGGTTCTGGTGAAAACAGGAGACAAGGATCAGAGAGAAGAGAGATTGGGGTGTAAGTAATGGAGGCGGGTTCCAGGAAGATGGGGGAGACTGTGCACTAACGGGAAACCTGTGGGAGGGTTGTGGCAGCAAGGGGAGGTACTCAGGAGAGGGGCCACCATACGGTCCAGGCCGAGAAAAACACACGGACAAGGGACACTGACCCGCAGTCCACATGGTCGCTTTGGAATGCATGTGTGCCCCAGATTGTCTGTTGCAGCCTGACCCCGATGTGGCAGTGTTCTGTTAGGAGGAGGGGACTGTGGGGGAGAGGAGCTCATGAGGGTGGAGTCCCCACGAGTAGGATCAAGGACCTTATAAGCCCAAACGTGACAGAGGACCTTTCTCTGTCACATGAGGGCAAAGTGAGAATGTGGCCAACCGCAAACCAGGAAAAGAGCCCGGCCAGGAACTGAGTCTGCCGTGCCGACACCTTGACCTTGGACTTGCGGCCTCCAGAACCACAAGAAACAAGAGCTGTTGTTTCAAGATCCTGGGTCATGACGTTTCGCTACCGTAGCCCAAGCTGCCTAAGACCCGGGGCCTTGGGAAAGCTTTCATAGCAGGGCCCTGGAGCTGGGGCTTGAAGGGTGGGCAGAATCTACAGTAGAGCCACCATTGAAGTAGAAGCTTACAGCCTGACCTGTGGCAGTACAGTGCACAAAGCATCACCCTGGAATGCTGAGGTCACCAGTTTGAAACCCCAGACTTGCCAGGTCAAAGCACATACGAGAAGCAACTACAACAAATTGATACTCCCCACTTTTCTCCCCTCTTTCTATCTCTCTCCCTCTCTCAAATTCAATAAAATAATATTTTAAAGAAAGAAATAGAAGCTTACGACCCCAGGGAAGGGGTGCCCGGAGGCCCCCAGCCTCCTTGAAAGGGTCCATGGAGAAGGAATACCACTTCCTCTGGAGGATGAGAGACGGTCTCAAAGGGCATGGTGGAAGGTCAGTAGCAGTGGTCAGATTAAAGAATAAAGATATTTGAGGGAAGAAAAAGTACAACCTGCTATGTGTGGACGTGTGGCGGAGGGTGGTGTGTCCTGGAGGGGTAGACAGGAGGCACGGAATGTTCTGAGACCTTGAGGGCTTTCGGGTCCATCGCCAGGCAGAGAGGAACGAGACGGAATGTCTGGTCCGAGGGGAGATCAACCCAAGTGCCCGCAGGGACAGACGTACCCCAGCCCACGGGCTGGTGCTGAAGTCACTCACTGAGAGGTCCACTCTGGAGCTCAGACTACTGGCAAGGAGCAGATGGGTCTAGAGCTTCTTAGAAGGTTAATTTGAGGGGGACAAGAGTCGAGGAGGGAAAAGCTGCCTTCCCACTGGGCCTTCGTATGAAGAGACGCCCCTCTGTGAGGGCTCAGGAGCAGGACGGCAGGAGATGGCAATTTCTGGGCCCAGACCCGGGTTCACTGACAATGGCCCAGCCCCAGGTGAAGAGACAATTAGGTGGACTCTGCTCTATTCCCACCCAGACCGAAGCTTCTGTGAAAAGAGAAAAGAGACCAATGTGATGAGTCACGTGTGTGCATGTGCTTGTGGGGTTGGTTGTCATGACCCAGTGAGTGTCCCTGAAGGTCCCCCCTGACACGGAGCTGCAGCTCTTGGGGTGAAGAGCAGGCGGGACTGTGCCTCCTTCTCCAGGCTCTCCGTCCTGACCCTTGCCGCTAGACACTTCCCCTTGGGAGCAGGTCCCCCCTGACACGGAGCTGCAGCTCTTGGGGTGAAGAGCAGGCGGGACTGTGCCTCCTTCTCCAGGCTCTCCGTCCTGACCCTTGCCGCTAGACACTTCCCCTTGGGAGCAGGTCCCCCCTGACTCGGAGCTGCAGCTCTTGGGGTGAAGAGCAGGCGGGACTGTGCCTCCTTCTCCAGGATCTCCGGCCTGACCCTTGCCGCTAGACACTTCCCCTTGGGAGCAGGGTGAGGCCAGCGGCACTGTGGTCTCAGCCATCACCTGCTGCCCAAGCTAATTGACTCACCCCAGGTGGAGAGGGGCAGACAGATGACACTTTAATCAGGAAGAAGGTGCTTCTCTTTTCATGAGGCCGCAGATACCACCTGCAGAGCCCAGGGCTGGAGGTATCAATTGCAAGCACAGAGCGGCCGAAGTTTGAACTTGAGAATCATTATAGAACTTGGACTTCAAATACCTCCCCGGAGATGTGGGATTTTTCTTTGATGTTCTCCTAATAAGGAACATTCCTCTAAAGAAGTTTTTGTATCTTAAAAATAATCTTTAAAAATCTTGGACTTGGATTCCTCTGCCAGATGGAAATTACGTTGTTAATCGTGTGATGATGAAGAATCACATAGGGCACTCACTCAATCTTTACCAGATGATCAGACACAGGGGAGGTGCCCGGTGGGCAAAGGGTGCATTTGTTTAAAGCAGCGAAGGTTTGCTCTGCCCAGCCCTGATGGACATCCCCACGTAGAGCCACTCGAATCCAAGTGAAGTATAATTGGTTTGAATATGGGCCAAGCCTGAAGCAAGGGCTTTTCCTTAGAGGGGGTGTGTATGGGGAAGGGGTTTAGAATGTTTTCAAACAAACTGATTGGGAAGAATTTTCTAGGCTGAAGTCAGGAAAGCTTGGCCCTCCTGTCTGAGGACACAGTCCCATGGATCTCCACGTCCCTCGATGTCCAGTGATTCTGAGTTCTGCCGCGTCCTCTGACGGGTGAGGAGCGCAGCGTCCACCACCCTGCTCATGGTAAGTCCATGAGAGAATGAGCGAGTCGGGGGTTCTAACTTGGAGCTTTGTCCCTACTTGTCTCAAGCCGGGAAGGATTTGGTGAATGGAGTTTCAAACTATGCAGAATTCCCTATGTGAGTCAGAAGGCTTATACTTGAAATATTGGTTTTTATCTTAGTTGAAATTATTCAGATAAATATTTATATTAACCTTGGTTGACGAAGGAGCCCGGAGAATGCCAATATAAGAAGTACGATTGCCCTGGCCAGTTGGCTCAGTGGTAGAGCGTCGGCCTGGCGTGTGGAAGTCCCGGGTTTGATTCCCGGCCAGGGCACACAGGAGAGGCGCCCATCTGCTTCTCCACCCCTCCCCTCTCCTTCCTCTCTGTCTCTCTCTTCCCCTGCCGCAGCCGAGGCTCCACTGGAGCAAAAGATGGCCCGGGTGCTGGGGACGGCTCCTTGGCCTCTGCCCCAGGCGCTAGAGTGGCTCTGGTCATGACAGAGCGACGCCCCGGAGGGACAGAGCATCGCCCCCTGGTGGGCAGAGCGTCGCCCCCTGGTGGGCGTGCCGGGTGGATCCTGGTCGGGCGCATGCGGGAGTCTGTCTGACTGCCTCCCCGTTTCCAGCTTCAGAAAAAAAAAATGCAATTGTTTTCCACACGTGGGAGGCTTTGTGTTACAGTCAGAAACACACGCTGGGCTACCCCTCCCAGCTGGCAACACCACCTCTGTCTCTGTGCATCTGTGATGGACCGCTGTCCCGATCGAGTGTGGACCTTTTGTTCACTTATTAAATGTTTTTTTTTGGACAACTGGGCTGCTCCATCTTGGATTTCTGCCTGGCAGAAGACACCAAGTCAATCAAACAGAGCACTGGCCTTCCAGTCACTGAAGGATACAGGGGACAAGTAACTAGACAAGTGACGTGCCGAGCAGTTGGTGTGGAGATGGCCGCAAACACCCAGGTGGGAGTGTTCACAACCGCTCAATTGCTTGGGGCATGAAGGCAGGACACCTCCGATGGTACTGGAACAACAGACATCTGCTCCTCATAGTTCTGGAGGCTGGAAGTCAGGGGTCAGGGAGCCAGGAGGAGTGGTTTCTGGTGAGGACTCCATGCTTTCCTCACAGGGCTGCTCCTTGGTGCGTGGTATCTGTACCCATAGCAACGCCTTCTGGCTGTAGATGTCACTGGTCCACCCCCGTCCCCTCCTCCTAAATACCCCTGCCTCTCTCTTCTAATGGGAGCACTATGTGAGCTTCCGCCTGAATTAGTGATTCCTGCACAGCTGTTCTTGTTTGGTTTCAAATAAATGCTCATTACCTCTCACTTTGGAAGAACTTGAATTTTGAGGGTTAGCAGGTTGTAGTGAGAAGTAGGGGTCAACCCACATAAACGTCTAGTCCATTACAAGTTCAACCCTTCCACAGAATTCTGGGCTCTCGAGAGAGTGGCTCAGTTATTTTTTTTGTCTTTGAAATCCCTATGCCTGGCACCAGGCAGGTGCTTATCGCCCAGATTTAGAATTGCTGCTCTTCTTGGTGAATTGTGCTTTTGTTCCCCCATTAGACGACATCTTTAAAATCTTGTCAATGATTCGTTAGGAGCCCTGTGGTGTTTCTCAGCTCCAGAAACGCACGCTCACCATCCTCCTACGTATCCAGCATTTGTTTAGGTTTCTGAACGTGCAGCCTTACCCTCTGCTTTTAGGCTCATCTCCCTTCTCTCAGAGAAACACATTAGAAATGTCTATAGGGGAGACGGACTCTCCCAGACTTTAATTATTTGCACGAATGCCTTTCTACCTCTCCTGCTGAATGGCAGGCAGCATCTCACCGGGGAAGGTGCTATAGGGTGGCTCTTTGAAGGTGGAATTCCCACTTTCTCTAGTTTCCATGGCTGCTGTTGGTACAGAAGCTGCTGTCTTCAGCCATTTCCTGGTCGGTAATCTGGGTGCCGCATTGACAATCTTCTCTCTTGCTTTGAATTTCATGATTCTCCACAGATGCTTCTTTTTTTCCTCTTCTTCTTTCCAAGTAAAAGGAGGGGAGATAGAGAGATAGACTCCCACATGCACCCTGACTGGGATCCACTTGGCAGCCCTTGGCAGATGGGCTGATGCTCTGCCCATCTGGGGCCTATGCTCACAATTGAGCTATTTTTAGTGTCTGAGGTGGAGGCTCCATGGAGCCATCCTCAGTGCCCCAGGGCCAATGCACTCGAACCAATTGAGTCATGGCTGTGGGAGGAAAAGAGAGAGAGAGAAGGGGGAGGGGTGGAGAAGCAGATGAGCACTTCTCCTGTGTCCTCTGACTGGGAATTAAACCCAGAACATCCACACACTGGGCTGATGCTCTACCACTGAGCCAGCTGGCCAGGGGGCTCACAGATGCCTCTTGGTATTAAGTCATTTATATTTACTTGGATTAAGACTTACAAGGCTCTCAGTACATAATAATTCATGGTTTTAATTAATTCTAAAAGTTTATGGTTTTTTGCCATTCCGATCATTAGCGTGTTTCTCCCTTTACCCCACTTTTCCTTTCTCCCTCCTGTCCTCCTTCACTTCCTGCCCTTCTCCCTAGAAGTCCTACCTAGATGTAGAAACTCTTTTTCTCTCCTTTATTCCTCTTCGCTTTCCCTCCATACTTCCCAGATCTGAGTCTCTCTATGTTGAATTTTGGGTATTTCAAAACTTTAACTCAACCTCTCCACTGAGAATTCATTTCAGTTCATTAAGTTGCATTTGCTTTTTAAATAGGCCCAACCTTTTTGATTGTCTCTTATCTTTTAATGTCTGCATTCAAAACTTTTATATCTTTAAACATTTTTTTTTTTTTTTACAGAGACAGAGAGAGTCAGAGAGAGGGATAGATAGGGACAGACAGACAGGAAGGGAGAGAGATGAGAAGCATCAATCATCAGTTTTTCATTGCGACACCTTAGTTGTTCATTGATTGCTTTCTCATACGTGCCTTGACCACAGGCCTTCAGCAGATCAAGTAACCCCTTGCTCGAGCCAGCGACCTTGGGTTCAAGCTGATGAGTTTTTTTGCTCAAACCAGATGAGCCCGTGCTCAAGCTGGCGACCTGGGGGTCTTGAACCTGGGTGCTCCACATCCCAGTCCAACACTCTATCCACTGCACCACCGCCTGGTCAGGCTATATATTTAAACATTTTAAACATCCACATTCTTTTAAAATATGGCTGTACCATTTTTCTGGTTCTTTTCTCCCCTGATAGCTTTCACTTGGTATGTTTTATATGACATCATTATTTCTAATCTTAAACTGAACATGTGCATTGAGATCCTGTGGAAGTCTTGGGCAGTGGATTTTGGAGGAGTAGGGAAGTAGAGAGGGTGTGTTAGCCTCGACTGTGTGCTAGGAGAGACACGCCCTGGGTCAGACATTAGTGGATGGATGCACATGGCCTGCAGCCCCTCGTTCTCAGGGGAAGCCTCCCATCTCATCCCCAGTATCCTGGGACAAGTATGTTCTGGTCTCCATTAGTTCGTGAGAATATTTGCTTTCCTAGTCTATTTTCTTGTAAGGGGGTGGCACTTATCCGAAGGTTGCAAATCCAGGTCCTCACCCCAGGACCCCTCCCAACCCAGGTGCTCAGGGTCCTGGGGTCCAGGAGCCTTCTAAGATGGTGCAGCTATCCACATGGCCGCATCTGTGGTGTGAAAACGTTCTGCACTCTCTTATAAGCTCAACTTTCCTTTTAAAATGTGATTTTAAAAATACACGTTGGCATGTTTACTCTGTGTGGTAGGAGGCTTTCCAGGGTGAGAAGCCTTCATGTACAACCTGAGGGAAGTGCCCCCTAGTATTTACAATGCCTCAGACACAGCCATCTCCCCCATCGCTCTTCCTCTCTGTTATCAGGAGCCCAAGGATGGAGGAAGGATGCACCCTTCCCTGTGCCGAGCCCCGCCCCCTCCAGGGGGTGGACCTCACACCAAGTCTGTGCACCTCCCACCTGCCTTGCACTCTGGGCATGACCGAGAGAGTCCAGGACATCACTTCATCCCGCTGAGAGTCTAGGACACAGAGATGTGTAGGGGAATACCTTACAACCACAGGACTCATAACCATCTTGCTGACATCTCAACTTTTATCATAAGACCTTGAAAACATCCTCTGCATGCTCCCTGCCTCTGCGACAGAGCTTGTCTGGCCCATGTGCGAGGCGTGTGTGTGTTAGTATCACCTGTGCTGGGCATACAGGAAACCACCAGTGTCAGGTTTACAGCCCCGGGGCTGTGCACCCATCAGCACTTTTAGCCAGAGCAGCTGCTGCCTTTTTCTACAGAGAAAAAGCTCTTTAAAACTCCCTGGAAAGTTTTTGCGGGCTTTGACTAAGGAATAAAATCAGATGAGTGTGCAGGAGATTTAAGATGGACCGTTCCGCGCTGCAGTGCTGACCAGAGGACCAGCAACGGCTGCTTCCTCATTGCCTCTGGGTCCTGCTCAGCATCACCTCATCCGTTAGAACACTCCTGCAGTCCTGTTTGGACGGCAACCAGACCTCTGCCCCAGCCCTGCCACACCCCTCCCTACAGTCTATGTGTCTGTCTCGGCGTAAAGTCAAAGCCATCGTGTCAGAGAGGCGAGCTGACGCTGCAGGAATGTGACCCTTATACCGAGACCAATGCCAAGAGCATGGTGAGTGTTTGTGAAAGGGCTCGCGAGTGTGACAATGACACACGCACGTGGCCCGTTCCCATCATTATTCCAGTGAGACCTGCCTATATCTTTTAAGGCAAGCAAAGGAGAAGACTGGACGGGTGTGCGGCTAGCCCCGCTATGCAGGGCGGCTGCTCAGTTGCAATGCCTCTGACCCCCCGGGGGTCTCAGGAGATGCTATCCTCATGGTCTTCAATCTCACGTCATTGCTCACTGGCTGTGAGGGAGACTCTCTGAATGGGACATGGAGCCTCAGGCCAGATCCAAGGGCCAGCCCCCCACAGCCAATGTTCTCAGCTCTGAATGGGACATGGAGCCTCAGGCCAGATCCAAGGGCCAGCCCCCCACAGCCAATGTTCTCAGCTCTGAATGGGACATGGAGCTTCAGGCCAGATCCAAGGGCCAGCCCCCCACAGCCAATGTTCTCAGCAATGACCGGCCATTCCCAGAGCTCTCCTGCTCCTGCACACCGGGAAGACCCCACACCACAGATCCTAACCGTGATTCTGCCCAGTAATAGCTGTGTGGCTTTGAGTGACAGACTGGGTCTTCCCTGACCAAAATTGACCCATGTGTAACTTCTCAGGAGGTTACTGGATCTGAGTCATTTTTTAAATTATATTTATTTATATTTACTTTGTTCCTTATTGTCATTATTCGGGTGAGCTTCTTGTCCATTGACAGATTTTACCAACTTGGAACACACCTGTGCCACATTGCCTACTGCGTGGACATGTGGCCTCATGACCGCACTCCCTGTCCCTTCTCTGTATCCACCGTTGACATCTCACACAGCAATTCTTTGTCGTTACTTAGCAAACACACATGCTCAGACACACACGCACATGCAATATTCAGATGAAACTGCCTTGCGGAAAACCCTAGCCTCAGTCTACACCTCATGACAGGGGAAACTAAGAGAAAACAATGCCCAAGCTGACCAGTGCTGGATGGTGAGTTAAACACTTAACTTCCCAGTTTGAAGATCATGGTAACATTATAAGGTCAATGTTATTTTCATGCCCATGTGAGGAAGACAAAATCGGCTGTATTCTAAATGTCATAGAAGGACCCTCATTGCTCAGGATCCTGTCAGATAGATGTTCATGTTCACATCCAGTCCTGTACTGCCCAATCAGGTCTGGTTACTGATGCCACCATGCAGGACCACAACCCCAGGTCCCAGATGGCGTACAATGCTACATGCACCACGCACGATGCAGAGGGAGTGCTCGGGCTTGCTTTCATTCTGGTCCACAGCACGGAATAAACACTTCTATAAGGTTTGGCTTTAAGAGTACGGTGGAATTTCAAAGCTGTCAAAATAACAAACCAAAATCTGTCCACGTTCTTTATTTGTTCTCACCCCCTAAAACCCGCATGTTCAACCCAACGGGCGGTCTCACAACACAGCAGCTGAAAACTCCCGGCTGGGGAGGAGCCGAGGAATGTCATTTCCTGATAGTGACTTGCAAACGTACACTTGCTCACATGCAGGCACACACATGCACGCTCACACTAGCACACCATGCACTCACGCATCTATGTACACACAGGCACACACATGCACACTCACACACATCTATACACATGTATGTACAATTACACATAGGTACATGCACAGAATCCACATCTGCACACAGGCATGAACATATGCACACACAGTTACACACACTCGCACATGCCAACATGCACACACATGTATGCACACACAATAAACACAAGACATACATAAATGCACACACACATTATATGCATGCACGCACACACACATGCACACACATACTCAATAGGGTTCTCTTTGGAGCTGTGCAGTCTGTGACAATCAGGCCTCAAGATTTATGAGCTGTGATCTGCAAAGGGACAGACCCTTGTTTTACAAGTTGCGGGCTCTGGGATGGGGCGGCCACCACAGAGGGCTCACAACAGGCTGCGCTGGGCCTCACATTCTTGATATTTAAATATCACTCACGAGTATATAAAACTGTATTGCTCATCTCCCTGTTGGTGCTAAAGATTCATTCCTCCTGGAAGTTTTATTTATGTAGCTAAGTACTGGAACTGAGTCTCAGAGCGGCATTTTATTATATTTTGGGGGGAATAAACCTGTGGAGCTAGTGGGCAGCTCCTGTGCAGCTCTGTGCGAGGCTGGCTGCGGGCCACGCTGGGGGAGGGTGGAGCCTGGAACCAGTGGGCAGCTCCTGTGCAGCTCCTGTGCAGCTCCTGTGCAGCTCTGTGCGAGGCTGGCTGCGGGCCACGCTGGGGGAGGGTGGAGCCTGGAACCAGTGGGCAGCTCCTGTGCAGCTCCTGTGCAGCTCTGTGCGAGGCTGGCTGCGGGCCACGCTGGGGGAGGGTGGAGCCTGGAACCAGTGGGCAGCTCCTGTGCAGCTCCTGTGCAGCTCTGTGCGAGGCTGGCTGCGGGCCACGCTGGGGGAGGGTGGAGCCTGGAACCAGTGGGCAGCTCCTGTGCAGCTCCTGTGCAGCTCTGTGAGAGGCTGGCTGCTGGTCACGCTGGGGGAGGGTGGAGCCTGCAGGTTTTCTACATCTCCACACCACGCACGGCCCCTACCACGTCCTTCCTGTCACTCCCGTCATTTAATATGAAATGCTGCCGACAAAACTGGGTTTGAGTGCTTGCTTTATTTTTTTTTTTGGTCCAAGTTAAAACCTCCGGGTGGGGTCTGAAGGCTCCGACATCCTCTGTGCTCATTTCTTTTCTGTTTTGACAGTTGGCACCATGCGGACTCCCTCACTCTCTGAGTCAGACCGCAAACTGGCTTCCCCAGGGCCGCCCAGGGCTCCACCTGGCTCCTGTGGGTGCACAGACACCTGTGGGACTGAAATCCGGCAAGATTAGAACTGAGCAAGTGCAAGAGGGACGAGGAAGGCTGTCTAGAGTTGCACATTTTGGCTGCATGTGTGACATCAGTGGTTATAAGACACCATCTCTTCGGGGCGCGTATGATTGGGCTAGACACCCCCAAATTCTTACAGGGGGAGAGCTTTCTTTCTTTTGCACTCTTGGTGTGCCACTGAGAACCCTGTTTGGGAAGCACACATTCTGGAGTGGAGGCCTGTCCCCCTGGGCAGCCTCTGATGTTGTGTTCCTGTCCTTTCTTCCTTTCTACCCTCAGTGTTAGGAACAGGTGCAACTAGGTTTCACGGGGTGGAGGGCGGGTTCTGCTCCCCTGGCCATGTGTGCGGGGGGAACGCAGGACAGGAAAGTGGACGGTAGGCCGGGCACGTGGGGTTTCCAGCTGAGTCAGGTTATCAGGGACCGAGTTCCAGCCCCAGAGAGGGGTCCCAAGCCAGAGGACGCTGGGTCAGTCCAGAGTATCATCGTACACACTGTGGAGAAAGCGGACAGTTCCGCCATCCTTTCCTAAGTAGACATGACCATCTAAGTGCCATCAGGATGGCTGCACGTGGGTGGTTTGTCCTTGGAAAAGCAAGGCGCTTCTCTCAGGGAAATGACATTTCTGGAGACTGCCACACAGAAAACCCTAGGCCATCTGTCCTTGGGAAGCAGAGGACATCTTTCACTGGAACCCAGGAAATACAGGTGTAAGTGGCAGCAGCGAACTTTGGGACCCGGGGGACTCAGAGACAGATACTTGTGGGACTGACCCTGGACTGTTGGTCCCAGACAGGTGGATGTCCTGACAGGTCACTGAGTTCTGCAAAATGCAGTGAATGGGGACGCAGCAGGACAGCGTAGGGCTGAGCATCGTGCCATCAACCTGCCAGGATGAAAAATATGCATTTTGTTTTTTGCAAATCGTTTTTCAGAAACAACCCCAACACTATATACACTACTCATAAAAATTAGGGGATATTTTGTTGCTTCATATTTATTTTGAAATATCCCCTAGTTTTTGAAATATCCCCTGTTGGTTTAATTAGTTTGAGTTTCCAATCTCTGACCTAGGGCCTCTGCCGCCGACTCCAGCTCTGCCCGCCCAGCTGCACTGCCCTCAGGAAGCTGGAGCATCAGGCTTCTACGGGCCATGGTCTGTACCTTGAAC
The DNA here is from genome assembly GCF_036850995.1 of Saccopteryx leptura. NCBI lineage: Eukaryota > Metazoa > Chordata > Mammalia > Chiroptera > Emballonuridae > Saccopteryx > Saccopteryx leptura. The sequence continues at coordinate 318,453,244 of NC_089503.1, forward strand.
AGCCCTGACTTGGCGCTGGTCCCATCTGCATCCAGCGGGATCTCATCAGAGTGTCCACACGGAGCCTCGGGCACCAGTGCTGTCTCCACGCTTCCTGTTCCCCACTATGCTGCATACCCTTCATCCCAAAGGTCCTCCAGATTTTACTCTGTGACCACGGACACAGTCCCTGCACTCAATGGCAAAAGAACAGGCAAGACCTTTTGGAATGCGGCACTGAGTTGTACGTCTCAGACTGCCAGGGCCCTGGGGAAGGGTGAGCTGGGATCAGGCTTGGGACAGGGTGGCACATGCAGGCATGGGAGCAGGGGAGGGCAGCAAACAGAGGGGCTGTGCTTAATGTCAGCTGATGGCGCCTGTTCATGGTGGGGAGGCTGTGAGGGTCCCTATGGGCTCAGCTGTCAACTGTCAGCATTGACACAAACGGAAATGCTGGCAGTGACCAGTACTGTAAATCATTCTCTGTGTCTATAAATCCCAAATGCTTTATGTGAAAAAGAGAGAGAGACAGAGAGACAGAGAGAGAGAGAGACAGAGAGACAAAAATCAATAAAGCTGCAGGATCAGCCCAGAAGCTGAAGACAGGCTCACAGTGCATAAGGTGAGGGCCAGGCACTCACAGCATGCATGAGACGGGCTACTCCTTCCTGCCTCTGTCCCAAGAAACTCAGGGCGGTGGACACACTCCCGCCAGGAAGACAAGCCTGTTCTCAGGATCAGAAATGAGCCAGGGGCTCACTCCAAAGGAAGATGTCTGAACCTGGGATCCCAACAGGAGCTTCAGCAGGGCAGGAGCTTAGCAGAGCAGGAAGGGCTGGCAGCCCCTGCACATGTGCATTTCCTGAGATGAGGCCGTTGTCTGATGCTCAGAGGACAGACGAGGTCTCGCCTCAGAGCCCAAGCTGCCCCCTGTGCCTCCCACGGCCCTGTTGCAGAAGAGCTGAGCTCTGCACGGAAGAGTGTCTCTGGTAGCACTGCATTCCAGGGGCATTTCTGGAGGGCAGAGCGGGGTGCTCTGGTCCGCGATGGAGGGAGGATGAGGTGATGGCTGTCTAGCTCCCCTCGGGGTGGCATGGCAGTTGCATTCCAGGGGCATTTCTGGAGGGCAGAGCGGGGTGCTCTGGTCCGCGATGGTGGGAGGATGAGGTGATGGCTGTCTAGCTCCCCTCGGTGTGGCATGGCAGTTGCATTCCAGGGGCATTTCTGGAAGGCAGAGCGGGGTGCTCTGGTCCGCGATGGAGGGAGGATGAGGTGATGGCTGTCTAGCTCCCCTCGGTGTGGCATGGCAGTTTCAAACCCAAAATGTGGGAGCATCAGCGATAATGGCTGAGTTAAACAAGAATTAATCCAGAAGACCATGGCCAGTCCTTCAACAAGACACCAGGGGATCTGGGCATGCACGTTTCTTCAGGGCACTCCCCCATTGAACTGTGCCCCCACCTGGGGAAGCCTTACCTGTGAGCATGGGCCACGATTAGCCAGCATCACGGACACTTGGATGTCAGATTCCACATGAGACAGGACATTTGCTGGGTGGAGGGACAGGGCACATCTGCTCACCTCCATGCACTGGGCTCAGCCCTCTGCCTGTGGCAGGGACCTGGGTATCATCTGCAGAGTGCCAACCTGGTGGCAGGGACCTGGGTATTATCCGCAGTAGGGCCAACCAGGCCTCGCCAGCTACTGCACACTCTTATTTCCAGAATCCAGCTTATCCTTTTGCAATAAACCTGTTTGCTGATCTTCTCAGCACTAACTGTGAACCCCAGGATGCGTCATCTCATGAAGGAGCATAAAAACTGAGGGGTCCCTCAGAGCAATGCACCATGAGGGCAGGGAACAAACAGGAAGTCTTCCAGGTGTAAGCCATGCCCCCGAGGGACCGTGTCCTCCAGAGGTTACCAGGGACAAGCCCTGACCTGAGAAAGTCACCCAGGGCTTGGATCTGGGATTTCCCAGTGATTGAGTGACCCTAGACAGGTGCAGAAGTGTTCTGAGACTCTGTTTCCTCAATAATAAAAATAATAACAATAATAGCCTGACCAGGCAGTGGTGTAATGAATAGAGCATCATACTGGGATGCAGAGGACCCAAGTTCAAAACCCTGAGATCACTGGCTTGAGTGCGGGTACACCAGCTTGAGCATAAGATCATAGACATGATCCCATGGTTGCTGGCTTGAGCCCAAAGGTTGCTGGCTTGAAGCTCAAGGTATCTGGCTTGATCCCAAGGTCACTGGCTCGAGCAAGGGGTCACTGGCTTGGCTGGAGCCCCCGGGTCAAGGCACATATGAGAAAACAATCAATGAACAACTAAGGAGCTACAACAAAGAATTGATGCTTCTCATCGCTCCCTTCCTGTCTGTCTGTCCCCATCTGTCCCTCTCTCTGTCTCTGTCACAAAATAATAACAACAACAACAACAATAATTGTCTCCACCACAGAAGGTGATCTGAAGAGCTCCTGAGACCGTGCCCACGTGGTGGTCAGCTGGGTGCCAGGGACAGCACACTTGCCTAACAAATGGTAGCTGTGGTTGCTCGTCATGGTCGGGCAGTTCTGACAATTTTTCCTCTTTCTGCATCTACATCTGTTACATTGTCATTTCCTTCCATCTGTCTTGTCCCAATCCCTGCGGCCACACAGAGCAGGCCTGCTCCATCTCACGTGATGGCCCTCAGAGACATTTTAAGACAAGACTCGTCTTCTGAGTCTCCTCTCCCCTCCATTTCTGCAGTCGCCGGGTCCCTCACTCATCAGTGCTGTTCCTGGTAGATGTGCCTGTCAAGTGCCTGGGGTTGTCACGGGGCTGCCAAAGGGGCCAGGACCCCTTCTTGTCACTGTCCTTGAGGACTTGGGGTTCACACTCCTGTCCCATTTTTCCTGGCATACCTTATGCTGAGAAATGCCTCTGCACCCTTCAAAGGTGATCATTATTTTTCTAATTTGTTTTGAGCTTCCAGAAGATAATCTTTTAACTTGAGAAGTCAGACAGCAACCCACTCCGGAGGACATTGTCTGGGTGGTGGGCGGGCAGTGTCTGCATGCTAAGACTCTCAGGGAGAACACTGTGTGCTCAGGTCCCTCTCCCCACCAGGCAGGGACGCAAACACCGACCGAAGGCGTTCGGTGAAGGTGGCAGCAGGCTCCAGACCTCCAGACCGGAACCTAAGACATCTCAAGTTCTGATTACGGGTTTGAGTTCAGACTCTTTATAGCAACATCTCTGTTGTTAATCCTTCCAGGGACACATTCCTCCACGTCCCAAGGTGCCCTCGGTGCCATCGAAGGGCTCTGGCACCGCAAGCTGTCAGACCCCGCACAGTGTCAGGGGATGGACTGGGTACTGGACGTGTTCTCCTGGCCTCTTCACCCTCTCAGATGAGGGGGCCACCCCTGCCTCCATTTCTTCCCACGACCCGCAGTCCCTCCTCAGTCTTCTGGCTCGGCTTCAGGTATGATAGGTACAGGGCTCCTTGCATCCCTGCCTGCTGCTTCTGCGGGACAGACCTTCCTAAGCCGGGTCTTGTCACCAGGATGACTTCACGTTGACCTCCATGAACACAGTATTTCTCCACCCCGCCTTGTACTTGGAATCTGCCTGTATAGTTGTGTAATCCACAGAGAGCTGGGGTTTGTAGGGGTTTTTTTTGTTCGTTTGTTTTTTCACTTTTCAGATAAGAATTCTGAGGCTCAGGGAGTTTGCAGACTTGCCTGAAGTCCTCATTGATTTTGTGGCAAGATTGTGACGCGAAGCCACCAGCCCGGGCTCCAGCTGGTTCATTCCGGGGCACAAGGGCCCGCCACTAGTCACATCCAGAACCAGGGCCATCGTCTTCTCCATTGCAGGTGTGATGAAGAAGGCCCTCGGTGTCAGGACCCAGTTTCCCAACCACAGACAAGGACAGGTAGTAGATTCTGAGGTCGAGCCCTGGCTCCCCGATCAAATCACTCTCCGCAAACCACAGCCATGACGCTGTGATAGGGGTCCCCTGCACAGCCCACAAACACTTGCTGGTCTAAGCAAGCTCTTGGCACCAAGCAGCCTGTAGGGCAGAGCTGGCAGAGGGCCCCCCCTGAAAGAGGGGCCATGTGTTGCCCTGGGGGCAATGTAGGGGGAGGGTCACGAGGAGAGAAAGATTTCTGGTTGCAACAGCGTTTGCAAGGGTTTGTGCACCGAGTGAATTTATTTCTTTTTCTACTCAACATGCACAGAGCCTTGTTGTCTTTCCAACATTGTGATTGAGGTTTTACAAAATTAGCACATGAATCCTCAACATGGTCTGAAGGTGGCGTTCTTCTGATCCTCCTTGCAGGGAGAAATCGGAGGTGCTGGGGGGCTCAGACAGCAACCAGGAGTCTCCCCTCGCCTCCCTGGATGTCAGCTGCCAGGACGTGCCCTTGGGGATCTAAGAGAAGCCACAACCACTTCCCGTCTCCTCGAACTTGATTCTGCCTGAGGCCCCAAACTCAGAGCTCTGAGGCTCGGTCACCTCTTATCAGCTTCAGTACCTCCAGTGAGGACAGCAATGGTCCAGCACAGCAGAGTGGAGGACACCCCACACCCACACAGTGCAGCTAGCCCACTAGCTGCACTAGCTAAGGAGAAAGAACAGATGCACATTCCAGCCATTGATGTAGATAAGACATCGGTGAACATGCTCCCTGCAACCCAGAGACCTCCAGGCTGAGTATGGAGGAGGCAGGTCCCTCCCTCCCGGCCCCTCCTGGGGCCCTGCGGGCAGCAGGCAGCGTGGAGAGCAGGACTCGGGTTGTCAACAGGAGGGCTCTGACAAGACTGCTTCTGACAGCCGCGGAGAGCTACATATATTCCAACTCTGTGACTATTTATAACTTGGTGCTTCTTGTCACCCAGAAACAGAGGAGAGAAAACAAAGCCATTTGGTAAGAAGTTCAAGCATCTTGGATGCAGGTGGCTGCATCTTTCAAGGGGAAGAACCATCCATATGGGCCTCAGGGGCCGTGCAGTGTCTCCCTGGACAGGAAGCCACCCGGAGGCCCCGGGCATACAGGAGCCCCTGGTGGAGAAGCTGGCATTGAACACAAATGGGTCGGGGCCCTGGCCCACCCACTCGCATCACACAGGAAGCTGTGGAAAGGACAGATGCCTTGGCCCCACCTCCTAGAGGTTCTGGACTGTTTGGTCTCTGGGCACCCTACTCTCTTCAAGTTTCCCCAGTGATTCTAATGAGCAGTAAATTCAAAAGACCTGGAAGCCAAATATGTGATTCAGAGCAGGATATTTCTCCTGGGAACCTCGGTGTCTTTTCTTGTAAAAGATACAATTAAGACTAAACAACTGACAATTTCTCTCTCTTCTTTCTTTCTTTCTTTCTTTCTTTCTTTCTTTCTTTCTTTCTTTCTTTCTTTCTTTCTTCCTTTCTCTCTCTCTCTCTCTCTTTCTTTCTTTTTTTCTTTCTTCCTTTCTTCCTTTCTCTCTCTCTCTCTCTCTTTCTTTCTTTCTTTTTTTCTTTCTTCCTTTCTTTTTTTGGGGGGCTTAGTTTTTTTACAATGTAAAATGCTACCATCCTCAAATCGGTGTCCTCATACACACAGTGTCCGGCACACATGGCTCAAAGAATTGTTCACAGCTTGCTGAAGAAAACAGTGAGCAAGGAAGAAGCTGGGCTTCCTGGTTCACAGGGCCAGGCTGGTCCCTCGCAGGTGAAAAGGAGCCTGGCTGCCAGTCATGGGCGTGGCTGAGCCACCCTGGGACGTGGTGGTGCCGTTACAATCTCGTGTGGGGATGTGTTGATGTATATGTGAAATTGGTCCGAAGTGTCTCCCACAGTAATCTCATCTGGTGTATTTCCTGTTGGAATTGCTAGCGAGCCGCCAATGGTGACACCCGCTTCTTCACCGCTTTGTGTCCCCACGGTCTAGTACCTGTCATCATTTCCACCCTGAGTGCGGCTTTGGAAGAGAAAAGAGCCACATGGGACGCAGAGACCTCTCTCTTGTTATGAGCCTACAGGGAGATCAAAGAGAACCACAACATGGGAGGCGGGGTGGGAGGGAGCAGCCCACAGGTCCTCCGCCCCGCCAGCCTCCTCGGGGCCTCCTCGGGGACAGCCTTCTCTCTCTGTCTGGACCCCACTCCCAATGGGGGCCACGGGCTGCTGAGCAAATGGGCCCAAGCAGCCTTGGAGGCACATGCTGCCCCCAGAATCTGCACTTAGTCTTACTAGATGTTGGACCTCTGGCTCATGGTGGAAGAGGTCAGATGCAATAGTCTGTCCATCCCCTTGGAGGGGATATCTTGATACAACACTAAACACTTCTCCAAGGTGGCAGCTTCCCAAAACCTCAGGAAAAGTACCAACAGTGGTGGAGATAGGTCCCGAGGACCAGCCAGGTTCCCACGAGCATGGAGGGGCCAGAGGCATGCTTCAGGGAAGGAGGACACACCTGCTTGGAAAGAGAGAGAACACAGAAGCCATTGAGGCGGAGAGAAGAACCAGACAAAATTTGAAGCCACCTGACCCACCTCTGGCCAATGGATGGACCTTTTTGGGACTCGGAGTACAGGCTACGGGTATTTTTAAATTTCAACAGGAAGGCGAGGAGCATCGGAAGACTGATTTAACTACTGAAGTGTTTGTCCTGGTTTTGACTCGGTAGTGCCTGAGCCCTCCTCTCGGACTTCGAAGACTTGCTGGCGGGCAAGCCCCATGTCCCGTGCTCACAGTGTCTCATGGTGGGGCCGCATCCTGGCTCTTTCAAGTCCTCGATAACAAGGAGTCCACCGCCCCTCCTCTTCCCCATCGCTTTCTCATTTTACACAGGTAAACATCCTTTAATTGAAACTCCTGGGCACTTACCATTATTTACAACTCAGCAAATTAAAAAGCCTCATGGAACCCTGGTTCCATCTCTTAACCAGTGGTTCCCGGACTGCTCCCTAATTATTTGGGAGATGTTCCGTAGCACCAGTAATTACAGGGCTGATTTAAAACCCGGTGATTGGAGTTGCCATTTCAGAGGGAGGCCCACAGGCATGCACACTCGGACATCAAAGCATCGTCTTAGGACGAGGGCCGCACAGGAGGTGTCACAAGCCAGGCATCTAAGTTTCCAGGCAACAAACCGGAGCGATTGGAATTCTGCCTCCTGCCTCGTAACTGGGTCTCACTGAACCGAACCATGCACAGCAATCACCTGAGACGACCTTCCTCCACCTGCACTGTGAGGGTGAGCACTCATGAGCTTTCCTGTGATTAGGAACCTGAGTGTGTGGCAGCTACAATCCTACCCCATCCTCCCGTGGGAACCGTCTAATCAGCAGGCCATCAGTGGGGTCTGGGGATGCACCCAGTTCAATGTGATGCTCCCGAACCACAGAGTAGGTCCCCTTTAAGAAACATGGGCTTAAAGTATCCTCTGGTGTGTCTCTGCCACATCTCTTCCACACGAGGGTCTGCCCGAGGACGCCGGGCTCAGCTGTTGTGCGGCAGACATGGCCCAGGGGGCTGCCTTGGGAAAAGGCAGAAAGCAAATAGAGGAGATGAATATTCAGAGGCAGAAAGGCTTGCATGGGAAGCAGCTCTTTTTCCTCAAGGACCATATGGTCTCAGTTTCACTTTCTGGGTCCTGAGTGATTTCAGGACCTGCAATTGCCCAGTGGACCAGTACAAAAGCCACAGAGGGCCTGTCCTCAGTCCTGTGGGGACCCTCCCACCAGCTCAGCCCACAGGCCCTGCACTGAGGACAGCCACCGGCTGTCGCACAGCCCCAACGTCTGTGTTGGGGACCTGTTCACTGACTTCTGCTCCTTCAGCACCTAGGTTCAAGGACATGTGAGGACAGTGGCCTCAGTGCCCCCTCAAACAGGACAGTGGTGGTAACTCCTGCCCACAGCAGGGGCCCGTGAGAGTCCTCCTTCTCAGACCCGGGTGCCGCGGCAGCCAGGCCTGAAGCCCCATGGGGAAGGGAACCCAAAACATCATCTCACTCAAGCCTCGCTTAACAGGAGAACTTAAAATTATACAACTTTTATTAAAGTCACACCAGAGAAAATCTCGGGGAGACCTTGCACTAAGCAACACATTCTTAGACTTGACCCCAGATATCCTGAGAATACAAGAACAAAGGGACCTCTGCAAACCTTTGTTCATGAGAAAACTTGTTATGAGGATGAAAAGCCAAGGTCCAGCCTGGGCAGGGACATGTTTGCAGAACACCCCCCAGGCAGTACTTGTTGCTAGCCCACATGTTAGCAGGACGCCATCCTGGGGAGATGGGTTCTGCCTAGTGTCTCCTTTCTAGTAATTCTAACATTTAATTTTGTTCAAATGCTCTTTTGCTCCGAGCGGCATGATCAAGTGATTTTTCTCCAGGAGACTAGTGACAAAGTATCTTCCACTGATTGATTTCCAAGTGTGCATCCCTCTTTGCCACTTCAGGATAAGCCTCACTTGGCCGTGGTGTGTCCCTCTTCCCCTGCTTTGCTGAGTTTGCCGGGCTCATATGTTACTGAGGGTGTGTGTGTGTGTGTGTGTGTGTGTGTGTGTGTGTGTGTGTCTGTTGTTTTGTGGTGGTTTGTTTTCTTAAACTGTTTGTGTCCATCTTGCGGGTCACAGGAATGCTGGCTTTATCACGGAAGTTGAGAAGTGTTCTTCTTTCCACATTCTAAAAAGAAAGGGTGCTCCTGAAGCATTCCAGGGCATTTGCCACTAAAACTATTGCAACTGTAGATTTGTTTGCTAAAGGAATTCAATGAGAAGTTCAATTGCTTTCATAGCCACAGTGCGATTTTGTTGATTCGTTTCATAGTTTGTGGGTCTTGAGAAAGTGATACATTTTATCTCATTTGTCTGAGGAAGTGATACATTCTATCTCATTTGTCCAAGGAAGGGATACAGTCTATCTCATTTGTCCAAATGTGTGTGCCAAGTTGTTTGCAGTCTCCTCTCATCCGCAGCCTCTTAATGTCTATGGGGTCTGTTGTGATATCCCATTTCTTTTTCTAGTTCATGTGAAAACTTAGGTTCTTGATTCTAGACTTTTCTTCTTTTCTAATGTTTATAATGCTACACTGTTACTCTGAGCTCTGCTTTAGCTGCTTCCTGTCGAGTTTGGTATGTTGCATTTTCATTTCCATTTAGTTCATAATATTTTTAGAATTCCCCTGGAGTCTTCCTCTGTGACCCATTCTTATGTAAGAATATGCAATTTAATCTTCAAGTGTTTGGTGAGTTTCTTGATTCTTTTTTGGTTTTAATTCTTAGTCTAATTTCATTATAGTTACAGAACACACTCTGTGAGATTTCAATGCTTTCAAATTTGGTCTGTTTTATGGGCCAAAATATGGTTTATCTGTCACCATACCATATGCCCTTGATGCAAAGAATGTGCCTTCTGCCACTGGTGGTGAGGTGTTCTGTGATATCAGATTGGTCCAGGTGGCTGGCGGTGTTTGTCTGTTTTCCTCGATGCTCACTCTGTGTCTTGGTTCTACCTGCTGAGAAGGAGACTGACATCTCTAACTTCCCATGCGGGTATGACCCTTTCTCTGTTCAGGTCTATCTGTGTTCTTCACAAGCATTTGAACACTGTTGTTAGGTGCACACATGTTTACTATTGTTGTGTCTTTGTGATGATGGCTATTTTATCATCACAGTTCTCTCTGTCCCCAGTAATTTTCTTTGTGGTAAAAAAGTCTAATTTATCTGGTATTAAAATAGCACCTGGAGCCAAAGCTGCCATGTTGTTTTTTTTCCTGTTGTTACTCTATGATAATGTTATCTGTGTATTTCAGTAATAATGTGTGTGTGTTTACTAAACACAACACTTTGACTTCAGAGTTCCAGTAAAGTCTCCTAAAGACATTAACATCTCATAAGAATGATATAAAGATGAATCAACAAAGATGACTATATCCCTTTAGACACCCCATGTGAAATGTGAAAACATCCAGTAACTAAATCGTTTTACTTCCAGAGTTGAAATAGAAACCCCACGCTCCCCGACTGAAAAGCCCATGACCCCAGCCCCCATGGCAGCATGTACAAGGTGGCATGAGTTCACATGAGTCCACAAAGAAAGCCCATTGGCTGCAGGGCAGGGCCAGTCAGATGCAAGGACTTACTTCTTTTCCTTCCAAACTTAATTCACCACAACTGTACTGGACAGAAGAACAGTGTCAGGCACTCCCGGGAACTGGAATGCCCCTGACCACTTGACTTTGAAGTGCCAGCTTCTCTCGTGGGTCAGGAGGTGTCACCCACACATTCAGTGTTTAATTGTGAAGACAGAGAGAAGGGAAGTGACTGGGCACCGTCTGTGTGAGACCCCCTTGGAAGTAGAACCTGATCAGACCTCCTCTGCTGTCTGTGGCCCAAGCTTTCATCTCTGGGACGCACGTCTTGCCAGTGTAACCCAGCACATTCAAAGCATCGGTCCAGCGAAATGTGGATCTTTTTCAAGTCAGTTTACATCTCGTTTGGGTTACACGCCATGTTTTACAATGAAATTTTCCTGACTCCTACCAGGTCAGGTATGCTTCAGATACATTCCACAGGTGTGTCTCCCACACACAGGAGCAGCATGGTTCTCACACAGACACCCCTCTGGATGAGTGGCCGACGTTCACAGAGGGGGTCCTCTGACACTCTCATGCTCAGTCCTGGCTAAATGGGAGAAAGAGGATGAATTATGTGTGAGGATTTGTTCCATTCATTTCTTTGGCAAATATTAACTTTAGTTAAGTGGCCCCGAGGTGTGCAGGCAGCAAACAACGTTCTCACAGGCCCCAGCATGGACCAACATGCATCTTTCCTCATCTCTGGTCCTGCTAGCTTTGCTGCGGTTTGAGCCCCCCTTTCCCCACAAGGAAGTAGAATCTTAACCTCACCACCTTCAGATTCCACTGTAAGGCTTCCTCAAGCACGTTAGGATCGCTCACTGACATCAGCAGAAGCAGATTCCACTCAGGGATGTGGCCGTGTCCTCCTCCTCCCCGGTGATTTCTCAGTGTGGGGGTGGGAGGGGCTCAAGGGTGTTGCCATTTGGGGTGGATGGGACATTGGTCTCTAGATTTCTGTCATCTTCTGCTGCCGGCTTTCAATGAGAAGTCAAAATGCAACACCTCCTCATGGGCTCAGGACCCTTGAGAACGTCATGTCCATGGGCCAATGACAAACCCACACTGACTTTTTGTACAGCTTGTTTTTCTTTCTAGACATAGTTTATACATCTCTGTTACTTCTTAGTTTCTCTGTCCCCAAACCTTTGTCTCTTGTGTCAGTTTAAGGGCTATTGGGTGATGGTGTTGGGGTAAGGGAGAGAGTTTGGTAAATAAACAGCATCCCCAATCTGTTCTCTGCTTCCTGATTAAATTCCTCTGTTTAATTGAGAAGTCTTAATGGAATTTTTGAAGCTCGGTGCCTTTGCAATCTTGTTTCCTACTGTTTGGATCCAGAAGCCCTTTTCCAGCCCAAATTTCTGGCATCCCTCTAAGCCCCTTAATGCTCACTTGCTGACTAAACAATTACTGCCTGGTTTATCTCTCTTGCTTATAAGTCCTCCCTGTGAGTGACAGGAGCAGTCACCTGCATCTGGTGCAGGTCCGCGCCTGTTCCCAGAGTGAGGCACGGTCCCCTCTCTGCCGGCTCACCCAGTGCTAAGCCAACGCTGCACAGCTGAGGTTTCTCCTGCTGTAGCACCCATGGCAACACACCAGTTCCCTTAATAATTGAGGTGTGGCCTGACCAGGCGGTGGCACAGTGGATAGAGCATCAGACTGGGATGCTGAGGACCCAGGTTCGAGACCCCGTAGTCGCCAGCTTGAGTGCAGGCTCATCTGGTTTGAGCAAAAGCTCACCAGCTTGGACGCAAGGTCCCTGACTCGAGCAAGTGATTACTAGGTCTGTTGAAGGCCCATGGTCAAGGCACATATGAGAGAGCAATCAATGAACAACTAAGGTGTCATAATGTGCAATGAAAAACTAATGATTGATTCTTCTCATCTCTCCATTCCTGTCTGTCTGTCCCTGTCTATCCCTCTCTCTGGCTCTCTCTCTGTCTCTGTAAAAAATAAATAAATAAAAGAGGTTATTTTAAAAAATAAATAGATAATTTATTATCTATTTGGTGTGGTTGGAAGAAATAAGAAATAGACCCCACTTCAACGTCTTGGGGGAAACAAGATAATTATTTCATTCTCAGTCAAGGCGTTGACTGGTGGCCCTAACTCCCCTCCAGGTCATCCTTTGGGGACCTGGCAGACAGTGGGGCTGCCTTTTGTACCACATGGCATCTGAGGTGGCCCTGCAGTGACCGGGGGAGACGGGGAGTAAGGACGGCCATGGCTGTGTGTTTCTGTGGGTCAGGCCAGCCTGTGGCACAGGTGACCTTCACTCATCGCCCACACGGTGAGACGCAGTCATGTGGCCGCGTCTGACAGTGGGGAACCTGAGGGACACAGTAGCCAGAGCCAGGACAGACCAACGACTGGCTCCCTGACAGCCCAGCAGCTTATGCCACAGAGCAGCTGTAAGGGAGACCGTCAGCAAGTCATGTCACGCTTACGACACGTACACACAGCACAGGGGACACACCAGGACAGGGCTGGAGGCTCTGGGAATTCCCGAGAACATTGGGAAGAAGCGGAGAGGTCTGTGTTGCCACAGGGGCAATGGGTAGACTACTGGCCGGACAATGGGTGAGGAAAGGGTTTGAGTCAGAAGGACAGACGTGCGTAAAAGCCCAGCTTGAAGACCATGGTGAGAGGTACAAAGAAGGGACGGACAGGGACATGAGCGGGTTAGTGGGGGGACTTATTAGAGGGAGTGGGCTGTGACCTGGGGCAGATGGGGAGGGACAGTGTGGATTCCCAGCTGCCTTGTGCCCTCTGCTTCTCGGTGCTGCCCCCGAGACAACTGTGGTGAACTCTTTTATTAAAAATTATGTGTGCTGGAACCCATTTTCATGTGATGAGCCATTCTTTTTGGATCATACATCTAACCTAAAAGCCTGTCAATGTATCCTTCATGCTGCATGTGTCTGTAGAGGTAAGTCTAGGATAATCTTCTCTCAATTTTATCTGCGGTTTTTTCCGGGTTCTGAGAACTGTGGAACCTCTCCCTTTTCTTCTCCAGCTCTGAGTCCCTTGACTCACTCATCATAAGCTTGTGTCATTTTTACAAAAAACAACAGTCATTATTCTTCTAAGATGGAGAGACCTAGGAAAAAATAGAAATAGAAATAGGGTAGTGGAGGGGTGAATATTAGATATAAACATTAAATAGATGCATATATATATATATATATACATACATGTTAGATGACAGGGATAGATAGATGATAGGTAGATAGATAAACAGATAAATAGATAGATAGTTAGATGATAGATAGATAGATAGATAGATAGATAGATAGATAGATAGATACTGAGGAAGAGTCAGGGAAGGTATCATGAGATGCAGAGGGATTGTGACCCGATCATAAGTCTGGCTCAGAACCAGGATGAGAAGCCAAACATCAGAGTGCTTCTGAGTGACTTCAGCCCACGGGGTCTGCTGATCCGAATCTGGGAACCACCGATGTAGCGGACCATGAGGGGACTAGGGGTCTGGATTGCTGGTGTCAGATAAAAGTCCACACCTCCTTCTCTGTCAGGAGAAGACCCCACACTTCAAGGGGTGTCCTGACTGACACAGACCATCACATGCAGGGCTGGGGCTCCGTGACAGTTTATGCCAGTCTTTCCTGCCTCAGGGAGTGGTGGGACAGCCACAATTGTACATGACATCCCGTTCTAAGCTCCTAACCTGTGCTTTTCTCTTTAGCTCTGCTTGTGAGTGACTCCTTAGTTATACTTCGTGTCTGAGCGCCCCTGCACCAAATCTACAGTTTCATGAACAGCTTCTGTTCCCGCACTTCCCGTCAGTTCACCCGACATTTGGCGGAAGCATGTCTTCTTGCAGAGGTGTGGTTTCATGTGTTCTACTTTATATATACACTCTCCCTCCAAGACCCTGAGCTCTCCCCTGAGAGCTTTCATTTACTTATGTACTTGTCCACTTGTTGAATCACGTGTCAGTTAATTCCACATATGCTGCAGGCAGCCATGATTCTAGCAGCAGGGGACGCGAAGTTCCCCGTCAGAGCATCTGTGCGAAGGTGCCTGAGATGCTGGGATTGGGCCAAAGTTGCAGCAAAAGAACCCAGGGTCTTCAGTGCACACCCCCTCCCGTCGGTGCGGTCTGCGTGCTGGTAGAAACACACCCTGGGCTTCCACACATCTCAGAGGGATCCCACAAATGGAAACAGGGCAACCAGGAACCCAGCATCCTGGGAACTGGGAGGCACCAGAATATCACATATAAGGGCCCACAGCCTCAACATGGGCCCAGTGGCAGCGAGAGCCCTCGCCGGCAGCCGCTGAGGGGTCAGACATGCCCAGTGGGAGAGACTCGCCCTGCATCTCAAAGACCTGAGACAACGTTGCTGTGTGTTGGAAAGGAAACAGCAGTCTGGGCATCTCCCCACAGCAAGGGCAGCCCTGGGGCTTTACTCACGACAAATTCATGTTTAAGGGCTGGCTATTCCCCTGGGTTGTGGACTCTGATTTTTTTTATTAACTTTTTTTTCCCCATTAAAATTACAGAATACAGCAACAAAACCTGAAATCACCATCCTTGCCCCGGTCATTTCAACCCGAGACGATACGAGAAGTGCCTGCTCACAGACCACGCTCAGGGTCCACCCTGCACTCTCACCCTGTCTCTACGGGTGATCCAATAAAAACGTGTCACTTGCGGAGTCACATGGGCCTCGGCAGACACCCTCTGAGCACAGAGTGTGACCGAGAGCCCTGCTCCCAGCTCCCACCATCCGTCACCCCTCCTGGCATCCTGACTCCAACGGCCCACATTTCATCCCTACTGTTGGAACGTGATGGCAGAAATAACCATATTTGTGAAAAAGCACCGTGTTCTGCCATAAAGCCCAATAAATATGAGATTAAATTAAAAGTTGAGCTTTGGTCTGGTCTTCAGGGTGAATTTATGGGCCCGGCCTGGCTGGCCCTCTCTAACACACAGGCTGGGACACGTGCTCCATCCAGAGGTGCCCGCTCAGGTCTGACTTCTCCTTGCCCATCGCAAGCTGGGCCCCTGCACCAAGGCCTGGACGTTTCACAGGGCTGTCACCCAATCCGCGGGCGGCTGCGTGGATCCCGTAGCCATGGCGAGGCCTTCCTCACGTGCCAAGCTCAGCCTCCTTCTAGATTGAAAAGCTACGAGACAAAGACGTTTGTGACTTAGAAACTCAAGTGGCTACAGTTCTCGGAGGGCCTGCCTCTGTGGGGACTGAGAGCAGCATCGCGCGCCGTGGGGCAAGGCGCTGGTCTGAACGCGCCAGCTTCCCAAGAACACGGGGACGCTGGGCCCCTTCCGAGTCCCTTCCGAGTCTCAGTCCATCGGTTCTGTCATCTTCAATCATCTGGAGGTTCTATGACTGCTCGAGGGGGTTGTTCTTAATTATTAGTTTCTTCTTACACCCCAAGCGTACATGGGGTGGGGAGTTTGCTTTCATGTTATGATTCCTATAAGTAACAGAAACTAGTAACAATAATGACAACGATAAAAACCATCATTAGCAGGCACTGCACACCTCTCAGCAGCTGCTCTCGGGGTCCTGCTCATGGCCTCCCAAGAGCCTGTGGGTGTGGGGTGGCCCCGGTTCTGGTGCAGGATGGGCTCCGGTTGCCGGGTAGCAGGTACCGGTGCTGATGGCTTTGGGACCCCAGCTCTCTGATTCCACACTACACACTTTTTTTTTTTGTTACTTCAAATTGCCATATAAAATACACAATAAAAACAGACAACTTACTAAAATTGTTTGTAAAGAGAGTCCACCCATGAGGCGGAGACAAGCCTGTGGGCACAGCCACCGTGACCGCTGCCCTGAGAGCCTTGTTCAGGCGCAGGACACTGTATCTGGTCAGCACGCTGCCTGCCCTCAGAGCTGGCTGTAAGCACAGGCCAGGGGTGCACTGGGTGCGTGACTGTGGCTGTGGTCTGTCTGCTACGTCCCACTGTAGGACGTGCTTGTTCATGTGCCAATGACAAAAATGTCAGCGATGCCCAGGTTTCTGCTCTTGGGAGGAGAGTTGCTAACAACAGGCAAGTGTGCGTGTCGTGGTGGAGTCAGGACTGCGTTTCCGGAGAGGCCATCAGAGGACTGAGTCCTCCAGGTCACTCTGAGCAGACATCTGCTTTGGTAGATGCAGCCAGAGAGTTTCCCACGGTGGCTTGCCTGACGATACTACGTGCTCTGCACACCTGCTCTGCCCCAGCCCCCATTCTGGAAGCAGAAGGGCAAGAGCAGGGGAGTCCCAGGAAAGAAGGTTTCTTCAGGATCTGGGGGTCACATCTGCAAAAACCCATAGGCCAAAGCCATAGAAATGCTGAGGCCAGCTGGGTTGGGTCCATCTCCAGGGGAGCTGTGCAGAGTGGGTGCAGACAGCCCTGGGCAGGACAGGGTGGGCACAGAACTAGGGGTACGTTCTCAAAGACCACATGCCCTCTACTGGGAGGGCGTCGACAGTCAGCGGCCCACCTGTCCCTGTTTCTGGCTGAGTGTGGCAAGAATGGAAACACGGACAGCTGCAGGCGGCGTGGACTTGGAGGGTGAGGGTGAGGGGCCGCAGCAGGAGGAGCCCGACAGTCAGCGGCCCACCTGTCCCTGTTTCTGGCTGAGTGTGGCAAGAATGGAAACACGGACAGCTGCAGGTGGTGTGGACTTGGGGGATGAGGGTGAGGGGCAGCAGCAGGAGGAGCCCAACTGGCAGAGCAGCACACCTGTCCCTGTTTCTGGCTGAGTGTGGCAAGAATGGAAACACGGACAGCTGCAGGTGGCGTGGACTTGGAGGGTGAGGGTGAGGGGCAGCAGCAGGAGGAGCCCGACAGTCAGCGGCCCACCTGTCCCTGTTTCTGGCTGAGTGTGGCAAGAATGGAAACACGGACAGCTGCAGGTGGTGTGGACTTGGGGGGTGAGGGTGAGGGGCCGCAGCAGGAGGAGCCCGACTGGCAGAGCGGCTCAGGAAGACCGGGAGCTGAGGGGCCGCCCATGGGAAGGGCAAGTGGATGGGGCTCAACCCCTCCAGAAGCCCCCCTGCGACCCAGGAGCCAGCGACCCCTGCTGAAAATCCCACACCTTTCTTCATCTGCATGTCTGACATGGCTTTCCTCTAGCCACATCAAAGTTCCTAGCCCCCATCTCTCCTGCTGCAGAGTCCAAATGGAAAATGTCACATCACAGTTTTCTTTCTTTTCTTTTCTTTTTTTTTTTTTTTTTTTTTTTGTGTGTGTGTGTGTGTGTGTGTGTGTGTGTGTGTGGCAGAGACAGAGAAAGTCAGAGAGAGGGATAGGGAGAGACAAACAGGAAGGGAGAGAGATGAGAAACATCAATTCTTCATTGCGGCTCCTTAGTTGTTCATTGATTGATTTCTCATCTGTGCCTTGACCGGGGGGTTACAGCAGAATGAGTGACCCTTTGCTTGAGCCAGCGACCTTGGGTCCAAGCTAGTGAGCTTTTGCTCAAACCAGATGAGCCTGCGCTCAAGCTGGCAACCTCGGGGTCTTGAACCTGGGTCTTCCACATCCCAGTCCGAAGCTCTATCCACTACGCCACCACCTGGTCAGGCACATCACCGTTTTCTTTCCCCTCTAATGACAGGGGTGGGAGGTAAGGGTTGTGGCCTGAAAGCAAACAGGCCTCCACCCTCCCTGCTGGCTCCCGGGGCTGCACATGTGCGGACGCCTCTGGGCACATTCAAAGTCAAGTGGAGATATTAACGAAATGTGGGAGTGGCAGGTCTGCACCTTGCTGTCATCTCATTAGGACTTTGGGAGGTGACTTGGGGACGTGGCTCACTCTCCAAAATGCATTGGAGAGAGAAGAATGGATAGCATGTCATGCTGAGTCATCAGTCCTGGTGCCTCGTAGCTAAGTGGGCCTTCTGCCAACCCTGTGGGCAGGTCTGGAGCCTCTCACGATTGCTGACATGCTCACTCACAGGGAGACCAGGGACAGTGACGTGCACTTGGTGAGCTCCTGTCACTTATCTCTGTGGACATAGTGGCCCTACCCTCTAGGTCTGGCTTGATCCGTCTCCTTGCACAGATGACTCAACAGATGTCTGAGAAGTTGAGTCACTTGGAGAAGGCAGACCTGCCCCTGCTCCAGGCTCTGAGCACCCATCTGTGAGGGGCGGCGGAACTGGCCTGTCAGTCACAGGTGAGAGAGGAGTGAGCCCTTGGTCCTTGAGAGGGACTCTAACCCCTGAAGGGAACCAGGGCTATGAAGGCACATGATTGAGTCCAAGGGCTCAGGGACCTTTTAAAACAAAGTGACAGCAAAAGCACACAGTAGGTGTAGCAAAAATACAAGACACCACAAGGCGAGGGTGGATGGGGTGTGAAGGTACAGGTGTCTAATGTCCTATACCTTGGGAAGAGGGAAGAGGTCTGACTTAACTTCAGACTTCAACTAAGTTGGAAAGTGATTTTTTTAAAAAGAAGAAGAAGAAGAAGAAGAAAAAATAAAGCACTAAAATTTTTTAAATGGAATGTAAAATTTCAAAGTACAAACAGAAAGGAGGAACATAGAGACAACAGAATAAAACCAACCTAAGGAAGAAGAGAAAGAAAACAGAGACCACAGAAAACAGCGTAGAGTAGCATGTAGGACTCCACCCCAACGTGTCAGTAATTTAAATTCAGGCAAGAAGAGTGACCTCACTAGTTAACACGGAAGTTCTGTGTGGAAAGTCACACCTCAGAGCATATCTCCACTCTGTGGTTCGGAGCACCTGGAAGGCACCTCGAACACCAGAAGGTTGAACGTGGGGGGATGTCAATGAGGAACAAGCCCCAGAGGAGCTGGGGTATGTATACTGATGTCACAGAGAGCAGACCTGGGGCAAAAGCATCACTGTGGATACAGAGGTGACGTTGGGCGGCTGAGGGATGGCTACGGAACCCTATGCGCCTGCTGTGTGCTTCCTGGTGGGGAAGGGATGGCCGATCCACATGGAGCTGTAAAAGTTCTGGATGCCACACATCAGGGCAGGTGCCCATACACAGCTGTAGGTCATCAGTCCAGTGGACGGGAGTTCACAGGGACACAGATGGGCACTGGTCCCCTGCTTTGTGAATAATGTTTTGTGGGGACACAGGTGCAGTCACATTCGTGTGGTTGGCCGTGACAGCTCTCAAGGTACAAGGAAAGAGTGGCGTCCTCGTGACAGGGGCCATATGGTCATTTCAAAGCTGAAAATATGACCAGACCAAGACTGACCCAGGAGCCTGGGAAACGTAGTTGGAGCTGGGTGCACACCTCGGCCAAGCAGACCGCCTGCCTTGGGACACTCGAGCAGGCTGCAGACCTGACCACATTCCAAGTCACCAGGAAGCCTCAACACTCCTAGAAAATCAGTATCACCCAGATCATGCGCTCTGCAGCAACTCGATCAAAAAACAAACAAAAAAACGTGTCTCTAAGTGATTTGTGGGGATGGAGGAGGCGCGTGTGGAGGGAGAGGAGGACGGACTTGGAACAGAGGGGCAATGAAAACGCTGCTCATCAAGCCGGCATGGCGCCGCAGAAGCTGTACTTGAAAGAAAATTTATTCCTTTGAGGGACACTGCTTGACAGGAAAACATGTGCAAATTAATGACTGAGATGTCTTGTTCAAAATATTAGAAAAAGAACAAGACAAATCCGAAGAAGGTGGAAGGGAAAAGTAATTTTTGTAAATACACAGACGTGAGTAAAAAAAAATGGGTTTCGAGCACCAGGAAGGGACTCACAGCAGCAAATGCAGATGTTGGTGGGGGGCAGGGGGGGTGCTTTTCAGACCAGGAACACCATCTCCGGGAGGAAGGTGCTTTGGGACATGCAGCCCATGTTGGTGTCATGCAAGGGGGACTTTAATGGTGAGAAGCAGCTGGATTCTGCATGCCATTAGACCCTGTTGTCAAAGGTCAGATTTTGTCTCCCCAAAAGGATTTGGTGACATCTTAACCTCAACCACTGCAGAGTGTGGCCCGTTTTGGAAATAGGGTCTGAGTCAATCAAATTAAAAGAAGGCCACTAAGGTGGGCCCTAATCCGCTATGACTGTGTCCTCACAAACAGGGAACATTAGAACAGAGACGTGCACAGAGGGATAACAGCCACCAGAGGGTGGAGGATCAGAGTGAGGCTTCTTCTATAAAATGAGGGACACCTGAGGTTGCCAGCAGTCCCCAGAGCTGGGAAAATGCAGGAAACATTCCTTCCCTGCAGGTTGCAGAGGGAACAAGTCTTGCCAACTCCTTGATCTTGGACCTCCAGCCTCTGGACCAGGAGGCAATATGTTTTGTTGTGCTGAGCCATCCAGTTGCGATGCTTTGTGTTGGAAACCTTAGCAACAAAGAGACCTACTAAGTTCCCCATGTGGTTGCTAGGCCAAGGGAGGCAGAATGTGCTCCACCCCATTCCCTCCCCATAAACCTCCTCCTTCACCTCATTTGGAATTATCTTTAGGGCTGACCAGTGAAATCCATCCTCTTACCCCCTCTCTTCTGCTTTTTTTCTCTCCGAGTCACTCTTCGCTATTTATGTGAGGCATGTGTCCCTTATTGCCCTGGCCACCCATCACTTTTGCTGGGCTATGAGCTCCAGCAAAGCAGGAATGGTCTGTCCCATTCCTGCCTAATTTTCAGAGTCTGAAACAGTGCCTGGAACCTGGTGACAGCTCTGCATGTGTTTGTTGAGTGGATAATAGAAACGCAAGAATAGATGTACATTTTAAAGCCTCTTTTTTAAAAAGTAGGAGAATAGTCATCATAAAGACCATAAGGCACAATATATGTCCAAACGTAGCTGAAAGAATTTGTGACAGAAATAATGAGAAAGCACTCCATGTCACAGGCACCTGTTACAAAGCCATAGTTGTCATTAAAAATTTTGAAATGGTGTAAAAATAGGCACAGAGAGAGAGGCATGGATGAGAACAGGAGTCAGGAATAGCACGCAGTGTGTTGAGGGATTTGATATAAAACCAAGATGTCTTTTAATTTGGTCTGACAATGAAGGCTTCTCACCCAGGTCAGGGCGGAAGGGGAGGTGAATCACACTGACCTCTCACTTCTCACCATATACAAACACACACACATTAGAATGAGGAGAGAACATCTTAGAAGTCTTTTTAAATTATTATTCAGTGAAAAGAAGGGAGGCAGAGAGACAGACTCCCGCATGCGCCCCAACCGGGATCCACCTGGCAAGCCAACTAGGGGGTGATGCTCTGCCCATCTAGGGCCATTGCTCAGTTGCTCAGCAACCGTGCTCTTCTGAGCACCTGAAGCAGAGGCAATAAATCCATCCTCAGTGGCAGGGGCCATCTCACTCCAATTGAACCATGGCTGCAGGAGGGGAAGAGAAAGAGAGAGAGAGAGAGAGAGAGAGAGAAGCGAGATGGGGTGGGTAGAGAAGCAGATGGGTGCTTCTCCTGTGTGACCTGGCTAGGAATATAACCTGGGACATCCAAACACTGAGCCAACACTCTACTATTGAGCCAACTGGCCAGGGCCATATCTTAGAATTCTTGGACACTACATGTATACATCTTTCATGGTTGGGATACATTTATAAATTAATTTTAAGTAATGCCTTTCTCTCTCTCTCAAAAAAAAAAAAAAAAGACCTAACAATAAGAACAATTCCACAGTGGGGAGAAAAAGAAAGAAAATGGAGCTACACGTTTGTTGCATTGGAGGGTATGAAAGACAGAAGTTCAGTGCACCCCATTCCTTACCACTCCAGCCCGAAGATACAATATTCTTACCAGCATGAACGCTGTCTTTCTCTGCACCCAGACTGAGTGGTGGCTACGGTGGCATCCTCCCCAACAGGGTTGGGTCCTGTGACATCACTTCAAGGAGCTGAGTGTCAGTGGATACCAGGGGGAGGCCGGCAGGCTCAGCACAGTCCCATCACTGTCCTGTGGGGCTTTTTGCTTCCGTTGGCTCTTGGCCAAGTGCTAAGCTCAGGGCTCAGTCCAGGGGAGTACTGGCCAGTCAGGTGGTCCCCATCGCAGCGTGCCTGCTGCTGGGTTCGAGCCTCCTACTCGCCCAGAGGAAACACGCTGGTCTCTGCCCTGGGGCTACCACGGTGGACTCAGAGGACCTGTCTCCCCTTGGCTTCTTTGGAAGTTTGAAGATTTATTTACACGCAGCTCAAGTCCTCCTCCTTCTTAGGGAGAAAATATTGGCAGTTCTACAAATCAATACCTTCTCCCTTTCTAGGCTGTGTTGAACAGCACCAAATTATCTCAGTTTTGTGACACATGCTTTGATAAAGGACACTTACCCCCCGAGCACATCAATATGACCTTAGCTTTCATTTCCAGGGGAAGAAGCCTGGCTAGGTTCTGCAGAATAAATTCACCGCAGCCACCACGGAACTTCTCACGGATTTCTCTGCCTTCCTTGCCCTACAGGGAGCTATGAACCCACAAGCTGCATTTTAAAATTACATTAACACAATTAAAATGGGATCATTCTCCATGCCCCTGTGCATTGTTTCTCTTCACAGTCAAGTCACCTAAAGTAATTTTCCATCATATAGAAAATTACTATAAATAAGAGAACACAAACCCAGGAGCCCCGCGGGTCAGAACCAACAGGTGCTGTCATTGTCATCATCACTTCCCGCTGGAGAGCTGGGTCCCATGAAATCCATCCTGTCATCCTCACTCTGAATGTGATTCAAGTTAGAGTGAGATCCGGGGTTCTGAGGGCAGGGACCAAAGTGGCATCCTGGTTCCCCGGGAGAGCTGGCTTGCAGGAGATGCCATAGTGGGTAATCAATGCCACCTGAATTGACCATAGCACGTCCACACAAGTGTATGACCACCTGGACCCCCCAAAGCTGACACTACATGCTGCAGCATGCATAAACCTTGAACACTTTATACCACATGGAAGAGGCCACATGCAATGTGATTCCATTTGTACAAAGCATCCAGAAAGTGCAAACCTGTCAGATGGAGACAGAGGAGAGGTGGTTTTTAGGGGCCGAGGTCGGGGTGCAGGCCGAGTATGGCGGAGGAACATAATACTTCTTTCTGAGGTCATGAAAATGCTCTCGATCACACAGTGGGCGTGGCTCACCAACTGTGAATAATGAGCTAAAATCCATCGAATGGGATACTTTAAAGTGGCAACCTTCTTTGTCCAGTGAATTCCATGCAATCAAGCCCTTACAGAAAGGTCTGTGGCTCAATTCTCCATGCCAGTTCTTATGCCCTTCAGAAGCTGACATGCAAATCCACATGGCAATAAAATATTCAGAAATAGATGGCTAGATTAAGTCAGTTTATGTACTAGGGTACATCATGGGCCTCTGGGCTTCTGGGGACAGCAAAATAGCTCACACTGAGCCATTTTTTTCTCTGTCAATAAAATTACAAACTCTAGGTCAATTGTGAGGACAAACATCTAGATAATTATAAAGGTAATCGTCTGAGACACCGAGGCTACAACCAAAAACGGACAGACATTGGGCGTATTCAAAAATGCGTCCTCACGTTTTCTCCATAGGGTAAGAACCGCACTCACTGGGTGGACAGGAAAGATTTCCCGTAAATTCTTTAAAGAAATCGACATGCAAAGCAGAGTTTATGGCATTTATGCCTCATGTGCTAGCAAAACAGGTGATAAGAATGCGGTTGGCAGGTGGGGTGGGTAGGAGGCTCTTGCATACTTTTAATTCAAGACGAATTAACTGTGATAAATTAGGGACGAGTGTTGCAGTCTCTGCAGTGAGCTCCACTAGGCAGAGAGCCAATCAAGGGCCCCGAGAAAAAGGCCGATGCACACCTGACCACACCAAGATTAAATAGGACGTCAAGAGACAGGAAGCAGAGGAAAACACAGAAAACAAAAGGCCAATGGCACACCCATGGTTGCATTCAGTGTTCACGATCGCACAGTCCCCTCATAAATCAAAGTTTGTCAGACCAGAGAGAAGACCGGAGATGCTGCTACGTGCTGCCCGCAAGAGGGGGACATTTTCAGTGGGAAGCCACAGAGAGGACAGCAGGAATGAAGCCAGAAGGAAAAGGGATGTGTGTGTGTGCAGGGACCCTGACGTCCCAGGCGGCAGACTTCACGAAGCAGGGGCATGATGGAGACGAAGGTGCCCATCTCAGTGAAAGTCAGAAAAGATTCATCCAGGCGTGAAAAACCACGGACCCCACACCCTCGCGTGCATGTGTGTGTGTGTGTGTGTGTGTGTGTGTGTGTGTGTGCGCACGCGCGCGCGTGCGCTTGCTTCTAGTGATGGAGTTTTAAAAGATGAAGCCAAAATGGATGGAACGAAAGTGAGAACTAGAAAACCTCATGGCAACAGTGGGTGACTGTTGAATGCCCTGCCTCTGCCGCTGACAGGAAGCATGAGGAACCCCAGCAGGGAAGGCTGATGGAACCACGCAGGGACACCCCTCGGCCTCGCCAAGACTTGGGGAACGCACCCCACAGCTGCAGGGCACGCCTTCCTTACAGGTGCACGGGACCCACTCTGCAAATATACCCTGTGCAGCGTCACGGAACACGTCACAGTAAATATCTAGGAAACCACCTCATGCAGAGCATTTATCTGATGAAAAAACAGAATGACTGTACATTAAAATCAGTAATGACAACATACCTAGAAAAACTAGCAAGCATCGCTGAGATGAAACCTCCCTATGATCAATCGTGAAATTGAAAGCCATCCCAATCAGAATCTCAGGGGTTTTTTCATGGAAATTGGCAAGTTGAAAACAAATTGTGTGTAGAAATGGAAAGGTCCAGTATGCCCACTGCAACATTGAAGGAGAACACATTTGGGAGATTTACACTACCTACCTTATTTCAAAATTAATAAAAAGCCAACATAATCAAGACCAGGGGTCAGGAACCTATGGCTTACAAGCCAGATGTGGCTCTTCCCCACCCCCCACCCCCCATTTTTCCGAAGCTGGAAACAGGGAGGCAGTCAGACAGACTCCCACATGCGCCCGACCGGGATCCACCCGGCACGCCCACCAGGGGGCGATGCTCTGCCCATCTGGGGCGTCGCTCTGTTGCATCCAGAGCCATCCTAGTGCCTGAGGCAGAGGCCACAGAGCCATCCTCAGCACCCGGGCCATCGTTGCTCCAATGGAGCCTTGGCTGCGGGAGAGGAAGAGAGAGACAGAGAGGAAGGAGAGGGGGAGAGGTGGAGAAGCAGATGGGTGCTTCTCCTGTGTGCCCTGGCCGGGAATCAAACCCAGGACTCCTGCACGCCAGGCCAACG
Organism: Saccopteryx leptura; assembly: GCF_036850995.1. Taxonomy (NCBI): domain Eukaryota; kingdom Metazoa; phylum Chordata; class Mammalia; order Chiroptera; family Emballonuridae; genus Saccopteryx; species Saccopteryx leptura. The sequence goes on from NC_089503.1 coordinate 318,478,595, forward strand.
CTCTACCGTTGAGCCAACCGGCCAGGGCCCAGATGTGGCTCTTTTGATAGCTGCATCTGGCTTGCAGACAAATCTTTAATAAAAATAATAATAACACTAAAAATATAAAACATTCTCATGTATTATAATCCATTCATTTCCTACTGCTCATGTTTGTGGTTGTGGGTGGCTGGAGCCAATCACAGCTGTCCTCCGGGACGACACCAAATTTTTATTGGATAATGCGTAAAGTACACGGGTCGTTGTATGGCTCTCATGGAATTACATTTTAAAATATGTGGCATTCATGGCTCTCTCAGCCAAAATGGTTCTCGACCCCTGATCAAGACAGTGTGATGTGACCTCAGGACCAGCAAACCAATGAAACAGAATGGAGACCTGATAGACACACAAACATTGTATCAATCGGTTTTGGGCCAAGGTGCCACTGTAGATTTTCCTGTTCTTCATGCATTCGAATGTAGCTGGACTTTATTTTGGTTTTTAGAGAGAAATAAGATCATATCATGTTTCCCCCCTCACTGCACTTACCAATTGTCCCAGGGCAGGACACTTCAAGGCAGAATCTGTCCTTTCCACTGAAATAATGGTACTTCATTTTAATGCAGAACTTTTTCTTTTTCTTTTTTTAATTTTTTTTATTTTTTTTTAATTTTATTTATTCATTTTTAGAGAGGAGAGAGACAGAGAGAGAGAAGGGGGGGAGGAGCTGGAAGCATCAACTCCCATATGTGCCTTGACCAGGCAAGCCCAGGGTTTCGAACCGGTGACCTCAGCATTTCCAGGTCAACGCTTTATCCACTGCGCCACCACAGGTCAGAGCACTTTTTCTAATTAAAGAAACAAATGTTTACATTTAAAACTGAAAAGGGTGAGGATGACCATGAGGGTACAGTATCACATCTCTCACAAGAGAGGCTGACCCCTGCTGTGTCCACTGCGGGATGGTAGGGATGGGCTGGTGCAGCCGCCGCTCCCTGCCGACATCCAGGGACCCAGGCTCCTCTCTTCTGTGACCCGAGCCCCCCAGGGCCGCGGTGCTCTCTGCTGGACTCTCTTCTGAAGAAGCACTGGATCCCATGAGTGGTCCTATAAGGTCAGGCCTGGCTGAAAGCAGCAGGCATCCCTCTGGCCCCATTCCAGCAGCCAGCACTCAGTCACGGGGTCCACTCATCGTGAGTGAGAACACAGGTAGAGCACAGACAGGAGGAAATGAAAGGGCAGGTGAGAACAGGGCATGGCTCACCCCAACCCTGGATGTTGAGTGAGGACTTGCCCTGGGCCAGGCTCTGCTTGGAACTATTCGTATTGTCCCCACCAGAGCCATCTGAGATGGAAGCCATGCCCATCATCATTTTATAAAAATGCAAATCCTGGCAACAGTGAGACACGATTGGGGCAGCGGGGACAGAGGGCCTGAGGTGGACGTCAGATACAGTCATCAGAGCTCAGGGATGACTGATGTTGGGAAGGGAGGGGCCCAGTGAGGGAGAGGAGAGAAGTTTCCAGAGAGATTTCTCAGTTTTAAATTTGAAGAACTGGGCTGGTGGCGATTCTATCAATGAAGATGGGGCCACATGGGGAAAGACAGAACAGTGGGTGGTGCTTACGTGGCCTTCACCCTCCTCCCACCCCTCCCCTTTCTGCGCCATTTCTCAGCATTCTGCAAGGGACAGCAAACTCTAGGCTCTCCAGGGTGTCCTCGTTGACTCTTCCAGGCAGGCATACCCTGGGCACCCTGGCTTTGGGCCTCCCAGGTCCACCACAGTGAGAGACTTGAGTTAGACGTGGAGGAAGAGGGAGAGCTGAGAAGGGCTCCTGGGTGTGGTTCCTGTCCTAGCATTCGAGGCTTGACTCAAAGCTTTTGGCATCTAGCCTTGGCTGGGGCTTCCTGGTCCTGAAGCTCCTCTTATCCTGACACTAATCTGGTCTTGACACTTACCTGATCCTAATGCTCAACTGATCTTACTGACACTCACCTGGTCCGAAAAGATGGCAGGTTGCAAACCTCCCAGGATGCCGTCCTGAAGCCACGTGGACAGGAGTGTCTCCGATGCTCCCGTGAACCTCTGGCTTCCTTATTCCTGTAAGCATCGGTTCAATACTCCAAGATGGGGCACGTGGTCCTGACAGAGTGACTTGCAATGTATTTGAATATAGAGGTAACTACACAATGATAATTTATTCCTGTAGTGGTAAGAAATGAAATTATGTGTTATAATAAAGATTGCATTGTTGTGTCTGGCCTCTACAAAGTGCTAATGCTGGTGTGGGTGAGTCCTTCAAGAAAATCAAAAAATAAATCATGGAAACACTATCTGGCAGCTCCTGAGACAGACCTTCCATTACAACTGCATGTGATTACCAAGTGCAGGCTCTGAGTCCTGCATATTTTTATTATCGATGTGTTTTTTCTTATCTTTGGCTGGTTAAAAGAGGGTTGGCAGTGGGAGTCTGAGTCAGACCACCCTGGTGCTGTGACAGCTCTGCCTCCTGGAAGAGGACACTGACCTGGACCAGAACTGGCCCTGGTGAAACCCAGGCTGAGCCCTTGGCTGGTGTTATTGACCCAAGGGAGCAGCACCACCAGTCAGAGCTCTGGCGTGTGCCTCAGTGCCACGGGTCAGACATCGGGACCCCTCTCCCAACCACCCCAGAATGAGGGTGAGTCCTCCCTGCAGCTCAACCCCCTTTCTCCAACACAAAGTGGCTCCATTTCCTAAACACAAAGTCTACACTCGATGGGCTAAAGCCTTTGGCTAACTGGGCCAGCTCCAGCAGGACTGCTCTGTGTGGTGGAGAGAGACACATCTTTGGAGAAAACTGGCCTGAGCTCATTGCACATTCTGGAAGAACTCAGAGGGCTGCTGTTTTAGACAAAGTCATGCTCAGAGGCACAGGGAGCGAGTGGGTGGGAGGACAGGCTCAGACCGTGGAGCTTTGATCAGAACCTCACGCCGCGCAGTGAGCATCTCAGAGCCTTCAGGGATGGGCGTCAGTGATGACTCTAAGGGGGGTGCTCAGTGTAGTGGAACGCTGTCTGTTCTTTTCAAATTATCACACACACACACACACACACACACACACACACACACACACACACACGCGAAAAACAAAGATCAAACACAAAATGCCGAAGAATCACGCTGAGAAAATGGCCTTGCTTTGTCTGGTCAATTATAACTGTGTACCTGGGAATTGGACAAGAGTGTCCTTAGTGCTTCAATTAAGGGTAATTTAGCTCATCAAATAACGAGACACAGCATGTTAAGGCTCAGAGATTCTCCATCCAAAGCTAGTTGTGAAAGGGGACATATATTTATATTAAGAAAGTGCTGCTTCCCTATTTCCAAATTCCAGACCCATCTGGAGCTCAGTGACACCGCCCACCTCCTGGGCAGGAAGAGATCAGGTGTGCATGTCCATGTTCACACAGGCCAGGATCGTAATTCAACTGGGGGACAATAAGCCTGGAGCTCGGAAAGCGAGGTGCTCACTGGATACTGCCGGTGGGCTGTGAGCCCAGCGCTGACTCCCAGCCATCTTCCAGGTGTGTGGTTCACCCTGGTCTCTTTCTGCCATGGCCTGCATAGTTCCAGCTGTGCTTGTACGTGTCATGTTGACCCAACATTAGGCCTAGACCATGTCTCACACCCCTGAGGAGAAGGCTACCTCACGCCTCACCCTCTTGCTGAGCTGCTGTGTGAGCCCCTCTCGTGGGGGAGACTTCCGGGAGACCGCAAGGCTGTCGAAAGGTATCTGTCATTCAGAGCCCCTTCACTCTCTCTCTGAGGACGGCCTGATCTTTTCCAAGGCAACCAGCAGTGGGTGGCACAGCCTCACCTGCCTGCTGCCCACCCTCTCAGCCAGGGTCCTTCAGAGGTTGCCTCCTTTTCACTCAGGAGCTGTGAGTCACAATGGCCTGACCCACCCCAGCTCCTGTCTCAGGCTTGATGTCTCTCTCAGAAGTCCCCCCGGAGACCAGGCAGAGGGGGGTGGGCTTCCCCGGCCTCAGGAGTGTCACTGATGGCACCGGAATGTCCCAGAATCGATGGGGAAGAGTGGCATCTGGTCTCACTTCTCTTTGAACTTGGAGAGAAGTAGCTCAGGAGGGTGCAGTTGCATGCCCAGGGTCACCTGCCAGTGATGGCAGATGAGGGATCTGGGTCTGGACAGAGTGCTGTCCTCAGGGTCTGTGGCACTGCCTCCCCTTTTGCCTCCCTATCGAAATGTCCCTCGAGCATCACACCTGAGAGCTCTTTGGCCGGACCAAGAAAACAGCAAGTGCATGTGTCAGAACTTCCAACCCAACCAGGGCCCCGTTTGTCCCCCTGCCCCGTGATGTCCCTGTTTTCATCATCATTTCGTCCTCGGCCGCCCCTGGGAAGGAGACAGCATGTCGGAGCTAGAGGAGGAGGAGCTGAGGTGCAGAGCTGGCCCTGTCTCCACGGCCCCTGCTGTCACACCGAGAAATCTCCTCCTCCACCCAGGCCACCATTTCCTGACTCTCTGAGAACCTTGTCCAGACACTGGCGGAAACATTATTGTCACTGATTTTCCTCTTAAGAAAAAATGTCACCAGGTTGGGCAATTTCCCTCATTTTCTTACAGTTTCTCGCCAACAGTGATTCGGATGGTGGAGTCTATTGTCGTCTGTGAGGTGGGCGTTTGGGGAGCGTGACTGCCCGGCTGCTGTGACCACCGCCCACTCAGCCCGCATCCATCCTGAGTGCCTGGCTGCTGAGAGGTCTGGGGGGAATGATTCGGCCCTGCTGTCACTGTTGCCACTTCTGGGCTGTCTCCCGGCTCCAAGGACAGCCCTGTCCTGGAGACACAGCCAGCACGCGGAGGTTCTCTGGGCTGGGCTGGGCGGTGGCATGGGCCTCCGTCCTCGGGCCCTGGGAGCAGACAGCACCGGTCCTGCTCTGTCCCCAGGGCTCTGACCCTTGTGAGGGACACACCAGGGGTGCTCTCTGCCCGCCTGCCTCATCCCCCAGGCCCCAGAGGACAGTGGCCACCACTTGCTCCCACCCAGGTGTGACAGGGTGGACAAGGATCAAGACCTGCCGTCATCATTCCAGTGTGGGTGTGACGGACCCGAGAGGCCAGGGCCTCCGAGGAGCTCCTGAGGGGCATCCTCACACCTGGGGTCACACAGGCAGCCCACGGGGTTGCTTTGTTTCTCTGAACGTTTGGCGAGGCGCAGGCTCCTTTCGAGACTGTGCTGGGGTCAGATCGTCCTGACCTGCGAGAGACTGTTCATTTCTCAGGAACGCTGTGAGCTGGTCTAACACAGGTGATAAGGGCTGCACTTTGACACCCCCCTCCCCAAAGACATGCCCCCAAACCGATCGTTCGAGTGGTCTTATTTAGAAAGGGGGTCTTGGCAGTGAAGGCTCTTGCAACGAGATCAGCTTGGATAAGACTGGGCTCTAAACCCATCAACAAGTGTCCTCATGAGGGTCAGACCAGGCAGATCTGAGATTCAGGCACATGGGAGGAGGCCATGTGAAGTCAGAGGCCGAACCAGCTGGACATGCCAGGGTCTGGATGGGGCAGGAAGGACCCCTCCCCACCAGCGTCTCTGCAGGGAGCATGCCCTGAGATACCTCATTTTCAGACTTCAGAACCACGAGAGAATACATTTCTGTGGTCATGTGTTACAGCAGCTGCAGGAGAGACTAACACCATAGGTGTTATTAAAAATCATACCATGTAAACATACAATTAAATATTATAAATGAGAATAAGGACAGCGGACACTGAAAACTCAGCGCTCCCTAATTGCTTCCTCACTTTGCTCTTATGTTTGCCCTCAAGGTCTTAACTTCTGCCCGCCGCCCCTGTGATGGATGCACTACAGAGTGATTGGCTGCCGCACGTCTCTTCCCAAGTCCACGTTCGAGGACATCATGTGTGCAGTGTGCATCAAGGATGCTGGTGGAGGCAGCCAGGCGGCCGATGCGTTGATTTGTCATTTGATTGACTGTCTGGAGGTCAAGTGATGGGCAAACAGCTGCTGAAGCAGGTGACACGAAAATGTGCAGCCTGGCAGGGCAGCTGCATTCTCTGTGGTGCAAAAGAATGAAGAAAGAGTCACACAGGTCAGAAGGGAGCTGCTCAGGTCACTGGCCAAGGGGCAGGCTCCCAGCCTGTTTTTTGTGGCTGCACTTTTATCATTTTTTCTTTTATTTTTTTCTTAAGTGAGAGGCAGGGAGGCAGAGAGACAGACTCCCGCATGTGCCTCGACCAGGATACACCCAGCAAGCCCACTAGGAGGCAATGCTCTAACCATCTAAGGCCCTTGCTTTGTTACTCAGCAACTGAGCTCTTAGTGCCTGAGGCAGAAGCCATGGAACCATCCTCAGCACCTGGGGCTCACTAGCTCCAATAGAGCCATTGCTGCAGAGGGCGAACAGAGAGAGAGAAAGAGAGAGAAGTAAGAAGCGGAGGGGTGGAGAAGCAGATGGGTGCTTCTCCTATGTGCCCTGATTGGGAATCAAACCTAGGACATCCATATGCTGGGCTGATGCTCTGCCACTGAGCCAACTGGCCAGGGCCTGCACTTTTTTCTTACATGGGACTCATTAATGGCAAAGAATACCAGACAATGCATGTGTTGAGCTACGCTCCTTCTTTAATCGGTTGTCTGCGCTCACAGACTCCAGCAAAAATGGGGGCATTGCGGGAGAATCAGCCATGCAGATGTTACAATAAAGGATATTGTGCAGCTTATTTTTATTTGTAAATTTCCTGCCTCACATCCTCTATTTTTTCAGAATAAACAGAGGCCCTGGAGGTTGAAATACCTGGGCCAGGTTCTAGCCCACATTGCAGGGAGTTTAGTCACCTGAAGTTCCTCGGGATTAGGTAGAAAAAGCAATTTTAAACCTTCAAGAGATGGAGAGGCAGGAACGGTTTTTATCAGTGCAGCCCACCTGGCATTTCCACTAAGTCTTCTTGACGGCCCCGTGGCACTCACCTCACCAGGGGATGAGAAATAAATTGGGGTGCAGCATGGAGGCACATCTGTCTGCACGGGTCACAGACCTGCTCCCTCCACCCTGCAGTGGGACGCAGTTCAGGCTGTTTTCATGACATCACCAGCTCCATCCTGGCCGTGTCAACCTTCACCCTCAAGGTCACAGTGGCTCCAGGTCTTAGGTGACCCTCGTTCAGAAGGACTGTGAGTAAACAGATGCCCAGTGTGTTGGGAAAACCTCAATGCATACAAGAACGAGCTCTGGGTGGAGCCAGAGAGGATGCGGAGTGAAGGCATGGGAAGTTGCTTTTTCCCTGACCTACGCTTAGGAGCAGCTGTGTCCCCTTGGGACTCAACACCAAGCGGCCCCTAACTCAGTGTGTTGGCAGGTGCAGCAGGGAGCCTGGCCTGGGCCAGGGGCAGTGTTCCTCCCTCAGGGTGCATAGATCTGGCCCGACCAGGGTGGAAATTCAAGGACAAAATGTCAAAACCAGACAGCTTGTTGAGCCCTGTCCCTTTGGACCACATTGTGATGACCCTTCCACACAGAGTGACCAGATACCCAGTGTGCCTGGACCAAGCCGATGCATGCCTGATGTCCTGGGCAGTGACTTACTGCGTCTCTCTCCATCCCAGAATATGTTCTAATGTGAGGGAGAGCATCTCTGTGTATCTGTGGCCTCTGTGACTGGTCACGATGTCCCTCCTATGTGCTGTCCTTGTCCTGTTCTTGTCTGGTTTGCATGACTTAATTTTGCTCATGTTTCCTCTAAGAAGTCTGTGTAGATAATCCCAGTGGCCCCTCTTTTGTGTCCCCACACACCAAAGCAGACCAGTCACAACACACACTCTGGGTCCAAGCTTCCTGGTCTGTGTCCTCTCCTCACCCACGAGTCCCAGATGCCTGTCCCTACACCTTTAGGGTCTCAAGTAAGCGACACAACACCTACCCACCCAAGGTACTCTGCATACTTCTATGGAAATTGTATAAACCAAGCAGTACTTAGAAACAAGCTTTCAAAATGGGGCCCGTCTAGAATTCAAACGACTTTCAAGGAGGCATAAATCAGCATAATTGGGGCTTGAGGGGCAAGAGAGCCTCAGAGAACATCAGAGCTACGAGAGCATTTTATCTAAATTAAACGTAGCCGGTCGGAGGGCACTTGGCTTCCGGAAAGGAGACTGGGACAAATGGGTCTTTACTTTTGGATCCCGAAAAATAAATTCAGGTAATTATTGCCTCAAGATTGTTACCTAGTATCCCACCCATCATCTGTAAATTTCACATTAATGCAATCGGCACTAAAGATGTTTAAACAGTTCCTATGACCGCACTCTCCCTCCACTCCACTCCGTATTGAGGTTATATTTGATGTACGTAACCGGAAGTCAGAGTTCCAATGTCCTAGAAGGAACAGGCTGTCAGACACTAACGTTATTTAGATGACATGCCCTGATGGGTTGATGAGGACACTCCTTACCTCAGAGCAAAGCCCAGAGTGGAGCAAGCACCGGACGAGGACCCCCCGGTCATCCACAGGTAGCTGAAAAGCAGGGTTGAATGACCAAGAGGGTCAGAAGGGGCAGTGAGCAGTCTGTCCATCATCTGGAAGGAGCATTTAGCTAAGCACAGTGACTCCTGGTGATGGTTTTCTGGTGGCACCACACAGCAGCAGACATGCATCTAGTGCCTATTTGTCAGTCACTCAGCTCGATTCTGCAAATTGCCTCGTTCTTGCACACATGCACATGGCAGCTAGCAGAGCTCTGCTTTCTTTTCTTCATTCGTTTCCTCAAGTATTACGTCGCATGCCCACCCCGGTCCACGGTCCGGTCAGGAGGGACGGAAGTGCTCACTGTGAGCGCGCATTGACTACATGTGTGACATTCACTGCTGTTTGGGAAGAACAGAGCTGTCGGCTAACAGTGGAGGCTCTGGTTCTGTCCAGTGGAAGGGGAAGACCTTTAGGTGGGATTTCAGGGGAGGCGCCATGCAGTCACTGATCCTATCATTTAGTCTCCCAGCAAGCACTGGGGCAATGGCTGTGTACAGGACACGAGCCTCAGTTCTTTACAGACACAGGCTCATTTAGCCCTTACATGGTCTTCCCAAACAGGTATCATCAGCCCCACTTCAGAGATGAAAATACAGAAGCTTGACAAGGTTCAATGTCAGGTCCCAAGGTTCCATCAGTAGCAGTTGATATATCACTGAGATGTTCCTCCCAGTGCAGTGGCTACGGCCTCCTTTATATCCACAATGCCTCGACTAGCATCCAAAATACAAAAACAGAATTATAGCAGCTGGTTAAGTGGGTCTATGAAGAAGCCCTTAGACACACACACACACACACACACACACACACACACACACACACAAAGCCTCTCAGATTCTGGATATAAAATGTTTAACTAAGTTCAAAAATATTTATTAGAATTACCTGCGAAGAAGAAATAAATGAAGAACGTGTCAAACCCATGAGAGTTGGTAGAAGAATATGCTAAACCCATAAAAGCTGGTTCTCTTCTGGAGGTAAGTTAATGCCAAGAACCTAGGATATACGAGGTTAATGGCAATTGGGGTGTCAGAAGGTGGGGACTCACCCCTGCCTGGTGTGGAAGCTAAGACAGTGTTTCTGCACAAATCATGGGTTCTTGAGAAGCTGTACCCCTCCTCCTGATAAAGGACAAAATGAGTCCTGTTTGACCCCACAGGACAGTGATTATGAGCCTTGTCTCCCCTGAGGCAGTCCCAGGTAGAAGAGAGGGTAAGGCCAATAATACTCGTCTCCATAGAGCATTTGTAATTACCAAGTTGATCTCACAGAGCTCTGGTAGTCTGTTTTAAATTACCTGCATTTTCACAATCAATGCTGTGATTGAGACATTCAAGAGACTTCGGGTGGCTGCTTCCTTCTGGTACCTGGCATTAACAGTACAAATTATTATTTTTTCTGGAAAAATAAAGGTTCAATCTAGACTCCTCAGAATTCCATAAGGTTAAACCCAGGAAAACATGAATATAAAATAAAATTTATCTAAAAATAAATATAAAGCAAAAATGTAGGAAGGTACAAGGAACGAGCCACCAGGAGGGGCGCCATGAGAAGCAGGAGAGGTTCAGCAGTCCCCTTGTTGATGACGTTCGGTGATTGAACTGTAAGTGGAAGGGTGTGAAATATTCTGGACGAAATATTTTAAAATTGAAATATAATATTACAAACACAAGCAAGAAGGAATAAATGGAAGACATGACCAGACAAATTTTATTATAAATAATCAAACTTCTGGAAATCAAAACATAGTATCTAAAACAAGATGCACAATGAGTGAGTTCAAAGCAGATTAGATGCAGGTGAACATAGAATTGGAGAACTTGAAGTTAAATCAGATAAAATTACCATCATGTGACAGAGAAAGAAGGATGAGATAAAACACTCGACCAAGGGTAAAGAAACACAGAAACCACAACTAGAACACCCAACAAACATGTAATCAGGGTCCCAAATAAAGGAGAGAAAAGGAGCCAAGAGAATGATCCAAGTGGTAACAGCTGATTTCATTTTTCTTCGAGCTGAGAAAAAGCATGATGAATTCATAAATATAAAGATACATGAACAGGAGTTTATATGCAGATCATTGTAGTGAGACAGCCGGGCACACAAAGATTGTAAGAACCTCCATGAGGAAAGGTAGACCACCCAGAAAACATTAACAGTTAGATTGACAGCCGATCCCCAAATAGCAGCAGAAAAATTGTGTAATTATATCTTCAAATTGCTAAAAAAAATTATGGTTAGTTTATAACTCTGAAACCAGTAAAAGTACAAGAGAGAAATTAAAAGTTTTCAGAAGAAAGAACATCAACAGATCTTCACCAAAAGAATTTTTAATATGTGTTTTAGAAAGAAGAAAAATGAGCCCCAAATAAACACATAGGGTTCAAAAAGAAATGCTGACCAAAGCAAATGGTGACCCCATGGATGAAATGTGGATAAACATGAACAAATAATAATAAATAAATTTTGAAGTTTGATAATAATATGTCATCTATTACTTGTAAAAGTGATTATACATAACATACTTAAAATACTGAAAAAAGAAAGTAACTTTTAGACTGGACGAGGAGATAAGGTATTAGGTTAGAGTGGTCAAATGCTTTTGTGCTGTTCAGGAATAGTCAAGTTATTGATACCTTTCATATTTATAATAATTATTAGGCATGGTAAATTTTATTTGTAGTTCCAAAAGTGTAAATGGGACATCACAGGAGGAGAAAATATAACTGATCTAAAATAAGGTAAGAAAAGAGAGAAGCTAAGAAACAGAGGGGTGGGTAACTAGCAAACAGAACAAGATGGACCCAAGGAATCCCTGCACACCAGTTATCCCAATAAGTGTAAATGAAGAAAAGGGAATGCTTAAAACATGAATGTTGCCAAAATGTATCACAAAAGACACAATTAAATGCTTTAAACTAGATACACAGTTGAAACAAAAGGAAATTTTTACCCAAACACTCCTTAAGAGAAAGCTAGGACAGCTACGTTGATAAAAATCACATCCTTGAACAAGGTTATTAGGGATAAAGAGGGTCAACAGAAAGATGCTTCCAAACCTGAAAATCTGTCAGAGATTCTACAAGCCAATTAACATTTTTATACTCAAATGGGACATTAGCACATCTAACTAGAAAAATCCTGGCATTATTAACATTTGGTTCATATTGATTAGGTAACACAATTCAACATCATTTCTAATAAAAACTAAGACCAAAAATATTTTCTAACCAAACATTAGCGATTTTATAAGTAAGATTCCAGTCAGAATAGGAAGGCCTCTTAAACTGAGGGACTATAACACAGGGGTTGTTGACTCATGTATTGGAAGGACTAAGTTTTAGAAAATGTATTGCCCTTCAGCAATATATTCCAGGAACTGTTATCACTACTGGGCTGAGCTAACCCAAACGATAATCAATAATAATATTGGTAATTATGGATACTAATTTCACAGCTGGGGTAAATTTAGTAGCTCAGAGAGCCCTCCCCCCCACACACACACACACTCTGAATGACTGGTGCCCGACCTTGGTTTGGGGGTTCTGTAGTGGGTTCCCAGGGGACTACTAACTGGTGACGGCGCCTCTCAGGGGTCATGGTGGGGCTGGGGCTGGGAACACCCAGAAGGTAAGGTGCCGAACGTTAGGCTGTCGACTTCTGCTGTAAGAGAGATGCTCCCTTGCTCTGTTTTCTCATCCCCCACCAGACCTTCCCACAGACTGAACCTCACTGAGAGCCCATTAAAAAGGAGCCTGGGAATCTAACTCACCAAGCCAGATTCTGGCAGCCCTGAGCAGCAGCAGGGCATGGGCTCAAGCTGAGGGGGCAGGGGGCACATAGGCAGCATAGGAATCTATCAAAAGGTTTCAGGATAGCTTCTGCTTAATAAAACATGGAACCATTTTGGCCCTGGCCAGCTGGCTCAGTGGTAGAGCGTTGGCCTGGCATGCAGGAGTCCCGGGTTTGATTCCCGGTCAGGGCACATAGGAGAAACACCCATCTGCTTCTCCCCCTCTCCCCCTCTTCTTCCTCTCTGTCTCTCTCTTCCCCTCCCACAGCCGAGGCTCCATTGGAGCAAAGATGGCCCGGGCGCTGGGGATGGCTCTGTGGCCTCTGCCTCAGGCGCTAGAATGGCTCTGATTGCAACAGAGTGACGCCCCAGATGGGCAGAGCATCGCCCCCTGGTGGGTGTGCTGGGTGGATCCCGGTCGGGCGCATGCGGGAGTCTGTCTGACTGCCTCCCCGTTTCCAGCTTCAGAAAAATACAAAAAATAAATAAATAAATAAAATTTTAAAAAATGGAACCATTTCATTTAAAACTATAAATAAGAAGGAATAACTCCTGCATTACTATTTTTATATGAGACATTTTGGACAGCATGATAAAATAAGGCAAAGAATATAAGAAAATGGAAAGAAACATGTCATTATTTGGAGGCATTGTGGTTGTCTAAAGAGAACCATGAAGCATTCTACAGAAATAAAATAAAATAAATTAAAAATTAATTTACATTTAATAAAGCACTAGATAAGATCATATATATATATATATATATATATATATATATATAACCAAACACAATTACTTTTTTATAAGTTGACACTGCTTAAATGTACCTTCTAAAGATATTTATAACAAGAGGTACCAAGAAAGAAATCTAACAAAATGTGCACACCACCTCGCATGAGAAAAAGAATTACATCTTTATTGAAAAAAAAAACCCAGAAATATATTAAAAGGTATTCCATATTTATGGCGAGGGAAGATTCAATATTTAAAGATGTCAAATTGGCCCACACTGAGACTCAATGGAAATGCCAGTGCTGATGTCTGCAGAAATTGACAAGATAATTCTAACATTTATATGGAGGAGCAGAGGGCCGGGAGCGGCCAGGACGGTCCTGATGCCGAAATCTAGTCATAAATCCACATTCGCGGTCAGAGTGTGGTACGGGAGCAAAGACAGGAAAGGGGGAGAAAGCAAGATGTGCCAGGGAATACAGAGCCCACAGAGAGGGTGCTGGGCAAGGGCTGGGGCTGCAGACTCGGCCGCGGGCTGCAGGCTGCAGCTGGGTAAGAGACTTAGGGACATTCAGGGTGTGTGACTCAAGACAGCGATTTATCCACATGGACAGAGAAATAAAAACTAGAAGAGAAAATAAATTGCATCCTACCTCATTCCACAATGCTAATAGCACCAATTAGACTTTTAAAGAATTTTTGAAAGCATTAGCTATAAGTATTTTAAAAAGCAAAAATAAAAACAAAAAAACACCACCAACAACAGGATTTCATGAATCACTTTAAAAACACACAAAAGCATGAACCATAAAGCATCTCGGAAGTAGAAACTTTTGTTTATAAAGCAGTACCATTAAAAAGTAGGAGAAATGCCACAAAATGGGATAATTTAGAATGCAGCTAATTAGGGGGCATCAGTATCCAGAGTAACAATCTGCTACACATTCATCAGGAAAAAAAAAGTGTCAACAGAGAAAAAACAGAAACAGTGCATAGAAACATATTTCACAAAATTGGATGGATTAAGAGCTCATAAGCATTTTAAAGGAGGGTCAAATTTATTATGGATGGATGGCAAATTAAAATCACATTAAGACCCTGGCCAGGTACCTCATTTGGTTAGAATGTCATCCCAACATACTGGAGGTTGCAAGTTCAATCCCCGGTCAAGGCACATACAAGAATCAACCAATGCATGAATTAAAAAGGAATTTTTAATCATATTGAGATAAATTTTTCCCAGGAGGGAAGATTGATAACAACAGTTAAAAGGCTGACAATACCAGGCTTTGGTGAGGATGAGAATAGTGAGACTATTCACCCAGTGATGGTGGGTTGCATACATAGGTAGAATCATAGTGGGAGACAAAATTTTAGTTATCTATAGTGCTACAGGTAGATGTTCCCTGTGACCAGAAAGTAATTCCACAGTTGGCCATAGCTACTGCCAACAGATGAACAGCAGGTGGAGATGTGGAGGAGACTGTGCAAGGTTACATTGTATGTACCACTAAAACCACCATACAACCCAGGGAGAACGCAACTAAGTTGCAGTGTAACTGTGCAGTGGGTTGGATACATCCATGGAAAGGAATCCATTCATGGGGATGTAACAAATCTTGAGAATTGCTAGTATTTATGACCACTTTCTCTGTGTTGGCGGCTTTTCAAATCTTCCCGAGAGCCCTACTGTTCCCATTTCATAGATGAGAAAAGTGAGGCCTCAGCTAGAACCTAGAGCAAACAGACTTACTCCAGAGCTTCGACCTTGACCACTACATCACACTGTCCAACTAGAATGAAACAGGATGGTGCTGAAATCGACTAAGGTGAAGGGCCAGTTCTTGGAGGCGATGGTTATACAACTAGCCATTGCCATACCAGCCCTGACGGGGCCACAGAAAAGCCTGCTGCCACACCCCCTTCCCGAGCAGCCAAGGAGAAGATAAGACATGTGATGGCCCCAGGTATGCAGGTCAGAGGTCCAAGACAGCTCTCACTGGGCTAATCTCCAGGTGTGGGCAGGTGTGCGTTCCTTCTAGAGGCTCCTGCAGGGCAGCCTGTTCCTCACTTTGTCCAGCTTCCAGAAGCAGCCACCTTCCTAGGCTAACAGCGCCTTCCTCCACCTTCCCAGCCAGCAAAGCAGAATCCAGCCCCTCCCGCATTACCGCACTCTGAGTCTCTTCCCTTCCTCCTTGCTCTTCCCCTTTCAGGAAGCATCTGGTTGCCTGGGGCCCATCAGCTTAATCCTGGATAATATTCTATCTTTAAGTCAGCTCATTAGCAAACTTCATTCCATCTGTACTTGAGCTTCCTTTCTGCCACGTAAGGTAATATATTCACAGGATTAAGACATGGCCATCTTGTGTGTGTGTGTGGGGGGGGGGGGGTGTAGTGGTGGGTGAGCATCATCCTGCCCCACCACCAGGAAGATGCATCTCAGCAGATCTTTTACCCTTTTTGGAATAAAAATGTTGCACCTTGTTGGTCAAATAAGTTTGTAAATATGATATATAGGTTTGCTCACTCATAGTTTGCATTGGGTGTGGGGGACAGGCTGTAAGCAGGCAGGGTCATTATACCCTAAGGCTTAGTTTTAAGACTAAGCCTTTCCCACCCTAAGTGACTTTGTATCAGAGATTTCCTTGTTTGTATATTGGATTAAAGGTTTTGATTTCTACACTATAAAATGGGGCAGACCGGGAGCTTGCTCTCTCTCAATTCCTGAGATTAGCATTAGAGGGGAGAGCAGAGAAAGGCCATGTGGAGGAGGCCAGGAGTAGTAGCCAAGATGGCAGAGCGCTGAAGGAGAAGCCAGTTTGTGCAGAGTTTGTGCAGAGAGAGGGAGATGGGGAACAGAGGTGAATGAGGCTGGTGAGGTAGAAAACTTTGCTTCTAGGAAACTCGGATAAGTCAGTGGCTTTGGGAGCCCTGAATGGAAAGGGAAGTGTTTTCCCACTATGTGTATTTCTTGCCCGCCAGGTGCAAGCTAGGATTAAAGCTAATGGCCCACCAGTTCTTGGCTCCATTGTTTCATTACCGTCTGTCTGAATCAAATGCAAACCTGCATGGGCCAGGCAGCTGTGATGGTGGCTACTGGCTTTACATTTGGCGTAGTCTGTGGCAGGATTTGATACAGTTCAGTATGGAGCCACCACCACCTTTGAGCGGTGGAATAGAGGACTGGCTGCTGTTATGGTTCCCCATGGCTATCCTTTGGGGGGCCATAGACTGGCTGACTTTTACAGCCATGAATGAGGAAACCAAGAGCTCTGGGGAAGAGGCTGTCCAGGACCTGCAAACCGAGCAGTGGAAGGAGCTGGAGCAAACGTGGGAGAAAGAGATGCCGACCCTTGAGCTGGAGCAAGCACTGGAGGAGGCTGACCAGGTTCACAAGATTCACCTGGAAATGGAGCAGCCACTGGAGAAGGAATCACAGGTTTGTGAGTTGCGGCTTGCCCTGGACGTTGTGGAGAGCCAGCAGTGGCGGGAGGCCGGGGCTGAGGCTGAGGCCAGAGCTGGGGCTGCAAGGTCTGCGGAGCAGAAGGCGGCGGTGGCCTGGGGCTCGAGCCTGGCAGCAGGAGCTGATGATTTCATTTCCTCTTTGGAGGATGAGCAGAATTGGGCTGGAGTTTCCAGAAGGTGAGAGGCCAGCAGCAAGGAGTATCTATTATACACCTGGTAGGTCTGCAATTTTGGGACATAGGGGTGAATGCCATCATGCTCTCTGGAGCAGAGATGGAAATGCTGACTGCCATTGCCACGTGGTCCTCTTTGGGACAGTGTAAGACCTGCCAGGATGGCAGGGATGGAGGGAGGTGGCTGAGGCCCCATGTGCATGGACTGATGCCTGGACTATGACTGGAGTGGACACTGGCTCCTTTGTTGGATGGACTTACGGATTTTGGACAATGTGAAATAACCTGATGGGGTTGGGGGACAGCTTTGCTGGAGGCCCTCTCCCTGCCCTGGGAAGCTTTTCCCATGGCTAGAAAGAAGTCTGAGGAAATTTTAAGCTTTTGGCAAATTGCTCAGAGACTGGTGAAATGTACCTTTATAATTTTTGAAATTGTATGATTTATCATGTTGTTGTAATTTGTGTAATGTGCCTAATTTCCTTGCACAGGGATGCCAGTGGTGTAGATTGTGGGTAGTAAAGTGAGCATAGGGGTGGATTGTTGGGCAGATAAAATATATTATGCTCACTTTGTTAAAGATGGCGCTGCCCATGTGGAAGCCAGTCACCCAGGTGATTGCTTGGGATGGGCATGATTGTATTAATGTGTGTTGGGGGAGGGCTTTCACGCCAAAAGTTTTTAAAAGAAAGAGAGATCATGTTGTTCCGGGGAAGAGTGATTACATTCTGAGGAGCCCATGCTAGAAGAGAGCAGAAAGAGGCCACATGGAGGAGAGGAGAGGCAGTCAAGGTGGCGGAGTGCTGAAAGAGAAGCAAGTTAGTGCAGAGTTTGTGTAGAGAGAAGGAGATGGGAAACAGAGGTGAATAAGGCTGATGAGGTAGAAACTCTTGATTCTAGGAGCTCAGATAAGTCAGTAGCTTTGTGAACACTGGGAAAGGCTGTGGCTACTGGCTTTACAATAGTGTAGAAATCAAAACCTTTAATCCAATATACAAACAAGGAAATCTCTGATGCAAAGTCACTTAGGGTGGGAAAGGCTTAGTCTTAAAACTAAGACTAAGACCCTGCCTGCTTACAGCCTGTCCCCCACATCCAATGCAAACTATGAGCGAGCAAACCTATATATTATATTTACAAACTTATTTGACCAACACTTCTCAAAAATTCATTTAGACTTGGTGTCTCTATGTAAACTGGCGGAAGTAAGTTACGGTACTTTACAACAGAACTACCTGAGTGTGAGCACCCTGCAAGGGAGTTAACAAGCCCCTGAGCACCTGCCAAAGGTGCAGGAAAAAGATGTGCCCCTGTCTGCTGTTCCCTTCGGGTCAGGTCTCCCCTCCAGGTTCTTGTCCCCTGATCTGTCTGGCTAAATTCTCAAACCCGAGGTTCCTCTCCCACAGTCCCTAAATTCCATTCATTGGTGGCCAAACCCAATCAGTTCTGTAACTGCAACATTCTGTCAGCCCCTGAGTGGTGTTTGTAGCTTACATTCCCACGCCCTAGGCACAGCATACCTAAAATCTAGAGAAGGATCTCAAAAACATAAGCCACGCTTCCAAACCTCATTGTTCCTCGGCTTCAGGTGGGACTCCCAGGCTGAAGGTACCAGGGAGGAGAGTGGCTTGAGGTCCCCTGCACAGCCCCCAGGGAAGCTTCCGGGGAACTTGGCCAACTCTGAGAAGATGAACCAGGGGAGAGGAGCTCACTGACTGAGAAACAGGATTAGAAATCATTTTCTAGAACAAAGACTAACAGGACCAATCTCAGCTGGCAGGCCCTGCAGGGACATCCTGATAGCACGCCCATTCATTCTCTGTGGAGCCCACCTCTGGGAAACTGGATTGGGTTCTGGAATAATGGTCCATAATTGAGATCTCCCATTACAGACACCTGTCCCTCCTGTAGTCTAAGTGCCTGCCACTCCATGCTTCTTCAGGGGTGTGCACTGCCCGGGGCCATCAGGGTGGAGGGCACGGGGAGGGCTCGGAACTGCCCAACCACTTCCACTGTGTCCAAACTAAATGGTTTAAGACAGCGAGTACACGTCCTGTGTGCTGGAAGGCCATGTCTGGCTTTCACAGTTCCCCCAAACCCTCAAAGCGCACATGACCTGGCTTGTCAAAGGCAGAACAAGTAGGAGGAAATCCCCATTCTCCTATTCCAGGTTAGGGAACTGAAGAGCAGAAATGTCGCGTTTAGTGTTTCAGCTTCTACAGAAAGAAGAGGAGATGGAAGGTGTGAAAACCAAGTCTGGAGTCTCCACTGTGCCCAGTGCAGGGGCTTTGGTCAAATAAGGTTGTAAATATGATATGTTTGCTCGCTTATAGTTTGCTTTGGGTGTGAGAGACAGGCTGTAAGCTGGCAAAGTCATTATAGCCTACGGCTTAGTTTTAAGACTAAGCCTTTCCCTCCCTTCTAATACTAAGGTCTTCTCAAAACTAAGCTTTTCCCCACACCCTTGACTGTTGCATGATAGGAGGTGGTGCACTCTTATGAGGAATCCCATTTATGCCTCAGGTAAGTGGCTTTGTATCAAAGACTTCCTTATTTGTATATTGGCTTAAAGGCTTTAATTTTCTACACCAGGGGTTGGGAACCTTTTTGGCTGAGAGAGCCATGAATGCCACATATTTTAAAATGTAATTCCGCGAGAGCCATACAATGACCCATATACGTTACACATTATTCAATAAAAATTTGGTGTTTTCCCAGAGGACAGCTGTGATTGGCTCCAGCCACCCGCAACCATGAACATGAGTGGTAGGAAATGAATGGATTGTAATATATGAGAATGTTTTATATTTTTAATGTTATTATTTCTTTTATTAAAGATTTGTCTGTGAGCCAGATGCAGCCATCAAAAGAGCCACATCTAGCTCATGAGCCATAGGTTCCCGACCCCTGTTCTATACAATAAAATGGGGCAGACCAGGGGCTTGCTCTTTCTCTCAGTTCCTGCTATCAGCATTGCAGAGGAGAGGCAGCCAAGATGGCAGAGTGCTGAAAGAGAAGCTAGTTTGTGCAGAGTTTGTGTAGAGAGAAGGAGATGGGGAACAGAGGTGAATAAGGCTGGTGAGGTAGAAACCTTTGATTCTAGGAAACTCAAATAAGTCAGTGGCTTTGGGAGCCCTGAATGGAAAGGGAAGTGTTTTCCCACTGTGTATATTTCTTGCCCGCTGGGTGTGAGCTAGGATTAAAGGTAATGGCTCACCAGTTCTGGGCTTCATTGTTTCATTACCATTTGTTCAAATCAAATGCAAACCTGCATGAGCCAGGCGGCTGTGATGGTGGCTGTGGCTACTGACTTTACAGGGGGCCACGGTTCACAGAGTGCAGGGAACATGGCTCACACAGTGTGGGGGACATTGCTTACATGGCACAGGTGAATGGTTGGGTGTGCTGTGGGGCCTTCAGTACCCAGGGCCCTGGTCACCTTCAGCTTCTATGCTCTGCCTTGCTGGCCAAGTGGAGGCTAATTGATGTATGTTTATAGTAGCTGAATGAAGACCCATGTGTCATTTTTCCCAGGGAACTTTGGAGCCACCTGGCAGGATCCATTCATGTCCTGGGGGAAGTGGTGGGTGGACATGGATGTAGGCACACACAGCAAACTGACCCTCGTGGGCTCATGCTAAAGGGACAACACAGCCACACAGGAATTACATGTGTAGTGTGCGTGTCACAGCCCGTGGGTGAGAAGCTTCCCTTCCTGGGCAGCAGCCTTATGTGAGAAAGATCCTTGCTGGTTCGGAGAAGCAATATTTTTGTGGGTCTTGGGGAGCCCAAGTAGCATAGTCACATCAGCCCCCGCCCCCTGCCCCAAGGTCTGCCTGGCCAGGTCGTAGCACCAAGTTCTTGCCCGCAGACTCCTGGGTCCCTCATTCTGGTCCTCCTCGAGCAAGGCATTGGTTTCCCCTTCTGTGTTCATCAACATGAGCTCAGTGCTGAGCAAGCCTCCTTCTGGGTCCAGGGCGGGGGTGGGGAGCTCACTGTAGAGCTGCAGCATGGCTCCAGCCACAGGGGCATCTGAGAGGTGGTGGGCTCTCTGTGACCCTCTGTGACTCTGCCTCCTCAAGCTGGGCTGCCTGCTCCGACAGGCAGGATACCACCTCCCAGAGATAAAAACTGTATGCACAGAGGGAGGGTCGTGAGTGCACAGAGTGTGTAACAACTGCCTGGTGCCATCTTGTAACTTAGAAAAGCATTGTTCTTGCTGGTGGCCCGTGACCACCCACCGTATGGTTTAGCTATTCACCTAGTGTAAAAGGGGAGCCTGTTTTGTGAGGCGTGTGGCTTTCACCTGACCCGCCCTCACCACCAGCGAAAGCAGCTGTGCTGTGTGTGTAAGCATCTCCCATTAAAGCTCCTGTAAATCTGGATAAGGCTGCATGTCAGCTCTTCAGAACTGATCCTGAGGTTACCCTCTGGGGGCTTTCCAACAGGGGACACGAGTGTCACCCTGCCTGAACCAGGACAGTGCTCATCAGTGGGTTCTCAGAGCATGACCCAGCCAGAGTCCAGAGAGAAAACTCTGTAAAATGTGCACGTGCCTCTCAGCTCACATTCCACACTGGGAAATGTGCTAATGGGTCAGAAAGTCAAGTGGATCTCTGACTTCTTATTGCATGCCAACTGTTTTATATGTATATTAATCATGTCAGGCCTTGAGAACCAGCATGTGGCTGTGACTCACGAGAGAAATGAAACACGTGAGGTGAGCTCTGCATTTCCCCCAGATTTGAAAACGTTGCTCTTGGAGGCTGGCCCACACAGAGTGAGGGTCCCGCCCTTGTGGTTGAATCCAGAGCAGTGGGCCTCACCAGCATGTGTGATGGCCCCGGTCAGGCGAGCAGGCTCGTCCAGTCTGTTGAGAAGCCTGCAGGGCAGAGCTGAGGGTGCCTGGTGCAGAAACCACCCCTTCCTCATGTGGGAGCCCAGCCAGCCCTCCTGGAGACCTGACCTGCAGTTGGGATTCAGCCAGCTGGACCCCACAGCTGTGTGAGCCCCTTCTAGCAACTAAAGCATCTCACACATGTGTCTCCTCCCATTCCGCTTCTCCAGTGGACCCTGGTGGACTGTGGGAGAATTCCCTCTGGCCCTCTGGCCCTTGTGCCCAGGGCCCTCAAGTGTTCACAAACAGAAGTGACCCATCATCCCCCCAGCCCATACCTCTCACTCTGATGATACATCTCTCCCATCCAAGTACTAACTAGGCGCAACCCTGCTTAGCTTCCGAGATCAGACGAGATCGGGTGCATTTGGGGTGGTATGGCTGTAGACTGATGATACATCTCTGTCCTTCGAGCTGCCCGTCCAGAAGCCTGGGGACCATACCTGCTCTGCCATCACCATCTGTCTGTCCCAGATGGAGGCTGTCATTCCTTACCAATCAAATAGAAAGCCAGAGTGCTGGCTGATTGGCTCAGTGGATAGGGTGTTGACCCAGTGTGCGGATGTCCTGGGTTCAATTCCCAGTCAGGGCACACAGGAGAAGCAGCCATCTGCTTCTCTCCCTTCCCTCTCTCTCTTCTCTCCTCTTCCCCTCTTCCCCTCCCATAGCCAGTGGCTTGGTTGGTCCAAGCATCATTCTCAGACACTGAGGATAGTCCAACTGATTCAAGCATCAGCCCCAGATGGGGGTTGCCAGGTGGATCCTGGTTAGGGTGCATAAAAAAGTCTGTCTACCTCCCTTCCTCTCACTTAAAAAAAAAGAAGAAAAACAACAACAACAAAAAAAAAACACACAAAAATGAAAAGCTGGATAGCTCTCAATCCACTGAGTCCCTCACTCCCCGTTACACCCTGACCTGTGCATCGCCTGCACGATGCACTTGCCACCCAGGTAATCCTTTCAAATGCCAAACGTGATGTAGCTGCTGTCCTGCTTCGAGCCAGATCGCATCAGGAGGAACAGAAGTCTTCAC
The DNA here is from genome assembly GCF_036850995.1 of Saccopteryx leptura. Lineage (NCBI taxonomy): Eukaryota > Metazoa > Chordata > Mammalia > Chiroptera > Emballonuridae > Saccopteryx > Saccopteryx leptura. The sequence goes on from NC_089503.1 coordinate 318,501,226, forward strand.
GTCAGCCGTGTCACTCCATGTTGGCTTTGTCATGCTGTGGGGCCATCTAAAGCTCTCAGCATCTCTCAGAGGCATGCATTTGTCACTCACGCCTTTCACAGGTGTCAAGAGACCCAGCCTGACAAAGTCTCCATCACAGCATTGCTGCCACCATCAGAGAGCCAGGATGGCAGGGAGCTGGGGGTGGGGGGTTTGTGCTGACTCCCACAGTGTCTGTGCTGAAGGACAAAGCATGTCCCACGGACATGCCGGAGGTCCCATCCCCAGGCCAAGGACCTCTGCCCTCTCCGAGCGGGTGGCTCAGAGACGTTGTCAATCATTCAATTGTCCTTATTCATGAACGCAAGAGCACTAGCAGGGTCAACAGGGCTTTGTGGGAATTCAGGGTGGACCCTGGGAACCCCTGTGAGATCCACTGGTGTGAGCACAGGTGCAAGGATGATAGACCACATTGTCTAAATCCTTCGTCAGTTGATGGACATTTGAGCCGCTCCCACTCAGGATGTTATGAACGGTGCTGCTATGAATTCATGGGCAGATTTAAGTGAAGGTGAGTTCTGCTGTCTCTTGGGAATGAAATTACTGGGTCATATGGTGGCTCTATGCTTATGACGAGTATCCTAATGCTTCTTCTCACAGAGGAGGTGACAGGTGACAGGAATGAGGCTGCAGTTGGCACCAGTAAGCTCGCCTGGCGCTTATTGGGTAGAAGAGGGGCTTGTTTCTGTGCTTTGCCTAGTGGTCTTGTTTTTTGGCTGTGCTCAGACAGGGTTTTGACATATTGTCCCCTTTGGTCGCACTCCTCCTGGACACAGAGCGAACTTGACTGCCACTGGTCTTCTTGGAGGCTGTTTTGTGTCCAGCAGGGGCACACAGTGGCTTCACTGTGAGTGACATACCAACCCAGGTGTGGAGCTGGTCTCCCTCATTGCAGTGCCTGCTCTGTCCCCAGCGCAGGAGTGACATACCAACCCAGGTGTGGAGCTGGTCTCCCTCATTGCAGTGCCTGCTCTGTCCCCAGCGCAGGGTGTGAGTAGGGGCTCTGGTCTGGCTGCAGCTGCTGAGAGCACTGCCTGGGGCACTTTGGGGCAGAACAGGGAACTATGGCTCTCAAGGACCTGTGTCTCCAGGCCCTGCTCCGCCGGCCCAGATCTGGGTCCCACTGGGCCTGGAACCCCAGTCCTCTGTGAAGTCGTCAGGGTCTTTGGTGAGACAGAGGATGGGGTGAACTGAATCAGGACACTGGAAGCCCACCTGTGGCCAGGTAGGCTGCAAGACATGGCCACTTCCCCAACACACTCGTGTTTCTGTTGCTGGAAGGCTCATAAATTCACATCTGTTAAAATGCCTCCCAGCTCTAAGTAAACAGGACTTATCCCCAAATGTGGGTTGGGGCTGACTCTGCTCCACTTAGGATAAAAGGCCTGTAGCTTTCTCAGAAGTTCAGAATGGCATTTCAGGTGAATTATAACGAGAATTTTTTTTTTTTCTTTTCTATTTAAAAAAAAAGGAAAAGAAAAGGAAGAAAGCTTCCCCAGCAGCATGTTTGCCTTCTCTAAACTGGAGAGGAGATGCACACAAACAGCACAGTATCCCAGTTTTCTCTGAACAGTCTCTGCGCCTCCCACTGTGCGTGACAATGCTTCAGTGCTTAAAAACTACAATTCAGCATGCGTGCACCGTGCACCTACTATGAGCCCAATCAGCTCTGCGTCCTGGGAAAGGTGGTGTTGTGTGTTGTTTTTTATTAAGAAAAATAAAATAGCTGAAGTATACGTAGCAATGTTGTTGGAAGGCAATAGGAACCCCTCACACATGTGGGGACTGTCGCCTTCCAAGGTCCTTCCCTTCTGCTGTGGGAGTGCCCACAGCTAACTGTTCCAGCTGCTTCCTTCCCCACCAGGGGTTGGAGCTACTGACCTCGGATTGATGCTTTATCTTTCTAATTAAGATAGTGTATTTATTATACTTTAAGGGAGCAGCCCCAGATACTCTAAATTATTGGCATATTTTCATGAAAACAGCATCCTTTTTCTGATGTTCCATGGGTTCTCTCTAAGGATGTTGAAGTGATAACCCTTGTTTGTTATTTTTCCCTTCGTTTCATCTTTCTTTTCAGTTAACATTTTTTTATTTGAATTTACTGTGTTTACATAGATTCTAGTGTCGCCCCCAATGCATCCCCCTTTTCTCTGTAGTCCCCTCAGCAACTCCCTTGACCCCTTCCCCACAGCGCCCGCCCCTCTTCCCTTCAGGTTTATCCCATCCTATCATCCCCTTTCCCTCTGTCCTCTTTTCCTCTGGTCCCTTTGATCCCTCCTCTGTGTCAATTCTGTTCCTCAGTTCTCATTGTTCCTTGAATTCCTCAAATGAGTGAGGTCATATGATATTTTTCTTTCTCTGCTTGTCTTATTTCACTTAACATACTTCCAGGTCCATCCATGTTGTTGCAAAAGGTAAGATTTCCTTCCTTTTCATGGCCCCATAGTATTCCATTGTATATATGTACCATGGCTTTTTAATCCACTCGTCCACTGACAAACACTTGGGCTGTTTCCAGATCTTCACTATTGTGAACAATGCTGCCATGAACCTGGGGGTGCGTTTCTCCTTTTGAATCAGTGATATGGTATCCTTAAGATATATTCCTAAAAGTGGAATGGCTGGGTCAAAAGGCAGTTCGATTTTTAATTTTTTGAGGAATCTCCATACTGTTTTCCACAGTGGCTGCACCAGTCTGCATTCCCACCAGCAGTGCAGGAGGGTTCCCTTTTCTCCACATCCTCGCCAGCACTTATTCTGTGTTGTTTTGTTGATAAGTGCCATTCTGACTGGTGTGAGGTGGTATCTCATTGTGATTTTAATTTGCATTTCTCTAATGATTAGTGATGTTGGACATTTTTTCATCTGCCTATTGGCCATCTGTATGTCCTCTTTGGAGAAGTGTCTATTCATTTCTTTTGCCCATGTTTTGATTGGATTGTTTATCTTCTTGGTGTTGAGTTTTACAAGTTCTTTATAAATTTTGGTTTATTACCCCTGATCAGACATTGTCAAATATGTTCTCTTATTGTGTGGTTTGTCATTTTATTTAGTTCATATTGTCTTTAGCTGTGCAAAAGCTTTTTAGTTTGATATAGTCCCATTTGTTTATTCTGTCCTTTATTTCACTTGCCCATGGAGATAAATTAGCAAATATGTTGCTGTGAGTGATGTTGAAGAGCTTACTGTCTATGTTTTCCTCTAAGATGCTTATGGTTTCATGACTTACATTTAAGTCTTTTATCCATTTTGAGTTTATTTTTGTGAATGATGTAAGTTGGTGGTCTAGTTTCATATTTTTGCAGGTAGCTGTCCAATTTTCCCAACACCATTTGTCAAAGAGACTGTCTTTACTACATTGTATGCTATTATCTCCTTTGTCAAATATCAATTGTCCATAAAGGTGTGGGTTTATTTCTGGGTTCTCTGTTCTGTTCCATTGATCTATATGCCTGTTCTTATGGCAATACCAAGCTGTTTTGAGTACAATGGACTTGTAGTATAGCTTGATATCAGGAAGTATGATACCACCCACTTTATTCTTCTTTTTCAAGATTGCTGAGGCTATTCGTGTTCTTTTTTGGTTCCATATAAATTTTTGGAATATGTGATCTATATCTTTGAAGCATGTCATTGGTATTTTAATTGGTATTGAACTGAATTTATAAATTGCTTTGGGTAATATAGACATTTTAATGATATTTACTCTTCCTATCCATGACTATGTTCTGTGCTTCCACTTGTTTGTATCTTCCTTGATTTCTTTTATCAATGTTTGATAATTTTCTGAGTACAAGTCTTTAATCTCCTTGGTTAAATTTACTCCTAGATACTTTGTTGTTTTTGTTTATTGCAATAGTGAAGGGGATTGTTTCTTTAATTTATATTTTTGACAGTTCATTGTTGGTGTATAAAAATGCCTCTGATTTCTGAGTATTAATTTTATATCCTGCCACCTTGCTGAATTCATTTATCAGGTCCAGTAGTTTTTTGACTGACACTTTAGGGTTTTTATGTACAGTATCATATCATCTGCAAATAATGATAGCTTTACTTCTTCTTTTCCAACTTGAATGCATTTTATTTCTTCTTCTTGTCTGATTACTGTGGCTAGGACTTCCAGAACTATGTTGAAAGAGTGGTGAAAGGGGGCACCCCTGCCTTATTCCTGATCGTAAGGGGATTGCCTTTAATTTTTGCCCATTGAGTATGATGTTGGCTGTGGGTTTGTCATAGATGGCTTTTATCATGTTGAGGTATGTTCCCTGTATTCCCACTTTGCTGAGAGTTTTGATCATGAATGGGTGCTGGATTTTATCAAATGCTTTTTCTGCATCTATTGAAATTATCATGTGGTTTTTCTCCTTCTTTTTGTTCATGTGATGAATCACGTTGATTGATTTGCGAATATTGTACCAGCCTTGCCTCCCCAGAATAAATCCCACTTGATCAGGATGTAATTTTTTTCATGTATTGCTGGATGCGGTTTGCTAACATTTTGTTGAGGATTTTAGCATCTAAATTCATCAGGGATATTGGCCTATAATTTTCTTTCTTTGTGTTTTCTTTGCCTGGTTTTGGAATCAGAATTATGCTTGCCTCATCAAAGGAGCTTGGAAGTCTTCCTTCCTCTTGAATTTTTTAAAATAGCTTGAGAAGGATAGGCATTAGTTCTTCTTTGAATATTTAGTAGAATTCACCTGTGAAGCCATCAGGCCCAGGGCTTTTGTTTGTTGGGAGTTTTTTGATAACTGTTTCAATCTCATTTGTTGTAATTAGTCTGTTTAGGTTTCTGATTCTTCCAGATTGATTTTTGAAAGATTGTATGTTTCAAGGAATTTGTCCATTTCACCTAGGTTATCTAATTTTTTGGCATACAGTTCTTCATAGTATTTTCTTACAATATTTTGTATTTCTGTTGTGTCCGTTGTTATTTCTCCACTCTCATTTCTAATTTTATTTATTTGAGTCCTCTCTCTATTTCTTCTTAGTTAGTCTGGTTAGACAATCATCAATCTTGTTAACCTTTTCAAAGAACCAGCTCTTAGTTTCATTGATCCTTTGTATTGTTCTTTTAGCATCTATGTCATTTGCTTCTGCTCTAATCTTTATTATTTCCTTCCTTCTACTACCTCAGGGCTTTACTTGCTGTTCTTTTTCTAGTTCTTTTAGATGCATGTTTCAGTTGTTTATTTGAGCTTTTTCTAGCTTCTTAAGGTCTGCCTGTAATGCTATGAATTTCCCTCTCAGTACTGCTTTTGCTGTGTCCCATAAATTTTGAGTTGTTGTATGCTCATTATCATTCGTTTCTAAGAATTTTTTTATTTCTTCTTTGATCTCACTGTTAACCTATTCATTATTTAATAACATGCTATTTAGTTTCCAAGCATTTGAGTATTTTTTCAGTTTTTTTGTTGTAGTTCATTTCTAGTTTCATGCCATTGTGATCAGAGAAGATGCTTGATATAATTTCAATCTTCTCAAATTTGTTGAGACCGCTTTTGTGCCCTAACATGTGATCTATCCTAGAGAATGTACCATAAGTACTTGAAAATAAGCATGTATAAGCATGTATATTCTGCTGCTTTAGGGTGAAAGGTTCTGAAGATATTTATTAAATCCAGTTGATCTAGTGTATCCTTTAAGTCTGCTGTTTCTTTGTTAATTTTCTCTCTTGAGGATCTATCCAGTGATGTTAGTGGGGTATTGAAATCTTCTACTATTATAGTATTGCTGTTGATCTCACCCTTTATATCCATCAAAGTCTGCTTTATATATTTAGGTGCTCCTATATTAGGTGTATAGATATTTATAATGGTTATGTCTTCTTGTTTGATTGCTCCCTTTATCATTATGTAGTGACTTTCTTTATCTCTTACTATAGCTTTTGTTTTAAAGTCTATTTTCTCAGATATAAGTATTGCTACCCTAGCTTTTTTTTTATTTCCATTTCCATGAAATATTTTTTCCAAACTTTTACTTTCAGTCTATGTGTATCTTTTGTTTTGAAGAGTGACTCTTGTAGACAGCATATGTATGGGTCCTTATTCATGTTTTTTTATCCATGCATCTACCTCATGTCTTTTGATTGGATCACTTAATCCATTTACATTTAAGGTTATTAATAATATGTAGTTGTTTATTGCCATTTCGTTCTTTAAAGCTTCATTTCTCTTTTACTATATTCTTTTCCCCCTTTGTTCTTTTTACAACAGGCCCCTTAACATTTCTTGCAACATTGGTTTGGTTGTAATAAATTTCTTGAGTTTTTTGTTTTGTTTTTTATTTTGTCTGGGAAGCTTTTTATTTCTCCTTCAGTTTTAAATGATGACTTTGCTGGATAAAGAAGTCTTGGTTTTAGGCTCTTGTTATGCATTACTTTGAATATTTCTTGCCATTCCCTCTGGCCTCAAGTGTTTTTGTTGCGAAGTCGGATGTCATCCTTATTGGGGCTCCTTTGTAGGTGACTTTTTTTTTCTAGCAGCTTTTAATATTTTCTCTTTATTTCTTAGCTTTGGTATTTTAATTATGATGTGTCTTTGTGTAGATTTCTTTGGGTTTCTCTTTAATGGAATTCTCTGTGCTTTCTGAACTTGTGTGACTTTTTCCTGCAACAATTTAGGAAAGTTTTAGCTATGATTTCTTCAAACAAGGTTTCTATCCCTTGTTCTTTCTCTTCTTTTTCAGGAACCCCTATGGTGCAGATGTTGTTTCTCTTTTTGTTGTCACAGAGCTCTCTTAGAGTTTTTTCAGACTTTTTGAGCCTCTTTTCTTTTTCTGCTCCACTTCCATGTTTTTGTTTATCTTGTCTTCTAAATTGCTGATTCGATCTTCTACTTCATCCAGCCTGATTTTAATTGCTTGTAGTGTAGTCTTCATTTATGATATTGTATTTGTCATTTCTGACTTGTTCTTCTTTATTATTTCAATGTCCTTTTTGATGCTTGTTACCTCTTTATTTATGTGCTCATTGTTTCCATCCATTGTTGCTCTAAGATCTTTGAGAATTCTAATAATCATTATTTTAAACTCTACATCCAGTAGTTTGGTTATTTCCTTCTCACTCAGTTATTTTTCTGGGGGTTTCTCTTGTTGATTCATTTGGATTGTACTTCTCTGTCTTCCCATTTTATCTGTGTATACACTCCTCATTTGGGTATGTTGTTTGTGAAGCTAGCTGTTGTGGACCATAGATGGCAAAAAGCCATTGTAGATTCAAGGCTTAGCAAAAGGCTAGGTTCTCCCCCCTCCATCTCCATATTTGGCTATGATGATGAGTATTTGAACCTACTTCACTTGCTTCCTTAGGATGCTGGAAGCAATTTACATCTCCTTCCTCTGACTCTTTGTTTGTTTTCAGATGTTGTAGATTTCACTAATGTATCCTGTTTTTGCCTTGGGAGAGTTCCTGTCTTAGCCTTGGATGTGCAACTTTGTATCAAGGTCCTTGATTTGCATATGGCTATATAATAAAGCAAACTGGGGCTATGGGGCACTCAGATACTGCCAGGCATTTTGAAGAGTCCTCCCGGTCCCATCATTTTTGTTTTGATAAGTGTGCTTCCTTAATTCCGCACCATTATTAGGAGCCGCACTGGTCCTCAGCAAGTGGTGCCCAAACAGAGGACTTGAATATGAGTATGAGGAAACTAAAACTGAAGGAAGGTGACGGAACTCCCCAAAGTGAAGTGCGCACAGTGAGTAAAGAAAGTTTTTGGGGAAAGTGTAGTCAGGAGTAAAATATTATGGGACAGATAGGGTAAAAAATAAGGGACCTTTATGTAGAAATGTTTCTGTATGAAGACAAATCGTTGTCTGAAGAGTATCAGGGTGAGCTGGAAACAGGGATGTGAATACGAGGATAACTTGGAGTCTGAGGATGACAGGGGGGATAAAAAAATCCACGGCTATGGCTGCCTTAGCCACAGGACCTCCACTGCCCTCAACTCCTTCCTACATTCAACCCTCTGCTCCTCCGTTCCCTTATTGGGCTGATTGCAGAGTCTGTAGCTCAAAATCTGGGAAATCCCCTCCCCAAAAATCTATAGACCAGGCTCAAAATGTAGGGGAAACAATAAATGATGGCTTTACCAGTTTTTCTGTTGCAGAAATACAGGATGATACAGGGAGACTAGTGCGAGAACATGAACCTGTACCTTTTAGAACTCTAAAAGAGCTTAAACTTGCTTGTGTTGAGTATGGGCCTACTGCCCCTTTTTCACTTGGTTTATTAGATAGTATTACTGCAAAGGCTCTTCCCCCAAATGACTGGAAGGCGATTGCTTGTGCTTGTCTCTTCAGGGGATGATTATTTGCTGTGGAAGTTGGACTTTCTTGAGTATGGATATGAGACTCAGGTATTAGGAATATTACAGATTTCCCTGTCATGATTTGATTTTCTTTAATGTTTTAACTATGATCTTCTGAATTATCATTTTGTTTCTTTCTTATTCTTTGTCTGGAAATTGAGGCAGGGGACCTGTGTTGTATCTGATTATAGAAAATATCCCAGCAGCTGCCGAGAGCAAATTTTCTCAGGGAGATTTTGTTTAGTCACATCCTTCAGTCCCTCTGTCTGAAAATGCCCTGACTAATATCAGGCAGGTATCTTTCTAATCTAGATGTGCTCTGAAATCCCAAATTTCTCTCTGGCTCATCTGATTCTTGTTTCTGTTTAGTCTTTGTTTAATGTTGTCAAAATGTGTCTGTTTTTAAGGCCTGAATTAAGGTTTTTTGCATGCAAAAATGGGAAATTCTGGCTCTAATATTTAGAAAAAATAAAATGTTTTTAGAATTTGTAAGGAGCGCTCATTTAAATTTAAATAGAATAGAATGTAGATCCTTAAGACTTACTAATTTGGTTAGTGCACTGTGAGGTGTGTTCAGAGTTAGGAGCCATATAGCAACTAAAGTATTAGGATTGATCAAAGTGATATGTTATACTTGTGTTTTTTGTGTGTAAATTGTCCTGTTTATGTGTAAGGTTATACTCAGGCAAAACAAAGAAATTGAGCAAAATTAAGCAGGGCCCTAATAAGTCATCTCAAGAATTTGCCTCACGGCTAATTCAGGCAGTTAGAAGAATAGTATAAAGATGCTAATTCTGCTTCTCAGGCCACATCTGCAAAAGGGGCCCCAAGAATATTGGTGATTTGGCTCCTCTGATTTTGCCAATTGGATTTTAAAAATAGGTCATAAATGCCCTGAAATGGAACTAACAATACAAGGGCATAAATTTAAAGGGCTTTTAGATACTGGAGCTGATGTCTCTGTTATTGCTAAGCTACATTGGCCTCTTTCCTGGCCCACTCATGCAACATCCACAGAATTACAAGGTACAGGGCAGAGTAAATCCCCTCAACAAAGTTCTAGTTTTTTACAATGGGAAGATAAAGAAGGCCATTCTGGATTTATTCAGCCTTATGTGCTCTCTGGATTGCCAGTTAATTTGTGGGGTAGAGATGTTTTGAAAAATATGGGAGCATTGCTTGTCAGTCCTAATAGTTTAGCCAGTACTCAAATGCTTGATCAGGGATTTTTTGCCCACTAAGGGGTTAGGAAAAGAACAGCGAGGAATTCTCGCCCCCATAAAAGTAGAATCCAATACCAGAAGGTGTGGATTAGGATATGTAAAGCCAGTGGCCATGGCCATCGTGGCCATTCACATGCAGGTTCGCATTGGATTCGGACAGTCGGTAAAGAAACAATGGAGCCAAAAACTGGTGGGCCACCATCTTTAATTCTAGCTTGCACCTGGTGGGCAAGTAAAAAATACACACTGGGCTCCAAAACCCACTCACATTCAGTGCTCACAAAGCTACTGACTTATCCGAGTTTTCTAGAATCAAAGGTTTCTAGCTCACCAGACTTATTCACCTCTGTTCCCCATCTCTTTCCTTCTCCCTGCACAAACTCTGCACCAACTGACTTCTCACTCAACACTCTGCCATCTTGACTGTTTCTCCTGGCCTCTTCCACATGGCCTTTCTCTGCTCTCTGCTCTCTAATGCTAATCTCAGGAACCAAGAGCACAAACTCCCATTCTGCCCCCATTTTATAGTGTAGATTCAAAACCTTTAATCCAATATACAAAATAGGGAAGTCTCTAATAAAAAGTCACTTCTCTGAGGCATGATTGGATTGTACGACCCCACATCAAAAAGGGTGGGAAAGGTTTAATCCCAAAACCAAGCCCCAGGCTACAAGGATCCTGCCTGCCCACAGCCTGCTCCTAACACACATTAATATCACCTGGGCGATGGCCTCCTCGTGGGAAGCACCATCTTTAACAAAGTGAGCATAATATATTTTATCTGCCCAACAGGATATCAAAATTTAGCATAGATAGAATTACTGGACCTGAAGATGGCAGTGGAGTAGGCAGACAAACAGACTCTCAGCTCACACCACTGAACTGGATTATAAACTAATTTATGAACAATCAGCATGAAAAACCAAATCTGGACTACAGGAATAGCTTTCAAAAACCAAGGAGTGAAGAAGAAGCCACAACAAACCTGGTAGGGAGCTCCTGAATCTCCGCTGCTTACAAGAACGGGGGGGGGGGGGATGAGGCTGGGCTCTCACTCCAATGAAAAGAGCAGTAAATACTGCTCACAGCCACTTGCCTGGTGACCAGGGAACAAGGTGTGTTGAAAGGGCCCGCTTGTCTTCCAAAAAGAAAGGAGAGAGAGAGAGAGAGATGGATGGTGAGGGGGAGAGGAATATAGGTGATGACATGAAAAGCTGACTCATTCAGTGCTGGAGGTGGCCATAACTGGGGGAGGGCCTGATCCTTCCACAAAGCAAAATACAAAAGTACTTCCAGATCACAGAGATACAGACATCTCTCCAGCTCCAATCAGTGCAACAAGACACAGCTGAAAACAAGAAGTGAGGAGAAGGGGCAGTAATTCAGGTCTCCATGGAGATCTGAGATAAACCTCCCCCTACTGAAGCTGAGAAAGCAATCCGCCCCCAGAGAGATTAACTGGCAGAAGAGGGCTTCAGAGCCTCAGGTCACACCTACGGCATTCCTGTATACAGTTTCAAATAAGCCCCCTGCTGAGAACAGCAAACAAGACAATCACCTGTTAAGAAAACAAATAAATCAAGACTTCAAAGCAGCCCAAATCCTAAAGTGGATTACAAATAATAGCTGATGCCAACACAAGAAGACCTAGAAACAACACAAGTAAAAACTGGAGGCAGATAACACCAAGCCTAGACTCAACCAGCTCTACAAAGAAAATACCCAAACACCCAGACACAATGAGAAGACAAAGAAGTGCAATCCAAATAAAACCCCAAGAGAAACCTTCAAGAGATGAACTGAGTGATATGGAAATAATCAAACTGCCGGATGCGGAGTTTAAAATAATGATTGTAAGGATGCTTAGGGATCTTAGAACAACAATGGATTATTATCACAAACACCTAAATAAAGAAATAGCAAGTATAAAAAAAGATATTGAAATATTAAAAAAGAATCAGTCGGAGATGACAAACACAATATCAGAAATGAAGACCACAATGGAAGGAATTAAAAACAGGATGCATAGAGCTGAGGATCGAATCAGCAAGTTGGAGGACAACTGGAATGAAGGTATAAAAGCAGAGAAGAAAAAAGAAAAGACTCAAAAAGTCTGAGGAAACTCTAAGAGAGCTCTCTGACAACATAAAGAGAAATAACATCCGCATCATAGGGGTTCCTGAAGAAGAAGAGAAAGAACAAGGGATAGAGGCTTTGTTCAATCATATCATAGCTGAAAACTTCCCTAAATTAATGCAAGAGAAACTCTCACAAATTCAAGAAGCACAGAGAACTCCAATAAAAAGAAACCCAAAGAAACCTACACCAAGACACATCATAATTAAAATACCAAAGCTAAATGATAAAGAGAAAATATTAAAAGCTGCGAGAGAAAAAAACGCTATTAACTATAAGGGAGCCCCCATAAGGAAGAAATCAGACTTTTCATCAGAAACACTTGAAGCCAGAAGGGAATGGCAAGAAATATTCAAAGTAATGTAGAACAAGAACCTACAACCAAGACTACTTCATCCAGCAAGGCTATCATTTAAAATCGAAGGAGAAATAAAAAGTTTTCCAGACAAAAAAACCCAAGGAATTTATTACAACCAAACCAATGCTGCAGGAAATGTTAAAGGGCATGGTGTAAACAGATCAAAGTGGGAAAAGATTATAGCAAAAGAGGAATACAGCTTTAAAGAATAAAATGTCAATAAACAACTACATATCAATAATAACCTTAAATGTAAATGGATTAAATGATCCAGTCAAAAGACATAGAGTAGCTGCACAGATAAGAAAACAAGACCCATACATATGCTGTCTACAAGAGACACACCTTAAAACAAAAGATGCACATAGGTTGAAGGTAAAAGGATGGAAAAAAACATTTCATGCAAATGAAAATGAAAATAAAAGCTGGGGTAGCAATACTTATATCAGACAAAATGGACTTTAAAACAAAGAATATAGTAAGACATAAAAAAGGCCACTACATAATGATAAAGGGAGCAATCCAACAGGAAGATATAACTATTATAAATATCTATGCACTTAATATAGGAGCACCTAAATATATAAAGCAGACATTGATGGATATAAAGAGCGATATCAACAGCAACACTATAATAGTAGGGGAGTTTAATACCCCACTAACATCACTAGATAGATCCTCAAGAGAGAAAATTAACAAAGAAACAGCAGACTTAAAGGACACATTAGATCATCTGGATTTAATAGATATCTACAGCACTTTTCACCCTAAAGCAGCAGAACATACATTCTTTTCAAGTGCTCATGGTACATTCTCTAGGATAGACCACACATTAGGGCACAAAAGTGGTCTCAACAAATTTAAGAAGATTGAAATCATATCAAGCACTTTCTCTGATCACAATAGCATTAAACTAGAAATCAACCACAACAGAAAAGCTCAAAAATTCTCAAACACATGGAAACTAAATAGCAGGTTGTTAAATAATGAATGGATTAAGAATGAGATCAAAGAAGAAATAAAAAAATTCCTAGAAACTAATGATAATGAGCATACAACTTAAAATTTATGGGACACAGCAAAAGCAGTACTGAGAGGGAAATTCATAGCACTACAGGCACACTTTAAGAAGCTAGAAAAAGCTCAAATACACAACTTAACCCTGCATCTAAAAGAACTAGAAAAAGAACAGCAAGTAAAGCCAAAATGTAGTAGAAGGAAGGAAATAATAAAGATCAGAACAAAAATAAATGACATAGAGACTAAAGAAACAATACAAAGGATCAATGAAACTAGGAGCTGTTTTTTTGAAAAGGTAAACAAGATTGATGAACCTTTAACTTGACTCACCAAGAAAAAGAGAGAGAGGACTCAAATAAATAAAATTAGAAATGAGAGGGGAGAAATAACAACTGACACAACAGAAATACAAAGGATTGTAAAAAATACTTTGAAGAACTATATGCCAAAAAACTAGACAACTTAGATGAAATGGACAAATTCCTTGAAACATACAATCTTCCAAAAATCAATCTGGAAGAATCAGAAAACCTAAACAGACCGATTACACCAAATAAGATCAAAACAGTTATCAAAAAACTCCCAACAAAGAAAAAGTCCTGGGCCAGATGGCTTCACAAGTGAATTCTACCAAATATTTAAAGAAGAAGTAACTCCTATTCTTTTCAAGCTATTTCAAAAAATTCAAGAGGAAGGAAGACTTCCAAGCTCCTTTGATAAAAGGCGAATATAATTCTGATTCCAAAACCAGGTGAAGACAACACAAAGAAAGAAAATTATAGGCCAATATCCCTAATGAATTTAGATGCTAAAATCCTCAACAAAATATTAGCAAACTGGATCCAGCAATATATGAATAAAATCATACACCATGATCAAGTGGGATTTATTCTTGAGAGGCAAGGCTGGTACAATATTCGCAAATCAATCAATGTGATTCATCACATAAACAAAAGGAAGGAGAAAAACCACATGATAATTTCAATAGATGCAGAAAAAGCATTTGATAAAATCCATCATCCATTCATGATCAAAACTCTCAGCAAAGTGGGAATACAGGGAATATACCTCAACATGATAAAGGCCATCTATGACAAACCCACACCAACATCGTACTCAATGGCCAAAAATTAAAGGCAATCCCCTTAAGATCAGGAACAAGGCAGGGGTGCCCCCTTTACCACTCTTATTCAACATAGTCCTGGAAGTCCTAGCCACAGCAATCAAACAAGAAGAAGAAATAAAATGCATTCAAGTTGGAAAAGAAGAAGTAAAGCTATCATTATTTGCAGATGATATGATATTGTATATAGAAAATCCTAAAGTCTCAGAAAAAAAACTACTGGACCTGATAAATGAATTCAGCAAGGTGGCAGGATATAAAATTAATACTCAGAAATCAGAGGCATTTTTATACACCAACAATGAACAGTCAGAAAGAGAAACTAAGGAAACAATCCCCTTCACTATTACAACCACAAAAATGAAGTACCTAGGAGTACATTTAACCAAGGAAACTAAAGACTTGTACTCGGAAAATTATAAAACATTGATAAAAAAAATCAAGGAAATTATAAAACATTGATAAAAAAAAACAAGTGGAAGCATATACCATGCTTATGGTTAGGAAGAATAAACATCATTAAAATATCTGTATTACCCAAAGTAATTTATAAATTCAATGCAATACCAATTAAAATACCAATGATATACTTCAAAGATATAGATCACATATTCCAAAAATTTATATGGAACCAAAAGAGAACATGAATAGCCTCAGCAATCTTAAAAAAGAAGAATAAAGGGGGAGGTATCACACTTCCTGATATCAAGCTATACTACAAGGCCATTGTACTCAAAACAGCCTGGTACTGGCATAAGAACAGGCACATAGATCAATGGAACAGAACAGAGAACCCAGAAATAAACCCACAGTTCTATGGACAACTGATATTTGACAAAGGAGGTAAGGGCATACAATGGAGTAAAGACAGCCTCTTCAACAAATGGTGTTGGGAAAATTGGACAGCAACCTGCAAAAAAATGAAACTAGACCACCAACTTACACCATTCACAAAAATAAACTCAAAATGAATAAAAGACTTAAATGTAAGGCGTGAAACCATAAGCATCTTAGAAGAAAACATAGGCAGTAAGCTCTCTGACATCTCTTGCAGCGATATATTTGCTGATTTATCTCCACGGGGAAGTGAAATAAAAGACAGGATAAACAAATGGGACTATATCAAACTAAAAAGCTTTTGCACAGCCAAAGACAATAAGAACAGAATAAAAAGACAAACTATACAATGGGAGAACATATTTGACAGTACGTCTGATAAGGGGTTAATAACCAAAATTTATAAAGAACTTGTAAATCTCAACACCAGAAAGACAAACAATGCAATCAAAAAATGGACAAAAGAAATGAATAGACACTTCTCCAAAGAGGATATACAGATGGTCAATAGGCATATCAAAAAATGCTCAACATCACTAATCATTAGTGAAATGCAAATTAAAGCCACAATGAGATATCACCTGGCACCAGTCAGAATGGCGCTTATCAACAAAACCACACAGAGTAAGTGCTGGCGAGGATGTGGAGAAAAGGGAACCCTCCTGCACTGCTGGTAGAAATGCAGACTGGTGCAGCCTCTGTGGAAAACAGTATGGAGATTCCTCAAAAAATTGAAAATTAAACTGCCTTTTGACCCAGCCATTCCACTTTTAGGAATATACCCCAAGGACACCATAGGACGGTTCCAGAAGGAGAAATGCACCCCCATGTTTATCGCAGCATTGTTCATAATAGTGAAGATCTGGAAACAGCCCAAGTGTCCGTCAGAGGATGAGTGGATTAAAAAACTTTGGTACATATATACTATGGAATACTACTCAGCCATAAGAAATGATGACATTGGATCATATACAATAACATGGATGGACCTTGATAACATTATACGGAGTGAAATAAGTAAATCAGTAAAAACTAAGAACTATATGAACCCATGCATAGATGGGACATAAAAATGAGACTCAGAGACATGACAAAAATGTGATGGTAACAGGGAGTGGGGTGGAGGGGTGGAGGGGTGGAGAGGGGGCAAGGAAGGAGAGGGAGGGGGTGGGGGGAGGGTAGGGGCACAAAGAAAACCAGATAGAAGGTGACGGAGGATGATTTGACTTTGAGTGAGGGGTATGCAGCATAATCAAAGGTCAAAATAATCTGATGTTTTCTCGGAACACATGTACCCTGATTTATCAATGTCACTGCATTAAAATTAATAAAAATAAGATTAAAAAAATTTAGCATAGGGTCCTTGGTAGTTCCTGCTACCCAATAATGCATTGTGCAGACCCAATTACTTAAAAATTAGATAATCCTGTATGGGTAGACCAATGGCCCCTTTCACAGGAGAAACTTAGGGCAGCTGCTCAATTGGTACAAGAGCAGCTACAGCTTGGGCACATTGAACCATCTAATAGTCCATGGAATACACCTATATTTGTCATTAAAAAGAAATCAGAAAAAAATAAAGAAATTAGGAAACTGGAGGCTATTACAAGATTTGAGAGCAATAAATAAGACTATGGAAATTATGGGTCCTCTCCAGCTAGGACTTCCTTCTCCTACTGCCATTCCATGGAATTATCACCTTGTAGTTGTTGACTTGAAGCATTGCTTTTTTACTATTCCTTTAAGGCTTTAAGCCCTCAGGATTGCAAGCGTTTTGCATTCAGTGTTCCTTCACTTAATTTCCAGGCTCCAATGGAGCGATACCAGTGGAGAGTTCTGCCTCAAGGTATGGCTAATAGTCCTACCTTGTGCCAAAAATATGTTGCTCAAGCTATCTTTCCAGTATGAAGGCAGCACCCTAAGGTGTACAAAATTCATTATATGGATGATATTCTTATTGCTCATCCAGATAAAGACACTGTGTTGACCATTTGCAACAACTAGAATATTTTTTGAAAAAATCAGGACTTTATATAGCTCCTAAAAAGGTACAGTAATCTTTACCTTTTTCTTATTTAGGACAAATTATTGAGGGACAACAAATTCGTTCACAGAAAATAGAAATCAGGACAGATCATTTGCAAACTTTAAATGATTTCCAGAAACTGATAGGAGACATTAATTGGCTTAGATCTTCCTTGAAATTAACTACCGGGGAACTGAAACCACTTTTTGATAATCTTAGAGGCTCGGCTGAACCAGCTTCTCCTCAGCCACTTACAGCTGCAGGACAACAAGCTTTAAAGCTTGTAGAAAAAGCCTTGCAACAAGCACAACTAAATTGCATAAATCCTAAAGAATCAATTGCCTTTCTAATTTGTCTCTCAAGTTACACTTCAACGGGACTATTGTGGCAAGCTTCAGGTCCTACTGAATAGATTCATTTGGCTGTTACTTCTAAAAAAGTTTTATCTTTGTATTTTGATCTTGTCGCCTCCTTGATTATCAAGGGGTGTAGGCGACTCTTACAGCTTATAGGTTTTGAGCCTCAACTTATTGTTGTTCCTTTTTCAAAGGATCAACAACAATGGCTCTGGGAAACTTCCACTAAATGGCAAATTGCTTTTACAAATTTAACAGGCCAAATTCATTCTCACTACCCAGCTGATAAAATAGTTCAATTTTCATTAATTACTACATTTTTCTTTCCTAAGACAATTGTTAATGAGCCCATTCCTGAAGCACCTACAGTCTTTACTGATGGGTCCAGCTCAGGAATAGCAGGCTTAAAATCGATGGACAAATTTATACTAAAATAATTTGCCTTGAAATCAACTCAAAGACTAGAATTACATGCCATTATCATGGCTTTTCAGCATTTGCCATATTCCTCCTTTAGTCTGTATACAGACAGCAAATATTTACTTATGGTTGTTTCCACTATAGAGACTGCTGTCTTAGGGACAACTGCTGATGAACTATTTCAGCAGTTTCTCCTTCTTCAAAGACTTGTACGTCAACATAGAGCTCCATGTTTTATAGGACATATTCAAGCTCACTCTATGCTCCCTGGAGCTTTAGCACAAGGGAATGCCCTTGTTGATCAAGCTACCCAAAAGAAAATTATTAGAGCAACCATGACAAATCAAGCAATTCAGTCTCATACTATTCATCACCAGAACGCTGCAGCCCTACATAAACAGTTTCAACTTTCTCGGGAAGCAGCATGGCAGATTGGTAAATCCTGTCCAAGGTGTCCTGTACTACAATCTGTCCCTTCATTTGGAGTTAACCCTCAAGGACTACCAGGACAACTTTGGCAAATGGATGTTACTCATATACCTTCATTTGGCAAACAGTCCTATGTCCATGTTACAGTGGATACTTATTCTGGATTTATGGTAGCCTCTGCTAGGACAGGAGAGGCTGCTAAGCATGTTATAGCTCATTGTCTGTATGCATTTTCTATTATTGGACTTCTTGATGTGATTAAAACTGACAATGTTCTTGCATATGTAGCAAAAGCATTTACTATATTTTGTAAACCTTTCAAATTACAGGTATTTCTTAAAATCTTTAAAGTCAAGGTATTATTAAAGTGTTCCCAGCAAATATTTAAGGTCAATTTAAAAAATATAAAAGGGGGAGTCATATCCTGGAATTCCTGCAAATCTACCTTATCTTTAAAAAAAATTTCTTTTGAATGTTGATGAACAGGACACGCCAAATCCTTTTCTCCTGCAAACTTCTACCCTCTTTTATTTGATCCAGCTAATAACACTGTTTTGTCTTTTTTCCAAATAGCTCCAGATATACGGAAAAGGTTTATATAGGCGGATGGGGATCCTCAAACCCCTTAGCGAGATCTTCTGAGCATGGCTATTAAGGTACCAAGAGGCAGAAAAAGCCCAAAAGAGATCAGGTGAAATACTAGTTCTTGGCATATACCCTCAAAAGGCTCCAGCACCCCAACGGGGTCTCATAGGACTCCATCTGGTCCCTGCTTCAATAGTGGAAAGGAAGGTCATTGAGCCAAAGCCTGCCAGGTCATTGAGCCAATGCCTTTGCTGTGAGGAAGAAGGGACACTGGAAGGTAGGCTTCCCCCTCGCTCCTCTAAGGGAGGGTTCAGTCTCTTCCAGCCCTGCTCCAGCCACCTATGACCTAACCTTGCCCAGAATGCTGGGATTTGCCACTAAAGGCTGAAGATGCCCAGGGCCGTCAGCCCCATCTACGACATTGTGGACGAGCCTAGGGTATTTCTTCCAAGTAGCAGGTAAACTGATCTCATTTACATGAGGGCCACTTAACTATGTTTTGCCTGAATATTCAGGTTTTTTATTCTTCCCTCGAAGATCTCTGTTGTGGGTGTCGATAGTCCTATTTTCTGCTGCTTTGTTTAATATATAGTTTTCCTTAATTCCTCCTGCCTCAATGCCCCATTCATATTTTAGGCTGGGACCTACTCCTAATTTAGAGCTCCTTTTTTTCCTTTTTTGCCAACTTACAAATTTACCTCTGCCACCCAGCTTAGTGTATCCCAAGGTTCTCCTCACCACCCCATGACTGTAAAGCTCCAGTATAAGGTCCCCTGGGTTCATCTTTCCAGTTTAAAGAAAACGGAAGCTCTGTCTTCATGCGTGCTGCGGATGGCTTTTCCAGTCTACCTGAGTCATCACCAGCTAGAAGCAGCGGTCATTGGGACTTTGACGCTAGCTGCAGAGTGTGGAAGTGTGACAGCAATTCCAGTGCCATGTGAACTTCTACTGGATTTGTTTCCTGGACCCCTGCTCCTGTGACAGCTTTTAATGGACTGAACTGGGGTTGGGTTGCATTTGCAGAAATTTGGAATGGTGTTGGTGCCAACTTGGACTTGGTGAACATGTTAAGGACACTACTCTTTTATGGATTCTTGTTGTATTGGCCAAGAGTTTGCTTAAAGGCTTTAATCACTGTAATGTATTAGAATGTTTGTTTGGGTATCTGTTAGCATTGACTATACTAATTTTGTGTTCTGTATTTTTTCAGTCTGCCTCCAAATTAGAATCTAGGAAACTAGGAAATCAGATGAGTGCAAATCTCAGCACACAAATTAAAAAGAAAAGGGCGATATGTTGTGGACCGTAGATGGCAAAAAGCCATTGTAGATTCGAGGCTTAGCAAAAGGCTGGGTTCTCCTCCCTCCATCTCCATATTTGGCTATGATGCTGAGTATTTGCACCCACTTCACTTGCTTCCTTAGGTTGCTGGAAGCAATTTACATCTCCTTCCTCGGACTCTTTGTTTGTTTTCAGATGTTGGTAGATTTCACTAATGTAACCTGTTTTTGCATTGGGAGAGTTTCTGTCTTAGCCTTGGATGTGCAACTTTGTATCAAGGTCCTTGATTTGCATATGGCTATATAATAAAGCAAACTGAGGCTATGGGCACTCAGATACTGCCAGGCATTTTGAAGAGTCTTCCCGGTCCCATCGTTTTTGTTTTGATAAGTGTGTTTCCTTAATTCCGCACTGTTATTAGGAGCCGCGCTGGTATGCGGCAGCTAGCAAGTGTAGGGTTGGTATTGTCTGCCTCCAATTTTCAGTTGATTTATTTCTAGGTCTTCTTGGGTTGGAATCAGCTGTTGTTTGTAATCTGCTGTGGGCTACTTATCTGTTATCACTGTTCTTTTTGCTGTTTGTGTCTGAGTTTTCTATGTCTTAGCTGGGTCAGGTGTGAGGAGTCCTCATTAAGCTCCCACTCTAACAAGGGTTGTTAAGTCCTGAGCTGCTGCTTTCTGTTTCTGGCTGCTGAATGTGCCTGCCCTGGACCTCCCTGGCCAGGGCCTAGCGCAGATCAGTAGGGGTCACTGCCTATGACTGGCTCGTATCAACCTTTTGGGAAGTACAGGTGATCCAGATCTTGTGGCTGCCTCTGCTGGGTCCAGGTGCCATTGTAAATATCAGCTGCACTCCTAGGCTTGCTTTTATCTACTCTTGGCCTGGGGGAAGTTCCTTTAAAAGTTCAAGTTTCCCTGAGATCCGCTTTCTGTTGCCTCTTATTGCTGGCAACTTGTTGGGCTCAGTACTGTAATTCAGTGATTAGGTATGGTATTGGATGTGGCCTACTCCTTAGCCTCAGGTGTCATTCTATCCAGACTTTTTATTTTATTTTGTTTTGTTTTTTTCTTCTTTTTTAGCACTCAGTAGGGTGTAGTCACAGGGGTCCAGTGGGTATGTCCCTCGTGCTCCCGTTGTGTGGTCTGTCCACCAGGCTGCCATTGCTGTTGCTGCTTGGGGCGCACTTGGGCTCAGGTGTTGCTGGAGCCAGCCTGCCTTCGCAGCTGCTGCTGGCCCGAGCAAGCGCATTTGAGCATGTGCGTGCTTGCTTGGACTGCTGCCATTGCCGCCCCAGCCTCCACTGTCGCCGAGGGCTGGCCTGGGCCACAGGCACTTTTGCCCACAGGCTTGGGCCTCCTCAGCGTCTGCTGTGGCTTTTGCCCCCGCAGGTAGGCCAGTGCACCAGCGCATGCCCGCTCAGACCACTTCCAGGGCTGCCAAGGGCTGGTCTGTGTCACCAGAGTTCTGCACGTGGCTCAGACCTCCTCAGCAGCCGCCGCTGCGGGCGGGGAGAGGGTGGGGGGGGGTGACCCACGCCCACCCTCTCGGACCACCCCCTAGGTCACCCAGCTTCCACTGCCCCTGAGGGCGTGCCTGCACCACAGGCAGGTTTGTGCGCCGGCCTGGACCTCCACAGTGGCAGCGTCAACTTCCGCCCTTGATGGTGGTCTGGCGTGCGCCTGCACAGACCCCCTCCGCTGTTGCTCGGGCCTCTGCCCCCACCCAGGGCAGGCCCAGGCAGCAAGCAGGACTATGTATGAGCCCGGACCTCTGCAGCGGCAGCGGGGGTTCCCGCCTTTCCCGCCAGCCTGCGCATGCTTGCTCAAACTGCCTGGGCTTCCACAGCCGAGCCGTGCCCTGTTGCCTCCGGCCTGCCCACCCCCAGGAGCATTCAGCAGTGCTAGGGTGGTGTAGCTTAGACCTCTGCACTCCCTATTTATGTCCCTAACGTGCTGCCTGCCTCTAAGAGCCTTTGTTCTAACTGGGGCAGAAGAGCTTCCAGTGGACGGGGTAATTTCTTCCCTTTGCTGGTGATGCTGTTACCAGGAAAAATTTTCCCTTTAGATTTGGGGAGTGACTCAGCCCAGGGATTTGAGGTGTCCATCCCTCAAAGGATCTCCCCCTGTGCCTCTCCCCCTGAGACCACTCTCTCCCCTGGCAACTCCAGTCCTCTCAGCGCTCCCTGCTCCTGGAGCTCTGGGAAAGTGGCTGTGAGCGAGGCTCTCCGTGCAGTCCCTTCAGCAGGGAGCCTGGGTCTGAGAGTTCTGCCTCCTTCTCTCAAACAGTGTCTAGGCTCTTTTCTCAGCCAAATACAGTCTGGAAGCCCCTTGCAGGATCCAGGGCTCTAGGCTGGGATTCTGGTTTTGGGGCTGAGGACCCACAACTTACTGGGCAACCCTCCCCATCACAAGAGTCCCTCCTGGGAGTGGGGCAGCCCTTTCCGTGTCTCCGCCTTTCCTACCAGTCTCAGTATGGGTTCTTTGGTGGTCCTTGACTGTAGAATCCTCTTAGTTTAGTTCAAAGTTGTTCTTTCACGATGAGTGTTCTCAGATTTAAGTTGTAATCCACCTTGGTTCTGGAAAGTGGGAGTTGGAACGTCACATACTCTGTGGCCATCTCTCCTTGGATTGATTCTTTATAAAAGGATCCTCCTGACTTCGGGGACATTCTTAATGCCAGGGCATGTGTGACTAGCACGTACCAATGTCCAGCTATTTCTGAGCAGACCCAAGAAAGACTGTATTCTCCAGCCCTTGGCAGGGCATGATCTGTCGGAGGTAACAAGTGCACCTAGGCAGATGTATCATTCTCTAAGTTCCCTCCCACTACATGGAGAAGGCGGGGCTCCAGGTCATCCAGCCCCAAGAAGGTGGTGCAGCCAAGCCCCTCCCAAGGGTACCACCATCAGGTGTCTGGGTGTGTGTGTGTGTAAGACACTAACATTTCACTCTCATTTTTATTCTTTTTCTAAAAAATATTTTTATTTATTCATTTTAGAGGGGAGAGAGAGAGAGAGAGAGAGAAGAGGGGGAGGAGCAGGAAGCTTCAACTCCTATATGTGCCTTGACCGGGCAATCCCAGGGTTTTGTACTGGCGACCTCAGTGTTCCAGGTCGAGGCTTTATCCACTGCGCCACCACAGGTCAGGCCATTTCACACTCATTTGTCAGCAGCACAATCTAAGTTTTCCTTGCTGACACGCGTCTGATATGTTACTCTCCCCACTCCCCCACCCCCACACCCCCAACCTCCCTACCCCCACCCCTTGGCATTTAGGGGTAGAAATCATGGCTAACCCTTCCTACCTGCAGGGAGAGAGGCTGGCAGGAGGAACAAAGGCTTCCCGCAGGGCAGAGAGTCAACTCGTTTTTCATAAGATTGTGCCTTTCAGCAGTATAAACTTGTCCAGGAAATGTGCTTATATTTGCAAAATGTACGAAATACAAGCGTGACTCTGAAGCTTGCTTCCAACGTGAGCCACGTTGGCGCTGAGATGCTCCTCCCTGGGGTTTTCTTGGCAGCCTCTTTGCACAATCTTGCTCTCAGAATAGTTGTCAAAAGGGAGAAGGTGCCCAGAGCAAAATGGTTCAGTGCAACAGAGGCTTCCTGCCTTCCCGCACCTCAGTCTGGTTCCCAAAGCAGGAGACAGAGGACTGTTCCACCTGCCTCACTCCCCCCAGTACCTCCCCCCAAAGAAATGAGAGGCTGCTGGGCTCCCAGAGCATCAGCAAGCCCTGGGGAGGGTCAGGAATCAACCATGGACTCCCACGTGGCCTGGAGTCCTAAGATGTGGTGGCTGGCCCTGAGCTGTGTAAATAAATGCAAAACAGCCCTATGGTCTCCCTCACGCATGCAAAAGGTTTGCCATGGACCAGCCAAGGAAATGCCTTCCTTGTTTGAAATGCTGATGTTTCTTTGCTCCTGTAAGAGGGATGGGTAAGCTCAGAGCTGGAGCTGGATTGGGATCATGATCAGCCCCTCCAGACACCACGGGAACCTGCTGACTTCTTACCTGATTGCAGTGGCCTGCCTCCTCGGTCACAGACTCCTGGAGGGCTGGGAGAGTTGGGAGGGCGGGAGGGCCCACACCCCTTGGCATTCACCCTTTCGGGAGGTCTTGGCCAGGTGGATGTGCATGGGTGCAGGTGGAGAGCGGCGGGGAAGTGAATGGAGCTCTTCAGCTTCCAGGTCTGCAGACTGACCCTCCCCAGCAGAATGAAGCCCTTCGTCCTCTTCATTTCCAGACTGCACCCCGTACCCCACTCCCTAGCTCTGCCCAAACCTACCCCCTGTAGGTACGTCCTTGCTGGTGTCTGAGGTGGTCAAGAATCATCTCCTGGTCACATGGGCTCTCAGTCTCTCATTTCTTGAGGTAATAACAGTTCATGATCCGTGTTCCTAAGCAGAAGAAGCTTCCAGCATTGGAAGGACTCGAAATGTACCGAGTACCCTCCTTGCCCCCCCTGGAGGACAGGAATGCTTTTCTGCTAGCTCTCAGAGCAGCTGTCTCGGGCCCTCGGTCCTGGGGACGGGGTGCTCCCTCCCCTAGCAGAGGCCCATGTCCATCCCTGTCCCTGCCTCCTCAGCATGTTCTCTCTTGGTGGCCAACACAGCCCGCACTTGTCTGTCGCTCCCTTCCTCACCTCTGCTCCTCAACTCAGTGAAGTACAGTGTGTATATCTGGCTCTGAGCGCCACGGCCCCCCTAGCGACACTCGCTGGGGACAGCTCACCCGGCTGCGTGGCTTTAAGACCACCTATCTGCAGAGATGCCCAGACTGTCTCCAGACGATGCAGCTCCCGGCCCCTCCCTGCTACTTCTTCCCATGGACACAACTGGACAGCCCACAGGCTCAGTGGTTAATGAACATCCAAGTGTTGTTTGTGTGATGCCGGGCTCTCAACGTCTCTTCAAAACCTGCCTCTCCCCACTCCCCACCCCCGCCTCTGTCTTCCTAGTCTGTGAATGGGAAAAGGGTTCTTTCCATCTCTCAGGCCAAGGTCCTTGGGATGCCACAAGGTCCCCCCTTGCTTTCTCTGCTCATCTGCAGGACATACTCAGGGACCCACTGTCGACCCCCTGAGTCACCCTCCTGTGCCCTCCAGTCTCTCCTTCAGGAGCCACCACAGGGTCTGTG
The DNA here is from genome assembly GCF_036850995.1 of Saccopteryx leptura. Taxonomy (NCBI): domain Eukaryota; kingdom Metazoa; phylum Chordata; class Mammalia; order Chiroptera; family Emballonuridae; genus Saccopteryx; species Saccopteryx leptura. Next base: position 318,526,507 of record NC_089503.1, read on the forward strand.
TGTTCTTTCCAGCTGGGACAACAACTCCAGGAACCGGGAGGATTATGGACAACAGACATTTCCACCGCTCTGGGGGCTTCTAGTCTGAGATTAAGGCTCCCTCCCACAAGGTCAAGTGAGGCCCCTCCTGGATCAGACACTCCTGTGTCCACACCTGGTGGAAGAGGCTGGGGCTCTGGGGAGGTCTCTTTAAAAGAAGACTAATCCTATTTGTAGGGGCCCCACCCTCATGAGCTCATCACTATCCCAAAACCCCACTTCTCACATCATCACCTTGGGGTTAGGCTTCAACATATGAATTTGGGGGGTTACCCATTCAGAGGAAGGAAGAGAAGAAAGGAGGAAGGAGAGAGGAGGGGGAGGGAAAGGAAGAGGGTGGGAGGGAGTGTGGGAGGGGTAGAGGGAGGGAGGGGTGAAGGGAGGGAAGGGAAGGGTGGTTGGTTCCCTGTTATGCTCACACCATCCTGATCCCACATTTGGTCCCTCACTGGGACAATCTGTCCACACATCCAACCTCACCAAATGCATTTTCTCTCCTCCTCGGGATAAGCCATGCTCTGTGTGTGTTTAATTAGACAACGGCAGTCTTGTATTTGCCAACTTTTCTCCTTTTGGGAGACACAGATGAACACTTTTAGCTGGTGACTGATTTCTGAGCACTGCCCCCAAGTGACCTCATTTAAAACCATCTGCGCTGCTGGCTGAGAAAACGCGTCCCGCTAGCCCCTGGGAGCGGTAGGCGTTGGCTCTCCCAGGTAAATGAGGAGGGTGTGAAGCATCATGAGCGAGGCTTGGGTGAGAACCAAGGTTTCCATATCGGCCCTGTAGGAATAATGCCCAGGTTCCGGCTAGTGGGATACACCATCTCTAGAGTGATGGGGACCCAGCACCCCATTCCCTGCAAGCTGGGGCAGGTGCCCTGTGAGCCAGTGTGAGGCGATGGTGGGAGGTACATCCTTAAATATTAACCATGTATAAGAAGTCCTAGATGCATGTGGAGACCAGGGAACGAGGTTGCTGCCCCCTCATGAGGGCATCCATGGAGGACAGCACCCGCCGTTGTGCCAAACTGCCCTGTGTCCTGACCATGGGGAGGGAGCCAGAGAGTCTGGCCTGTGTCTTCTGGGGAACACAGAGCTCACCCGGCCACTCCATCACCAACACCGCACCCTGGCCTCGGTGCTCCAGGCAAAACCTCTCCAAACAAGCAGACGCGCTGGGTGTGCTAAGAAGCTTGGCCATGAATTTAATCCGAAGGTTTGCTGACTTTGTCTCCGACCGCAAACCTCAGGTAGCGGCTGTCTGTGGTGTGGCGTGTGGACACACGGTGTCTACAGAACCTTGGGCATCAAGGCGGTGGGCTGCCCGGCTCTACACCATCTTGTGTGAACAAGGCCAGGCTTCTCTCTGACTGCCTTCTCTGCTCTCCCACAACAGAGACAGATGTCCCATGGGGAGTCCCCGGTGACACTGTCCTATGTCACAGCAGTGTTCAGTTCAGCCTGGTTCTCACTCCAGCTCCTCAGTCCCATGGCTTTGGCTTTCCCACTGGACCACCTACCAGGAAGGATGGATTTGCTCCCTGGGGGCCATGACGATGCCAGAGCACTGTAGACATTGCCGGCAGGGGTGGAGCACCGAGGTTTTATCCAGACTCTAGTCTTTCTCTGACAGCTGACTCATGGCGGGCACTGCCTCAGGCCCTGAGCGCAGGGCCAGGAACAGTGGGGTTCGGTTTGAGAAACCCTGACAACATGACATGACCTTAAACACATCATGTGATCACCTCCTGACATCTCGGGGTGAGGATGCTTTCTCCAAAACTATAGTAAAGGCCCTTTGCTTCTTCAGCAAAAAGCCACACAACACAGCAGGCACTGGGACGAGCCCTAGGATCATGTGCACAGGAGCACCCAGTGGAAGGGGAGGAGACCACCAAAGCGGTGGCCACATGGAGTGTGGTAAAGGCACAGCAGTGGGGTGAAAGCTCAGACCTGGGAAGGGCCCCCAGGGAGCCGCCCCAACCCCTCAGTGCAGTCTGACATGTGCCAGGTGAGACGTTCTTGAGTGAATGGATGAACGAATGTGGCAGCTTCTAAGAAAATACATAGATGTTGGCATCTGAGCAAGGGGATCACACCACATAGAAAACGCACCCTCATAATGGAGCAGACAGGGCTGCCCGGGTCCGTCTTCAAAGTGTCACCAGGTAGAATGTCCTGGTGGCCCGGGGAAGCAAGGCAGGTGGCCCTGCCTGGCATCTGAGGTGTCAGTTCTGAGGAAAAGTGGTGATGGGTGTCACTGCTGACCATTCAGTTGTGAACACACACACACACACACACACACACACACACACACACAGTCATTCTGCCATGTCTCAGGGAAGCAAAGCCTCGTGAGCCTCACCTCCTGCTGGCCTCTCTAGCACAACCAGGACACGGGGACAATTCCTGCATTCCTGAGCCTCTGTTCCATAGAGGGCTCACCTGGAGCACCCAGCTGCTTCCTTCCCGAGGCTTGTGGGGACGCCCCAATGTACCCTTACATTTAACACCGGAGAACCGGGCTGGGCGTTGAGCATGGTTGGGGAGGGTTCTCCCCGAACCACTGAAATCCACATGTTGCAGATCCCCACGCTACACAAACCTGATGCCTATGAGAGATGCTGTGTGCTGTCTCCGTGGTAACCTTCTCTCCCACCCCACCCCCACCACCGCTGCTTCTGGGTTTTAAGCTTAATTCTGTAAAAACATGCAGTTTGGCTAGCAGGAGCCTCAAAGATTTAAATATAGAGATTGGATGGGGTTGGTTGGAGCTGTGTCTGAATCCAGAGCTCAAGAAATGAACAAAACCTGATAATGTTGTGCACTGTGGTAGAAAACAGAGATGGGGAGTTAGAGCCGCCGACACTTTTTTTCCCAATGTCAAATAATGCTTCATCCAGCCTCGGTTTGGGGGTGTTTTATTAACACATGTGCTAAGACATCATTAAGGAAAAAAATTATGGTTGTGGTTTTTCTGTTTGTTTATTCTTTAAGTGAGACTTTATCATTCTCCTGTTTCCCTTAGAGGCTGAGTGCCCCAAAAGACCGCAACCTCTTCCTTCTTGCCCTGTGAAATCTGGGTCAGCATGGCACTCCTGGGGTGGGGGAGACGTGGAAACCCCGACCTAGGCTTCCCGGAGCCATGTGCCCTGATTCTTGCTTTGGAAGCCTGTGATCACCATGACATGAGTGAGCTCTGGCGACTTTGCAGGTGACGGTACACTTGGGAACACTGTCTCCATCACAGGAACCATATTGGCATATGGCCGCTGCCAGCCAAGCACAGACACATGAATCAGCCAGGACCAAGAGCATCGCCCCACTGAGCTCAGCCCAAACTGCAGGCCCACAGAGCCGAGCTGAAGGGACGGTGGCTTTACAACACCGGGTTTTGGGTTGTTCTGTTGTTTGATGTTTGATGAACGCAGACTGTTTACCACATGGTCTGACGGTGAAGCACAGGCCGTCTTTGCTATCCTGTCTTTTCAACATGGGCGCCACAAGATTTCTCACTGAACAGCGAGCGTTGCTGTTCATGAGGCTCACGAAGTTCAGACTCCACCATCTTCCGTGTACTGCCCTTCTTCCGTCTCTTCCCCCACACAAGGTCACAGGTGGGTCCTCCAAGCCAAGCTCTCCTGGGGCCAAGTCACAAGGGCTCTAGGCTGCTGCCTGAAGGTGGAGGGCACTGGACCACAACCAGGTTGAAGTGTGTTCTCCACCGAGCAACTGCATGCTTTGTCCAGCCTGGCTCCTGAGCAGCAGCTGCGTGCACATTTGCACATGTTCACTGCAGGTAGCAGAACCTCGTGTTTGTTGAAGGAGGGAATGATGGTGTCTCTGGCTGCTGGCTGTGTCCAAGCAGAGGAAACACCGGCCTTGCGCTCAGAGGGCCATCCTGAGCTGCACTCTCCCGAGCATGACCAGCAGGTGCTGCAGGGTCAGGGTGCATGGGAAGGGGGTGACAATCTGACAGAGCCTTGTCCAGGGGAGGTCACTGCAAGTACTTTGTAAAAGTCCTCAGATGCAGGAAAGGTATGTTTAAGTACTAATAACAGTTATGGTCTTTGGTAGTTTAACTTCCTCAGACAGGACAAATTCTACCCAGCCTCTCCTCACCAGTGCCCCACATCGTATCTAGGGTCTTTCCTATAGACTTGAGCCACTTCGTGGACCAGAAAGCCGCAAAGAGCCAAGTCTGTGCTACTGCCCTGAGACATATTGGAGTCTTGGACGGATAATCTGGCTTACATATCAACAATTTGTACTAGGTTTGCATATTGAAGTCATAAAGACATTTCATAGGTGCAACCCTGTCTGACCTCTCCAACCGCCCTTCAGGGCAGACGGGACTGTCCTATTTTAAAGATTCAGACATGGATGCTCAGAAAGGATGAGCCCTGCCAAGGTCATGAGGCAGACGAGGAGGAGCCGAGCTGTGGACCCGACCGAGGGCAGAGCCGCGCTGGCGCCCTGGTCTTTCCCCGGGCTCGCTCACTTTCCAAAGGAGCCTGACTGGTGGACATCTTTCCCAACATGTCTAGTATCCAGAGGTCTCCAGCTGTGAAATTACATATCCCATTTGTGTATTCTTTGAAATAACCATTCGTGGTCATGCAAAATACTCAGGATCCCAACCAGCATCTCGAAACAGCTTGGAAAATGGGCTCGTGGGCATCCAAAATGCGTGGTCAGGATGAATACACCTGGTGGATATGTGGGGACCACCACGGACTGTCCGCCTTGGAGGAGACGTCTTGATGTTCAGCCCTAGGTCTTCCACTGTGCCCAGCGTGAGCCCCTGCATGGGAGCCCGGCACACTGCTCAGGTCCAGAGGATCCCAAGCAGTCACAACGAAAAGCCCACTTAAGAAGGAAAGCCATACCTGCGGGACCCCGGGAGATAAGAGTGGGCTGGACCACAGCACAAGAGCCCCCTCTCTGTCCAAGGACACTCATACCTGGCCTTCCTGATAGAGTCTAAAATCCATCCTGTTGTTCATCCAAAAGGGGAAATGTAAGCTTGGAGAACAGATGGCACATGGGACCCAAGAGCTGTGGAAAATGCTGGAGCCATCAGACAGCAAAATGTGAGCCACACTGGGGTGGGGGGTGGAGGGGTGCTGTCTTGCACAGTCAGCACAATAAAGGGTGGTTGCTACAATTAAAATGGTTTAGCTGTTACCTCTTTACATCTGTTGCACAGTGAAGTGCGCTTGAGCATTGTCATAAAATGTGGGAAATAACAGGACACTTGATTCTTCACAAAATCCTGAAATGTTCTGACTCTGGGATAAGTGATTTTAGGACAAATAAAACCAACCATCTGACCAACAAACATTTCTTATGTACAGATGAGGGAAGTGGGCCAGTGGGTGAAATTCAAACCAATTAAACTGTCGTATCCAAAGGCATAAATGTCTAAACTGAGGCCACACTTGCTGTGTGAAGGCACGTAGCCACAGTGTCGGAAGTTGCGCCTCATCAACAGCCCAGACAGAGGCTGTGTTAGGCGAGTCACCTGCTGACCCAGCAGACGGGAGGGGGCGATGACGTGCATCATAGGACGAACTTACAAGAACCCCAAGGACCTTAGCTGGCAGGAGCAATGTGCCCATCAGGAAAAGCTAGCTGACTTGACACAGGACTGGATATAAACTTCCAAACCTGAGTCTGGAAATGACAGGTGGACCTGTCCCCAAAGCAACAATTGACATCTTGTCTCTGAACCTCTAGTGCTGAAGCAGCCCGGGCAAGAACATGGCCTGCAAACTCAGTGTGAGCCTGCGGCCTGACCACACACACTCACACACACACTCATAGTCTCTCTCTCTCTCTCTCTCACACACACACACACCTGAGCTCAGAGGTGAGGGTCTGTGTACAGCGGCAACCTCCTGGTCTGTAGGTGGCTCTCTCGGAGGGGAAGGAAACTCCACTCTCAGCAGCCCACCCACTGAGCAAGGTTTGGCCCAGTACCGGGGTGGGGAGGGGTGGGAGGTGACTGTCCAAAGGAAACATTAGACTCCTTCAGGACATGATGTGGCCTCCAATCTGTTCACACCTCAGTGATGGGAGAGAAGCCAACATTCCAAGTTGGAAACAACATATGTTGCTTTTTTCCCCCAATTCTCACCCAAAAGATAATGTTGGCCAGTGTACAATTTCCAGATGTTTTTCCAGGGAAGATGACTGCTGTTGCCGAGGTCCACCCAGCGTAGGCACAGAGCCACGCCTCAGGGGTAAGTCTTCACAGTGCTCTATTGAGCTCACATTGCAATGTCTCCTGAACAGATGAGCACTGGGCCCCAGAAAAGAGAGATGATCAACCAAAGCCACAGAGCTGTTCACCTTCCCGTTGTAATTCCAAATTCGCCAATATTTATCTATTGCTAGGTCCACACCAGTAGCCATTCCACAGTTCAAACCAGGAAGGAAGTAACAGAGCTGAGACTCAGCCCTACGTTTTCTGAATAGAATGTGTCATTTCTAATGCATAAAAAAATTAATATTTCTTGGGAAAACAGAATTTTTTTGTTCTGACAGTAGCCCCTTAGAGTCCTAGGAGCTGGAGCCTCACTAGCCCTTCCGGGTGGCCGGGTGTGGGGTTCACGTGAGCTGTGAGTGTGCCCAGTCCAAGACAAGGTCCACAGAGAATACAGAGCAATCAATGAAACCTATAATTTATTCTTATTTTATTTAAATAGATCATCAGGCAGTAAGATAAAATAGTTTGGCCAAGACTAAGAAAGAGACATCGTCCCCACAGGTGGGAGCCCTCAGTGGGCACAAGACACAGCCCTGGCTTGGGTAGTGACCAGCACACATTTTCTCCCACGCTCTGGCTCCTCATCATGTTTCAGAGGTGTCTCTTGAACGGCACAGGGTTTTCATTTCGACAAAGTTCAATTCTTTTCTAACGGATTGTGCTTTTGTTGGCATAGCTCACAAAAATTGGCCTAACCCAAGTTCTCGTCTGTTTTCTTCTAGAGTTTGTAGCGTTTTTGGCTTCTATGTTCAAATCTGTTGGTGCATTTTATTTTTATGTGTGGTGTGAAGTAAGGGTTTAATTTTATTTATCTATCTATCTATTTATTTTGCATGGGCTTATCCAATTTTTCTAGCACTATTTTAAAAAATGTTAAACTGCCTGATTTGTTTTATTATCATGGGCAGAGCTGTTTCCCTGTGTTGCTCTCCCAAGGGACCACAGCCAGGGGTCTTAGCAACCAGAAGGTCCCTCTCCCAGACTGGAGCCTGAGACTCCTGGGGCTGGCCACAGCTGCTTCCTCTTGAGGCCTCTCCCCTGGCTCTGGCATTACTGGGTCTCTGCCTCCATCGTCCATGGCCTTCTACCTGTGTATGTCTGTGTCCAAACTTCTACTTTTTTTTAAGGACACTAGTCATGATGGATCAGAGCCCACTCTAATGACTCCACTTACCTAATTATTTCTGCAATGACCCTGTTTCCAAATAAGGGCACATTCTGAGGTCCTGGGAGTTAGGACTCTACCTAAGAGCTCAGGGAGTACAGTTGAACCACAAGGACCTAGCGCAAGATAAAAGGGACACCCTCAGTTGTGAGAGAAACATCTTGGGTTAGAAGTCTAGGCTGTAGGAACATCTCAAAAGTCAACCATGCTTCATTCCCAGAGACCTGTTGGTTGGGACTGAGACCAGAGCCAGAGGGACTATCCCCACCAATCTTGACTCAGCCTATGGGAAGCCCCAGGAGGCCTTCCTGGATGAGGAGACACTCCTAGGACCTTTATGGCCACTGGCAGCAAGTCTTGTCAGTCTATGCCTGGTCCAAAGCCTCCAGAGAAGGCCGACTCCTCGCAGCCACTTGATCGTTTTGCTCTGCAGGTCTGCCCGCCCGAGCGCTTGAGGTCAGGCCAGTGTTGTCTGCGTGTCCGTATGTCTCTGGGCAGGGTCCACGGTGCCTCCTGGAGAGGGTGGCCTCCGGGCCAGCCATGCTCACCACTCCCCCTGGAAATCCTGCTCTGCAGGTTTTAATTGAATGTTTTCAAATTCTGTACTTGAGCCTGGAGGCAATGTGCTCTCAGAGGGCACAATTTTACAAATTGGAGAAGAAATAAAAATAAGTAAAAGGTCTGTTTGTTCACTCCATCCTCTCAGGACACATTTGTTATGACCAGACCGCTGTAATGAGGCCGAGCTGGAGAAAGCCCGTGGCTGTTCGTAAGGCATGGGGTTGCGTAGTACTGAGTCCCAGGGTCGGCCACCTGCTCTTGTGACAGTCAGGACTTGGGAGGGTCCGTGGTCCGTCTGTTTAATCCATGGGCTTACCAAAGCCAAGGGAGGCGGGGTCCAAGGCCCACGCTCCTGTCCCCTGCCTTCCCCAAGTCCCGTCCCAATTGCCAAAGGTCCCTGTTGACCTGACTTAAGCACACTCAGCCCTCACTGTGAGCTTCACGTCTGTGAATGCGACCAAATGTGGACTGGAAAAATTTGAAAACAGAAATCTTCAAAGTTCTAAAAACTTCAACTTGAGTTTGCTGAATGCCAAGCACGGCACCAACCATGCAGGTGACATGATGATGCACACTGTGCTGCAGGCTGCATGCAAACGCAGGGGACATGCAGACAGGGCGCTGTCTGACGTTGAGGTCTTGAGCACCCGTGGATTTTGGTAGCTGAGCAGTTGCCCCTGAATACTGGGGGATGACTGTCTGTGACTCGATGATGGAGGGGCTAGAATAAGCATGAGGCACACAGATCTTGGCGCTGGCTCCTGGGGAGTGTGGCCAAGGCTTTACCTTACCCCTTCCTGCAGTGACCATGTGCATGCGCGTGTGCGCGCGCGCACACACACACACACACACACACACACACACACACACACACGAGAGGCTAAGTTATCCTACTCTCTGAAAACTTTCCAAACGGGACCTTGGGACCTTTCCAGCACCTCACTGCCAAGACCCTGAAGTCCCATGGGGGGGGGGGGGCTCTGACACAGGAGGGGCCAACCTGAGATCTCCCCTAAGGTCTGTCCAAACTGGATGTCAAAGGGAGCTATCTTTCCTCTCTGCTTATGACAAGGGAAGGTGAGCTCTCCAGCCTACTTGCAGCCTTGTCCTCCTGCATGGGGATTGACCCACTATCCCCCAGGAGCACACTGAGAGGAGCGAGGGCAGGGGAGAGGGCATTATGGTGGAGGGTGATGGGGGAGAGAGCAGCAAGGGGAAGAAGGTGACTGGGGGCAGGGCGGCAGGGGAGAGGGCGATGGGGGAGAGGATGGCAGGGGTGGGGGAGAGAGAAGGAGGGTTGGTGCACCTGCATTTTTTATCATGAAGCCTATTTGTAGAAGGCATGGTTTAACCTGGTTATGTTCTTTTTCTCTTACTTGCCACTAAAGACATCGTGACACACAGAGGCACAAAAGAAGAAGGAGGGGCAGATGAGCACTGTCTGGCCACCGCAATGTCCCCTTACCCAGGGAGGAGCCATCTGTGGGTGGTGACTTTCTGATCACCTCTCCGGTGACTGCGGAGACTGCAGGATGGGTCTGTCACAGGGTGTGTGCTCTGCCTTTCGGGGTCTCTTAGCACAGCCAAAGCCATCAGCCTGGTGGTGAAGGTGCGTGTTGGACAAATAGCTAAGGTGGCTCAGAAGTCAATGTTTCAAAAGGATGAGTCTGAAATGGGAGGCCTGGCGCTGTCTGAGCAGGGACACTAAAGTGCTGGGCTCGGAGCTGGGGACATCGTGACGCCCACATCACATTCACTCTCCATTGTCACTGAAGTTCCATGACTGCCTTGCCCTTAATAAAGCCTCCAGGCCTTTACAAATTAACTTTTCTAAAACAAATGTGACCAAGTCACTTCCTGTTTAGAAACATCAAATGATTTTCCATTATCTTAAGCACAAACCCCTTAATTACTAAAATTGCCTCATCTCTCACACATGGGCCCCTCAGACACACCTGTCCTCACCCACTCCACACCATCTGAAAGGCACTGAATTGCCTGCTCTGTGCCTCTGAGCTGATAAACTCTTATATGTCCCTCAAAACCCAATGTAAATAATCCCAATGAAGGTACATTCTTTCTCAACAGAATTTATGAGTCTTACCTTCATGCCCCCACATTCTCCATTAGAACCCAGCCCCTCTCCACAGGGGATCCCCTCTGACTGGGCCATGTGCTCTTCTACCATTGGGACCAGGTCTTAATTGTTGTTAGGTATCCAGGGTGCCAAGGTCACAGCCTTCCCCATGCCTAGCACTCAGGAGCTCTGTGATGAATGAATGTGTGTCCTCTGATGTCACAACTACCTTTGCAGAGAAAGCTCCCTAAGTCACGGATACCACACAGGGTGGCTCTCACCTGCTTGATGCTCCACACTGCAGGGATCGGTGGGGAAGAGCCTGGGCTTGGAGGCAGGGAGTGGGGAGCTTGATGAGTGATGTCTGCCATGGACGAGGTTGGGAACAGAAGCACGGGGGTGTGGGCTCTCCATCCTGATGTAGAGAGCGGAGCTGGATAATGCAGAGGAAGCAGGAAGAGACAGAGTAGCTGGGAGGCTGGCAGGGACAGCCCCCCCCCCCCATCTTAAAGCCATTGGCCTCCTAACCTGTCTAGACTTCTGTCCAGGAAGGACTCACTCTGTGCTTGGTGCCTACGGCCTTTTTCTGGGCTCACAGGTTCTACCTGAAATAAGTTGGTACGGCCTATCTCCCAGCTTCTGGAGTCCTGGCTGTCTCTCTTATCTAGTAACACAATGGCAATGTAGCCTGACTCTTCCAGGACCCCGGCCTTGAGTGGGGTGGGACCTCCATGGGGATGCTCAGCATGATGTTCCCTGCTGCTGTGGGTGGGAAGAATGAGGTGTCCACCTCAGGAGGACTCACCGCTTAGACTACAGACAAGCGCTGAGGGTCGCTGTGCTCGGTACTGTGACAGGGGGTCCCTCAGTTTCTGGCCCATGCTGTGCCATGCGGTGTCTGTGCAGTTGTCGGCATTGTTGGAGTCCATGGCTGCCGGATAGGTTACACCGCCGAAACGGTGCATTGGGTACACGCGTGGGGAGGGAGGGAGGCTCCTGCACCTGTGACAAAGTGGGCCGGATCCCACATGGTGGGTGTCATACCACCCTATTGTCCCCCTCTTTGATAGTTAAGGGGGATATTGTGGCAATTTATTAGACACTTGTAATCCCCACACTGTTGTCTGTTTATGAATTATTTTCTCTTTGCTTAACCCCTTCCAACATCTTCCTCATTGGAACCAAAGCTGACCCTCCCTCTCTTCTGTCCTTGGCACGGACGTCACTCTCCTGCACCAGGTTCTCCAGCATCTCATTGGGTCCTTGGGGAGCTTCTCAGCCCACAGCAAGTGCCTGCAGATTCATGGGCTGTGGCTGCCCCTTTTCCCAGACTGTCCACCCTCTGGCTATTATTCAACCCATGCCCGCTGAAAGTCTCCCATGGTCAGAGCCTGTGTGAGGAACTCTGCACACAGGTGAGTGAGACCAAGGTCTGGATTTTGAGTTGACAGTCTTGGGAGGGGAGAGATAATCACAATGTAATGTCTGATGGACTATGCATGCAGGCTCGGGCCCAGCATCCCTCCCACAGCAGCCCCTGGCCTCCCTGCCTCCAGGATCTCCCCCGCAATCACCCCGTCCTGTGCAGGTTTCAGAGCGTCTTCCAGAACATGAGCCAACGAACTACAGCCCGCCAGTGGCATGGCCAGCAGGTAAGTCAATGATGACAAGTCCACTTGATGAACCATGCTGTGGCACTTAAAGTTACTGCGAAGAGCTCTGCATAATAACACAAAAGTGCCATCCATAAAACACTGGGTACAAATGCTGAGGGCCAGACTGAGCGTGTACAACTGTATGCCTCATACCTACATGCACACTCACACATGCACACACGTACACAGCACACACATACAATGACTGTGCACACATGCACACACATATACACACATATACACTCACCCACATGCACAGACATGTACACAGCATATACATACACATACATGTGCACACAAACACACACATACACAGGTCTGCACACACACATACCCAGTCAGAGAGAGACGCACACACACGTACTCACGCACACATGTACACTGAACTGTAGGCCAACTGAGAGGAGGGTGCTGGCCCTGTCCACGTGGGCAGGGGAAGCAGTCTGCAGGGAGTCAGGAGGCCAGGAGCCCGTCCCTTTGTGCTGCCGGCTTTCTCAGCTGTCAGGTGAAAACCGGGCCCATCAGCATTGCAGCCAGGATGGGAGGGAAGCTTATGCCAGCCCATACCTGATACCATGACATAAATTATTACCTGTGTGATCACCTGCCACAGAGCCAAGGAGCCGGGTATAGTGACAACCAGTGACATTTTGGGGACTGAAAATGGAAGTGAAATGAAGGCACGCAAGTGAGACACTTTAATTTGCTCTCTTTTCACAGTGGGCCTTGATCCTGGAGAGGTTCTGCAGAAGCTGTCTAAGTTGTGAGGCGGGCAGGAAGGGGAGTCGGAGAGGGGCATGAGAAGGAGAGGGAGCACCTCTCCTCCTGGCTCTGGTTCCCCCTGCCCTGACCGCCCCCAGCTCTGCGTGAGCCCCGCACCCTCCTGGTCGGGCTCACACGTGTCAGTGTAGGGACTGCATGACCACAGCTGAACGGCCAAGTCCTCTCCGACCTTCAGAAACTGGCAGACCAGGTGCCCAGCTGGGGGGGGGGGGGCTTGCTGGCCTCCACAGCCAGCAGGTAACAGAATCAAACCCAACGGGGCATGAGATCATCTTGGACCCACGCCAGGTGGTCTTGGGGAAGAGAAGGTTCTAGAAGAGGCCCGCATGATTGCATTCCTGCCCCTGGAGGTTGCTGTGGACCAGGCCTGTGGCCCTGGGGGAGGGTGGGCGGCGGTTCCCAAGCCAGCCCCCTGCCCAGGCCAGCGCCCAGGGTGACTGTGCTCACAGGGCCTCGCAGGCAGTGCGGCTTTGGCAGTGACTGAGAAGAATGCGTGGTTATTATTCACGTCATGTGTTGAGAAATCTCTATAAAGTTTTACAGCCACCAATGTAAAAGGGAATTTGATTTGCTTAACATTCTCCCAACCTCCTTGCCTCCTACCATTCTGCCTTCGTCTCCTGCCTTTATGCGGTGGTTTTGGGGAGGGTTGGGGGGTCTGATGAAGCTGCTGCTGTGTCTCCAGGAGGGGTGGAACTCATGCTGGGAAGTCCACCTGACGTCTGCCCTGAGGTCTGAGTACCCCAGACCACACAGGCCTCCACGGCTTTGCTCACTTCCAACAGATGTGCTATGAGGCCTGGACAGGCAGAGGCCCCTGCAGGTGCTTGGGGCCAAGGGCAGCTGAAGACACTGTTTTCTGAAGGAAAGAGAGACAATAGGAGGAAAGAAGTCAGTATAAATGCAGTGGGCAGGTCTGCTCAGGTGCCCTGCTGAGCAAGGCCCCACGCTGCTCCTGGTGACGTGTGTCATAAATATGAACACTCCCATTTTGCATGGAGCCTAGCAGCGTGAAGAGCAGGGAAAGGCTGAGAGGTGGTGAGGACAGAGGTACTTCACGCCGGGTGGTTAGAGGGAAGGTCACGTGAGCAGGAACCTGGGCGGATCAGGGACCCAGGAGCTCACAGGTATGAGAGGAAGCCATCTGATAGAGGCCAGCCAGGGTCCACATCTCAGGCAGGAAGAGGTTGGAGAGTTGAAGGAGAGGCAGGAAAGCCACGAGGTTAGAACAAGGTCATGCATGAAGGGAGCACCCAGGGGGCAGTCAAGGAGGAGGGGTCGAAAGGTCAAGGTCTCTTCCAGCAGGAAAAGGGGATGGGTATTCATTTAGGGATGTGGGGGGCTGTGGAGGGTTAGAATACAGAGGGCATCATTATCCAGTCTTTTCTCTTAAGGTCATCCTGGTGGCTGGGCATGAAACTGATGAGGAGGGTAGGTGAGTGGCACAGAGGCTGGGACAGCAGGTGGGGACTGTGCCACCCTGGGTGTGAGGGCAGGGATGCCGCCCAGGGCCAAGGGAAGGGACCAGCATGATTCCTGCCGGCTGACAGCCCCTATTGCAGCTGGCGGCTCAGATCAAAGTCCCTGCATTCAGACAGCGTGGCTTTCTTCCCCTCGTGCCCACATGACTTCCCACTGCCAAACCAGTCTGAGTGACCTCAAAGCTTAGTCCTGACTCCCTCTGCTTTCTGTCACACCCGTTAGGTCACATGCTGCTGACACATCCTGGACATTAAGGGTGAGACTTGACTCAGGCTGAGGAGTCACAAGGATGGAATTGCGCCTGGAGAGAGATTTAACACAGCGGCCACACTGTGACCAGCCTGTGTGCTGCCCCCTTGGCTGCCCGAGTCTATGGCAGTCAATCTGCACTCCTCCACCCGGCCAGGAAGGAAGGGGCACAGGCCTGTTGCCCACAGGAGCCTGGGCAGCTCTGCCTTCTGACCTGCGGCTAGGATGAGTTCCTGCTGGGCGGCAGTCCTGCAGCACCACCTTTGTGGAAACATGTGGAGAGGCTCCCATCTCCTCCTCCAACTCAGGAGCTTGGCAGTCAGAAAGGACTGAAAATTGACAACTGGGCTCCATCCAAGAATCGAGTCTCAAGGCAAACCAGCGCCCAGGCAGCTGGAGCCACAGATCAGAGGCATAGAACACAGTGCAAGCAGCTTCCTGGAACAGGCAGGGACCAACAAGCCACTAGAAACTGCAGTGGTACGTTAACAACTGCAGGGGGCCCAGGCTTTTTGTAGAAGTCCCGCCAGGAGTCTCAGCTGGGCTTCAGTGTAAGGATCAGAGAGAAGTCCCCTCCTGTGTCACGAAGCTCGGAGAAGAGTGACTGCCTATGACTGAGGGCTCTGTTCTCAGGAACAAAGCCTGCCCTCAAGGGACTTGACTTGCCTTCGCTGAACTCTCACCCTCTAATCTCATCAAGGGGAGAATAAAAACATTTCTGAAGGTCAAACATTTGTGAGCTCAAGAAAGTGGGCTCACAAAAAAATTACTGAAATTTAATCAAAAGATGATAGTACACTTCCCCTGCACAGCGCCTTACCCCCCACAGGGCTCCCTACACAGCAGGGGCCACGAGTGAAACAGGTTAAAACTCAGACTCTATTTAAGCAGGAGTTCTTGGGCAAACCCAGAGAGAGCAAGGAAACTAGAACACAGGGTGGGCACATTGGCTCTGCACACAGCTCCACACCTGGGCAGTCACTCAACACCTCACAACAAAAGCCCAGAGGCCTCCATTCTGGGAACCAGACACATCATTTCAGCTTTCCAGAAAGTCACGCCGAGAGGGAAAACACAGTCTGGAGAGACAAAGCAGGCATCTGAGCCAAACTCAGACCTGGCACTGATGTTGGCATTACCAGACTGGGACTTTAAAATATCCACGATTAATATGGTAAGGGCTCTTGTGGAAAAAAGGAGACAATATTCAAGAACAGATGGGTAATTGAATGGGAGAAATGGAAACTCTAAAAAAGAATCAAGGAAAAATGACCTCAATCAAACCACATTAATAGGAATAAAGAGATGTGTCTTGGGTGAGCCTTTGAAGTAGACCAGATGTGGTCCAGGAGAGAATCACTGATCCTGAAGATGGGTCAACAAACACGTGTGAACTGACATACAAAGAGGAAAAAAAATGTGTGAAAAAAATAGAGGAGAACAGACAAGAATTGTGAAACCCTTACCAAAAATAAATAAATAAATAAGTTGCAAATGTGTGATGATGGTCCCACAAAGCTAAGGAAAATGTCGGATAGAGACTATGAAATAGTTAAGGTAATTTTGGTTAACCATTTTCCAAATTCAGTGAACAGACAGCAGACCACAGATCCTGGAAGCTTACAGAACATGGAACAGGATAAACAAAAATGAACACAGAAGTAAACCATATTCAAACACCAGGAAACCAAAGGCAAGGGAAAAAATCTTGAGAGGGAAAAAAAAAAAAACAAAGGAAAAAAATCATAGAGCCTGTATAAGCAAAAAACTACAGCACACTTCAGTTATTTCTAGTGCTAAAAGGAAAGCCCAGTAGTGCAGGTGTCTGTCTCTGCACAATTATCCTTCAAGAGTAAAGGAGAAACATGTTCTTGGACAAACACACACAGGAGTTTGTCCAAAGGAGACCCGCCCTGTGAGAAGGGGTAGAAGATGCTCTTCAGGGAGAAGGAGCATGACATCAGTCGCTAGTTCAGACCTGCATCAAGAAATGAAGAGCATCGAAGAACAATCAAGGTCAAATAGAATCTTTTTATTTCACTTATTCTCAATTTGTTTAAAAGATCACTTGTCACAGGCAAGGATGACAGCAATGTTGTCAGGGGCAGGAAGGAGGACTCAGCACATGCCCTTGTAATGAACCCGCGTGACCTGTAAGATGAGAACATTGCTGTGTGAAGGTGAACTTGGACTCATTGTCACTGTGTATTTCAAACTCTAGGGAAACAATTTTTTTTAAAAGAAATGTAATAGATATGCTAACTGAGGACAGAAAATGGGATAATAAAATGCTCAGCAAAAACCAGGGAAGGCATAAAAAAGGAAGAACTTTAAAAAAAATGGAAACGAATGACAAGTTTAATAAATGTAAAAAAACCATTATAAAAGTAGTACATATTAATGCAACTATATCAATAACCACTTTAAATGCAAATAGTCTGAATATACCGATGAGAAAGCAGACATTGTCAGAGTGGATTAAAAAAAGGGTCCCTACTGTATATTATATATAAGAAACCTATTTTAAATATAAAGATAGATATATTAAAAGTTGAAGGATGAAGAAAGATAGACCATGGTACTGCTGATCCAAAGAAAGCTTAAGCAGCCATATTAACTTCAGACAAAGCAGACTTCAAAATAGGAAAAGATACCAGGAATAAAGAGAAGCATTACCTAGTGATAAAGGAATCAATTCTCCACAAATACAGAGGAATCTTATGTGTGTCTCTACCTAACAACAGTGCCAAGTACGTGAAGCAGAAAGCGGTATAAGTACTGGAAAAATAGACAAAGCCACCATCAGGTTCAGAGACTTCAACACTCTCTGTTAGTAGTTGATAGATCCCACAGGTACAAAATCAGGAAGAACATAGTTGAACTAAGCAACACCATCCATCACTCGGACCTAATTGACATTTACAGAATAGTTCATTCAGCAGCAGCGGAATACCATATTCTTCCCAGGTTCACACGCAGCATGGACTGAGGGAGACATTCTAGAGCATAAAACACACCTAAACAAATCCAAAAGAACATACATTACATAAAGTGTTCTTGCACAACACGATGGAATTCAACTCAGAATCAATAACGGCTAGCTGGAAAATCCCAAAATATTTGGAGATTAAACCACACGCATCATTACGTAACATTGTTGGTCAAAATAGAAAGTCTCAAGAGAAACTTTGAACTATTTTTAATTCAATGAAAATGAAAATGCAATCTGTCAAAATGTGTGGGTTGAATAAAAAGCAGTGCAGAGAGAAAAATACGTAGCATTGAACGCATATGTTAGAAAAGAAGAAATATAAAAAAATAAAATAAAAAATCTAAGCTACTATCTTAAAAAAGCTTCAAGGAAGAGCACATCAAATCTAAAGTAAGTGGAAGAAAAGAAATAATAAAATTACAGCAGAAATCAATAAAATCAATCTGGAGAGCATTATACTAGGTGAAATGAACCAGTCAGAGAGAGACAAGTACCATGTGATTGCACTCATATTTGGAACCTAATGAACAAAATAAACAAAATAGAGACAGAATCATAGATAGAAAGCAGGTTGACAGCTGTTATTAGGGGGCAATCAGGGGGATGGGTGGGGGTTTGGAGGAAAAAACAAAAAAGAAATCAATACAATTGAAAATAGGAAATCACTGGAGAAAAAAAATCAATGAAACTAAAAGCTGGTCTTTGAAAAGATTAATAAAGGTAATAAACTTCTAGCCAAGATAAGCAGGAAGCAAAGATAGACACAGGTGACTGATGTCAGAAACGAGAGAAGGGTAATCACTACTGACCTCATGGACATTAGGAAGATAATAAAGAAATATTCTGAACAGATTGATGTCCACCCCTAGTTATCCTATCTGGCTTGTCACCACTTCTACTCAACATTGTACTGGAAGTTCTAGCTAATGCAAAATGCAATAAGACAAGAAAAAAAAAGGTATACAGATTGGGAAAGAAGAAATCAATGGTCCTTGTTTACAGATGCTATGATTGTCTATGCAGACAAGCCTAAAGACACACACACACACACACACACACACACACACACAGCACTTCTTGGAGCTCATACGTCATAAAGCAATGTTGTAGGATACCAGGTCAGTCCACAAAAGTCAATTGCTTTCCTACACATGAGCAAGGAACAATTGAAATTAAAAATACAATATAATTGCTTGACCAGATGGTGGTGCAGTGGTTGGAGCATCGGCCTGGGATTCTGAGGAGCCAGGTTCAAAACCCCAAGGTCATTGGCTTGAACAAGGGGTCACTGCTCAGCTGGAGACCCCCAGTCAAGGTATATATGAGAAAGCAATCAATGAACAACAGAGGAGGCACATAAAGAATCGATGCTTCTCATCTCTCTCCCTTCCTGTCTTCTGTCCCTGTCTCTGTCTCTCTCTCTCTCTCTCACTTGCTTGCTCAATAAAAAAAATAAAAATAGAGGCCCTCGCCGGTTGGCTCAGTGGTAGAGCGTCGGCCTGGCATGTAGAAGTCCCGGGTTCGATTCCCGGCCAGGGCACACAGGAGAAGCACCCATTTGCTTCTCCACCCCTCCCCCTCTCCTTCCTCTCTGTCTCTCTCTTCCTCTCCCGCAGCCAAGGCTCCATTGGAGCAAAGATGGCCTGGGCGCTGGGGATGGCTCCTTGGCCTCTGCCCCAGGCGCTAGAGTGGTTCTGGTTGTGGCAGAGCGACGCCCTGGAGGAGCAGAGCATCGCCCCCTGGTGAGCAGAGTGTCACCCCCTGGTGGGCGTGCCGGGTGGATCCCAGTCGGGCGCATGCGAGAGTCTGTCTGACTGTCTCTCCCAGTTTCTAGCTTCAGAAAAATACAAAATAAATAAATAAATAAAATAGAAATAAGTATATTCTCCAATCACAATAACATTAAAGAAGAAATAAATAACAGAAAAATAGCTGAAAAGCCCCAAATTATTTTTAAATTAAACAACATATTTCTACATTAACGCATGGGTCAGAGAAGAAATTTTGAGAGAATTTAAAGGGAACTAAACAAAAACAAAAATATCACACATCACAGGGGATTCTACAAAAGACCCGAGAGTACTTTGCAAAACTTTCGGTATCATCAAAAACAAAGAAAGTCAGAAAAACCTTTTGTCTGAGCCTAGAGGAGCCAAAAGGGATGCATGACAACGAAATGCAATGTGGGGTCAGACAAAGTATAGTGGCGGCCAAGAAAATCTGAATAAAAGCATGGATTTCAGGTAATAATCTCACATCGAAATTGATCACTAATGGTGATGAATGCCCCAGGTCAACGCAGGACATCCATGATCAGGAAAATGAAATATAAAACAGCACTGCAGCTCTGTGATTCTTCTGCTAATCTAAACCTTGCTATGATTTGAAAGGTTGGTTTAATAAAAATATAATTTATCAAAATTAGCGGAATGCAGTGAGAACCGTGGGAGAGAGCGTAGCAACCAAACGGCGCCGCGATTGGCCCACCATGAAAGCTGGACCGCCCATTAGTGGGCGGGAGGGACCGGGTTGACCAGCACTGCAAAAGTAGGCAGTTTTTATAAAAAGGTTTGGGTTTGCTATCAAGGGCTTAGGGAAATTGATAGCATTTGACACATATGGTAGGAAAGAAGAAAAATCTATAGCCGATGATTTTGTCTTCACCCTTAGGAAACCGAAGAGGGAAAATAATAATAATTAGAGCAGAATGTAATGCAGTTGAAAACTATAAAACAAAACAAAACAAATGGATGAATTAAAAACTATGTTCTTTAAAATGATCAATGCAATGGAAAACCTCGAGCTAGTCTAACCAAGAAAATAAGGGGGAAGATGTCAATTGCTAATATCAGAAATGACAGAGGGGGGTTGTCGTCCCTGATCTCATGGACTTGTAGGAAAGAAAGATAGAAATCTTATGAACAGCTCCATACTCATGAATTTGGTCGCTTCAGTGAAATGGACCGATTTCTTGATAGACAGATGCAAACCACCAAAACATTTACAAGGAGATATAGATAACCTGAATGGCTTATATCTATTAAGGAAATTAATAATGAATAACATTTCAAAAAAAAAAAAAAAGTACCAGGTCCACATGGTCCACTGGAAAATTCTATCAAACATTTAAGAGAGAAAACTTGTAGCAATTTTTCACATCCTCTGGAAGCAGAGGAAGCTCTCCGACCTTGTGCCATGAGGTCAGAGCATTCTCTTTGCCCCAGAACCAGGGGCACATGCCACGGGACAGGAGAACCACAGACCAGTCTCTCTCATGAACGTCAGTGCAAAAATCCTCAGCAAAATTCTAGCAAACTGAATCTGGCAACACAGGAAAAGGAATATACAGCCCAGCCCAGAGGGACTCTGTCCAGGTGTCCACTTCTGAAACTCCTCACCGTCTGGTAGGCTTGGAGCCCCTCATGAGTATGGTTCTATTTGACGTAGTTTCTTCATGATCTTTGGGGGTTTGTGGGGGGGATTACACCAAATAGTTCAGCTCCAGTCACCCAAAGGGAAAACCCTTGTCCTGTTTTTACTCAGTGTGGGATTTGCCGCGTGTCGCTGGGAGGTGGTCCCTCCTGATGATCGGGAGAATTGGAAAGACCCTCCGTAAACCTGGTTGGAGGGATGGCTGTCTGTGTGTGGGCACGCTCCCGTTACAGAGGTAGGACAGAGAGTTGTGCCCACACCTCAGGAAGGGACGGAGCAAAGTGCCTACCTTCAGAGACCAGCGTTTACATAGCAGGACTGTGCTGGGGAGGCCTTTGGAATGGTCGCTAAGGGGCGTGTCTGGAGCCAGGAGGCAGGATTCTTGCTTTGTGCAGCCTGACCCCTTGCTCCCCGGGCCTGTTTCTGGGGCACATTTAGCTGCGTCTGCCACCCGGAGCTGCTGGGGCAGCAAGAAGCCACTATCTGGAGAACATTTCGAACAAGGCCTGAACTGGGGACATGCCAGCTCTTCCATTTCATCCTTCCAGTGCAAAGCAAAGGCCTAGAAAGAAATGCACCCCCAAAATTAACCATTTTTTGCTTGAGTCACTGGATTTGGTATGATTTTTCTTTTAACTTTTCTCTGCTTCCTATTGTGTGCATATAAATACTTTTACAATTAGAGGGTGAGGGTTCCTCCTGAGAACTGGAGTGACCGGCAGCAGGCAGAGGGCCCTGGGTCCTGCAGGCAGGAGGGGTGGGTCACTGCTCAGAGAACCCACCCATGTGCCTTTCCTTCTTAAGAGGGCGCAGGCCAGGAAGTTGAGCCTTTCTCTCTCTGCTGGTCGGATAAATCCACCTCCCATCACTGCACTCCCTGGCTGGAGAGCAGCAGCAGCAGAGGCCCAGCCCTGAGGCCTCCCAGGGTCCTCCATGCTGCCCATCCCCCACCCGGCCCCTGCGGGCCACCTGGCAGGGACAGGGAGACTGTGGCTGGCTCCCTCCTCATGATCTCTGAGCGTCTTTGTTGGTTCAAGCTTTAGAAGATTGCCTTTCTCTGGACATGGCTGTAATCACCACTTCCTGAAATTAGTTCTCGCTCTAGGTGGATAGCAGACGATTAACCTGTGGGAGACACCCGGTGTCTGGTCTGTCCTTCCCCCAGGCCCTTGGCTTCGCAGACCTGATAACGGGGGCCCTGACAGGTCACAGAGGAGGGGGCACAGGAGGCCTGGGCCTTGGTTAATGGTTCTGACTTGCAGTGACTTGTGGGCCCGGAGGACACGAGGCAGGCTTGCACCCTGACCCTCCTGGACACCTGTGGGACCTGAGGTGGTTCGTGGGCCTGCTCGTCCCCACAACCCCTTTGCCCCAGTGTGGTAATTGCGATGAAAATATTTTTTAAATTTTATTTAGAAAATTAAATTTAATGGGGTGGCATTGATCAATAGGAGTACATAGGTTTCAGGTGAACATTTCTATAACATTTGAACTATTGATTGCGTTGTGTGCCCATCCCCATAAGTCAAATCATTTTCCGTCTCCATATATTTGTCCCTCTTTACTCCCCCCCCAACCCCCCCGCCAGCACTTGTGATTTTTATGTGGTCTTTTAATCCAGTTGCAGAAAGACATTTCTGGACAGAGAGACATATTGAGGAGGTACCAAAATTGAAGACAGAATTTCAGCATCCTGCCTCCCCATCATCTCAGCCGTGTCTCCTCTGCCCTGCGTGGGGAGGATGGGGACAGGCAGGACTTGGCACCTGAATAAACATGGTGAGTGCTCCCTCAGCCCCTCCCCCTCATCAACCTGCCCTGTAAAACCCTGAGGGCACAGCCTGCTCCTCCTGACTCAGGAAAGGCAGCTCCTGGCTGAGGTAGGGGTGGGAGGCAGGTGGTGCTGTAGACACACAGGCTTCCCCTCCTCTCACCCAGCTGGGAAGTCGGGGTCCAGCAGTTGCAGATGCCAAGGCTCCTGAGGTCATGGCACCCCTTACCTGGCTCCCTGCTGCTCTCGGGGTCCCCTCGTCCAGACAGGAACTCTTCCTGAGGGCCACTCCCAGCACCGGCAGGCAAGGCCAGCAGCAGGTCACGACCCTCCCCTTTCAGCTCTGCATTCCTGGCAGAAACACCCATGAGGACGCAGCTTTTCAGCGACACTGGTGAAACCCAGGCCTGACATTGTGTGGTGATACCCAGCCCCAAATGAGCACCACAGCCAGGAGAACTCTGTGGGCCATCCTGAGTCCTGGGCCCCACCCTGGGCTCATGAAGGCCCAGCCGCACTTAAACCAGGGAGACTGAACAGACAGGCAGATTGGGGGCGGGTGGTCCTCAGGAGGGGACAGCCAGCAGAATGCACTGGTCTTCTTTGGGTGCCGCCTGTGGGGGAAGTGCTTCAGACTCCAAGAACTCCAAGTGCCCAGCAGAGATGCTCTGTGTAGACTGGTGGGAACCAGGCATGCGCAGGAGAGCTGTGAGCCCCACACCTGGGATGTAGAAGAGCAGGGCGGAGGAGAGTGGGTGTCAGACTTTGCAGACGAGGGTGTGTCTGGGACTGCCGCCGGGTCAGAAGGACAGCCCTGGGGCCTGGGTCTGCCCCTCTCCTGAAGGCCATAGGTGCACGGGCGTCTCTGGCAGCAACGGAGGAGACAGGTGCTCCGACTGCACAGGAAGGGAAGGATCCCTGCTCCCCAGGTGATCACAGGAGTCCTGCATTCCTGCACAGCTGGCTGGCAGCAGGTGTGGTGGAAACACAGGCACTGGGGAGCAGATGGGGGCAGAGATGATGAAGGCTTTTCTAAACGCAGAGAGAAACAGGGCTGTGTCCCGGGTGACCATCCTACGCAGCATCTGCACAGAGCAGGCAGACCCCCGGGCAGGCTTCCCAGCCCCCCCCACACACACACACTCACCCTCACAGTCACAGCTGCTCTTCCCACATTCCTCCCCCAGACAGCCTTGCTGGGCGGGCGCCCGCCACCTTCACCCTCAAGTGAAGAAGAGAAAGACCTGGGCACAGGCTGACACAACTTTCCTCTCAGAGCATGGCGCACATCAGAAATAAGGCCACAGGGAGGGACACATGTCTGAGCCCAGAAAGGATTTTGGGGAGGGGACCCGAGAGGCTGCCAGGGTGGGCAGAGCTGGACAGGAGGTGACAAAAGGCAAAATGGAAAAGCCAACGGGCCTGGGAGGGCCCCAGGAGAAGATGGGATGTGGGGTCCCCTGTGACCATTATAATTTACTGAGCAAGGACCCAACCCACAGTTCACAAGAGGGACATGAGTTTGTGAGGGGCCAGGGGCATAATGATGCAGGAACCGGCATCAGGCAAGCGCGGCCTGGCCCACAGCAAGAGCCTGTTCACCCGGTGACTCCAAGCCACACCCAGGAGTTGGCACTTGGTGGGGACAAAGGCGGTGGTGTCATAGACCTGGAGGAGCCAGGGGCAGTCTCTCAGGCCAGGGGCTCTTTGTGCCGGGCCTGAAGTCAGCTGGGTTCAGGAGCGGTCAGACCAGCACCTCACATGGTCTCTGCCCACGGGTTCTGAGCTGTTTCCAGCTCCCTCGGAAACAGGGAGGGGGACTCTTGTCTGCGTCTTAATAGAGAAAAACGCTCCTGCCAGGGCGTCTGAGTTTAATAGACAGTCATTTACCAAGAACTGGGAAGCTGTCTGCCACTGGGTTTTTTTAAGCTGCAGTCGGGCAGCCCTTTTGTAGATAGATGGTTAAGAGCTCTTTTTCCGTAAATTAGGGAGAGAGAAAAACCTGTACAATTTGTCAGTGGGCTTCAGAATCAGGCTATTTCGAGCAGCATGCTTTGGGGCGTGCTGAGAGCCACGTGGCATCTTGGTGCCTGGCCGAGCAGACCTCTCCCCCGGCCACAGGGTGCTTCCCACAGAGGGGAGCCTGGACCAATGCCCCCAGGTTGTGACCTGCCCCTCACAGAGATAGGAGAAACTGAAATTATGAAACAGGTGCCCTACTGAGTGCTCACTGTGTGCCAGGTCCTGGTGAAGGTCACCACGCCATCACCCTGGCATGGGCAATGTGTCTAGCGGTCAAATCGGCTCAGTGAGGGCGGAAACTGGGAGCATACCCTGCTACCATGGGACTGATGCAGTCTGGATTACTGCCAGAGTCACCGGGGCACTCTGACAGCTTCCCACAGCCACCACATTGCACTCCCGCCAACAGGACGGGTAAGCACACAGCTGTCTCAGGGGTGGGTAAACTGAGGCACGGGGGGGAAAGGAAGGGACTGGGTCTCACTGGGAACCTGCTCTGTCCCAGACAATTGACTCAACTCCCACAGCAAACCTCCACGTTTGGGAACGTCATTCCCATATTGCAGGTGAGAAACACTGGAGCTCAGAGAAGTTAGCATACCTGCCCAGGGTCACACAGCGGCCAGGGCTGCCCACTCAGATGCATAGTTTACCTACTTCACTGAAGGCCGAGGGCTCCTGCCTCATAAGAGGCCATGTTTGCATTTTATGGACGAGCTTAGGCTTCTGTAGAGCATCCTGGCTTGTGCACATACACTTAGAGCAGAGGAACACTGGAGGAAGGAAGGAAGGAAGGAAGGAAGGAAGGGAGGAAGGCAGGCCACTGGTTATTTGGGTTCTTAAGGACTGTGGCCAGATATGAGGGGTTTGGCATGGCCTGGAGGGGAAGGGAACAGGGGAGGGGGAGAGGGAAGGAAGGAGGAGGGAGGAGAAGAGGAGAGGGGAGGTAGGCAAAGTGGAGGGCAGGGTGGGTGTTTTGGGCTGGCTCAGAGGAACAACTCCTGCCCAGCCAGGCTTCGTGCCCCTTCGGGAGCCTGGGTTGCAGCCCTGCAGCTCACAGCACAGCCCAATACCCTCACACTGAGAGTATCACCCCACACACACACCCTTGTGGCCCCCAGTCCCCCCCCCCCCCGAGAAAGGCCTCACGATCCCAGAACCCTCCCCCAGAGCCTGGGAAGGTGCAGGCACCTCCTGCTCCCCTGGTCTCTATCCTCACCTGTCCAGTTCCACCCTGGTCAGGATGCGGCCGTCTCGTCTCCATCAGACCGAGGCCCGGGCTCTGCCGTGCCTGCAGAAGGGAGCGAGCCCGGGGGGAGGACGGCAGGCCCTGGCAGAGACCCCTGTGGATGGATGGATGGACGGACGTCGGCCAGAGAAGTGAGCAGTCCCGGATTAGAAATGACAGGAGAGTTTGAGACACTCTTTCCTCGCCAGTGGCTTCTAAATTAAACACTGTTGCCACCCGCGTTTCCTCCACCCTGCTACTCCTCGCAGCCACCCAGATTCACTGACGATCTTGTCGGTTGTAAATTGCAGCCCGCGCTCCTCGTGTCAAAATGCACAGCTAGTGATATTCAGCTCTCAAGAAATATATCCCCGCGGCAATGAACGCAGTCAGAAACTCCTTGCCACGTTTAACCAAGGAGAGGGTGGCGCTGCACACATGTAACTGCATAAATTCTGGGACGAGGGACAATGGCTGCCATTTATGAACATTTTATCTCCTCACGGAAACGGTTGACCTTGCTTCAGCAGTTTTATTGAGAGCAAAAGCCCCAGAAGCGCCCACTAACTCCCCCCTCCCTTTGCAAAAGCAACCTGAGCTGTTCAGAGAATCAACAGAACCTCAGGGTGCCACAGTCCTGACGCTTCCTTTAACCCAGGAGAAGGTGAAGCGTGTGGGGAAAAGGCCCCTCCACCCCCTCCATCCCTAAAAAACACCCCAGCCTTAGGAACGCATGGAAATTCGGAACATTTGAACAGCTTCATAAAGGAAGATGAGATCGGTTTAATTGTGAGGGGCTGAGGTTTCCAACATGAACTGGGACTCGGGAGGGTTGCATATTGGAGAGGGGAATTGGGGGGCCCACGCCTGGCAGGCTCAACTGAATTAAACCCATCTGTTCCTGCCAGAACCATGGATCACACGCTTGCTCTGCCTGGGACCATGGGAAGGTGTGATGTTGTTGGGGATGTAGAAGGACAGCAGTGGCACCTGGCCTCCGGGAGCAGGAGGTCTGGGGGTGGGGGAAGGTGTCAGTGAGCAGACCCTGGACGGGAGGTTAACACACAATGAAAGGAGCGCTTCTCCCCTCTCCATCCATGCTCCCTGGTGCTCTGCCCATCTGTCCTTCAAGCCTCACTCATACTCACCTGGAGGCCCAGAAGCACCTGGCCCAGGAGCTTCTCTCCTCTACAAGTAGGTAGAGGGGGAACAGTCCGGGGAGATCAAGGTACCTGTCTGGGCCCTCGTCCCTGTCATCCTCGTAGCTTGTTGAAGTGAAGACAGGAGGAGGTAATGCATTTGTTCAAGAGTTCACCCCCTTGAACACCTGAGCATCACCTCCCTTCCCACATGCGGGGCTGGAGCTGAGCCCCCATCCAACCCAACGCCTACAGCCGAGATGAACCATCGGGAGGAACACCGCTGCCTGCCTCTACAGCCGAGATGAACCATCGGGAGGAACACCGCTGCCTGCCTCTACAGCCGAGATGAACCATCGGGAGGAACACCGCTGCCTGCCTCCCTTTTATTTTCATTTTAAGACAATGTCATAATTTTTGTAAATATAATGCATGTTTATCACAAAGAATTAAAGCACTGCCAAAAGTACAAAGGTGAAAGCAGCAAGTCTCCCCAAACCCAACCACTGAGAAATAGCATCATGATGACGTTGTAAAAAATTAAATAAATAAAGGTTCCAGATCTTTCTTGATAGACAGATCCATATAGAGATAGGCGGAGACAGAGGAGAGAAACCACAGCAGGAAATGCAACGGCAGTGTTACAGACGATACCGGACACAGGTTTTAATGTAGTTTTACTCCCATTGAAAGGAGAGAAAGAAGTGAAGGGAAACTACAGAAATTGCTACAGTTTTACCAGTTCATGGACCACCAGCCACCAGTGCTGTGATTCTAAAAGCTTCCCCTGAGATGAAGGAACCATAATTACACGTGAACACTTGAGGTTGACATTACATTTTTCCCCTCTTGTACATTATTTGAAAACCTTATTATTCATATCTTCTCTCCTTTAAACACTGTCTATTTGAATTTGCTCACCCATCAACGTAGTTTTCTTTTACATTGTTCCCGGGAACCCCACAGCTCCTGGGGCTGGAGACAGAGAGTTGAATACTAAAAGGCAGTTTAACTGGGTATGGGATTCCTGGTTGACGCATTCTTTCCCCAAGAATGCAATGAACATTTCTTTTCTTCTAGGCTGTGGGCTGTGGGACTTAAGTTTTCACCTTTCATCTCTTAATTTGTCCATATTGTGTACTTATATATATATATTTGAAATATATGTGTATTTCAAATGCTGCAGACATTGGTGAAGCCGGGCAGGACAAGGGTGGTCCTGTGAGGCTGCCTCTGTGCTTCTGGGCCTGAGATGCTTCTCACCACACCCGAGCCTTGTGTGGGAGAAGCCTGGTGTCTGCCTCATGCGTCCATTTTGTGGGAGACTGGGTTTGGTTTTTTCTCTATATAGGTCCAGAGGATTATCACACTAACCTCTAAAGCCCAATAACCAAATAAAGATATATCTTGGGCTATTTCTGTATCAGATTTTCCAATAACATCTTCCATGTGTTCAGTTCAGGGATGCTTCCTCTCCGTGCTGTTCCCTTGTGTGCCTCCTCTTCTGTGTCCTCTCTATTATAGGGGCCACAGAGGGTCACTGGTCCTGCACACATAGTACTGATTGCTTCACTGGTCCATGCTGCTGGGCCATCTCAGGCTTTTTCTTATGTGAGTGACCTCCATAAGGTCACACTCTTCCCCCACTTCTAACTTGTTTATCCGTTGGGAGTGTTGGTGGTGTCTCTGTATTATCCTCAGCACTGCCCCCTTCCTTGCATCCCATACAGGTATTTCATCTTTTGGTCTTCAGCTCCTTAATACGTTTCTTTAAATTATCATTAAGTACATTTCTCAGTAAGGTCTTCTGTGGGGCACACCTCTGGAGGGAGGTCTTTGGCCACCTGGGTCAGTGGGTTGCACACTGGGCTCCTCTCCAGCACCGTGCATGCTGTTCTGTGAGTCTACACACACTGTTCCACGTGCTGGCCTACTTCCCACGTCTGTCCCTTTTCCCTCTGCTCAGGCCCTACCTGGGTTCCTCTTGAGCCCCTTCCCACATGACACAAAAGTGTCTGTCTTTGCTTCCACTCCACCCATAACCTGAAATTGCTAAGGGTGAGGGGGTCCCCAGGAAAGGTGCCCCTGAGGCTGACCTGAGTAAGGATGAGAGGCAGGATGCTACATGCCCCCTGTGCCCTGTGCCCAGGGATCCCGGGAAGGGAATAAGGTGCCCAGACAGCTAAGAGACACCTTCCAGGAAGGAGGCGGCAGCCACCTGGAGACCTGGCCCAGCCGCCTCCCCCGGCCCCCCCCCCCACACACACCAAGGTTAAGATTTGTCTTAGATAAGACTGTGTAATAAACTGATTGCTTCATCATCCCTGAGGCACCTCATAAATTCTGCAGAAGCTGCAAAGGTCTTGAAAATTGGAGTGGCACAGACAGGGGAAGAGAGAGGACTGGAAGGGACAGATCTCCACGGAATACGGAAACACTGACACATGCAAATCAGTACCTCCCGATTTAAATAAAGCATTAGCATATTGTACCAAGATCCCAGAACTCGTAAATCAGAAATCCAGGCCAGTACCACGTTCCTTCCCCCTGGACCAGCAGGGCTGCAGTCTCCACCCCGCCCCCCGCCCTACCCCACTCCAGCATTCCCCTCCCCACCAAACCCCAGAGGGACCTTTGCAAGCAGACAACCACCAGAGTGCTGTTTGGGGCCAGGCAACCAGACCTTTCCCTCCATGGCAGCTGCAGAAAAGTTCATGGGTATATTTGGTGAACAGCCTGATCCAGGCAGGTCCACTTTTGTTCACCTGGCCATGGAGTGTGGAAAGCTGATCCAGCCGTCCTGCAGCACCCTGGGGCCCAGCAGCCTCCTGTGGCCGGTGCTCAGTTCTCCACCAGGTGTCTACAGAAGTCAGGTAGGATGGCTCCTGTCCAGCAGGCCTCCAGGATGAAGGCGGGGAAGCAGGATCTGGGTCATGGTGGGGAGGCCTCCACATGGGTGGCGGGACAGAGCCTGGGCTTGCCAAATACAGGGTCATCGCCTCACCTCACTGCCTTTATGAAGTGGGGACAGGAAGGTGTGTCACAGGTTGTCACTAGGGCATGCCTGGCCCCCACCATGTCCTGCTGACACCAACAATTATACTGAAAAGAAAAACACCAATAAAAGTTTGCAAGCGGAGAGGCATGCTCCACGTGGTGAGCTGCTAAGTGCATGGGCCCCCACAGCTTGGCGCCTGGCTCTCCACCTGGGTCCACGTGGCCCCCACAGCTTGGCTCCTGGCTCTCCACCTGGGTCCACATGGCTCCCAAAATCTAGTGCAGGGAGGGTACAGTGGGGAAGGACCTGGAGGACACATGACCTCCTGCTTGAGCCTGCCGCCCACCACCTGCCCTCACATGCACCCGGGCCCGCGCCCTGACTCAGCCACTTCCTGGCCAACACTCTGGTCCTGCAGTTTCCACCATCTAAGACACTCCGCTCGGCGACCTCGGCAGCTGCCTGGGCCTAAGGGAAGGATGACCCTCGGTGGGGCGGGTTCTAGTCCCAGGTGGCTGTGCTGCTCATTATGCTCATTATCCAAAACCATGAGCCATCGCTCACCTGCCCTGGTTTCTGAGGACGAGGTAATCCGAGAGTCCTCCCTACTTTCTCGAAATGCAGTCCGCAGCCCTCATGAATCTCTCCAAAGTCACTGTCCCTCACAGTGGGCGTGCCCTTCGTGTGGGGGTCCCTCCGGTGGGAGCTATATCCCTCACCCTCCCCATAGTCCCTGACACAGTGCTCTGCACACTGTGGGTTCTGGAGAGTTTAATGAGGTGATCATACAAACACGACGTGGCCATTTGTAGGCTCAGTGTGAGTAGGGGCCCTGCAGAGCTCTCTCCGTCCTAGGCGTCAGTGAGTTGCAAGGTCTGCAGCAACGTGCAGGCTGAGTGTTTGTGGTTGAGTGAGCTGGGGACACACAGAGGACATGTGAGTGGGCAAGAGGGATGAATCCTGGGACTGGATTCATCTGCTGAGGACATGGGAAAACATGAGTTCCCTCTGCACCTGGGTGTAGCTCTGGGCTGCCAGGAGTCTTCCCCACACGAGGCCAGCGGCACCTTCCCTGCTGTCCGGACCGGAGAACAACACCCAGCACAGGGCAGACAGCATTGTGTCTGAGTCGGTGCACATGACAGGGTGGTGTCCAGGGCCACGGGGCCCGGTGGGTTCAGAGACAAGGCAGCTTGGCCCACGCGGCTGCCTGGGTGGTGCCCTTGCCTCATGCTCCTCCAGCCGCCGCCTGCTGGAGAACCCTGGTGTCCACAGCATGCTGTCCGGTAATGGCCCGTGAATCAAACCAAGCAACGCCACGTGAAGCCAATGACAGAATCTGCAGGAAAACCCGCCTTCCCAGTCTCCATTGAGGCGGATGCCGTGGAAGCAGATGGAAGGATGAATTATCCGTGTGTCCCAGCCACCATCTGGACACATCCGATGGCAGGTTATTGCTGTTCCTGCGGCATTCTGAAAGACATGGTATTTATCACCGTGCCATTTCTGGGTCTGAAGTGGGATCTTCAGAGAGACCCCCGCCCAGAGCGCCCCTCTGCAGGGACCTGGGAGTGACCGGCATCCTGTGGCCTTCCCACCCTTGCTCCTGAGGCCACTGGCTGCTCCCATCCAAGGTTCGGGTGACTTATTAATTCGACTCTACCTCCCTCTCCCCAGCTCCGCAGCCTTGGCGGACGCGTTCAAAGTCATCGCTCTCCACCACTTCCCCCTTCCTCATGTTGAACTCTAAAACTTCCCGAAGACTCAATTTTCACGCTACGCCGAACCGTGTTTCTGCCAAATTAATCTCCATCATTTTGCTTTAATTTTATTGAGTGGGAAAAACGGTGTCTCATTTGCAGGCGCCCGGCTCCGTGGCTGCAGCCGTGGTCGGGCAACCACGTCGACGGTGCGCTGACCTCAGCCCACCTCTCTCACAGGGGCTTCCGACGTTGGGCGAGCGTGTCACTGAGGGGGACGAGGCATTTATGGCTCCACACCATCTGTGAAGAGGCAACAACATTGGGCTAGCGTGAAAAAAAAAGGAGTGTGTTATTTTTAAGAAGGCTATTTAAATTTATACAAAAAAAAAATACATTGCTTTCTAATTGCAGAAGAAAACATAATTTTAGACAGTGAGGATTACACACAGACATATCTCTTTCGGTCATTTTAGAAAGGGATGTGTGGACACTCCGTTGGGTGGTTCCCAGAGAATCTGGGGGGGGGGGCAGGTTGGAGCTGCACACAGGAATTGGGCAGAGCGAGGTGGCACTGTCTGCAGACCCGGCGGCTCTGCTAGAGGACACGCCAAGAAGCCTGGCCTGAATCGGGCTGGGTGTCCAGGGCACATTTTGTTGTTATTGCTGTTACTGCTTTTTTTCTTTATTATTGTGGTAAAATGCACATGACATAAAATCTACCGTCTTAGCCATCTTCACAGTGTCCGGCCCATTCACACTGCTGTGTGGCCATCACCACCACCCCATCTCCAGGACGCTCCATCTTCCCAAACTGAAACCATGTCCCCACTAAATGCTCACTCCCCTCCCACCTCTCCCAGACCCTGGACACCTGCGTTCATTCTGTCCCTGTGATTGTGACTCCTCAAGGGACCGCACAAAAGCAGAACCATTTAGTACTTATCATTCCGTGACTGGCTCATGCCATGGAGCCCAGTGTGCCCAGGCTCTGCGGCTGAGTGGCACTTTGTGGTGCAGACGGACCACGTTCTCTCACCCATC
This sequence comes from Saccopteryx leptura, assembly GCF_036850995.1. NCBI lineage: Eukaryota > Metazoa > Chordata > Mammalia > Chiroptera > Emballonuridae > Saccopteryx > Saccopteryx leptura. The sequence goes on from NC_089503.1 coordinate 318,559,117, forward strand.
CCTCCATTGATGGACACGTTCCCTCCTCTGGGCTGCCGTGAGGCATAAACATGGGACAGTGACCATGCCGGCTCTGCCGGTCAGTGCTCCAGGGAGAACCCTTGGGGCAGGAGGGCAGTGGTTCCGGGATCTCATGGTACTCCTATGTTTAACTTGCGAGGAAGCTCAATACTCTTTCCAGAGCTGCTGCACCATGCTGGAATCCTACCAGCCACGTGCCAGGGTTCCACCTTAACTGGATTCATTATGTTAGAACTCAGATGAGCCAGAGCCAGTAGCAAAGTAGAACCCCATCGGGGCACACAGGAGGTGCCGAGCCTGAGGCTGTACTCAGAGCCCCTGCGCGCCAGTGAGCGGGTGGATGGGAAGAGTGTGGAGAGCCAGCTCGCAGATTGTCCAGGGCAGGTGCTGTGGCAACACACAGTGTTGAGGGGAGCCCTGCACTTCCCCACGCCCACACCCAGGCCATGCTCTGAGTCCTAGTCTAGAAAAGGGGACACAGCCTGCCCTGCTTGCCACTCACCCCACAGACCACCTGGGTGAGCCCGGTTGGTCCTTGTCCCTCCCTGCAGAGCTCCAGGCCTGTCCTCACTCCAGCCCTCTGGTCCCTTTGCTGGGGCTACCTCCCTGCCCTCGGGTCTGGCTGTAGAGGGTGGGCTGCCCTGGCACCTGTGTCTACCGGTCACCCCAGCAGAGCAGACACAGCAGTGCAAACCCCTGGCTGTCCACAACTGTCCCCATTAGACAGTGACTTCCCCTCCCTCTCCCCAGGCCCTGGCAGCCAGCATAGTACCTTCTGTCTCTGAGCACATGACTCTTCTAGGGACCTCCTGTGAGTGGAATTGCATGGCATTTGTCTTTTCATATCTGGCTGATGTTGCTGCACATGATGTCCTGAAGGTCCGTCTGTGTGGTAGCAGGTGTCAGAGTGTCCTTCCTTCCTGAGGCGGCATGGTATTCTGTGGTATGGATGGACCACGTTCTGTTGTCCATCTCTATCTGTGAAATGGGGGACCAAAAGCACAGACCTCGTGAGGTCACTTTGTGGGCACAGCCTGTCACACGGTGGATGCCCAGTAAACAGTCACTCTGTTAGTCACAGGGATGCGGAGAATGGGTCAGGCGTGGTACACAGAACAAAGCCGAGAGAGCCCCCTCCGTGGAACCGGGACCTGCCTGGCACTTCCCCCGGGCTCTCTCTCTGGAATCTGGCCGAGCTATGGGTGCTGGTGGTGTGGGGTGGGGTGCAGGACCTGTCGGGCCCTTTTCCTTCCGCCCTTGCATGGGAGAAGCATGCCCTTTCCTCAGGGTCTGAGGGGACTCTGCCCAGGGCTCAGGCCCGGGGTTCCTAACTCTGCAAGACAGCATGGCACCCCCTGGCTAAGACCCATGGCCTTCCCCCCTCGGGGCTTCCCTGTCTGTGCTCACAGCCCAGGGTCTCGGGGACGCTGGGAGAGATGGGAAGCTGGGGTCGTGGGTCCCCGGGCACGAAATGCGGGGGGCACTGCCACGTCCTCGGGCTGTATTGTCTGCGTGTTTGCTGGACACTGGAGGCTCCAGGAAGAGCCTGACTCCTGGGCCCAGCTCCCTCTTCTACAAGTGACAGAACCAGGATGAATTTGTTTTTAATGTGCTCATAATGGGGCTTGAAATGAACACGGCTCGTTACTTTTTCTTTCTTTTTGGTTCCTGGGCACTCTCCGTGGTGCTGGCAACCGGGCAGCAGGGGTGGGCGAGCCAGGCCCAAACCAGTGCCCTCTGGCCACAGCCCTGCACCCCAACCCGGGCAGAGGGCCAGTCCGCTGCTGGGGGTGGGGGAATGAGTGTTTAGTGGTGCAGTTTCCATGGGGGACAATGTAAGAGTCCTGGAGAAGAGATGATGGTGAGGACTGACACCCTGCAACATGAGTGTGTTCAACGTCACTGAGCTGTGCACTTCAAAACAGTTCAAATGGTAAATTTTATGGTATCTATATTTTATCACAATAAGAAGTGTTTACAAATAAATATATATGGCTGACTGGTGCCCTGGCTGCCTCTGCCCATGAACAACCTCCCTAGCCCCTGAGCAGATCCAGACTGCCACACTGGTCAGTTCAGCACAGGAATGGTCACAGGTCACTCCTTGTCATCTGGGGTGCTTTCACCATAGTCCTTGTAAGACCAGCTAATGCCACCTCCTTCACCAAGCCCTCTTCACTTCGGGTCAGAACTAGGGAGGCCACCCAGACCACGAGTGACCATAAGTGACAATGAGTGACCACAGTGGCCACGAGAGTAGCCTCAGGGGTCCAGGGATCAGGGGAGGATGGCTTGGAATTAGGTCTGTCTGCCCTTGTGCCTGGTCACCACTTGAGTCTAGCTGAGAGGAGGGGCAGCTCAATAGTACCCCAGGACAAACCCCTTGTCCCCCAGAACATGAAATTCCTGTTCTCTAAGCCCAGAGGCCCTGCAGGCTAGGCGAGGGTATCTGGTAGAGGTGATCCTCATCGGGTAAGACTGCAGACCAACGGGGCATGGTCCCAGGGAATGACCTGCAAAGCCCCAGCAGGCTGCCCCTGCGCCCGGAGTTCACGTGACGCTCAGTGCATGTGCCCAGAACAAAGACTGAAGACCGGATCCTGTGAGTCAGGGCACGCTTCCCTCGCCCCGCCCCCTCCCGCAGTCCAGCCCGCAGATTGAGGCGAAGCCAGCACAGTCCGTATTAAACAAACATTATTCCTCTCAATGGCTTCTCGCAGCTGGGCTGTTTGGGCCACGCAGGGGAGGGGACAGCTGTGAGTCCTGAGAACAGTGGGGAGCCCGGACTCATCCTTTCCCTCCACTCCACACAATGTGCCTGGTAACCACGGGGGCAGGGCCGGTGCTCATCAATTCTTCATGCTGTTTACTTAGAGCCTGTGGTTATTAAAATGGTCGGCTCCCAAGATCTCCTGGCAGCTTTCGTCTTCAGAGAAGTAAGCTTTCCTTCTCCCGCCCGCCAGGCATCCGCCACGGGGCTTGCCCGGATGCAGCCAAGTCCGCCCCCGCCACTGGACTCCCGTGAGGAGGGCAAGCAGACCGTCTCCGTCAGCCATTCGTACGCACACGTGCGCGCACGTTTCTGGCAATTGTATAAACTGGACAAATTCTTACAGGGACCGTCTTTGTGATCTGTCTTTGTTTTCCCCCTTTTGCTTAGCTACTCTAGATTCTCCGTCAGGTTCTTGCAAACAGGGCTGAGAAGCCATTGCAAGAACCCTTTCTTCCAAACTCTCCAGGTCCATTCACACCTGAATCCACCTTGGTTGTCAGCAGGCCTCTGCAGGTCAGCTGATGAAAACACCCCCTTTACTGGACAGGAAACTGAGGCCCAGAAAGGGGCATGGCTTGCCCAGGTCACAGAGCTGAGAGCAGCCAGGACAGTTCAGGGGTCTCCTGACCCATCTCTGTCACTCTTGTAGGCTCAGCAGGGACACTGGGACCTCGGTCCGACGTTGTTGGGGTGTTAGGCTTCCGTATCGAGAAGGCCTGGCTCTGAGGCTGGAGGAGCAGAACCCCGCTCCATGGAGCCCCCCCCCCCGGGCATGTCACTGAGGAGACCCTCTGAAATCTGGTGTGATTCTCCACGGAAGGGAGAAGGAGCGCTCCAATCCTCGGCCCAGGAGTGCTCAACAGGCCTGGGGAGACGAGGAAGGCCGGTGACTCCAGGAGAAGACCCAGCAGGGGAAGGCAGGGTGGGGCCTGGGCCAGTCCCTGGGGCTGACCTCGGAGGCCCTCATAACGAGGAAAAGCTGGGCACATCTCAGGGCAGCGTACCCACACCACGCGGAGGCAGCTAGATACCGCGGCAGGAGCACGAGCCACCTCCTTCAGCAGCCCCCGCAGAGCAGTCCGGGCAGGTGACCGGTCCTGGCCCCTCTCGGTGGTGCTCTCTGGAGGAGGGACAGTGGAGACACCGGCTGACTGAGCCCCAGGGAGGGGGGCCTGGGCTCATGAGCAAAGAACCTAGGGCAGAGAGCTATTATACCGCACGTCTGCTTTTTCATTTTATTTTACTTTATTTTCATGATTCTGTTTTTACTCTCAGCATCTAGAAACCTTCTCTCTAGGGTGACCTTATAATCAAGGCCAACTACATAATTTGCTACACCAGCGAAAAACACAAATGTTTGTGTCTCCTGTTCAAAAATCAGGAAACAAGGAATGACCTCAAAATACAAGCTTTTCCTTTGAAATATGTTCTTACTTCTCTGGTGTAATAAGGGTAAAGAAGACACACAAGTCACAACAGAAACTCAGACGTTGTAAAATAACGTTTCGGAGTCACAGTTTTCGGTGACAGAATACGTCAATGGTACTTTATTAATAGTATGCCTTCGTTGATCATAAAATACTTTTCCAGATTCAAACATTTGTATTAGGTCACCAAAGCCTGTACTTCCTGCAACTTCAGTCATCGAACGACATCCATCACTGCGGGCAAACGTTTTTGATTTTAGATAATTTCTTGTGACTTTCACCTTTGAGAAGGGACTTCCTGCAGAGGCAGGAGCCACCGGAGCAGGGGGAGCATTTATACACCGTGATGACGTGGAGGTTATTCCTGACCAATTCGTCCAAAGTATACATTTTAGTACGTGTACATCTGACAGTTTTCGAAGAACAATTTTTTCTAGAAAAAAAAAATTGAACTGCTCATGCAAATCAGTCTGGGGTAATTCTGACATGAACCTCAAGCATCTCTGTGGACAAAGGTATTTCAGCGTTCGTGCGGATGGCCCCTGTTGTCTGGGTCACCCACACACCCACTCCGGCACCCTGATGTCGCAACTTCAAAGGTGAGGCAAGATTTAATTTTAAAATTGTCTTCTTCATTAGAACCACCGGAAGCTTTATACGAAAACAACACTGTTTTCCTTCAAAGGCGCCGACTTCTAATTTTTCTTCCTAACTCTAAGCCTGAGAACAGTTGCTAGGCCGTGGGGCAGCCATTCTCAGATGTGGAGACGGAACCCCTAGAAGCATTGACAACCTGGCCCAATGTGCTCATCACAGTGTGCACATGAGCGGTTTTGTAACGAGCAGCTGGCAAGGCACTCAGGCCAGGGACTCCTAACCATGTAGGAGGTGTTGGGGGTGGACAGGCGAGCCTGCCTTGCTTTGCAGCCCCGACGCTGCCTCCATGCAGCCCTCCTTGTTCTCTCTCCTGGCTGTGGCCAGTCCATCACAGCTGTCAACCTGGTCCTGGCCCATCTGCTGTGGGGACCCAGGGCTGCCCAGAGGCATGCCCTTGCCTATGGAGAACCAGGTCTGAGTCCTCCCCCACCAAAAAAAAAGATATTTCTACAAACTAACCTCCGGAAACTGGGAATGCGACTTTATTTGGAAAGGGGGGGGGGGTCTTTGCAGATGTGATCAGGTAAACAGTCTCAAATGAGATCATCCCGATTGGAGTGGTGGGGGAGCTCTAAATCAGATGGCGGCGTGGTCATGAGACAGAGAGAGAGGCACAGATGCAGAGGGGAAGCCACATGAAGACAAAGGCAGAGATCGGAGCCGTAGCGCCCCATGCCTAGGAGCCCTGGGAGCCACAAAAGCTGGACAAGACAAGGATACAGCAGCCCCAGGACAAACACCAGCTGCCCTGACTCACAGACGTCAGGCTCAGGTAGGAGGGTAACCTGCGGAGCAGCAGCGCAGGTCTGGAGAGGCTGGTGTGGAGAGGGTGCCGCACGGGCATCAGACCCCGGAGCAGCAGCGCAGGTCTGGAGAGGCTGGTGCGGAGAGGGTGCCGCACGGGCATCAGACCCCGGAGCAGCAGCGCAGGTCTGGAGAGGCTGGTGCGAAGAGGGTGCCGCACGGGCATCAGACCCCTGCCGTGGGCCCTCTGGCTCTGGTGTGGCCTCATCCTTGCTCACAGACCCGTTGCTCCCTATGAGAGTGATGTCCCACTTCCTCGCCAGCAAATACGGCTGAGCTGAGCGCTGCAGTCCCGTTCCAGAATCTTAGCTATATTTCTTCCTCGCTGCAATGGGCCCCTTTTCTTCCTGGAGATGAATGAGCTGGGTGTTCTATTCAGGATTTTGTGTTCAGCTGCCATTATATAATTTTGCAGAACCCTTCTGTCGGGTTCCTGGCGGGACAACTGAGGCTGGGCTTTAATATGGTGGAACGCCGTCTGAGCAGGGAGAGGTGTGATTTAGCAGCATTTACACATCTGCCAGGGGGTTTGAAAACAGGATTCTCCTTGGGCAGGCATCCAGGGGGTAGGGAGCATGCTTATCAGTCAGGAACCAGTGAGCCGTCCCTGTCCCCAGCAGGGGCTTCTCTGAGAGGAAGTTGCCTCCAGCCCCTGACGGATCAAAGGCACGTGGCTGGAGATGCCTGAGACGGGGCTGCCCATGCGCTGACAGCCTTGTGCACTTGGACTTCTGTAACCAAGGCCAGTGAATGATGTGGAAACAGCCTCTATTTTACAAACACTAACTGTGAATCAGCTGGCAGAGCGGGTAAAGACCTCTGTTTTGCATCCACATGCCAGGTTTTCATATCTAGGCTTGGATTTCGATGCAGAAGGCTGAACCCCGAATAAAGCATGCTGTGAGGGCAGCGGAAGCAAGCCTGGACGTGGTCCCACTCACCTACACTCACGGTCACGCTGCCATGGACAGTGGTCTTCTAAGTAGACATCCTTCTTCCCCTCGCCCTTAATTAGCAGAAGTCTCTCTGCTTTTTGCACACTGACCCAGCCAAGGCTGAGTGTCTCCTTGGGTCAGAAGCTTGTCTTGGTAACACTTTTCCAAACTAAGGCTCTGCGTCTCCTGGCATGTGACCACCATCCCCTCCCAGCCTCGGGGGACCCCTCACCCCGTGGCTCTGTTCCCACACCAGCCCCACCCTTTTCTGGCAACCGCAGGCCCCACAGGCTTGGCTGACCCAGCCTGCTGCCCAGACCTGCCCACTCGCCTTCACCCTGCAGCGCCTGTGCCCCTTACAGGCACCACCTGAGAGCAGGCAGCTCTAGAAACTTCTCCAGGTGCAAACCACGGACTCAAGCAGGCCCTCTGCACCCGTCTCCCAGCTCCCCCTGTGCCCTCGCCCAGCAGCTCTCACACCCTCACTAGGACCACCTGGAACGACAGCCCGTCCCCTTACTGGCGGCTCCTCACCCTCCTGACTGAGAACCCTTGAGCTGTTTCATAGCTTTTGGGATGAAGTCACTGCAATGCAGGGAGCCTCAACAACAGGTCCCCCCCCCCAGCTTGGAGCCAACACCAGGCTCCAAATGAGACTGCCCAGCTCAACTCTTGTGATGCCTCAAACCCACTGCCCTCTCTACACACTGACCCTTCCAGAACGTTCTTCTACCACTCTCCCCTTGGTGAGCTCATGTCCTTTTCTTGGCTTAAGCATCCTCAGAACAGCCTTCTGTGATCAGCCCCCCAACATACACACACACTTTTGCACACACACACACGCAATCACACATGCACACACACACACACACAATCACACATGCGTGCACACACACACACAATCACACATGCGTGCACACACACACACGCAATCACACATGCACACACACACACAATCACACATGCGTGCACACACACACGCAATCACACATGCGTGCACACACACACACACGTGATGGAGCAGGCTCTGCACTCCACTCCTCCAGATAGCATCGTCAGCTACCATACATCCGTTTCCTTTCTGGTGACCTGCTGTCTTGTCCCTGGTGGGGACAGCCCTCTTCTGCCCTGTCCCACTCCCAGCACCACAGCAGACCCCACCCCAGGGACTGGGCCACACCCTGGGATCACCAGGGGCTCCCTGCGTGCCAGTGCCACACCGGACGTATGTCCTGCAGAGCCAGTCCAGCAGCCTGGCTGATCTGAGGCTGCACCTGTCCGGGGCTTCAGGTGAGAAGCACCCAGCCATGACACTCTGGATGCCAGCAAACAGGACACTTGCTGTGCTTTACGCTGGCCTGTTGAGCATGCGCTTCTCAGCACCTGAAAACCAGGGGGCAAGCTTGCTGCTTTTCCCGACTCCCGCACAGGCAGGTCCTGGAAGGAGCAGGGCGGGCAGGGAGGAAACACCAGGAAAGAAATAGGTATTACCCTCAATTTCCTCAGCCTTTTCATTCCCTTTGACCTTTTGGGACTTCTATTCAGCCTGTTGTTGGCCAAGAGTGACCACTAGATGTTCCTACTATCCTCAGAGCCAACCCCAGGCTTTTTCTATCCTGGGGCTCTTGGATGTTAGTGTGGATTCCTCCCAGAAGTCCCTGAAAAGGTTTAGAGGACAATGACATTAAACCTATGCCCAAAGCTGTAACACACTCTAGTCTATTCCCATCTGGTGAAAGCCTCCAAGGTGGCTTCCCACAGTCCCTGCCCTGGGTCATGTCCACCCATAATCCTCCCCCCTTGAGTGTGCACAGGGCCCAAGGACCAGATTCCAACCAGGAGAATATCACAAAAAGGACAAGCTGTTGCTCCTGAGATAAGGTTATAATAAAAACTATGTCACCCATCCCAGGAAAGTGCTCACTCTAGACAGATCCCAATGACAGGGACCCAAGGGACATCGGCAAACAGCCAGAGAAGAATGAGGATCCTGCCTCGGACAACCCACAAGGAACTCAGTCCTGCCATCAACCCCGTGTGAGGGTGCAGAGCCAACCCTGTTCCTGTCTAGTCTTCAGCTGAGACCACAGCCAAGGCCAATAGCGTAAGAGAAGCTTCACAGGGGACTAGAGTCTGAAGGTCCAGCCAGGCCACACCTGGGTTCCTGGCTCCCAGAACTGAGATAATAAGGGCTTGTTTTATGAGGCTGCACTGTGAGGTCACCTGTTATCTAGCCAGAGAGGTAGCATGCCATCCCAACGATGTCCTGCTGTGGTATCCAGCATGGCCCATCAGAGCTTATGCAATGGAATGAAAGGTGTCTCCCCAGGTGCCTGTGACACAGAGAAACATGGATACTCTGTAATAAAATACCAAAACCATAAGAGCACAGCAAGACACGGCCTACCAGAGGACCTGCTGTGACACCTTGATGACACTTTCCATGGGACTTCAGGAAAACCGGGAGCCACGTGTGGCTGTCACCTTAAATACACAGACAACAAAGAGCTTTAGGATTCTGTTCCAGGACACTGTCCTCAGTTCCAGCCTGAGGGTAAAGCTGGACGGGGTGGGAGGTGAGGACCCAGCCCGGCTCAGCTAGCGTGTCACAAACCCAGAACCCTGAGCTGTTCTGTAGTTCATTGCTTGGTTCTGTGACCTCGAGAGCTTGGTGAGATGGGCACATTTAGTCCACACAGCTGTGGAGAGTGAGACCAAGATGCCCCATGTCCTGCCCATGCTGTTTTGTCCCCAGACCCTCTGCAGGTGGACACATGCACAGATATGACCATCCACCAACTGCAGGTTACCCTTGCTCAGTCATTAAATAATGCTCTGAAGAGCCCTCGGAGGCAGCACCCTGTTGGCTGTCACTGTGTCACACTGGTTGCTTTGAAACTGGCTCAGCCACCAGTGCTGACAATGGTCCACAGGAGCCTTCTCTGCCCAGATGAGAGATTCCTGATCATGGCTCATGGCTCACACAGGATCACAAATAGCAGGATGTGACAGGCTGGTCCTGGGGGGCTTCAAGTGGCCTGCTGGAGCCGTGTGGGGGCCTGAGGCATGGAGATGCAGCTGAGCTGGTGGTGAGTATGGAGAGCCTTCCAACGCTGGCCACTTCCTGCCCCCGCTCTGCACTCACTCACTCTCTCCTCCCCCAGGGGGCACATTTTGGCAGAAAGAAATTCAAATAGGAAATTAAAACACTTTGGAAGCAGCAGGCAGAAGTGTCGGCAAAGCTGGTGGAGCACTCGGTGCAGGGAACAATGCCATGCCCTCTGCCGTGACAAATGTAACAAGACTGTGGGGTCATCAGTGACCTCATCGGCTGATCCTCCAGGACCCAGATGCACAGAGATACCCTGAGATATGCAGAATGGCCGCTCACAGAGCAGCCACCGGGCGGGGCTGGCTTGCTCTTCAGTGTGAGTGTCCATGAACCCTAAACTCTCAGCTTGTGAAGAGGCAGCTGGGGAAACCCACCCCTCCCAAGTCAGGAAGCCCCCATCGCTCAGACCAGAGAGAACCCAGAGCACAATCACAGTGTGGTTGCCCTGCTCTGCGGACATGAGACCTGGACTCCTCAAGCGTCAGTGGTCTGGTTCGACAGGTGGCCAGCCAAGCACTCCCTTAGGCCAACCAGAGTGAGGACCGGAGGATGCCACTGACGGCTGCCTGACCTGGCCTCGGTGGCAGCCTTACATGCCAGCGGCCACTCCACTTGTTGGTACTGTCATTATGTATCAGTAGCATTACCACTCCTTCCTGTTATTCTGGATGGGTCATCTCTATATTGAGCACAGAGGTACCTGGCGTGTGAAGAGCGGCGTGCTGTCCACCCCACGAAGGCTCACAGCCGCGTGTTGAGTTAAGGTTGAGGTCAGCACCTCGGCCAGCTCCCACGTCGCCTGCGATACTCTTGTCTTTAGAACACAGGAATCGCAGCATCTATCCCTGCTTGTACCCAGCCCTCTGCCCACTTACCCCAACAAACACCTCCATGCTGCCACCCACAGCGTACCGTTGTCCCTGAAGGGGGAGCGCGTCTCCCTGAGGTGCCCCAGCTGTAATGTGGGGTATGGCTGCCCACATAAATAAAGCAGAAGCTCCCACTCTGCACTTGATCTTCATTCGTGGCATCACTGCACTCCCTGAGGCGGCTGCTGTCCCTCCACCCCTCACAAATGCCCCAGCAGGCTGAGACCCACCTGGCCACTCTGCGCCCTCCATGTGATCCCAGTGCCTCTGTCCAGCATGGGTGCCCCATGAGGTTCCTACAAAATGAGGAAAGGAAAAGAAAGGCAGGGCAGACCCCGTGCTGCGCCTGGACCCCTTCCAGGAAAGATGTTGCAGCTCCCAGCTCACTGCCCATACACAGCCCTCAGTGGTCAGCCTGAGCCGGGCTGGCTCTCCCTCCCTCCCCTCAAGCTGGTGCCTTCCCTTCTCGGCACCCATGGGGCCCCAGGGGTGCAGCATGAACACCCACGTGCTACCTCCACCTCTGAGTCCAGTTTCAGGGAGCTCTGTCTGAAGTGAAGAAGGAACGAATGAGAGTAATTCAGTGATATCTCCACAGGGCTAGAGTGATCACTTTCATTTTAAACGAGGAAAACGAGACTCAGAAAGGATATCTAACTTGGTCAAGCAATCCTTTATTGATTAAAGGACGTCATTAGGAGCTGTCCCTCTCCTTGCAAAATGAAGCCAGTGGGCACATGACAACATGCCTTGGATGGGACTCATGCAAGTAAGGTGCTGCCATCTCAGGGGTAATGCCATCCCTGGGCCTCCCTGCTGGTCATCATGATGTGGCCAGACCTGCCAAGGGGTCAGGATAAATTGTGCTTATTACCCCTCAATCACAGCCTAAGAGCTTCTTTTATAAAACTTGGGTAACAATAGGGTTTTTTTTCTCCCTAGAAATAGACCTTTTTCTTCTTTGGAGCTATTTTTACCAAAAATAGGGTTGACAACAAGCTGGATGTGTCCCCATGCATTCCCAAGTCACAGACCTCTGGTAACAGCCGCACCTGTGAATGCAGAGCTCTCCGGGGAAGATGTTTTCACGGCGCTCAGGCGGGTCCTCCCCGCTCGCTGTGTCCATGTCTCCCTGCTACTGAATGCGCAGTTCATTAAGATCTTTGGTCGTGGCAGAGATGTTACCAGGAAGGAAGGAGCTGTTGACAATTCTACTTTTTGGAGCAACTAAGAATAGGGTGAGCCTTGTAAAAACAGCAAGCTGGCAAACGGAATTGAGCTCAAGGCTGCTATCTCCTAAAAACCTGGGTTCACATCTCACAAGAATGGGGAGTGAAGCTTCGTCTCGGCTTCCCACGGGGAATGCAGGGACAAGTGTGACTGATAAGACATGGGTCCCACATGGGCCACCATGGTCCTGCTCGTCTAGGCAGCACCCAGTCGACTCTTTTCCACCTGGATGCAAGACAGGACATTCCCCTCCACCACCCCTTCAGGACACAGAGACACTCAGCTGATCCACCAGGGTTAGGTCCACCCTACCTGATGGACCAAGGAAAATGTGCTCTGGGACCATCTTTCCTGTTACAGAGACCTTAGAAGACACAAAATTGCTACCAGAGGCACTAGATTCCTTTGTAACGTTCTCCTATTTTATTGCGATGAACTTGGATGTTTCAATAATGGTAAAGAGGACTCAGGAACGTCCTAGGTCTTGTGTTCACCTTCTGACCCCTAGCCAGAGGGCTGGAAGCCATGGGGCAAAGATCTTCACCCACGCGACCATGAAGCAAGAGAGTGACCGTGGCAGGCCCGGTGCCGGGCACCCGCACAGGCCAGCATGATTCTGCCCGAATCTGTCATAGGCAGGGGTGATGCTTTCCTGTTTGGAAAGCCTGTGCCCTTGTGTCTTGGGCACATTGCACTCTGTGCTCCTGGCTTAGCATCCGTCAACCAGGTCCAAGGGCTGAGTGTGCAAACCAAATGCTCCACAGCCCAGCAGAACCACAGGCAACCCTGAATCACCCGAGGCAACGATGAATACTCTGCAGTTCTTGGAGAATCAGACAGGCCAGGTGAGGCTGAGTCATCGATGCTGAAGTTGGGGGTGGGGGCTCTATGGGCAGTGCAGGAAGGACCCTGCATCTCGGTCCTCAAATCTCAAGTGAGCACTTCCTACAGGAATGAAAATGGGACATCCTCGTGGCTGACCATCAAGTACTGCCCGAGAGAAGGAGGGGCTTCAGAGGGTCAGCCTGGCTCTGACAAACCCAGCTATGAGCACCTGGTCCCTGACGTGGGCTGTGCCATCTCTGTCTCCAAGGTCCACAAGGAGGAGGGGAGGCTGAAGGCATGAAATTATTAAGAAATATGTAAGTGCTTGGGTTCTGTGGGCAGGCACACTTGCATCCAAGCATCTAGAGGACACCTGCTGTATACCCGGGTCTGTACTGTGTTCTGAGGTCACAGAACTGAACCTGGAAGAACGGGGAATAGGTGGCAGGTGGTCAGCTAACCAGGGCACTGCCCCGTGGTCAGGGCGATAACCTGGGCACACACCATGTTCCATGAGAACCCATGGGGAGAGAGTGGCTAGGAGGGATGGCAGAGGAGGTGACATCCCCATGTTGACGGAACTTCTGCTCTGTGAGTCAGGACAGTGAGTCCCAGACAGAGACCAGCCCCAGGCTCCCCTGCCTGCACCCGGAACGTCGGGCCCTTGATTGATTCTCTCCAGAGGACAATGATTTAGGAGCAGAGGGTAAATTCTGGAATAAGGTGTGCTGTGAGACGTTTCTCTCCAATGACAGTCAATGGATCAGATGTGGGTCTTCAAGATCATGCTCTTGGTGAAGGAGAAAAACTAAGGCGTTAATAAAACCGGATTCCACGAAGCAACAAGCAAGTATCCTCGCACTTCAAAACGTCTCTGTCCTTCCGAGGCTGGGCCCCTTTGACGGACCTCTTGTTCCCCATGGGGGTCTACAGAAGGGGCCTGACCATGTCCTGCTCAGGAGCACACTGAAGCAGCAGGCAGCAAGCTACGTGGTGTCCCCACCACCTCCCTGTTGGTCCCTTCTGCACCAGTGACAGCCAGCCGACTCCAACACACAACACCCACGTCTTTGTCTGGTTGCCCTCAGGTTACAGATCCTACTACCCACTGCATGGCCGGCCTCAAGTGCCAGGAACTGAGTCATGCTGGTGGGCACACAGATGTGACTGCCCTAGCCCGTCCATGCCCACCAGCCCTTGGCAGGGACAGTTTTTCAGTGTTTACTGAGAAGCTGACCTAATCTCGCCACCGCCTCTTCTCTCGATCACGTAGCCCTCCACGCTCCCTCTGCTCTGAGAAGCTCCCAACTCCTTGCCCTCCAAGCTTTGGCTCAGGGTCTGCACTTGGGGACTCTCAGAATGGGACTCAGGACACAGTCTTCTTCAGCCCCTTCAGCTTGCTGTGGTTTAATCCTTTGTTGCAGAAGCAAACACTTATCTCATAGAAGACAGTGGACGCTCGGAGCCGCATCTCCTGCAACAGCAGGCTTTCCGCCAGACTAAAGTCCCTACCCACAAACACACATTCAAGTTTCCTATGTGTTCATTATGGGGCCACAGGCAAGACCGCCAACTCTTGAAGCTAGTCAGTGCTTCTCCTTTAAGGGAGCACCATTGCACCAACCTACATGGGAGTTGAGGCCCATGATGTGTGTAGGTTTGTCTGACACCTGCCATTGCAGAAAGTGACAATTACTGCATCCCCATCCATCCAGGTCACTGTCCCTGTCCCTGGACATGAGGTTTCCTGAAAGCAATTCACACGCTGAGAGTTCTACCCATGCAACAGTCTCCTCTTGCAAAGCTGATACTTTATTACAATTGACATTTGTATGTAAACACTCTGAAAGCCCTGTGCTTTGCAAGGGCTTTGTTTTTGAACCCTTTGCAAATAGTAACTCATCCCAGGCTAAAAGTAGCTGCTAAGTCATCCACAGGCGCTGAAGGAGGAGACTGAGACACAGAGAGGCTGCACAGCCTTCCTGAGGTCACACAGCGAAGATTTGGGACCAGGACGTGATCTCATACAATCACCCCAGCTCTCCAATGTCCCGGCTACACATTCCTTCCGAGCCCAGGGGACTGATCCCACGTCTAATAAACACCTGAGAGACCGATCACTGAAGGAGATAACTAGATCACAGGCTAAGTTAATCTCTCTGTTTATTGAGATCATGTCTCCACTGGGATATTTTTAGTGAGTCTAGCGTTAGGATCCGTGAACATTGAGACTGTATTAAACTCAGCCCTACTTACCAAAAATACCCCTCTGTGCATGTTGCCTTTCCTTGAAGTGAGGTAACCGTCAGGAACAACAGAGCTTGATATGCATAGAGGGGTGCCCACCTCGCTTTGGGATCTCAGGGTAGTGGGGGGGGCCTCCTGGCCAAGTCTCATGGTGCCATTTTCTGAGCTCTGGCTCTGAGAGACCATCCAAAGTCATTCAGTATCAAGGAATAGGCTCCAATATAGTTTTAGAAAAAAGAGATGAGGACCAGACCAACAAAGAGAGAGAGGAAAAACAATTAGAAAAGATAGCAGACCCCCTCAAACAAAGTGAGACAGTGGCACACAGGAAAACCCACACAGGGACCTAACCCAATGCTGCGTGCTCTAGACAGCCTGTTTCCCCTGCTGGTCATGACAGTCACATTGCATTGATGATGAGGCTCCAGTCCTCAGCCCAGGATATGAGGCACGGTCAAGGCAGGAAGGAGTGAGTCCTTGCCAAGCTCTCCTGAGGGCCGGGCACTGCCCCCTCTCCCCAAGTCTAAAATAAAGACCTATTTCCCCAGCTTCCTTACAGGTAGACATGGCTGTAGACAAGGCCAACAGGATGCCCAAGGTTATGTGTGCGGCCCCTTCAAAGGGAAGTTGACTCATTGTTCCTTTTCCTCCTTCCAGCTGGTGGGAATGCCGATGTGATGGTCGAGAGGAGGCAGCCCTTCTGGAGCACGATGGGAGCATGGGAGTGGAGGCTACGTGTGGTAGAGCAACCACGTGCTTAGCTAGAAAGTGGGCATGCAGTTATAATGGAAGAGAGAGAAAATGGATGCAGGGGGGCGAATGGCGGTCTCTTTAACAACCAACACTACATGCTAATGTCATCAAGCTAAAATGTACTACACTAAGTAAATTGCGTCCTTTCTTCTTTCTTGAATATACTGTTAAGTACACTTTATTTCTCAGAACAGGCTTAGGTTTGCAGAAGCAGTGACAGAAAGTACAGAGAGTTCCCATACATTTTACGCACACCCATACACATACACATACACACAAAGTTCCTCCCTTATTAACAACCTGAACTAATATTGACACATTATCGTTAACTAAACTGAAGTCCATTGTTTACAGGAGGCTCACTCTTTACCCTATACAAAGTGTCATATATTCTATGGGTTTTCCCACATGGATAGTGACATGTAACCATCCTTCCTGTATTATGGTTCACGATGGTTTCCCTGCCCTGAAATTCCCCTTCATCCCTCCCTTCCCACCTCCAGCCCCTGGCAACCACTGTCTCCATCACTCTGCCTTCTCCAGGACGCCACAGAGCTGGAACTGTACACCCTGTGGCCTTTCCAGGCTGGCTTTCTTTTTGCTGTCGTGTGTGTTGAAATTCCTGTCATATCTTTTCATGCCTTGACAGCCCATTTCTTTTTATCGCTGAATAATATTCCACTGTCTGGATAGACCACTCTTTATTTACCTGTCGCCTGCTAATGGATGTTTTAGCTGCTTTGAAGTTTTGACAATTATAAATAAAGCTGCCATCAACATCAGTGGGTAGTTCTTTATCGGGACATAACTCCTCAATTCACCAGAGTCAACGAAAGAAGCATGATGGCTGATTGTTGGTAGGGGAAGAGCGTGTTTACCTTTCTAAGAGCTCTTCCACTCGCCTTCCAAAGCTTCTGCGCCCCTGCAGCGTTCCTGCCCGCGGTGAGCGAGCAAGCGTGCCCGCAGCTCCACCACCTGCCCTGCATGCGGTGCTGCCCACTCTGTTCATTTCAGCCGTCCTGGTGGATACGCCGGTGGCATCTCATTGTCGCAGACCACCATTCCTGGGCAGCCAGCACTTATTTACAATGATGTATCTTCTTTTGTGAAATGTCTGTCCAAATCTTTTATCCGCTTTTTAATTGAGTTTTTTTTTCTTGTTACAGGGCTTGAGCAGTTCTTTGTAGGGTTTGGACACATGTTTTTTTCTTTTTTTTTTTTATCAGATATGCACTGCGCAAACATGGTTTCCCAGAGGGTGGCTCTTATTAGTGCCCCATGCAGAGCAAAAGCTTTTCATTTTAATGACTCTCCAGTTACTACTTTTGTTTCTTCAGTGGATCCTGCTTCTCATATTACCTCGGCAAGCCTGTCATCAGGAGAGGTCACCTCGGCCTTCTGGGAGTGTGACCGTCTACATTTTACAGTGAAAGCTGTGATCTGTGTGGGGCTCATTTTTTTGTGGGAGGTGGAAGGCCACAGTGTCTAGATGAACTTGTCTGCACCTGGGTCTTCTCAAACAAACAAATGGTGTTGCAACCATAAAATATTAATAACGAGGACAACAAAAAGGCTGGAAAATGTTACAATATGGTGTTAAGTGGAAGGCAGCAAGAAAAACCCCGTCTCTGTGGTATTCTGGGTGTCGCTGTCTCTGGGTTGGTACCAGCCAGGGGAGGGGGTGGTCTGTAGAGCCCTATGCCCAGGACCTCGGGGCTGCATGCCTGTGTCATGGGAGTGGACAAATGGGCCCCGGGCAAGGCTGGGAAGGGGGTCATCCTGCTTGTCACTGAGATGTGGAAGGAGCCAACTGAAGGGACGGGGAGAGACGGGCTGGGACCCGGGGTGCCACCGGCCGACTCAGCTGGTCATGGATGTTTTCATGGTGATATTAACAATGCTCCAAATAGCAGAGCCAGAGCTGGAGCCGAGAATTCTGAGCAGAATGATGTCTCCTGAGCTCCAGCTCAGGGGTACCTCAAAGTGCAGAGGGACAAGATGTCTGAGAGCCCGGCCCCCTAATCCTGGACCCTGTGGACCCACCTGAGGCCAGATCCCCAAACCCCACCCGAGAGCCCAGCAAGGGCAGGTCGGATGGTGAGACACGAGGGCTTTGCTCCCGAGGAAGCACCAGACCTAAGAGGCCTCGACTCGGAGCAGCACCGGCCTGGCTCCCCCACCTCCCTTCGGCCCCACATCTCCCAGATTCTGGGGCAGAAAGTCAGGTATTAACCAAATAAAATCTCCCATTTTCTGGCTTGTCCTCCCATTCCCTGTCCTACCCACAAAAGAAAGCCTTTACCCCCCAGATCCCACACGTAGTTGACCCCAGCATTGCCGGCATCATGGCCATGGCCCACGATGGAGTCCTGCTCGCCCATCCCTGGCCAGACCCTCCAAAGCCCTCCTGAGAGAGGCACCCCTTGAGCACAATGAGCACCCCAAAGAGCCCACATCTACAAAGTCCAAATGAGCTCATTAAAAATAAAAAGGCGCTGATGATCATCTGATCTGGGTTTATTCCATTTAGATGGCTTTCTTAAAATAAGGCTTCGGGGACTAAAACAGACCCATTGCACACTTCCACTGCCAGGGTCCTGGTCCACCCAGATCCTGGTCCCTGCTAAGTGTCAGACCTGGTTATGGACATCTGGATGTCTGCCCACTGCACAAAACTGGCTGAGGCGTGAGTCCTGCCCCTGGGAGGGGGGCAGCATGCAGGTTTGGACATTATTCCTTCCTTCCCATGAGCAAGTGCCTGGATTGAGTTCCATGAAGACTGCTAAGAGGTCCTGGACCTGGGGGACATTCGGGGACCAAATTCATTTTGTCAGGAACATAAGGGAGAAGATGGTGATAGGAGGGGAACACAGAGAGAAGACAGGCAGTTTAGGGGACCTAGAGAAGCAGGGAAGACTTGTCTCTAAAGACCCGGAACATCTACCCCAGACTGTGGCAAGACAGGTATCGAATCATCCACTCATCTGTCTGCCTTCACAGCATGGCGGCCCCCACGGCTGCCCAGCTCACACCTTCCGCCCAGTCTAGGAATCTCCCAGGTGAGTCTGGACAGGTGGGCAGCCGCCCTCTGTTCCGCGACACCTAGAGACCGGAGGTAGCCTGCTGGCAGCGCGGGGCATCTGAACAGTTCCAAAGTCACAATGTTCTTTTTTACATTAATTATATTAACCAGAACCTGCTGTCCTAACGCTTCCATCTGTCAGAGCTGCACCAACTCCTCTCAGCCAGTTGCACAGAACAGATCTGTCTCCTCGTCCGTCTTCAGGAAAGGGGACAGAGCTGTCTGTGTCTGAAAGTAGTTGACATCTCCCCCCCCCCCATGTCCCCTGCCACCTCTGCAACCTAAGGAGAGGAAAGCTGACCTTTACATGGCACTGAATGTTCACCTGGTGGTTTTTTGTGGTCAAAACATGATTGCTCCCACGTAAAGATGAAGAGGCTGGGTTTAGAGAGGTGAGCTGCCTGCCCAGGGGCATATGGGGAGCAGGAGGTGCTGTTGGCAGCTCTGTCTGACACTGATGGCTCCCCTCTCCCAGGGTCTGCAGAGGGATAGCCTCTCCTTTATTAGGTGAGCACCCCCCAGTCCCATCAACACCTCTCAGGTGTAAGGCCCCTACTCCCTTGCCCAACAGCCAGCTCTCCTCTGCAAGCAGATTCCTCAGTGCCCGACCACAGTCCCAAAGGCACCCCTCTCCTGCAGCTCGGGGTGGGGCGGCAGACCTCTTGTCCTCTTCTTCACCTATCAGTAATGCTCTCAGGTTAAATAACCGAACGTCTGACCAGCAGCATCTTAAACAAACAAAGTAATCTTAGACCCTGAGGCAGGCTGTGCAGGGCTGGAGAAGCAGCTCAGACCACCTGCAAAGGCTTCGATGACTTTGCTGGCATCCCTGCACCTGCAGCGGGTGGGCCTGTTGCCTCGGGTTTGCAAGAAAGCCGATTCCCTTCCAGGCCCAGCATCCTACAGGGACAAAGAGGACAGACAGAGGCTATCTCCACAGGCTGCTCATCTGTATTGCAGAAGGGAGGCGCATTTCCTTCTGCATCTCCGACAGGGAGAGATCGCAGTCCCTCCAAAGGCCACTCACTGCTAGACAGGTTTAGATGGGTCATGCCTCCTTCTGAGGTGGGGTAGCTACTTTCCTACCCCGATCCCACATCCCTGATGGCTACTTGGAGATGAGGATATCCGTCATCTGGGAGCAGGAACAGGTAAAATGTGCTGACCATCAAGGAGGCCATGGAGGGTACTGACTTCATCCTCCAAAATTAATCACTCAAAAGGACCAATGCCTGCCTGGAAGTCTCTGCTGGATGCATTTTCTTCTGAAGGTGGTCAGAAATTTTACCAACTGTAACGACAACTTAATGTTAGGGTCTCAGGCACCACCTGTCAGTAGGCCACAGTGTCCATGGTAGAGTAGGCAGGAAGAGGTCACCGAAGGGGAGCCAAATAAATACAGAGGATGGGTGGATGGATGGAGGGAGGAAGGAGGCATGATACATGGGTGAGAGATGTGTGTAAAAGAAGGGCAGGAGTGAAGAGTAGTGGAAAAATGGAAAAATGAATGGAGGATGAGTGGATGGATAGATGTATGATGGATGGATAAATGGATGCATGATGGATGGATGGATGGATGGATGGATGGATGGATGGATGGATGGATGGTAGGTGGATGTGTGGGTGGATGAATGGATGGTAGATAGGTGGTGGATGGATGGAGGAGAGCTGTTTCAGAGAACTCCTTTTGGAAAATGTTTCTTCTGTTTTTCTCAATTCCTAAGGAACTGGTTTGGTAGAAAACCACCCGAGCGGAGTGCTGAGTACTGAGTGCTTGCTGTCCTTTGATTCCTCTGGGACCTCTGAGCTCTGAGCGAAGCGAAGCTCCCGGGGGAAGGTGAGCTGGGCAGGCACAGCTCCTACTGTTGTTCTGAAGCAGGTGGGTGGACAGCGGTGCTCTCAGAAGTGGCCTTGTCATCCTCCTGGCACTTTCCGCGACTCTAGCCATGTGGCTTCTCCCCCATGACAGAGCTTCTGTGGCCCCTCGTGCTGTCCTCCATGGGGTAAACCAGATCACCCTGTGTGTTTCTGGGGAAATCTGCCCCTATCTTCAGTGGGGCAGGGTGGGGCCCACAGCCTCCACAGGGGCTTCTGGGACACCATGCGCTCCCCAAGGAAGGGTCTTCTCCACCCCAGCTCAGTGTGCTTTGTCCCCATCATGGAAGCTAGGAAGGGACAGGGGTCCTTGCTCAGTGCCAGCTGCTGACCTTGGCTCAGCACAGAATGGTGGACACAGAGAGGCTGCCAGCATCGCCTGTGAGGGGACCCTCACTTCCGACTGGGCTGTGCTGCCCAAGGGTGCAGGGGGAGGGCTGAGGCCGCTCACTTGAACCTGTCACTGAAGGACCCTGGCAGGACCCTCCATAGGTGTTTGCTATGGAGAAGGGCACTGCTCGGGTCACTGGAAAGGTTCAAGAGTTGGGAGGAGGGGAGGGGCTAACCTGTCCATGGGGGTGATCCCAGACTTCACCATCCTCAGAATAGCTGGATGCCCTCTCAGACCCCAAACAGACTTACAAAGAGGTTCAGAGATCCTTGTTCCTGTCGTGCAGGGTGTGGGACCCTATTTCTCACATGGGCAGGCGGTGGGTGCCCACCTCCAAGCCAGGAGCCAGAGCGCAGGCCGCTGGGGTGGGGGAGAACTGTGAGGTCTCACATGGGGCTCAGAGGCTGCGCAGTCCAGGACCCCACCGCTGGGAGCAAGTCTGTTTATGGGCCATCTGTGCTTCTGTGGTTCTTTCTTTCCCTGTTCTCCTCAGATCTTAGCAACATCCTCTTGGAAAATTCCAGCCTGGCTCAGCTATGCTGAGAACGGGGATGTTTCAGAGGCTGCATGATCGGGCACCTGTGCCAGGACTGAGGGTTCCCAGCAGGCAAAGGGTGAACAGGAAAAGGAGCTGCCCTGTGGATGGGGTGAGGGTCACCAAGGCCTTCCTCTCAGCCTTTCCCTGGGGCTCTGTGAGCTCAGACTGCAGAGGCTCTGGGACCACTGGTGAACATGGTTTGTGCTTAACAAGGAAGGTTGTGTCCTGCTGGCTACAAGGGGCTTTCCTGTGCTATAATGACCCAGACTGGCAGGTGCTGGCCAGGCCCTCCCTCATGTCCCCCTGATGCCGATGCCCGCTATGCAGAACTGGAGAGACCGAAGTCAACACACAGAAGCCTGGTGTCACCAGTATGTGATCTCTGATGGACACAAGGAATCCAAGGCTCAGAGAGGTGCACTCCCTGGCTCACACATGCACACATGTGCACACACACAGGTGCATGCACACATGCCCTGTCTACCCCCATCATAGGCTGCAATGCCTAGAATGTTCAAGATGGACATTTCTAGAATATCAACAAAATTCAGAGTCTAGCTGACAAGTTCTCAGGGCAAGGCAGAGAAGGAAAAGACCTTTGCAACTCCATAGACCTAAGAAGGAGACCCTGCCCCACCCTACCCCCTGACCTGGTCAGTGAGAGGACTGAAGCCTCACGGACCCTGTCCACACCACACGGGAACTTTCCTGTCCAAGGAGGTGCAGGGCAGAGGCTGTGCGAGAGCTGGACCCTCCGTGCACAGCACTGGGTGGGAGGGGTTCACCTTTTCCAAGGAGAGACGGATGAAAAGCTCTCAGGGGAGGGCAAAGCAGGAGGAAGGGACTGCTACCCCGTGTCATGAAGAATCTGGTGGGCCTTTGCCCCTTCGCCTGGGAGGGAACTTCTAAATCTTATACTTTTCTGAGAAGGAAGAATATCTTTGTTGTTCACAGCAAGGGGTGCCTAGACCAAAACTGAGTTCCTGCTGAGATGATGCCACGGCCCCTTCGGTGGTCTGTGCTATGGAGACAACTCTGGATGGGGTGTGGACACCCAGAAACACAGCCCAGGGGAATAGAAGGTCAGGGTCCTGAGTCAGAGGCTATCCGCCTGGCCTCCCCACCTCTGGGGAACAAAGGGGGCTGCAGAGTGAGCTCACCCACCTGCCCACTGGTTCAGCCAGCCTCACCTCCATAATAAAAACCTGATGGAGACTCTGGGCCCCAAAGCGCAGGTGAGCTTACCTGGTTGGCAGTCCCGGGGATGCACCAGAGTGTAAGGCCACTCCCCCCACAAGCCCTTGCCGAGCACCTTGCCTCAGGCTGGTGCTGGTGGGTGTCCTTTTGCTACAACAAACCTGTAAGTGCAGGTACAGCACTTTCCTGACTTCTGGGCATTGTTCTACTGAATTATCAAACCTGAAGAGGTCTGTGGAGACCCCGACTTTGTACTCAGGTGGTCAGACGTGAGGCCCAGGGACATCGACATTACAGTGGCCACCTGAGGGGAGAGAGTTGTTAGTGTCAAAAGCCACCATACATACAAATAACACAACCACATGGAGATGTTAAAACAAAGCTGGCATCCAAGAATTACTGGATAAACAACAACTGAGGCACAGACTGGGCAATTTTAATTCCTAAAACTGACTATTTCCATTTAAACAAGATTAGATCAAATCACGTGTCGACTTTCATTGTTAATCTCTTCATATTACAGTGTAGATATGTTATAATCCTACATAGGCTGATCAAAATAACATTAAAAAAAATAAAAATAAAAGTCTTCAATCCCTAGAATGATCTGAAGGAGCTGAAAAAAAAACCCAAGGGTTTGATGAATACCTGTTGAATTTCTTGACTCTCTTTCTCTCTCTATTTTTAGGAGACAGAATACAAAAGCTTTAAGTAATTGGAATGATGCAATCACCAGACAAAATAAGACCAGAAAGAGATGGTGGTTATTTTAGGTCCAATAATTCGTGAACATTGCAAAAATTATCTCAGTCTATTCTATAAAAATCCCAACAAATTTTCCAAAGTGGAAATTGCAGTCCGTTTTCTCCCTAGAGTCAGAATTTACCATAAAGAAAGACCTGCAGAGCTGCACACACAGTCCGCAGGTCAGAGACTGGGGAGCCGCCCGAAGTCCACTCCCAGGGGCACATTCTTAGCCTCTTTGTGTGAAAGGAAAGGGGCGGAGAGAGAACGTTCTGGCCCTGGCAGTTTGGCACACCTGCAGCGAGGACCCCTGGGGGAGCCGGGCTGCCCTCATCCCCCTCCCCACGCTGCCTCTCACCCTTTGCACCCTGCTTCAGAGTCACAACAGGTACAGACAAAACAGGAAGTGGGTCTGGGCCCACAGGGCACCATGCTGACCTGATGAAAGCTATGACCCTACAGAATGGAACGCAGGAAGCGGGGCTGAGTCCTGCCTCAGTCCTGAGTCCAGAAGGGGAGCAGAGACAGCACCGCAGCCTCCTGAGCCGCTGGGCGGAGGGCAGATGCTGGCATGGGGGTCTGTGTCACTTCAGCTGCAGGAGCTCGGGGTGGAGTGGGGCTACCCACTCTGGCAGAGCAGGGAGCCCTGTCCCAGGCCCCGGTCCCTCGGGGTGTCCCGGCTGGTCTGCTGGCTTCCTTCCTGGAACAAGGCCACAGTCCTGATCACAGCTCTCCCAGATCCCGGGCTGTGTAGCTCTGTGGTGCGGGGCCAAATGCACTTGCCCTCACTCTCCCCCATTTAGTGACGCCCTCCCTCCTGACCCCTGCCTGCCACGCCCAGAGAGGCCAGATGTCCAGATGTCTGCATGCTCTGTGCAATGCTGGGGCTCCCACAGTGAGCCTCACCCCAGTCCTCACACTCTGCAAAACCCCTTGTCCCCAGTTTCTCAGATGTTGTGTCGGTTCCCTCCCCATGTTTGCCCTCCCCCCTTATGCTCAGAGTCTTCAGGTCACCCCCCTCAGGGGTACTCCTCCCCACAGGGCAGGCACCAGGTGTCTGGACAGAACCACCCAGACCCACATCCAGGTGGGGTCTAACCTCCTCACATTGGCACAAGCAGGGATTCTATTATCATGGGCCCTTGACCCCAACACCTCCTAGGGACAGTGTGCCCATGTCTCCCTGCCAACCTCCTGCGGGGGGAGGGGAGCTGGCCAGAGATCAAGGTTCATGCAGGTCTGGGGAGTCATGGGAAACAGAAGAAGGCTAAAGTTGGGGACACCATCCACAGAGGCCAAGCCTGGCTGAGGCTTCTATCTGGTTGCTTGTTATGATGAGTGTCCTAATGGAGTTAGAGGAAGGCGGGAGAGACAAAGTGGTCCTGAGAGCAACAGGGAACACACCAAGTAGAAACATATACTGAATAAGAACATACATTGTATAGAAACCCGTGGTCTTCAACGAAGGAGAAACACATCTTTATGGAAAGAAAGGAAGGGTGATTGGTCGGACGAAACGAGTGAGGCACCAGGTTGTTGAATAAGAAGGAAACAGGCAATGTTATTTATTCTACATTCAGTGGCATATTTAAAGTATTTCCAATGAAAAACTCCAGCTGATTACTCTGGTAATGTGATAAAATCATTCCGAAGTTTATCTGAAAGAAGAAAGACAGCCTACACTAAGTCATCTAAGTCATGTATTTAAATGAAGAACACAGTGGGGTCCCAGCCTACCAGACACCGGACAGCGGCAATAGCAAAGCAGTGAACTTGGGCCGTGAGGGTGAGCCAGCAGCAGGTGAGGGGATCAGTAACTCGGCACTCACGAGTTACTTCACATGGGAAACGGGAAGGGTCAGGGCACACCCAAGAGAAAGTGGGTCCTTCCACTGAGGGAGCTGGGAAAACTGGTCTTTCTGGTAAAACTCAGGTGGATTCTGTCACCTTAGCCAGGATGCCACCAAATCAATGAGAAAGTTCAAGGCCTAAAACCAGGCGACAGGCAGGTGAACGTGTAACCCACTGTCAGAGGGGACTCTTGTCACTATGGGACAGAATGGCAGAAATATCTCTTTTTCCCAAGAGAAGCAGTAAGAGTGGGGAGGCCATGGGGGCTGTTTTGGGGGCCCAGACTCTGGTTAGTAGTTTCTATTTATTTTTTAGTCAGTTTCAATAAATGGGCATTTTCTCACCACTTCCTGTGCGTCTCACAGGGTTTGTGTCAAGAGCAGCCTGAAGGGTTTTCCCAGGTGCTAGGAAGTGGGGTGGGGGCAGGGGTATCCCCTGGTGGAGGCTGGGGGGATGGCATAGGGTCTACAAAATCCGGAGACATTGACCCTGGGCTACAACTGGGGAGCTTGTGGAAACTGGTTCCTTTGTAATCTCCTTTCACTGAAGATTTTTGGAAGGGGACAATTTGAGTTTTACTTTAGACTTTAAACATGACTGTGAGAGGGAAAATTTCAATCAAAAGAGAGAGACAGAGACAAATAAAATGTCAGATCTGCAGATGGGCTGCGTTTAAAATCATCCAAGCAGTTGCTCTAATTAGTATTCATTCCCAGCTAGGCAATCACAGAAAGGCAAATCTACATTTAAATAGTTTCCCAGCCCCTGACCCTGGCTTCTTCTGCACAGGCCTCCTGGGCCCTCAGGAACTGGACTTCAAGGCCCTCAGGTGGACCACAGGACATTTTCCTAAGCCGCTTGGGAGGGCGGCAGGGAGAAGCCGCCACCAGGCAGGAGTGACTGGGCCCCACCCCTCAGGGTAGCTGTGAAATTTATTTCATATGCAGACAGCTTGGCCTACAGCTGGGATTAGCCAACTGGCAATTGTCTCAAAAAGGTGATCTTTTCCCTGGGACCCCAGGGGCTCAAGTGTTAATTCCCCCTTCGTGTGGCCCTGGCAATGAGTGGGCCCTGAGATGCAGCCCGTTCTCCCCGAGCGGCTGCCTGGAGCCCACGCCAACCTAAGTGACAGCCCAGAACCCCCGTAGGCATGAGCCAATCCTGTGACTGCGGTTCTCAGACGGCTGTCCCTGCAGGAGACAACGTCAGGACAGACTCCTTGGGCCTGAGAATTCTCTTGTCTCCATGCCCGTAGAACCAGTCCTGCCGGGCACCACCCAAGGCCTCACAGGAAGGGTTCACTACTGGGCAGCCCTCCTGGCAGGGAGCCCAGCAGGCAGATGGCCGCAGATGCTCTGGTTGAGCTGAGGTCCCTAGTTCCCAGTTTGACTCCTCCTTCAGGCATACAGAGTGATCATAGTCAGAGCACCCCCACCCAGCTCTGCACACAGGGACTCCCATCTCCACAGCTTTCTCGGCGAATGAGGAAAGAACTCCTAAGGGACCTAAGCCACCCAAGGTCACATGTCCATGGAGACAGCCTCAGACCTCAGCCTTCACAGGAGCTGGCAGATCTGACCCCAAACCCAGCAGTTTCCGCCACATCCCACCACCTCTAAAGCCTCCCGCCCACCAAGGCCTCAGGTGTTTCTGAAAACAGGTGAATTAAAAAATGCTAGTGATCTAGTTTTCTCTCCGGGCACTCTGGTCTCTTCCAGACCATGGGGCTTGCTGAGTGACTGTCCACTCCAGGCTCTCTGCTCAGTGCTGGACGGTCACTTCATCCTCATACTCAGGGAGAGGAGAAACACCCATTGTATGAACAAGGGAACTAAGGACCAACGAGGGTGAGCATCTTCCCCAAATGCCCAGGCTCATATGTTCCAGGGCCAGCCTCTATTTGCAGACAGTCTTGACCTTGACCTCAGCTCTGCGAGGCCCGTGTACCCACACCTACAGCCATGCCAGCTAGCATCCTGGTGGACCCCAGTGAGGGCCCCATAGGAGGGGCAGATTTCAGGTCAAGCATCTCCCCTTTTTAGCAACGTCGAACTATATTAGATAATGGAGGACGTGAGGTTTTGTTGTTGTGTTTTTGTTTCTGTTCTGATTCTGTTGACTAACCCAGTTCACACATTTTCTCACTACTCCTGCTTTCTTGGTGTCTTGTCCACCGCTCGGCCTGGCTGCACCTGCCTAGGTCCCGCCTGCAGCCCCTCACTCAGTCACTCACCTGTCCCTTCATGCGGCACCTGCAGGTCACCTCCGTGTGCCAGGCTGAGCTGAGGAAATCCACAGCCCAGCGCCCCGGGGCCCACAGTGCAAGGCCTGCGGGGGCCTGGCCTGCTGAACGCAGCTTCCCTCAGAAAAGCCGGAGCAGAGGCTGGGCGATACCTGCGGGCCCCCTCGCCCCTCTGTCTCTGTCTCCATACTTCTCCTGCTGAACCTGGGCCCCCACCCCTGTAGGGCCGGTCCTGTGTCTCTGGAAATCCAGCCAGGGTGAGCCCGGATCCAGTCCTGGTGCATAAATTACCAGAAGAGACCGAGGTAGCAGAGTCCTAAATATTCCCTAGCCACCCATCCCCCTTGTGAACTAACCTGAGATGATTTATTTCTACGAGATGAAAGAGTCAATAAGAGGGTTTTTTTTTTTCCTAGGCTGCAAATGGACTATTTGTCACACAAACGAGAAATGCTATGCCTGCTGCAGGGCTGGGTGTGAGCTACTCCCAGAGGAAGAAATCCATTTGCCTAAATATGCTTCTCAGGCCACTTGCTGTCCGGTGAGGACACAGGGGGAGCAGCGTGGTGCTTTCCTGCACATCTCAGAATTCTATGAAATGGGGCGGCTCACTGACAAATGGGACCAGGGTTTAGGGCCACTGGGAGGTCTCACCCCTAATTGCTGGTTTGGTCCCCATAAGGAGACAGTCCCCTTAGATGTGGGGGCTATTGATGCAGATGTGCTCGCCCCCCTCTCAGCCCCCTCCAGCTGTGATTAGCATCCTGATGTCCCAATAGAGAAGGACAGCCATGGGGCCCCAGAAAGGTGGGGGCCCCAGGCCCAGAACCAGGTGGGGTCACAGAGCTAAGTCCTGCTGGATGACGGCAGGTGTCCGTGGGCTGAGCCTGTGAGAAGTCCGTGGGTGTGACAGCAATTCCTTGTGAGGTCCTCAGCGCCCCTGTGTCAGGCGTGGTTCATGAGCACAGCAGTCAGCCGTGAACCTGAGACAGCACTCTGCAGCCGCTGGGCTCTCTCCTGGGGGCTCTCCAGGGTCTCTGGCTCATGAGCTCCTTCTCTGGGCATCCAAACACTGTGCAGGAAGATGTGCCTTGTGCCCAAGGATCTCTGGCTCCATGATGCCCCAAGAGAGATTCCTGGGAGCAAGGAAACAGACTGGAATCCACCAGGCAGAGGACAGGGACCCAGAGCCCCAGGAAGTGCCATGGCTCAGGCACTGCCTGGGGACCCCTGTCAATGCACTGCCTTCCTGTTCCAGGGCTCTGAGGGGAGACAGGTGAGGTCGCCTCCGCTCCGTGCTGTGAACATGTCTCTTAAAGATGAGGAATCTGAGAGCTCTCCCTGTCCCATGAACAACAAGGGAAGTGGCGTCACCACACTCTGCTGGCCACAGAGGGGGCGTGTTCAGACTGTGGATAAATATGTTTTCAGCTCTGCCACATTAACGTCCATGCTTCCAAACAACATACTTTATTCAGTGCCAAGTGGTTCTAAAGGACCCATTAGAACTGACGTCACTATGAAGTGAGCGGTGTTTTTATCTACTCAGCTGAGCACAGAGCATCTTGTATTTAGATGTGGTTGGCAGGCCAGAAAGGAAGTTCAAGAGCAGCCATTGCTAATGGGGCATTTCCTAGGAAGCGTGGGGACTGGGTCTCAGAATCCTTCTGGAGGCAGCGGAAAGAGGGTGGGGAGCACAGGTGGAGGGGGAGCAGCTCTGGCTCTGGACTCATGGCCCCGCCCTCCTGAAGCAGGTGCTCAGGGTCAAGGGGGAGGATGGAGCTGGGGGTGGGGAGGGGTTTTGGTGTCAGGGGAGAACCAAGCTGTCCCCCGGGGGCTGCAGGTACAGAGCGCCAGAGGGCAACACTGCACTTGACTGTATAATCCCAGAGTGTTGCCTGCGTACGTCGTGGGCTGCAATGGAAGGCCCGCAGCTTCTGCTTGCTGGCCAAACACTCTCGTGTGTTCAGCTTCCTCTCGGAGCCCAGCCACCATGCTGGGAGCCCCAGGGTGCACAGAGAGGCCACAAGATGTGCTCTGTCGCTAGTTCCAGTGTGCAGGACACCCGTCTCTTCATGTCTTCTCAGCTGAGCTCCTCACAACACAAAGTGGAGAGCAGTCACTCCCGGGAACCCATGTAAACCACAGCCCTACACAACTCAGAAGTGTGATAAAATGGTTCGTGTTCACACCACCAGATTCAGGTTTGTCTGTTAAGCAGCAAGAGAGTCAGGAGAGGATGCTAGTTGCCCGCTGGGCCTCACCTTCGCCCTCCCCCTCCTCTGTCTCACTCTTGGGCCGACAGTGGTTGGCGAGGGTTTGTCAAGAATGGCTGTGCCCAAAATCTCCCAGGCACCTGTCTCTCCCCGGAAGCCCACCCAGTGGGTAGTCATCACCTACACCTAGCTCATCTCCCTAAATCTCGTCTGATCCACTTATCCTGTGTCAATGATAAAAATAATATAATTGCTACCATCATCATCTTCCTAACACTTGACAATTTTAAAAACACTCTCCAGTATACAAATTCACTAAGTAAAGGAACCTTGAAGGTAGAGGTTCATAGTTCATTTGTACAGACATGCAAAGACTCAGAAAGACAATGTGACTTCCTTGGTCACTTGATAGTAACAGAAAAAAAATCAAACTAACTAACAAAAGGCATCCTCTAGCTCTGGGCTGGTTCCTCTCTGCCGCCCTCATGCTCACTGCGTTCCCTCCAAATGTCCACGCATAGCCTTCAGGCCCCTGCAGGTCTGGCCCCAATAAACCTCCATCTCTGTTTCTTCTATAGCATCAAATTTTCTTTGGGGAATCCGCGAGACCATGATGAAGGGAAAACGTGAGAATCGGGTCTGGCGGCTCTGCCCACGCAGAGTGCACACTGTGTGGTATCCCCTTTCCCCTTTTGCTTTGGTGGCCAGGGAGCTCAGCACAGCCCCACCCACCCCCACCCCACAGCCACCCCACCCCACAGCCACCCGCACCCCCTACCCCACCATCCTGCAGCTCAACCTTCACAACAACGTGGGACTCCGGGCACTTTTGCCTGAATGTCCCTTTCCCTGTAATTGACGTTTTGATTCCTCTACACTGTATTTTTTTCCTTGACCTGACATTTTATTTGTGCAGCACAGAAATTAAGAATTTTTTCCCCTAGTTTGTTTATTAATAAACTTGTGGAGTCTAAGACCGGGCCGGACACAGAGAAGGGAGGTACAGAACGAGTTAACGGACATCTTTCTGTGTGAGGGTCAGCACCTGTGAAAGCCACATCAGGGTGACTGATGTCCTGAACAAATTGCGGGGTGGTGGACTTTAGTCACTACTTCAGGGCAGAGGAGACGGGGAGGCCGATGGAGAGTCTGGGCAGGAAAGGCAGGCTGCAGGGGCAGGGGCAGCGTATCAGGCCTCCATGAGGAAAGGCCAGAAAGGCCACGAGAGTCCATTGTCCCCCCTGGAGTCAGCCCATCTCAGCATCCCTGCTGGGCTCAGTCTCGTGGGGGCACCCATCGGAAGTGCATCCTTTGAGGGAGGCCATGGTGGGAGTGGTAGGGCGCTGGGACAAGGGCTTGCCCCCAGTTAGAGGTGTGGAAGCCAGTGCTCACAGTGTCACAGGGACACTGGCTGGCGGTCCCCAAGTCTGGGCATGCGTGCACTGAGGTCCTGCATAGTGGACGCTGCTGCCCGACCGTTTGAAAGTTTTCACGACCACTTATCATGTCCACATGCTTTATTAACTCAGCAAGCCCACCTCCACTTGCAAAACAATTAGTCAGGACAGGAATTTACTGTTTATCCCAGAATTGGCCAAGACAGAGGGCTCCGTGGTTAAAGAACCAGGTCTAGAGCCAGCCCTCCTAGGGTGCAGTCCCAGCCCTGTTTCCAAACTTGGGCAAAGTACTTACCTTTTGAGAGCCTTAGCTCCCTTATTTGTTTAATGGGAACAAGAGCTCGTCCCACAGAGAATTAAGAGCTGGTCATTGTCCAGTTCTCAGGGCAGTGCCTGGCCTGTGCTAAGCCCTGGAAGAGGGCAGGATTGGAGCCCGTTCAGTCTCTGTGTAACTGCTCATGGGCAGAACTATGCAGCCACTTGCGATGGGAGAATGGCGAATACACCAGCCCAGGAAGACAGTCTTAAGACATGCTACGCTAAAAGGGAAGATCCCCTGAGAGTATGATATGGTCCCATTTTTCCTTAGAATCGGGAACACATCAAATTTGCCTTCCACAAATGTCTTTCCTCACAGTTAAGAAGGCTTGAAGGAGACAGGCACCATGAAGGCTGTGGCCCAAAGCCCTCTGACAGCCGTCACTCCATGGCCCCTGTAGGCGCCAGGCAGGAAGAGGGACCAGCAGCAAGTCCCCACCCTGAAGGAGCTCTGTCCTGATGCTGGCACCTTCTGGTTCAGGGTGGACCTCCACTCTTCCAGGGTGGCTCAAAGAGACGACGGTGTTTCCTGCCCACATCACCGGGCACCATTCATAAACTGCCCTCCTCATCCCATCATAAGGAGGATGCACGCAGTCAGTGCACCTTAACCCTTAGTGCTAGCCTTCAGCAGGGGTGAGCTACCACCGTCTGTGAGGCTTCTCACCGAAGTTCCTCCTTGCCTTCTCTTTCCATCTTGGGGGGCCTATGCCCCCTGACCTCAGTCAAGGACAGAGTATCTGCATAAAGTGTTTGAAACTCTTCTGCCCCATGGATTCATTTTTACAATAATTTATTTCTAAGGGTGTGGACTCTGATATTTATTTTATACTTCGGGTTATGATCTACCTGTAACATTATTTATTTTGTTTCTCAAAGGATTCTGACTTTGGAGCAATTTCAGTAGACTCCTGTGTCTCTTTGAAATGCCTTTCTTCTTCTTTTTGTCCTTTTATATTTCTTTTTTTCTTTTTCTTTCTTTTATTCTTTTTTTTGCATCACTGCATTTTTATGTCTGTTTTTGTTTTGTTGACATTCCCTTCCTTCCTGGAATCACATTGCAATCAGCACTGTAGATGTGCGCCCATTCCCATCCCCAGTCCTGGAATTGGAGTGGCCATTTCTCCACCGGGCCCCGGTTCCTTCTGGAGAAACAGTATCAGAAACCAAGGTCTGGGCCCACGGCGTGCTCATCATGGCCCCTCTTCTAGGCCATCTGGTTTTTACACCTCCTCTGCCCCCGTGCACATGCATACAGGACCACCCATATTTCTGTTATGTTAAATGCAACTTTACACAGCGCGTGAGACCCTGTCCTGTTCCCACGTGGATATTTCTAGACCCTCTTCCTCATTTGTTTGCAAAGTCCCTCTCCAGCGGTGACAAACCCGGTCCCCACCGTCTACCACTCGCTCCCTAAACTGTTCCCGTTGGCAGGATGACAGGAAGAGGAGCAGGCAGCCCAGTGCCGACCCGCCCCTCCCAGGCAGGTCAGCGGGCGGAGGACATTGTCGACAACCGGAGTTCAGCACCCCGTGCAGTGTTGCACTGCTGTAGAGTCGCATTTCCAAGGTTACCAGGTCAGGACGCCCCCCCCCCCCCCCGCCCCGACACCTGCGAGGTGGCCCCACACATTCCCACACATTTGTAACACAGTCACCTTCTGGTGTCACTCTCCATGTTCCTCTTTGGGACACCATCACCTCCTAAACGATTTTTCAAATTTGCATACATTAAGGTTCACTCTTTGTGCTGTGAAGTTCTATGAGTTTTGACAGATGCATAATGTCTTCTATTCATAGACTGTCATCTATTATACATATATGCATATTATACATATAATTTGTCAGGCCGACAGCTGTCACACAGGGTAGCTCCACAACCCCTAAAAAATCCCCAGGCCACTCCCTGCCCCTCCCCCCACCCCCTGGAACCCTGGCAACCACAGATCTTTTTCTGTCTGTGGGATTCTGTCTATTAAGAGACCACCACGTCATCGGGGTCGTGGAGGATGGAGGCTTTTGGGGCTGATTTCCCAACATTTGGAAACGTGCGTTGAAGTCTCATTCACAGTGTTTACGGCTTCCTAGACCATTTGCGTTTATTACTTAACATTCCACGGCCGGGATGGACCATGCTTCGCTTATCCCTTCACTCTCTGAGGGACATCTCAGTGGCTTCCAATCTGGGTGGGGGGAAGGGATGATGACTGAGGCTGCTTAAAATATCCATGTGCAGGGTTTTATGCTAAAGGCTGAGTAGATACGAAAGCATGTGACCTATGGACTGAGAGATAAGACTATGATTAGCTGTGCAAGGAGTGTCCACATGTTCACAAGCAGTCAGCGGCACCAGCTCACATCCTCATGGACCACGGGTGAGCGCAGGGTCATGTGGTGTCCTCACCTGTGTGGAGCATGGCCAGCATTCAATCTGTGTGTTTTCGCTGTTCCCCTCACGGACGACTTTGTACTTCATCCATGTGTGAATTTGCAGCTCTACCGTGATGACCCATTCACCATTGATGTCTCTTTATTGCATGAGACGTTCGTTCTGATCGATGACCTGTTTTTAACTGGGCTGTTTCCTTGTTGAGTTATAAAGGGGTCTTTGCACAGTTTGCACACAATTCAGTTAGGGGGAAGGGATTTGCGTATTTTCTCCCGGTCTGCGATTTGTCTCTTCATCCTCTTACGAGGGTTGCGTGTAGACTAGGCGTTTATAATTTTAATGAATTCCAGTTTGTATTTTTTTTCTTTGTGAACTATGCTTTTGTGGATGGATAGAAAGTCTCCTCATTAAACCCAAGGTCATCTCTGTTGCTTCCCGTGTTTCCTCCTAGAAGGTTTGTGGTTTTGCCTTGACCTTCAGACTGACGACCCACATGGATGGGACTCTATGCAACTCTTGCCCTGTCTGCATCTAGCTTTGCATTGTTCGCATTCTTCTAGCACCCCACCTTTTGGAAAGGCCCTTGCTCTTTGATGGAGGGTCAGATGACCACCTGTGAGTGGGAGTCATCTCTAGATGGTCGGCTTTCCTTCCACTGACCTCCTGTCCTTCCTGCCACCCCTGCCGGACCATCCCGAACACTGAGGGTTTTTTTTTTGTTTGTTTGTTTTTTGTATTTTTCTGAAGCTGGAAACGGGGAGAGACAGTCAGACAGACTCCCGCATGCGCCCTACCGGGATCCACCTGGCACGCCCACCTGGGGGCGACGCTTTGCCCACCAGGGGGCGATGCTCTGCCCCTCCGGGGCATCGCTCTGCCGCGACCAGAGCCACTCTAGCGCCTGAGGCAGAGGCCAAGGAGCCATCCCCAGCACCCGGGCCATCTTTGCTCCAATGGAGCCTCGCTGTGGGAGGGGAAGAGAGAGACAGAGAGGAAGGAGAGGGGGAGGAGTGGAGAGGCAGATGGGCGCCTCTCCTGTGTGTCCTGGCTGGGAATCCAACCCGGGACCTCTGCACGCCAGGCCGACGCTCTACCACTGAGCCAACCAGCCAGGGCCATCTGAACACTGAGGTTTTACAGTAATTCTCGGAACCAGAAACGTGGTGCTACTGTCTGTCAGAGTTGCCACGTGGTATATTCTTGCCTCTGCCTTTTTTTCCCTTTACATTTTTTCTTTTTATTAAATTTATTGGGGTGGCACTGGCTAGCAAGATTTGGTAGATTCCAAGTGTACATTTCTGTGATGTACAATCTTCACATTTGCATCGCGTGCCCAGAGATAAACTTTCTAGATAAACTTTATCTAGATAAAGTTTCTAGATAAACTTTAGAGTTTATCTAGATAAACTCTAGAGTCACTTGGTCCTTTCTAGATAAACTTTAGAGTCACTTGGTCCATACCTACAAAAGAGCTCACTGGGATTTTAGTGGGAAAACATCGAATCTACAGGTCAATTTGGGAAGAGCTGACACTTTAACAATATTAAACAATCCAATCCATGAATGTAGACGGTCCCCTCCACTTACATAGAATTTTTTTATCTCTTTCATCGGACGTTTACAGTTTGCTCATGCAGCTCTTGAATGTGTTTTGTTAAGTTGTGTGTGTGTGTGTGTGTGGGGGGGTGTTTTGTTAAAAATAACAACAGGTGTTATTTTTCCTAATTTTGAATTCCAGTTGTTTGTAGATTGGCACGTCAGTTTGAGTAGGACCAGCCTTGGTGTAGATCTCTGGTGTTGACCCCGAGCTTTCCAGCCTGTGGCTTTGTGTCTGTGATTCTGGAGAATTAGCCTTTCCTGTTCTCCGTCTCCCACCCCCCCTCCTGCCCTTCCTGATGTGCACATGTTGTAACTTTTTATTGTCCTGCAGTTCTGGGATCTTCTGCCCACCCCCACCCCCCAACCAGGGTTTTATTGTATTATTTTTTTCCTTTGCACTGTAGTTGGAAATTTCTATTGTCACATCTTCGCTCACTGACCCCTTCCTTGCTCGGTCCAGCCCGCCCAGGCATCCACCCGGTGCTCCTGGTTTCTGAGACAGGGTGAGAAACGGCCCACCTTATGGTTTCCCTCGTTTCCGTTGGCAGCGACCTCCTCTCTGCTCTCCTTCCTCACCTGTCCTGGATGTGACAGCTTTTTCCATGAGAGCCTTCAACGTTTTAGTCATGGTTACTTTAAACTCCTTGTCTGGCAATCTCAAAATCTTTGTCCTCTCTGAGTCCGGTGTGAGCACTTACTTTGTCTCTCGAAACGGCTTCTCTTGCCGTTAGCCCAGCCAGCAGGTTGCGGCTGAACTCGGACGTAGTTTCCCCGGGTGGAAGTGGAGACGAGAGGTGCACTTCATGTGGACACAGCTCAGCGCTGGCCTCTGCTTCAGGGTCACTGCCCTCTCTGGCCTCAGAGGCTTCGGGCTCCTGCAACATCCCTCCCGGCTGCTCTCTCAGTGTCTCTGTGGTTTACTAGGAACTCCTCCTACATGTGGACAGCACAATCCTGTGTGACAGTCTGGAGTCCAGAGAAGAGGACGGGGGTAAGGTGTGGGGCGGGGTAAGGACCTGTCTGCCAGGTCTTGTGACTGGTCTCCCTCCTTGATCAGGTCTGTGCCCTGCGCTGTGACCCACAAAAGTGTTCTGTAGCATTCCTCCTCTCCGGTGATGCCGGAAGGTCACAGAGGGTGGGGGGACTAGGGCCGGCACCCCATGCCCCCAGCCCAGGTGAGCTAAGGCTCCCTGGAGAATAGTCACTGCAGTGGAGGATGCTCTGAGCTCCTTTCAGCAGAATGCTTCCCCTCCCCCTGCCGGAGCCACTCGGAGGGTCCTGGGCCCCTCCCTCCCTGTGTGGACCTGCTGGGGCTCCTGTAATCAGAACCCCTGAAAGAGCTGAGACCCTGGACCCCTCTCCTGTCGTCCACAGCCAGCCTCCAGCGGTCGTCCCAAGCAGCACCTGAGTCTCCTGGGCAGGCCGGTGACCACTGCCCCGCACAGACCCCCTCGCTGAGATGCTGCTTACCTGTCAGGCGCGGCAGGGTCACGATTGGTGCCTCCCCTGCCCCTACTCTCTGACGACTTGAGAAGAGGCACCCTTTCCAGGTTGTTCAGCCCGTTCCCCATGGGAAGGATGAGGGAGGTTGAAAGTAGATGTCCTTAAATAAATGTTTTATTTTAGAATTTACAGAGAAGTTGCAAAAATAGTTCATTGAATTCCTCTGTGTACTTATACATATATGTGTGTTTATTGATTGATAGATAGATAGATAGTCCTTAGCAGGTAGAGGGGTCTATAACATACACACATCTGAGCTCACCGCCTCCCTGCTGTACCCATGTGCACGTATGGGGAAACACACACGCATGTAGCTGAGCTCAAGCCTGGCCACCAGCTGGATGCTCACCAGTGGGTCAGGGCCAGCGAGGACGAGCTCGAAGGTGGCCTGACCATGGAGCCGAGAGAGGATTCTAGGCTGGAGCCACATGCTCAGTTCCATTGACCCATCCATCCATCCGTCCGTCCATCCATTCACTCAGCACAACACGTGGCTGGTGCCCAGCACCTCAGTGAGCGACGTGGTCACAGGTGTGGACGTGACGTCCACTCTCACCCCAGTAGTTTATAGATGACTGTGGAAAGCAGACGTTCAAAACTGAGCACACACACAAACAGGTGAGGACCAGTGACC
Source organism: Saccopteryx leptura (assembly GCF_036850995.1). Lineage (NCBI taxonomy): Eukaryota > Metazoa > Chordata > Mammalia > Chiroptera > Emballonuridae > Saccopteryx > Saccopteryx leptura. Next base: position 318,596,748 of record NC_089503.1, read on the forward strand.
TCTTCTGTGAGCACGTGTGACAGGACTCTGACCCAGCCCGGGGGGGGGGGACCTCCCTGAGTCTGTGATGCTTGAGCTGAGAGGCGCAGGGTGACAGTGGCAGGTGGTAGGCCAGGAGGGGGCGGCCTGCGGGGACGGCCTGTGGGGACAGCCTGTGGGGATGACGGCCTGGGTGAGGTGCGAGAGGGACCGAAGCCGGACCTCTGGGCGAGGACGTGAGTATGCGTGGCCAGGCCGGCTGGGCGGGGAGGCGGTCTCAGCAGCAGGCCCCTCCCTGCCTGGGCTGCTCCTCGGCCCCTTCCTCCACTCCATCCTCATGCCCAGGTGTCCAAAGCCAGAGGCACTTCCGAATCATATTTTTGGAATATGACACCAGTGAGGGTCTCCATCTGGGCTCCCTCTTTGTGTGGCTTTTTTCTCCCCTCCCTAAAAAATGCTAGTGTCCCCTTATAAAAGAGAAGTCTCTAGAATGACAATAGGGGGTTCAGGAGGCTAGACCATTGGTATTGTGAGTCCCTCCTCTCTCCCATGCTAAATGCCCATCCATCTACAGGGAATACCTTCCTCTCTGCTTTTGTTTTGTTTGTGTGTGTGTGTGTGTGTGTGTGTGTGTGTGTGTGTGTGTGTGTGTGTGTGTGTGTGTGTAAAAGAAAGGATGGTTGGTAGTGCAGACCTTCCCACAGTCTAGGCCCTGGTAAATGTCACCACTTCCCCTATCCCAGCACTTTCTGCACGTGAGTCGTGAGTCACTGGGTCATGTTCAGATGCTGGTTTAATTTTTTCAAGAACATCTCACCAGTGGGACTGTGCACTTTGGATGTTGTATGAGGAAATGTCTCAAAGAGGAGCACATCCTCAGTGTGACACACACACTCAGCCACTCACCGGGCTGGAAGAAATAGTTCAGGTCTGATGTGTCACTGGGATAAGTGTGCATGCGAGTGTGTGTCTGTGTGTGTGTGTTGAATGAGAGAGGGAAGGGGAGGGGTGACTGACAGTACCTGTCCCCCCGCCCCGGGCTGTGAGGTGCTGGGAGGTTGTTTCAGCTTCTGTTTTCTCTTGAACACATCACCTGTTACTCCCATGATGCCCAGCGCCCGGTGGGTGCTCCTAAACACTATCGAAAGAAGGAACAAGGGAAACTTCTCCATATCCCAAGCAGTGCTATTTCAACCCAATAAGTTGCATTCTGTCTTTTATTGATGGGTATTAAAACCCTGCTGCTTGAACAACAGCAGCCTATTGCCTCTTTGCACAGTGAGAACCATCCTGTGGGTGGGTCTTTCAAGGTTCGGGGCCGGGGAACCAGGCGGGAGGCAGTGGTGGCCCTCGGCTGACTCCCAGCAGGCGCAGCTGCGGATATCTGATGTTGAATGGTGTTGGTCACAGCGATGTGCACGGACTTCCCCCTGGGGCGTGAGGGAAGTTGCACCTCAGCCGCCTCAGGGCTCAGTGGTGGAGGGAGACGTGTCCTCTGCAGGACTGCGGGGCCTCCACGGCCTGGCTCTCGGGGCATGGAGATACCCTGCTCCCCTCCCTGCGGGTGGCCTGGAGCGCCCAGCTCTGCCCACTGGGGCCTGCCTCGTGTCACCTCCGGGCAGCGCCTGCCTTTACATTTTCAAAAATTCCTAAGATCACATTTCCCCTGATATATTTCCCCCAAGACTTGAAATACGTACCATCCAGATTGCTTTTCTCCTTCGACATCTCATGATGAGCTACTCTTCATGAAATGAGTTTCTTAATTACGTCCGCAACACCCATCCTCACACAGGGTATGGTGCGTCGGTGGCTTTTATCCCAGCTGCTGTCGTCACCTCCCTCCAGTGAATGGAAGGGTTTAATTTTCTCTGGCGCGTTCATCTCTTGCCCCCTTGAAGTGATGGGGAAATTAAGCAGTTTGTCTTGATGAGGTAAATATTGTGATAGGATAGAAATTGGCTCCTGTGAATCCGCAGGGAGCCTGTGCCACCAGGGGCCACATCCTTCTCCGGGCCCGAGTCAACACTCCGCTGGGTCTTTGTCCCTGTCACCTTCGCCACAACCAGGAAGATGTTCTGAAGGGAAGCCGGTTAATCCAGTGATGATTGCCATTTCAAGCTCCAGAAATCTGCTCACTTGGGCCGTGCGCCTCCGAAATCAGGCCACTGGCTTCAGAAAAGGGACACAAAACCAAGTGTCAGAGCCTGATTGTCTGTACGCGGTCCCGTCACCTCCCAGGAGGTTGGCAGATGTGAGTCTGACCTGTAGGAGACCCATCTCCCACTGTGCTCCAGGCCCTGGGCAGGGGGTGCCAAGGACATAGCTTATAGGAGCCAGGGCCACAGCCCCCCCACAACAGTACATCACCTGCCTAAAGCCCAGGGTGGTTCTGTGGCCATCACAGCTGGACCTTGTCACAAACCAGCCCTTGGAGTGGAGTCTCTGTTCATGACACAGCTTGGTTTGCTCTGCACTGACCACACACACACACACACACACACACAGCCAATGGCCACCAGCTGCCCAGGTCAGGATGTTGACTCCGCTGCTGTCTTTGGTGTGGGAGCTTCTTTGCCCCAGTGGCTTCAGGAAAAGCACCCACTGGGGTTGTGTATCATCCTGGACACACTGAGAGGTGGGGGTGGGGGGCATTAACAAGCCTGGTGTATCAGTCAGCTCTAGCTGCATAACAAAACAGCTCAAGTGAGGAGGTTTAAACCACAGAAATTTATTGTCCCATACTCTGGAGGCTGCAAGTCCCACATCAAGGCATCCTCAGGGTTGGGTCCTCTGAGGCCTCCCTCCTTGGCATGGAGACACCATTTCCTCCCTGTGCCCTCACAAGGTTGTCCTTCTGTGTGTCTCTGTCCGCTCTTCTTCTTGTAAGGACCCCCCATCATATTGGAGTAAGCTCACTCTTGTGACCTAATTTTAACTTATTTCCCTGTTTAAAAAGCTCCATCTCCAAACATAGGCACATTCTAAGGTCCTGGTGGTTAGGACTCCAACATATGGATTTGTGGGGAGACACAGCTCAGCCCAAGACACCACAGTATGCACAGTGTACCCCTGAAGGCCCAGCAGAGGGCCCTAAGCTGACGCTTAAGCCCCTAAGTCCGGCAGCGACTAGCACCTGACTGAGGAGGGGCAGCCAGCGGGCACAGGAGGCCACACCTACCCATTGAGCCACATCCTCTGAGCTTCCACTTCATGGCCAACTAGGTGCCAGACAGATGCAGTTTCCAGCTTTGGGGTCTTCTCTGCTCTAACAATGTCCCTACCTGACCTTGTCCCCTGCAGACTTCCCTACGATGCGCCCTGCTCCCCCCCCCCCCGGGGTTTCTTACTGTCATGCTGGTCCACACTCAGTCCTCTGCAGCTCGTCCAGGCCACGCCCATGTCTCCTGCCTGTCCTCGCTCGGGGGTTCCTGCAGCAGGTGAGCGGGTCTCATGCAGCCCCTCTGGTCACGCGTGTGTCACGAAGGGCTGCGCAGGTGCTTTGCCCAGTGACTGCCACTTCTCTGATGGGCCCAAAAAGTGGCTGACTTCAGATTTTCCAGTGTTTTTTGTAAGAATGAGAGTGACAACTTTGAGGTCTTTATTTGTTGGAGCAGACATGAGATGTCCCCAGGAATCCTCCATACACATGTGACAGTTTTCTGTAATGACAAAATCACAATCAAAGACAATTAATGGGTTAATTAGTTAATGCATTCAATCAGTCCTTTTTTTTTCTGAGAGAGAGAGAGAGGCATCCTCTGGGTTCTGAAATGCCAGCTCTCTGCTCTCAAAGACTTTCCTTCAGGAGGAAGGGGGACAAAGTCAAGAAAAGTTGCTTGCCATGTAGTTTGTGGTCCTGAGAGGGAGCGGTCCAGGGTTTGTGGCGCTGGAGAGGACATAGAGAGTGGCACCAGGCCTGCCCTGGGGGTGCAGAAAGCATCCTGGGTGGGTGGAGTTTCAGCTGAGGGCTGAGGTCTTGCTGGCCAAGTAGAAAGGAGGAAGCGAGTGCCTCCTAAGGGGTATAGGTGAGGACAGCTCCATGCTGTGCAATGCTGGACTCACACACAGGGCCCTCATCAGAGGGAGACAGTTTTCCAAAACTGAACAGCGGTCCCCGTGTTCTCTCCCAGTGTCACTCATCACACCCCTGCATGGGCGCCGGGGACTCGGCAGTTCCAAGAGCCCATTGGCCTTCTCCGTGTATTTTTGTGCACCTTTCCATTCAGGAGACATTTTTACCGAGTTTATTATTATTATTATTATTTTAACTTTACAAGTAATTTACTCTGTGTGAGCAACTGTTAAGGTAATTATTCGTTGAATGCATCGGAATTAATTGATATTGTTGCAATCAGACGTATAATCACTACTCTGCAAATGTTTCATAGCAGCTTAAAAGGATGAAATAATTTTCTGTGATACAATGGTAGAGTGAGTTATCACAACTCTTTTTTTTTTTTTGAGGGGTAAGATTATCCAAATTCATCGGGTCTTTTATTTATGTTGTGTATTTGTACATAATCTCCTATAAATGAGTTTCTACTCACTTTTACCTGTGTTTCTAAAAGTGTTTGGTGTGTGCGTTTAGATGTTGATATTTAGTAAACTGTACAATGTTAAGACATGTTTTTATCAATACACAGTGGCCCTCTGTGTCCGTTAGATGCTTGTAGCCTTGCATTTGACATTCGTGATGCAGGGCAGCGTGTCTCCATTGAACTTTGGTTTCCATACTGACTGCATCACCAAGAAGACACGCACCCCAGGGACATCCCTTGACATCCCTCCCAGAGCCCCTTTCTTCACTTATAAATCGACAGCAATCATAGCTCCTCGCAGGGTGGTTGTACAAATGAACCGGGATAATGAGCTCACAGAATCCGTCAGTGACTGAATGAGCCCCTTGGTCGGACCCGGTGGCAGGTGCAAGGGATTCAGGAGTGCACAGCACAGACGCGGCTTCCCAGGAACTTCCAACAGCAGGGAGACAGGCAGCACACAGGTGGGTGCAGGCGTTTCATAGAACACGTCCTGTGCAACGTGCCCGCCACACAAACCAAGAGGTGCTCAGGGGCACGTACATGATGGAAGTCCATCCAGAAATAGTCCTTCCCCAGAAGTAATGAGAGGCCAACACGTGATAATTTTTTTCTTTTTCATGACTATCCTGAATCACCGTTTGTCTTATAGATGTGTGTCCTATAAGCATACTTTACATTTTACCCAAATCTTTTAGTCTTTGTCACTTACTAGGAGAGTTTAACTCATTAATATTTATTATCATAAAGTAATGTTTTGTTTTGTTTTTTCATTCATTATTATAAGACACAAAGAACTTGTTTAGAAAAAGATTAGCGACAAACACGGCAAAGCCGAGATGCCCTCAGGGTTGCAAGGGGGGTTCGTCTCGCACGAAGGAGACAAACGACTTGAACAGACAAGTCACATAAGAAGGACTGAACATATCAGAGACACGTAGCCTCACAAGTAATTTTAAAATGCAAATGGGGAGAATTATGGATCTTTTTCTTCATCTTTCAAATTGGCAATTTAGAAACATAATATTTGATGTGGGGGTGGGTGCGGTAGAAATGGCTCTGTTCCTTCTCACTGATGGGGACATAAACCAGGATTGCCTCTCTCCAAAGCAATTTGGGAAAATACGGGGGGGGGGGGGGAAGCATTAGGAGTTTACACTCGTCAGCTCCATAATTGTACTTCTAGAAATCTAGCCTCAGAGCGGCGCCGAGAAGGGACAGAGAGGTTCGTTATTGACACTCGGTGCCGCTGTTGTGGGTGAACTCTCCTCAACTGCAGGACTCAAGTGGGGTGAATACGCCTAGATGATCCACCCCAACCGTCCTTTTAAGGGTGTTCTAGCTAACCACTGGTAATCCCCTTTTTCTGATGGATGCCAGTTTATGAAAGGTTTTGCTCTGTAAAGTTTATGAGTAAACAGTTCAGAATTCTAATAGAATTTGTTCAAAGTGTTTGCAGATGCCTACATCCTGCTTAAGCTTAGATTCAATAATAATCAGATTGCCTCCCCCTGGTTTCTTTCTTACATGGGCAAGTGGTTGCAAATGTCACCAACATCCCAGATCCCTTCTGTTCTTAGGGAGATTGGGAATGAAAGAGTTTCCCTTAGATCAAGTAGTCATGACCCTTGCCCTGTCTGAGATGTTTATCCTTTGTGACAATGACCATTCCTTCCCCTTTTGGAGAATCTGCCGGCAAGCTTGGTCTTGTTCTCACACTAGACCAGGAACCTCGGAGAAACTCCCTGGCCCTGCTGGGCTGTGCTCTCTCATGGGCAGTAACCCGGAACCTGTGTCCGGCTTCCCAGCATCCAGAATTCTGCCCAGTGGGCCGGGCAGAGAGGACCCTAGGCCAGCACCCAGGACAGGGACAGCTTCTCCACATGCGGCCACCTTCCCAAGTGATACTCTTGCAGTACCTGAGAATTCTGAATTCAGCCCTCTGCTTCCAGGCCGTCTCATTGGTGAACTCGTCTCAGATGGAGGTGGGAACAGAGAGCATTCAGCCCGTCCACTCAGATGCTCAGATGGACAGTGGGGGCCTCTGTCTGGCTTTTCTTCAGGGTCCCAAAAAACATCAGCGCCAGGCCTGTCCACACTTCTGTCTACTGAGCAGACATCATAAATAAACAGATATAAAAATTAAAGACCCGTTGCTATGCCTCTGTTACAATGACTTTTCAAACTGTCTAAAAAGAATATATCACCTCCACTTTCTACAATTGAATTAAGTAGCAAGTTCTATTTAGACAGAACCCTAGCTCTGTCTAAATTTTTTTGTTCACCCTGAAACTTCAGGTACACATTGAAACATTCAAGTTACCCGTCCTGGTCACATTGTCCTACAGTTGCCACGTTGCCTAGAGAGTTTTCTGAGAACTGAAACATGGAATTCAAAATATATCTCAAGCCAGGACTTGTTTATTTATTTAGAGAGAGACTTCGCTCCCCTCTGTTGTTAGGGATCCTGCCCTCGGGACGCGGACCAGCACGGAGTCTGGCAAGAGGGTTTGTTCTGGAGGGGACGGTCTTTGGCTTCATCCTGCAGCTGGGCTGCCCAGGAAAGGGTCACGGTGGCCTCAAGTGGCCACATAACTGTTCTCATTCAATAGTTTACCCAATTGCATGGGTTGCTGTCTCTTCGAGGCTTTCTCCTTTAAACACGATTTGATATATGAAATCATTGCCAAAAAGTAAAGGCTATATTGTAAATTATGGAATATATTTCTGATGTCTTTTAAGATGGAATTCTACATCAGGACTAGAGGCAAGGAGCCTTCATAGTTTGCTTGGGTTGATCTTCCTGCTCTGGGATTCAGGACCCACAGTTTGGACCAGCAAACCCACCGATGTGCCGCAAACATTTATAAAACATGCAATTCCTGACTATTTAGTCAGGGGCACTGACCTCTTTTCCCTTAGATTGTCAAATAAAAAAAAATGACAACAGTCAATGCAACAATAGCTACCTGGTGTAAATGAATCAAAATTATGCCTATTTTGTTGTTGTTGTTATCAGATTGGCAAAAAATAGAATATATATATTTTTGGTGTGCTACAGAATTTTAGTAATTAGTTTCTGTGTGCCATGGGATGAACAAGGTTGAACGTCGCTGGCGTAGAGAGCCAGTTTCTGAACCGATGAGTTATGAACTCCACGTGGAGAGAGGGCTCGTCCTCCCTGGGCCTCCCACGCTGTGTCAGAGCCGCACAGGAGAGTGTTGGCACGTGTCTCTTTGTCTTTCCCCTCCTCTCTTGCCCCATGAAGGGGTTGCATCAGCTCTCTGAGGGACAGAATAGCTGTGAACTACAAGCCCAGCTGCTCTGCACGCCGGCCTCACCCTCCGCTAACAAGGCCAGCAGGGAAGCAGGGACGGTCCTTGCCTCTGAGCATGCCACGCCAGACGCCTGCAGTCTGGAGTCTCACTCCCTAGGAGAAGCTTATTCTCAGGGTGCCCGACTAGCAGAGACTTCCCACCAGCTCATTCGTTTCTCTCAGGATTGGCCCCAAAGACCCACAAGTGCACAGGTTGGTGGCATGGACTTGGAACTTCGTCTCACTTCAGGTTACTCATAGGACTCATAGAACCAGAAACAGTCCGCACACACACTCACGTGTGAACTAGACCAAAATTAAGGTTTTACCAGGGAAAGCAGGTGTGTGTGTGTGCACGTGCACATGTATATACACACGCAGTTGCTTCTTCCTTGTTACAGACTTGTCCTCATTCATAGTTCACGTTGAATTTTTTTTTTAAAGAGGCAGGGAGAGAGAGACAGGAACATAGATCTGCTCCTGGATGTGCCCTGACTGGGGAATCAAACCGGCAACCTCCGTGCTCCAGGACGATGCTCCAGCCAACAGAGCTAGCTGGCCAGGGCTTGACTTTTATTGACTTTTAGAAAGACAGAGAAGGAAAGAGGAGGGGAAGGGAAGTAGTTCTTGTCCCACTCAGCTGAGCATTCCTTGGTTGCTTCCCGGGTGTGCCCTGACCAAGGATCGAAACCACAACCTTATTGTTCCAGGACAATGCTCTTACGCGACTGAGCTAACTGGACAGGTCCTAGGTTGTGTTGACTTAAACCCAACCTAATGGAGACGTGGACATCCATGCCAGGCATGGACCTCGCCTGCAGCAGACAGACCTTGAGCCGGTGCCCCCGCAGGCGTGCTGGACCATCTCAGAGCCAGCGTTGAAAGTCACAGCGTCCTAAAAAGCAGAGGTGGACAGTGCTCATCACACAAACTACAGTGATTAGGAGACTCCAGTCTGACGTCCACACCGCTGCCAGGAGGTGAATAAAGTGACACCTGCACACTCTGACATGGGGTGAGAATCCCTTGTGATTTTCAAGGGGCACCTGTCACCCCAGCCTCTGAGCCACTCTGCTTTCCTGTGACCTGGTCCATTGGGGGCAACGGACTGTCTACAAGTGAACTAGTGAAGACATAGGGACTCTGGGGCCCTCAGCAGGACGGTGACAGAGATAATGAAGTCCTTGAACTAGGAACGAGCGAAGGCAGCTCCTTCCAGACAGCTGGGTAGAAGAAGGCTGCAGAGCTCTGGGGAGAGGCAGGAACGTCAGCCAGGAAGCGCCCTGAGCTCAGGCTGGGGCACGTGCTCTGAGATTCCCATGGAGGCGCAAGACAGAGCAGGCTCCCTGGGGCCAGGTCCTTGTAGTCCCAAGTGCCTTCTGGGTTTCTGGTGGAATCTGAAGAAGAGGGTCTTTAAGGCTAGGTGGCCCTCACTTGTCAAGTTAATAAACAACCAAGAAAGGGCCTTGTCCCTCAGGCAGACAGTGGAGGGCACAGAGCAAGGGACCAGCAGTAGGGAGGTGATAACGTCAGACTGTCTGTGCTCTGGAGATGGCTTTGCACAATCCTGTCAGTGCTCAGGGGGTGAGGAAGGCACAGTCACTATCCCGCCTAGGGAGGTAAGCAATTTGGGGATTAGGTAGAGTTGATTGTCTGCCCAAATGTACTCATCTAGGATGGTGGGGAGGCTGGACTTGACCTTGGTACCCTGACCCTGAGGCCCCTTCTGTCTGCTCTGCCTTGTCCCCACCCCCCACCAATACAAACAAGATGTCCCACAGGAGCCTTGGAGCCTGCATCTGGGTACAAAGGACGGGAGAGGATGTCTTGAGTGAACTGAATGACCATATGCGCACATGCACAGACACACACACACACACACGGTCTGTGAGAAGGTGGACTCAGTCTGAGCAGGTGAGGAGGCTCAGGTCTGTGCAAGGGTCCCCCATCCCCCACGTCTCTCCAAGACCATGAGCTCCCAGCATGCACAGGGGCCAACCCACATAGCTCATCAACGATCATGTGCAAATGCTGTTCAGGGTGACAGAGCTTAGATGGTGGAGGAGGGGGCCTCAGGAGGGAGTATGCCCACCAGCTGGGTGGGGAACTGAGCGGAGAGCCAGTGGGAGTGTTACTCAGGAACGATGACCAGACAGGGATGGGGGTTATCGGCTGAAGTCCGACATCCATAGGAGAGAATGAAAGACAAGTGCAGGGAGGGCAGGGTTCCCAAGGCTGGGCCATCCTGGGGTACAGGTGGCCCCTAGTTCTGTCCCGCAAAACCTGCTGGACCAGCATAGGGGCAAGGGGAGCAGAGGGTCCCACCCCAGGACCCGCCATGTCGGGACAGGGCTGCTGTGAGAAACAGTGTTCCTGCCACGTGAGGGTCTCCATCCGCCAGGTGTCTCCTCTGCATCCCAAGGAAAGGCTGGCTCCGGGTCACAAGAAACTCATCAAGGTCAGAGACACTGACTTCATTCCATGTTATGATCCCACCCTGGTCACAGTGCCTGTCCTGGGCACCCGCATAGCTGACTCCCCACCATCTTCTCTGTCCATCTTCAGCTAAAGGTGGTATTTAAGTCAGGGGCTTGGGCCATTTCGGAAGTCTCTCTGTTTCCTGGGTCCCCCCATGTGTGTGTGAGTGGACATGTGAATACACGTCTGTTTTGCTCCATTACTGGGGTGTCAGCTGAGAACTCAGAAGGGCAGAGAGATAATGACCTTCCCTCCTTCCCTCCCACGTCACGTCCCCAAGCACGACGATCCCAGGGCCCTCGGCGAGGATTGTTCGTGGGTGTCATTATTTATTTATTTTTAATGAATAGATGATGATGTTTTTGATGGTACGTCGCCTTGGAGGTTTTCGAACACTATGTGCACAGCTGGCCGTCTCTACAAAGAGGCGTTGCTATGACTGGCTCACGTCGGACCAGGCCACCAGCCCGCATTGTGGGACTCTGGGCGGTGGCAAGCTACAGCCTCCCTGAGCTGTGAAGCAACACGGGGTGCAGTGCTGGACTTCCCTGTCCCACAGACCTGGAGCTGAACCCCTGTTCCCATGGGACTACTACGCCATCTGGTCCTGAACCTCCAGCCCCAAGTTACTCCCCTGGGGAAAAAGACAACAGAACTTGTGTGCAGTGAAGCCGAAGACCCGCAGCACTGAGTAGGTCCTCGGTGAGCAGACTGTTCTCATGGTGCGTGGAACAGGAGAAGGAGGACACGATTATTTCTCTGAATGCAGCCCTGTCACTCCTGAGTTCTAGAAGAGCACTTGAACTCCTCACCCGCCCCTGCTGGTTTTATTTTAAGAGGATTGAGGGTAAGAGGAAAAGCAAATATACCTAACAAGGGCTGCGAGTCCGTTAGATCAGAGTCATTATTGTATAAATCCCTCTGGATGAGCCAGCGGGTCCCTGCAGCCACCCCCCATCCACCCACTCAGAAGCCTCCCTGGGGATGAGGTGACTCAGGCCAGGCCCACCAGGAGACCGCTCCCGTCTTGCAGGGGAACTGGCCGCACCACCAGGTACAAGGAGAAGAGACAGAAATATTCTCAGGCGCTGCTGAGATTTTTCTCTCTCTCTCTCTCTTTTTTTTTTTTTTGGTGTGGGAAATAAATCTTTAGAGGTGAGGCTTATAATTGAAGCCAGTTAAGGAGAGCCTAGTTTAATTTTAGCCACAAAAGAAGATGGTTGCAGCAAAGGCAGGCCAGGAGCAGCCCGATGAAGCAGCGGTGAGATAATTGGGTGCAGATTGGGGCGGCAGCACTTGGGCATTGAGGGGGCAAAAAAAAAAAAAAAGACCTTTGGGCAGGAAGGAGACAGTGATGTCTTCCACGGTAAGGATGAGGAGGGAAGCAGAGGGGGTACATGGTCGAGGTTTGAGGCTCAGAGAGTTTCTATCGGAACTCTCCAAGAGCCTCGGGACCAGCCAAGAAATTACCCATGATGACGTGATTTCCTTACACCTGACACCATCTCTGCCTTAGCAGTTCTCACCCCCAATCCCGGTCCCAGGACCAGGTGGACCCCACGCAACCACTCTCTCCAGGCTGAGTGAGCTCCCACCCCTCCACGGCCATGAGTCCTGGAGACCCCCCACCCGCCCTACAGAGGGCCTGGCATACAACAAACCTCCAAATCTAATAGATGGGGAGCATCGTTCTCATTGTGAATTGGTTTTTATTACCAGCCTTTCGTCCAAGATATTGGAAGAGACAGTTTATCTCTCTTTAATGAGTTCTGCTGTCCTTGTTTTTTAAGGTAGGTGGACTCAGGGAAGGAGAAATTTCTAAACGGAGGCTATGAGGCCATTAGGTAAAATAGCAATTACCTTGTAGATTTCTTCTCGCTGACATTCTGATTCCATTTAAGAGTGATGGTAATTGAATACATACTTGATCCAGGCCATATTCATTTCCTGGGGTTTCCATAACAAATTGCCAAAAACCTAGGTATTTCTAGAAGCCAGAAGTCCAAAATCAAGGTGTCAGCAGCGCTAGTTCCAGGCGGAGGCCGAGGGAGACTCCGTCCTGGGTTCCTCTTCCAGCGGCGCTAGTTCCAGGCGGAGGCCGAGGGAGACTCCGTCCTGGGTTCCTCTTCCAGCGGCGCTAGTTCCAGGCGGAGGCCGAGGGAGACTCCGTCCTGGGTTCCTCTTCCAGCGGCGCTAGTTCCAGGCGGAGGCCGAGGGAGACTCCGTCCTGGGTTCCTCTTCCAGCGGCGCTAGTTCCAGGCGGAGGCCGAGGGAGACTCCGTCCTGGGTTCCTCTTCCAGCGGCGCTAGTTCCAGGTGGAGGCCGAGGGAGACTCCGTCCTGGGTTCCTCTTCCAGCGGCTGGGGCTGCTGGCACCCCTGGTGTTTCTGCCTGGGCTGCAGTCCCTGTCCCTGGCCTGCTCCTCTCCTCTCCATCCTCTGTCTTTTGTAAGCACATCTGCCGTTGGATTTGGTGCCCATTTGAGTCATTCTGAACAGTCTCCTCTGAGACCCCTCACTGTATGATATCTGCATAGACGCTTTTTCCAAATAAGGTCACACACATGGGCTCCAAGTGGACACGTTGTGGGGGCCTCTCCCCACTTCAACCCACCACATTGACTATGTGACTTACTCATCATCAGTTAAATGGTGATTAACAAGATAACCAGAAAGAGGGTTCTAAGGACAGGGTAGTTTTTAGGGACCCAGCCTCATTTCACTCACTGAGTCACTGTGGACGTGATTGCTGTCACCGACCGGCGAACAGGAATTCGAGGGCGTCTCATTATTTGGAGCTCTATCGAACAACTCTAACGAGGCCCGGAGAGTGTTCCTTCTGACTTGTGACCTGTCATCGTGCCTTTCTGCACTGAGAGGTGCCACCCACGGCCGCAGAGGACCCGCTGAGGAATGGCCCTTGGGGACGTTCCCGAGAACATTTTCTGCTCTGATTGACCCAGCATAGCATCAGCGATGAAAATGGTTCTGATCGGAAGGCTAAGCAAGGGCTCGCTTTTCTGAACACACAGCTGTTAGTCAGGACATATAATTGGCTGTCTTGGCTTTTTCTACAAGAAGCTTAGAGAAAATGTGTGGCTCCAACCTGGTGCTGATCTGGAGTCCAAGGCTTAACCAGGGTCTCTTCCACCTTCCCACTGGGCTGACTTCTGTATTTCTGATGTTTTCCCTAATTCTAACATGATGATTATTTTATTTTTTGTATATTTTATTCTAAATTACTCCAAACTCTGTGTAATAAATTAAAGGCTGAATAAATGGCTAGCTGGCTGGAATAATTTATAATGAATGGTTAGATAAATGGATGGATGGATGGATGGGTTAGATGAATAGATGGATGGATGGATGGATGGATGGATGGATGGATGGATGGATGGATGGATGAATGGATGGATGGATGAAATGGATGGATGGATGATGGTAGACAGGTGATGAATGGAGGGAGGGATGGTGGATGGGATGAGTGGTTAAATTATAAGAAGATAATACTTTAAGCCCATAAAGCTATTTGACTCACTTTTTAAAATTTTTTAATTTTATTTAAGAAATTAACTTTAACAGGGTCACTTAATATAAATATTAAAAACAGAATTACAATGATTAATCAAATTTTGTCAAAACAGAATTTTTCCATCTACTATTCTGTTGGGCAAATGAGTTTGTAAAATTTGTATTTTTTGAGTTTGCTTACTTTTATTGTTAAAAAATGGCACTGGGCTGCCACGTGTGTGGTTGCCCTCAGAGCAGGGCAGTTGATTGCAAATTGTGGATTGCATTCCTGCTTGGGAGGGGCCACCGTTTTGCTAATGTTTGCTGGAGGAGGGGTCTCTGTGGGCCCAGGCAGTTTTGCAGGGAGAGTGGAGAGAATGCAGAGTGCTGAAGAAGAAGCCAGTTTTTCAGAAAGGAGTACAGACATGGAACCAGAGCTGAGGGGCTTTGGGAGCCCTGAATGAAAGGGAAGTGTTTCTCTGCCTATTTGCTCATCGGCCAGTGCAAGACTTTAATAAAGGAATGGCCCACCAATTTTTGGCTCCACTGTTTCTTTACCATCTTCCCAAATCCAATGTGAACCTGCATGGCTACGATAATGGCAACTACTGGCCATACATATACATTTATGATTATTTTTAACATGATTCAGATAGTTTCATTTTTATTTTACTGAATTTAATTTCGTGTGAATCAGTTGTTTTGGTATAAATTTTACAACTAATGCCTGATTCAACAATCAATTTGGCCATCTAAGATTTTGCCCATTATACCAATGATAATCGATGTCTTTGCTCTTAAGTGCATTATTTCTACGTAGTTCGTTTCATAGTTAAATTTTACATATGTACATGTTGTGAGAATAGAATAATACACATTACTGTGTGACTTTCATTCCTTGTCATATTTTTCTGTCATTTCTACCAGCAATATTCAGTTTGAAATAAATAAGATAGTCCATACATCTCTCTTATTTCAAAAGAAAATTGTGAGATGTTCCTCTCAGATATTCTAGAATCACTCTTTGATTTAGGACTTGTTTACATTGTTGCCGGGGTTTTTGTGTGTGCGTGCATATTTTTGTTTGTTTTCTTTTGTTTTTGAGGACCCAGTAGCAAACAGAGGGGTTAAAACAGCAGATGCCAACAGAGGATTAGACCCTCCAGTGAAAGGCTCAACCTAGAGCTTGCTGGGGGAGTTCTGGGGAGCGTGGGAGGAACGGCTTCCAGGAAAGAGGTGGTGCCTGTTCATTTCTCGTGAGATGGAAACACAGCCAGGGTCCCCACGGGAGCAGTTTTGGGAGGTGTGGAGGCAACTATCAGGCAGGATAGTTGGCCATCCCCTTCCCTTTCTTCTCCTCCTTGCCCACCTCTCTGGACGCCCTGTCACCTATCCAGATGCCGTTGGCTGTCTCAATGCCATTCTGGGACATCCACCTACATGGGGCAGGTTCACAGCTCCCGTCTGCCTTCCTAAACTGCATTACATCTCTGGAGGGGATTCCTTTGTGAACCCTCCTAGAGATGGAGGAGAGGGAGTGGACAGAGGGGTATTATCAGAGAAGCTCCATGGCTCATGTGACAGCAATGTGTCATCTGGAAGACAGCCTCAGGCAGGGGCTCTGCGCACCCAGATCTAGGACATGTGGAAACAGGAACAAGCAATTAGAGTGTCATCTCCCCACCTGTCTCTGCGATTTCATCCAAGGAATTACAACGTCCACAAATATTTCCTTTGAAGGTCAGAGAGTAAACATCATCTGCTTCGCAACTACTTGACTCCACCTTTGTTCTCAAAGCAGCAGTTATATAACATGTAAACAAATGGCAGGGACAATGTGCCAATAAAACTTTATTTACAAAAACAAGCAGAGGGCCAATGGGGCCCACAGGCCATAGTCTGCCACTCTCTGCTGTAGACATCCTTGGGGTTCATTTTTGGAGCACCTGAACTGAGGCCAAGCGTCCCTCTGGTCTCTTCTGCCCCCTGAAGAAGTCACAAAGGGTAGATGGATGGATGCAAGCTGAAGGACCCAGTGGCACGTCTGTCCCCAGGGACCTGGGACCACAGAAGACTAGCAGGCACAGGGAGCTGTCTTCTGCCTTTGTCATGTGGGTGACCCTCGTGGTTCTCAGTAGCACACAGACAACCCTCCCGCAGAAACGCCAGCCTGGGGCCGGGCCAGGGAGCACTGAAGGCCCAGCATGTCCAGTGGGAAGGACAATGCAGCAAGTGGACGTGTATCTTCCCCGTTTCTCAGGCCTGTCCGGGCACATGCACGGCGGCTGTGCTGGCCCCTCTGACTCATGGCCGAGCTTGGCTGGGCCGAAGCTCCCTAACTGTTTGGTAGCTCTGACTTGGAAATGCAGCCTTTGAAATGTCTTCACTTGACCAAGAGGCCCCCAGTGACATTAGAATAATGATTATCACATAGTTTGCATTTTGTTGAAAAGCATATTGGAATAATATCACTCACAGGGGCCTCGCCGGCGAAGTGATTTAGGAGCAAGGCTGGGTTCAGGATGGATGGTGGCGGGGCCCAGTCTCCCTCCTAGTAACAGGCCCCAGAGGAGGCACCGCTCTCTGCCTGGCGGGAGCCTCATTTCTCCTTCACACACATTCGAAAACTCTGCTGTTGGTGAAATTTATGAACCCGAGAGCTGGGCCTCCCGGCACGAGGCGACCCATGGAGTCTCTCTCAGGAGGAGCCGGCGCTCGGTCCCACGCGCACATTCCCATCTGCAGAAACATCTCCCACCACGATACAGGCCAGCGTCTGGGTGCCACGCCTGCCGTGAGCCCACCTCTGGGTCTTCCTTCATGGACACAGGGGACAGTTTCTCTGTCATTCTTCCAGCCTCTCCTTTTCTCAGCAAAGCTGCCCTGAGCATTTGAAGGCACAAGTGCTGTTCTGGGTTTGGAGGTTCAGGAGGGAGTGAGCAGAACCCACCCCCACCCTCACCCCTGCCCAAGAAGGCAGAGCAGGGACAAAGGAGTGAACTAGGAGGGACATACCACCGGGGAAGGGGAGGCAGCCTGGGAGTCAGGGACGCAATTTTAGACAGGGTAGCCAACATCTCCGTGAGGAAGTTGTACTTGAGCCCAAACCAGAAGGCTGAGGGGGCAGACAGGCTGGCTCCAGGCAGCAGGTCAGGCACGTGCAAAGGCTCTGAAGTGCAGTGTGTGTGGTGATCTAGAAGAACAGTGAGGATGAGGACAAGATGGAACCGTCCTGGAGCCTGGCTCTGGGGGGCCCTTTAGGACCCAGAAACATCTGACATTGAGCAGATTCTCCTAGGTGCTTTTGCGGGGAGAAAGGTAATTAGAAGAAGGAAGGGAAGAAAGGGGGGAAAGAGAAGAAAAGGGGATGAGGGGGAGAAGGAGGGAGGGAGGAGGCAGGACATCCCCCAGCACAAGCCTCATGTAACCCAAACACACCCAAAAGCCCAGTGCATTTTTCTTGTTTCCAGAGGCAGATTGAACAGCAGGTGCACTGGGCACATACCCTGGGCCCCGACTTCTGAAGGGCCTGCAAAACCCCAACTCTATACTTTTTTCTAATGACAAGGGACCCAATATTTTCTTCTGCACCCGGGTCCTCAACCAATGTTAATCTGCCTTTGTTTCACATCCTCTGACAGTCTTAGCAGGGTCCTCTGGTCTTTGTGCAGCTCTGGCCTTGGAGAGCTCCTCCCACCAGAGGCCATGCAGGGCTGCACTTGGTCATCTGGTCTGTTCCCAGAGAGGAGGAGGGCGCTCAGCATGGGCCGCGGACGGGCTGGCGGGCAGTCCCGTGGGGAGGTTGGGGGCCTCGGTGTGGGCCTGGTGTGCCTGGAGGATGAGTGTCCCACAGACCCGTCCTCTCCAAGCCAAGGCAATGGCCACTTTGGAATGAACAGAGCCAAGATGATTAAAAGGAAAAAAACAAAAACAAAAACGAGAGAGACCACAATTGGGAATCTGCGAGGAAAAGCCAAACAGGCCACAGCAGATTGG
The DNA here is from genome assembly GCF_036850995.1 of Saccopteryx leptura. Lineage (NCBI taxonomy): Eukaryota > Metazoa > Chordata > Mammalia > Chiroptera > Emballonuridae > Saccopteryx > Saccopteryx leptura. The sequence continues at coordinate 318,614,566 of NC_089503.1, forward strand.
GGCTTCTTGGAAGCAGCCTCCCCCCTCCAACCATCATCATTAAATAACGTCATTGAGAAACCGTGGTGCCCGCTGAGGTGCTCCTGGAGGACACACATCTGTGGCAGAGGCACGGCCACACAGTAATGACCCCGTGGAGACCAGCACCTGTGCTCTCGATAGTTTCCAGGTCACTGATGCCATCATCAGGCTCACGTGATCTCGGCAGCTGTCAGCGCCCATCGCCCGTGATGCAGGCGTGATTTTATAATTGGTGTCATTTCCATTCTTATGGAGGCCTTGAGGTCAGACAACCAAACAGAATCACAGCCCAGGTCCCTTTGGTCCACGGTCACCGCATGGCACTGCCTGCAGCCTGGTCTCACCTCACCCTTACAAGGTCACACTGCGCAGCTCAAAGCCACACAGATTTATTACCTCACAGGTCTCGGATCAGAAGTCCAAGGTGGCTCAGTTTGGTTATTTGGGGGGTTGGGGACAGTAGAATCTATGACAAAAGTCCCAAAGCCACATCAGGGTGTCTTGAGTGGATTAATGGACAGACCTGCTGGTGTGCTCTCCTCACTTGGAAACCCAGGACGGTAAGGGCTTGCAGACACACTTCATGAATTTGCATTAATTGAGTTCATTTCCTACAAAGCACTCAGACAATCTGTAATCACATATAAACCAAAAATAAGTTCTTTAAAAGGCAGCAATCTATGTGTTTATAAAATTAACAAAGCATTAATCAAAGAGTGTTTGTTTGTGAAAAAAATTGCTGAGCCATCAGGGTCATTTCTGTTAGGGATGAAGAAATGTCCTTGAAATCATGGTTCAGGTCCCTGCATCAGTGCCCGATCACTGCTGTGACCAGTGACTGCACACCTAGTGGCTTCCACTGCACAGGTTTATTACCTGACCTCTCTGGAGGTCAGAGGTCCGACATAGGTCTTGCTAACCCCCAGGTGTCAGCAGAGTGGTGTTCCCTTTGGAGCTGGAGGGTAGGACCCACTTTCTTGCTGTGATATGGTGACTTATGACAATGAATTCGTACTTGGTCTTTCTCCCTTCCTGACACAGCTCCTAAATGCCTTGTAATGTCCTAAGTGCAGGGAGTGATAAGGGTCTTTTATTGCTCACACAAGTCCTTTCAACCACACGACAGTCTGTGCTAATCCTGGGACACTTGTGAAGTCCCTGAGGAAGAAGGCTGGTCACGAGGAGAACCAGCCACGTGATCAGAGGCTGGATCTCTCGGCCCACCCCTGATCTCTGGGGAGGGGTGGGGGGCTGGGGTTCGAGTCCATCACCAAAGGGCACTGGTTCTACCCTCTTCCTACACACTGGACCATCACACAAGTCCCTACTCACTGGGTTCCAAGAGCTTCAGGTAGCTGCTCAGGTGGAGGTGGTGGGAAGGTTATGCACCTGGAGGAATGAGAAAGCTCCACCCCCATCCCCACACCTGCCCTATGCGTCTTGTCTGTGTGCCACTCCTGACTTATGCTCTCTATAATAAATCAGTAAGTAATCATCTAGAAAGTAAGCTGTTTTCCTGACTTCTGTGAGCACTTGGGAATATTGTTGAACCCCAGGAGGGAGTCATGGGAACTTTCTATGTATAGCTGGTTGGTCAGAAGCCCAGGTGACAACCTAATCCCTGTTCTTGTCAGAATTGCTTGCTGCTACCCTGGCCGGTTTGCTCAGTGGTAGAGTGTCAGCCCGGCATATGGATGTCCCTGGTTTGATTCCCAGTCAGGGCACACAGGAGAAGCGACCATCTGCTTTTCTACCTCTCCTCCTCCCCCTTCTCTCTCTCTCTCTCTCTCTCTTCCTCTCCTGCAGCCATGGCTCAATTGGTTCGAGTACATCAGTCTGGGGCATTGAGGATGGCTCCATGGAGCCTCCACCTCAGGTGCTAAAAATAACTCGGTTGCGAGCATGGTCCCAGATGGGCAGAACATCGACCCCAGATAGGGGTTGCCAGGTAGATCCTGGTCAGGGCACACGAGGGAATCTGTCTCTCTATCTCCCATCCCCTTACTTGGAAAAGAAAAAATAATTGCTTGCTGGGGAAAACCGTAGGAGAGAGAAGAGCAGGGTTTCTTCCGGTTGGTGCATTCCTTGGCCAATGGCCTCTTACCCCATGGCTCTTCTCCCTGCCTCCTCATCATCCTATCTCCTCTGACCCCTGCTCTCCTACCTCCAGTTACTGGGACCCTGTGGCTACACTTGGGACCCACTGAACTAAGCCAGGGCCCCCCTGCCTCAGGTCAGGTCCTAACCCACCCACCCTCCAAAGCCCCATTTGCCAGCAGGGTGATGAGTTTGCAGGCTCCTCTGATGGGGACATGGACATGTGTGAGGGCCGAGATTCACCCAGGGGCACAAGAGCAGCCTGTTCATGGTGGGACAGGTGGGGATGTGCGTGCAGTGCATAGAAGGCCTGAGAAGATGCTCACTGCCCCTCGGTCCCTTTTCCAGACCAGCTGAGTGCCTGTTTCTTGGTCATCTGAGCACCTCGTGGAACTTGGGGTGGTAGCGAGCCTGAGGGTGAGACAGTTTTGTCTAAGACTTCCCATCTTTTACTACTTCTGATTCCTATCTTAATGAAAAATAGGTGGCGTTTCCCCCAGGGCAGAACACATCGGAGCTGAGTTATGCCCACAGCACACTGGGCTCACCTCGGGCCATGGGCAATTCTGTCTCACTATCTGTGTGGTCATCATTTCCCCCAAATATCCAGACTTTGCACAGAGTCATGGGAGGTCTGTGAGGATGTGACTATGTGTGCCTGTGCTGTGGGATGTCACACTGTGCCCATGATTGTCACCATAGTCTTCACCATGGTCACCAGGACCAACGACCACTCCTGCTGTCCCTCCTCATGCACCTCTGCCCCAGGAACCCTGGGAGCCAGGCGTTTCCCTGTGACCACAGGAGTTTCATGCAAACTGCTCACTCTGGTTTTTATGTCTGACCCTGTGGGCCCTTGACTTTGTCTCCACAGAGCTCTCTATCCTGAACCTGCCCCCAAATGTGCCCTGGCACCATGTGCCCACCCTTGGCCAGGCTGCCAGGGACCCAGCTCCCTGTCCCCACAGGGAAATGAGGAAACTCCTGCCCCTGGAGGACTCTACTCCCAGTCCTCTAGCTGTCAGAAGCTCCTGTGGGGAGGAGGGCCATGCATTCTTCCTGATGGACAGAGACCCATACCCTACAGACAGGGACCCCTAAGCCAGCCTTCCCAGGTGGGCGCCTCCTTGCACCTGAGTGGGCAGAGCAGGCCTCTGCCACCCACACTCTTAGGCTGCACCTGGGCTTTCCAGGAAGAGGTGAGACCACTGTCCACCATCACCAGGCCATTGCCCCCAAGGATGAGGGGGTCATGAATCCTGTGTCTGAGAACCACAGGTGCCTGCATGCTCTCTCCAAGTGAAAGTGTAAGGAACACATTTGCAGCCCAGCACCTGGAGCAGGGCATCCACCTGGCAGGTGCAATAGGTGGGACAGGAGGGGCGTGCCGTCCCCAGAGAGAGCACCTTGGTCCCGCCAGCCTGCCGGGCTCATCCTGCTGCAGAATTCAGCCCCAGAGACAAGCTGGTGCTGGGAGGACCCACAGGGACAGATCCCTCCACTCCTGCCTCCCCGTCAGCACGTCAGAGCGGGGAGAGTGGCCGGGACTCATGAAAGGCGAACGGGAAGAACAGCCCTGATCCGTCACGCGGGGTAATGAGCTGGATTTATAGGAGAAGAAACACAATATGATTCCACGTAATGGCTGTTGACAGAGAGACGCAGGCTGTTTGCTCACGAATATTAAATTGACAAACAGCGCGGGTTTTGCTGGGCTCCGGGCTCTGATTTGCGGGTGCCTGTCAAAGGTGTGCGCGGAGGGGCGCCGACCAGGGATAGAGATTTCTAGATAATGAGAATGTGCAGAGAACCAGGACGCCCTCCTTCCAAGACAGGGGTCTGCATGCGCACGCCCACCCGGGAAGCCTGCCCCTCCTCCTAGGAGCTAAGCGGGGAGGGGGGGGGCGAAGGTGGAGACGCCATCCCCCACCCGGCGTGGTTCCAGAGAGAACAAGCCACGTTTTTTAAAATTTAATTAAGGCCTTAGATCAGGTTTGCATAATGAAATTTGGGCAGTGAGTAAGCGGGATGATAGATGGGCTTCCTCTGTTGACACCCCGGGAGGTGTGGGGCCGTCCCTGGCAGCGGCCGGCGCGTTCTCTTCCGTTCTGGCGTTTGACATTCTGCGGCTGCATCTCTGAGGGAAAACATGCCCCACAGCTCACATCGTTCTGGTGGGGTTTTTTTCCTGTTGTTTTGTTTTGTTTTTGTTTTTAATCTCTGAAGAATGTCCTACTGTTGAGAGTGAGCCTGAGGGGGCGGGGGTGAGCCCGGGTGATGGTCATCACTTTGCGTCCTGATCGCTGTCCTGCAGGGAGCCTGTCACCATCGCTGATGGAGGAAGTCAGATCACACTCCCCGAGCAGTTGGGAGAAATGGGTCGTTTGCATGAAAAATCCTCTGTCAGCAAATAGCAGACACTTAGCGCGAGAGATTCAGCGAGACGGGAAATTATCGTTTCGATGGCAATTTGCTTGGGGAAATGAAATGAGGACAGGAAAGACCCCGGTGCTGAGTTTTCAAGGGAAAAATGGGCAGGCGGCATCTGGATGTGTTCAAAGGAAGGCGCACAGGCCAGTGGGACCGGGACGCCAGAGAGAGACGTCAACAAGGGAGGAGGCGGGGGAAGTGGAGGAGCGGCCGGCGGCAAAGACTGCTGCACAGCCAAGGGCTTCCTCTGGATGAGACGCCTGCCTCCCACAGGAGCGGACGCCCCCAGAAGCCTGCAGAGGGACAGGAAGCGTCCGTAGGGGCCTGCAGTCTTTGTCCCTGCGGCTCACAGGGAGTGCGGCTTTGGGATGTCCCCTGGGCTCATTTCGAGGGTCACAGAGCAGAAGGGTCAAGTTAGAGTGAGAAGCTCCAACAGTGTCCGACAGAGACACAGTTTCCTGACGGCTTACAGAACAAGGCAAGTCCAGCTGGGACAGGGATGAACCTGGACACCATCCACTCCCTTCTGTCCTGGTGAGGTCCTGGAGCCTAGTGGCCTGAGCCCACCACCCCCACCTGAGTTCTCATCCCAGTTAGACTGACACCAGGCTGAGGAGGAAGGGGCAGCTTGAACGTGCAGGAAGGCTCAGGCACAAATGTTTCCTAGAAATGGTCTGTTACAGGTGTGACTGGGACCCACTATGAGTTAAACACCAGCCAAAGGATGTTCTTGGGTTAGAGTTGTTCTCTGAGCCCCAGCCAGGCTGTGAGGAGGCTCTGAGTCAGGACCTTCAGAGGAACTGGTGGAGGCCCTTTCACCTAGAACACAGCAGTGCTCAGCTGCCTCCTCCCAGACCTCACTCGGCCTTCTGGTAAGGATCAAGTGCTATGGTCCATCATCGACCTTCCATTGTGCACAAGTGGGTCTTCCAAGAGTTCAGGGGAAAGGTGGACCCTGGATGGGTTAGACCCACTGGAACTAAACTCATATCGCACGGTATCTATGTAAAAACGAAGATCTGGTATTTTCTGTCTCTTGATGCACCTCGAGGCACCCCTCCTGAGGCCGTGCATGCACCCCCCTTTCTCCTGCCCCTGCCCTTGCCCTGGCCTTCCTCTGAGGACATCCCCTCTCAGGAGCTCTCAGAATCATGCCTTTGACATTTTTTGGCAAAAGGCTTAAGTCCATACTTGGGGCACAAACTCATACCCAACAAAAGCTGGTCAATTGGACCCATAAATGTGTTTGAAAAGATCTGACCCAACTCCAGCAAAAATGGGAGGCAAGAGCCTCCATCCCCATTGTCACAGGAAGAAGCCATTTGCAGGAATGCTCTGCAGCTCATTGGGGACACCCTGGTCAAACGTGGGAACTTCAGCAAATGGCTCTGTCCTGGAGAGCAGGAGGCCAGCGCTGCCCTGGGAGACCGTCCCATTTCTGGGCGCGCTCTGTAGCAGGGTGACTGGGACAGGCTAGAGGATACTCTGATATGGGACATGAACAGTAGTCATGTCCTACTGAAATGTCCCACAGGTCTATTACAAGAATTAAGTGACATCTACCAGGACAGAGCCGGTACATGGGTCCCCTGTGCATGGTCCTCACTGTCCACGGGTCCTTACTATCCTGTCTGGAGACCAGGCTGGTTCAATTAAATGACCCCTGGGGTCCTTTCCGTTTGTCCAGGGCAGGGAGTGTTTTGACAGTTGGTGGTCTTTGCCTCTTCCCCTGCCCGCCAGCTTCCTCCCTTATCCTGCTCCACATCCCAGCTCCTCTGGTCACTCTATTCCAGAGATTGCTGGCTGGTTACTTCTTTCTCTTGCAATCACTGAACTTAAAAACGGAGAGGACAAAATTGCCCACTCACCATCAATCTCAGAATGATGGGGTTTCTTATAATTAAATTCCGACAATGCACAATCCTTCACTGTGACATTTTTCAGTCACTCAGTCAACCACCACAGGGTGTGTGCAGAGGGACCTGGCCAGTTGATGGTGATGACAGCCCCTCCCTCAGCCTCCTACTAGGGTCCCAGCTCCTCTTAGGTCTCAGGCATGAAGAGCGGTGGGGTGGGGACTGTCAAGTGTTGAGCAACATTCCTGACCTTGTCCGCTGGAGCCAGGAGCCCAGTAGCAACCCACCCCACCCCCATTGTCACAACCACAACTGTCTCCATACATCGCCAAGTGGCCCCTGGACAGCTTCACCCAGGTTCATATCCCCTCCCTCCCTGCTGGGCTTAGGAGCAGGTTGTCATGTACATGGGCTACCTTTTCACTAACTTACCTCAGCTCTGGTCACACCCACATATGTGCACTTGCCCACACATGCACACATACACATAAACAGCATACATATACATATGCTTTTGCGCAATGCATCCAAACATGCACACACATGTATTCACATGTGGGCATGCACACGAACATGCATGCATATGCCCATGTGTGCTTATGCATGCATGAACACAACACACATGTATGTGGTTTCACGCATGCACACATGTGATCGTACACATGCTCATGTACATGTGTGCACAGAGCTATGCAGTCCACACACGTGCATGTGCATTCCACACACATGCATGTGCACTCCCACACGAGTGCTCACACTCGTGCACATGCATGTATGTGAACATATATGCACACATGTATATGCACATACCTTTTCTTCCCTGAGCCTCAGTGCCCTCACTTGTAAGACAGGGGACAATGCTCACCTTGTAGGTTAAGACAGAGATCAGTTGTGGCAGTGCTGCTCCTCTGAGTCATGAGTGTGGTGGACACCGTAGCCTGAGCCATCCTTCTCCGCCTGCCCGCACCTTCCTCCAGCGCCCACCCACTTTAACGCATGTGTTCATCTTTGAATATTTTTGTTGTGTTTTCTCTTCCATGTCAATTTGCGAGCTGCAGTGTGAAACAGTTACTGATGCAGATTTTTGCTGTGGATAAACAAATACAGAAAGTTAACAGATGTGTTTTGCAGATGTGCTTAACCAAAATAACATCCCTCGTGATGATGGGAGGCATCCTTGAGGACTGAGCCATAAGGAGGCTCTGATTGCCTCTGGACGCCCCTCCTGGCTTTCACTGCAGGGGTCTGAGACCCGAGGAGGGGCAGGAGTTACCTGGGACACCGGAGCTGGTGACAGGGTGAGACGCAGGCACACTGACCTCACAGACAAGGAAGGAGGCCTGGTGAGGGACAGAGGCCAAGGAATAAGGAGCAGGGGAGGGCAGTGAGCCAGCAGCCAGTGGGGACCACAGGCGGGAGCTCTCTGGGAGAGGAGAGCAGAGTCAGGAAGATCCCGGAGCGGATGGGGAAGTTGAGTGCTTTGGGAAGGCGCAGGTCAGCAGAGCTATGACCCCAGGAATGGGCGAGGGGACAAGGACACACTAAAGGCAACCAGCCCCTAACATGGCAGGACACAGTCACCTGGCACTGCAGGACACGGCTGCTGCAACTGGTGATCTCAGTCTGTCCACCCAATTTAAAATGCCTCTAAACTTCTGAGCAGCTATACTCAGTGGTGGGACAAGAGGGGACAGGAAAAGTCCCAGGAATAAGACCAGGGCACAAACTGTGACAGGCGTGCACACACTTATCTTTTATAAACACCTTCACCCTTTACTGGAACCGGTCTGGTGTCTTTCTGATCCCCTACACCAGCGAGCTATGCCCAGAACCTCCGCAGGGCCAGTGCAAGCATAGGACCTGGTCCTGCTGGCTCCTTCAGGGCGGGAGAAGCCTTGCTGAGCCCCCTGACAGCCAGGATGTGGGGGAGCAAGGCCTCAGGAAAAAGGAAGTTCCAGCCCTCATGTGACAAGGAATCCACACAGAATCATGCTGTCCTCACATGGAGCTCAGCATAGCGACAGCGACCCCCAGTCCGTGAGCCCATGTGGTTGTCACATACTGGGTGTTTACACATGGCGGATGCATCTCACTTAGCTCTCCATGCTATTTATTAAAACATGTGCCATAGTTTCCTAACTTTAATACATACAGGCTTGGCATTTCTGTATTCCTCTCATGCTAAAGAGAAAACAAAGCTTTGTGACATTGGTTTCTCTTGTCCAGGTCATGGTTTTCCATAGATACCAAGTTCCCATTCTTCCCCAAACACCAGAGTCCCTCCACACCCATAACACATTCACATACATGTATACACTCCCACATGGATACACACACAAACATGCACATGTGCACATGCACTTGTGCACACAACAGCACACACCACCCTACGCAAATGTACAAACTCATTCACGTGCATGCACACATACACACATCTGTGCATGTGCACACCCCATAACACATGCACAATTACACACAGTCACACAAGTGTGTACACAGGTGCGCGCGCACACACACACATGTTCACCTCCCGGGCTAGACGACAGCTGTCCTGTAGGTGCTGAAGAGGCTCCAGGAATGAACGTGGGGCCCTCCTTCCCAGCAAACACGTCTGGTCTTGGGGAGGAGACTCGGTACAAATTTTACTTCTTGTGAAAGAGACACGGCCTCAGAGGAATAGTTTGCCTTTACAGTCAGAAGCACAGAAGAAGCCTTGTTCATGTCTAATTTTACCTAAAAATAAAATAAAAGACTCAAAGCGCATTAGAACTAAAAGGGAAATGTCAGTTCTCATCTGATACTTGGGGAGAGGACTGCCTCCCAAAGGGGGTGGGGGCCGAGGAACAGAGCAGGCCCCACCCCCACTGTCCTGGAGTAAGTGAGCATTCTGAGGGGAAGAGACAGATAAGTAAAGCAGTGAGCAAGTATACACATAGGCGCTCTTGTGAGTGATGCATACCTCACAAAGATAAAACTGGACCATGAGCGGGAGCTAACCCAGAGGACTTCGAGGCCACTGGCTATTTTTTCCCACTAAGTACTGATGGAATTAAGTCTTTGTAGGAAATCTCTGAGCACATCTCACAGTGCCCTGGCGATAAGTCCCTGGGCAGGAAACCGCAGGGACAGAGGCTCGAGCACCAGAGCCTCAGACAGTGCCCTGGCGATAAGTCCCTGGGCAGGAAACCGCAGGGACAGAGGCTGGAGCACCAGAGCCTCAGACAGTGCCCTGGCGATAAGTCCCTGGGCAGGAAACCGCAGGGACAGAGGCTCGAGCACCAGAGCCTCAGACAGTGCCCTGGCGGTAAATCTCTGGGCAGGAAACCGCAGGGACAGAGGCTCGAGCACCAGAGCCTCAGACAGTGCCCTGGCGATAAGTCCCTGGGCAGGAAACCGCAGGGACAGAGGCTCGAGCACCAGAGCCTCAGACAGTGCCCTGGCGATAGATCCCTGGGCAGGAAACCGCAGGGACAGAGGCTCCAGCACCAGTGCCTCTTGCCCCGCGGGATTCAGGCAGCTCTATCAACCAACTCCCAGCTCTCCAGAGCTCTCTTTGGGCCCAGAGGTAGCTCCCTCCCGTGTCTGTGCCCCCATGTTCATGAGATCCTGGGGGTTCCCCCGCACTGTGCTGTATACACAGGCCCACACTGCCCACCATGGACTCTGCAATCAGAACACGATGCTGCCCCTCGGTAAAGACAGTTCTCCAGCCAGCAGGGGGCAGGGAGGGGCAGAGCTGGACCTGCTAGGTCTGCTGGGGGCAGGGAGGGGCAGAGCTGGACCTGCTAGGTCTGCTGGGGGCAGGGAGGGGCAGAGCTGGACCTGCTAGGTCTGCTGGGGACAGGGAGGGGCAGAGCTGGACCTGCTAGGTCTGCTGGGGGCAGGGAGGGGCAGAGCTGGACCTGCTAGGTCTGCTGGGGGCAGGGAGGGGCAGAGCTGGACCTGCTAGGTCTGCTGGGCACACACAGGGGCAGCTGGTCAGCTACAGCTGCAGTGACAAGTCCCACAGATGGGGGCAGGGTGGCTAAACCACAGACTGTGATTCTCTTCACCTGAAGGCAGGAATTTGAGATCCAGGCCTCGGCAGGGCTGGTCCCTGAGGCTTCGTTCCTTGGCCTGTAGATGCCGTCTGTGTCCTCCCCTGGTCATTCCTCTGTGTGTGTCTGTGTCTCGACTTCCTGTTTTATGACACCAGTCATGTTGGATCAGGGCCCCTCTTATACGACTCTGTTTTACCTTAATCACCTCTTTCAAGACCTATCTCCACCTACAGTCACATCTTAGGTCCTGGAGGCAAGGACTTCAACATGAACCAGGAGGAGACAGTCAGCCCCCAGCAGTGGAGGACAGAACACATGGAGTGCCTGCCGCAGGTCCCCCCAGTGACCTTGTGGAGCGGACAATGAGGAGCGGTGACTTCATGGGCCGGCGGGGAGGACAGTGCATGGCCTAGGACGCCGGTTCAGGACCACGGCCAGAGGCAGCCACAGAGGAACAGCTGGAGCCAGGGACCTGCGGTCACACCTGCTGCCTGGACTCGGGCTGCCTGCTCAAAACTGCTTTGGGAACAAAACGAACACGGGCGACAGCCAGCGCCTCCCTCGTGTCCTGTCTCTTCACGTCGGTGACAGTCAACGCCGGCCGGACTGCTGCACCTCTGAGTGGCCGCTTTGTGCGGTACTCAAACGCCGCTGCTGCATCCCATGAGTCAACCGCGCCCCTCTGCCTGTCCGGCGGGAGGAGAAGGATCATGTTGACCAGAATGAGATCCTCGCCTCTCAGGCAAGAGTCGGCACTGGAGGTCCCCCGCTTTCACCACGAGGTGAAAGGGTGCACCCGGGCCTTTCATCTATGGCATGGACACAGGTGACCGGATCCCCACACAGAGTGCCTCCAGAAAGACACGTGCCATGAGGCTGACCCGGACCCGACACTTCTGTCCTGACCGCTTTGTGCGCTGCCCACACGGCCCTATCAGCACACCCAGGAGGTACATGAACTCACCACGCAGCTTCCAAAGGTGTCTTTTAGGAGTTAAAACGGACCTGATTCAGGTGGGTCTCATCCCTGCTGTCCGGCTGGTGCTCATCAGAGGCACACTGTCTCCTCATGGCACCAGGTCTACGAGTCACCAATGCACCCACGAAGCAGCAGGAAGTGATGTCTTCACCCCACCCCTGAACTGTCACCATGACCCTGGCCCAGTGCAGTGACCACACCACTTCCTAGGTGAAGCTCCACTTGGCTTCATGGCCCGCAGAGCAGGGACTGTGTCCTCTCCCACCACGACCCAGAGCCTGGCCGGTGCAGGGCACAGAGCAGGAGCAAAGGGGCAGGAACAACGGGGGCCGTGTCACAAGGATCAGAACTTGTCCATGACTATCTGTCTCCAAACAGCCTTTCCCATCCTGATAGAGGGACTGTTTCCCCAGAGCCCAGAGGAACCCCTACAGACACCGCATGCAAAATTTGGGACAAATGACTGCAGAGGAAAGAGAAGCAGGGGGCGGGAGGAGGAGGGAGATCAGGCAGGACACAGCACTGCCCTCAGGACCCGCTGCCTGGACAGCGGAGAGCATCCTGCCTAGTCTCCCCACGGCTCCCTCCCTCGCCGGCCGCTTCCCTTCCCTCTGGGCCTCTGCAGTTGGCCCTCTGTGTCCGCCTGACACCAGCGATCTGTCTGCGCAAGGCTATGGAAGCTCGGGCCCTAGTTAGACTTTTTTTCATGTAAATAACCGGAAGTCATAAAAAGGAAAATTGCATTTGCTTTGAGTGGGCAGAAGATACATTTCAGTCAAGATGAGGAATGTCCTGGGAGCCTGCTCAGCCCATGAATAACGACACTACACCACATTTTTCTCAGGCTCTGGGCCTGGCAGACCTACTTGTCCCTGCAAAGCAATTCAACAAATTATATTATTTAATGAAAAATGACCCAGACCCTGCTTCCAAGGCACATGCGCCCGCCATGTGTCAGTGACATTATCCTTAGGGCCACCATAACCACAGATCCACCAGCGAGGACGACCACAGAGCCAGTACCTGGGGCCTGGGGCCCTCAGACTGCAGGTCTTGGGGCTGATAAGGGGGGCTGGCTCAGTGGCTAGAGCTGCCCAGGTGACCACGCTGACATCATCCCACTAAACCCAGAGGTGGGGATTCGTCAAAGTTCCCATTGGGGCATGAGGTATCCTGTTCGGCTCAGAGCTTCAGCACTCATAGCCATCTACACTTCCCCTCCCGAGGAGCCACCATGAGGGCAGGGCTGTGTCTTGTGCAGCCACTGAGCAAAAAGACCTGCAGGGTCCTTTGATAAAGGACCACAGAGATCTTACCATGTGCTGGAACTGAGCCTCAAGGCCCTAAAGATGCCCTTGCCACAAGCCCACCTCCATGTGTGAGTGACTACAAGTTCCAACAGCCACTTGAGGCATGGGGGTGGTGCCATCCGTGCTGAGGAGCTCTGGGTCAGCAAGAGAAAAGCATCTTTCCACAGTTCCCACCACATGGCGGCAAAGTGCGGTCGGTTACATCCTCAGGAGGTGCAGACACCCCTCGTCATAATGAGACTCCTCGGGCAGCAGGACAGAGTGGACGCTCCCTGTTGGGACTCAGGAGACCCTAGGCCTCGTGCTCCTGCTGTGGCAAGCCCTACAGGTCCTAACGTGTGATCATCGTGGTACCAGAGTGCTAGCCTTCCAGCAAAGATGTCAGGCACTTCCTGCCTCTTGGCCGAGCGCAGGCTTAAGGTGAGTCATAAAGGGAGGGGAGGCTTTGCTTCCGTAAGCCTCTCCCAGGCTGGGAGCTGACTCTGACAGCTCAATGCTGGGTCCTAAAATTGTGCACGATTAATCATAAATTTTCTACCACTGATATTTTTTTTCTTAAGCACTCAAATTTATGGGTGATCATGAAAACTCTCCCATCAGATATGAGTCAGAACGACAACAATGAAGCAAGAATTCTAATTTCTCATGAAGTAGCTGACCTGGGCCAAGGGAGAGCATCAGCTGCTGTCTCATCCCTCTGTGTCGTGACGATCCTGTCCCTGCTTGCTCTTGGAAGTGGCCTCAGTTCTGGGACAATCATCGACAGCCCTAAGGACTGCTCCTCCACAGAACCCACCACCCAGCCTGCCAAAACTCCACAGATGGCAGAGCAAATGGCCCCCGTGGCCCCTCGTGCCTCACCAGACAGAAGGCTGTGTCCTGCGATCAGGCCCCGGTTACCGCCCAGACACATCCCTGGAGCTCAGCAAGTTGCAGTCCCTGCTACCCGGGCATATTTGCCAGGGTCCTGCAAGAAACAGAAATGGTAGGATGTACATATAGAGGTTCATGATGGGGACTGGCTCACGGCAGTATGGCAGCTGCCCACTGGACACCCAGGACAGATGAGGGCAGAGAGAGTTCAGTCAGCATCAGAAGTCTGAGAACCAGGAGAGCCAGGCTCTAAGTATCAGTCAGAGGACAGGAGACCACCAGCGTCCCAGCAGCAGCCAGGCAGACAGAGAGCAAATCCCCCCTCCGCACCTGGTCCTGTTCCGGCCTCCGTGCATTGGGCGACGCCCACCACCCTCCGTTCAGGCCTCTGCTCCATTCAGTCCATGTATTCAAATGCTGAACTCATCCTGAAACCCCCCGACAGACACGGCAAGAACAAGGTTGAACCAGATAGCTGGACACCCCACAACACAGACAAGTTGACCCATAGTGCTACCCCTCTCAACTGGGTAATGTACCCATGCCGCCCACCAAGTCCAGGGACGCAGTGCCTACGCATAGAAGACAGCTACCGGAGATGCCCCCAGCTGGTGGCTTTCCCCACACTCAGCTCTGCTGTGGCCACCTGGGCAATAGGACGGTGAGGTCTTCAGAGCCAGAGGTCTCTGCCAAGGGCTCCCCCATACCCAGCTGCATACCAGACACAGAGACTGTGCAACGCGTGAAATCCACAGCGCTGTGATGGTGGGACTTCCAGCCCTGCTTCCCACCTGGCCTCCCACTGTCTGCTTTAGCATTCACTTAACATCTCAGAACCCATATTTCTTCGCCTGAGAAACAGACGTGATCACGGATGGCTCCAGATGGCCGCTGGGATTTAATAAGATAGCGTGTTCCAAGACCCGCAGGTAACCGGTGCTGGGCCATCACCTCCCTCGCACCCGTCACGCGACCCCGTGCGTGTGCCTGTGCCGGCTGCACCGTCAGAGCTGCACGCTGGCTCAGAAGGTGAGCGGCTCCCTCGTCTCAGTGATGCTGAGAAGGAATGGAGACACCTGGCTCCTCAGAAGGTGTCCGCTGACCTCGTTAATGAACAGCAATGGATAAACTCACAGATTTAGCAACTGGCTATGCAGCAGAGTTGGATCTGCAGCAAAACCCCATTCACAGGTGTGGGAGGGCAACCTCCAGAGAGACTGATGGCTTGCCCAGATGGCAGGGAACTCACAGGGCAGGGCTGGCCCAGCCAACTCCAGCCCCACACGCAGCCCCACAGTCAGGACCCCCACACCTCCCTCCGGGTGCTCCATCCTGCACCAGGATCACCATCTCTCCTGCCCAGTTGCTCTGTTTCCCACTGCTCATATGCCTGGCCCGCATGAACACATGTGTACAGTGGTCCATGTCCTGCTGTGAGGACAGACAGCCACAGGGGTAAGAGCTGGGGGCTAGCTTCTGTCCAGGCTCTTCCATCCACTGGCTGTGGCCTTCAGTTCACGGCGCTTCTCTGTAGCCAGAACAACAGCTCTGACCCCAGAGGGTTATGCTGGGCAGAGAGGGGGAGAGGCTGGAGAAGGTACCGAGCAGAAACGTGGCAAAGACATAGCCCAGGTGGTGGCAGAAGGTGGGTGGGCATCTGGGTGTCGCAGCTGCTGGAAGCCCAAGCAGACAGGGCTGGCTGGCTGACTGGGGTGGAGGGTAAGCTGAGCGCCGTGATAGGCTGATGGGGTTCTGCACCACCTCCTCGGGTAGAACTGGGAGCCACAGCATGGACGGCGAGAGGGGGCAGAGAGTGTGGGAGGGAGAAGGGCAGCGTCCTGTCCGTGCACACTGAGGCTGAGGAACTGTCTGGGGCAGCCACTGGGACTGCGGGACGTGACTGTGACTGTGACTGCGCAGTAGGCAGTGATCGGAGTGTCCTCAGCGGGGGATGAATGCCTGCAGAAAGAGCCTTCGCTCTACCGCATCAGGCCACGCTGGGCCCCAGTGCTGAAGCTGCCCTTCCTGCAAGGCACAGGGAGAGGCGGGTTGTGAAACCAGGTGGACCACGGACAGACAGTGGCCCTTGACTCAGGCTGACTCCAACCCTGGGCTTGGTCATCCTGAACACATTGTAACAGTGAAATTCAGGAAGGCTCTCCTTCCCACCACCACCCTGCCTCTTCCTTAGGACCCCTACCCAGTGAGTGCTAGGGCCACCTGCAGCCCGTGTGCACGCCTGGGTCCAGGCTAGGAATGTGAAATGAAGAGGGGGGATGTCCCTTCCCCAGGACAGGGGAGAGGAGAGGGCTGAGTCTGGCCACTCCTCCCTGACAGGCCGAGGCAGCTGGACCATCGCTCCCTGGGCACTGCTGGCTCCGGGGCAGTCTGCTCCACATGGTGTGATGAACGCCATCATCCACCACACTTATTTTTGTCTTCTCTTTGTCTATTTTGGGAAATAGATTCTTAGATCAGCAATTAGAAATGTCACTTGTACTTTGGAGAATTGGGTGGAGCTTGCAAAACATAGAATGGAGAATCGTAATCAAATTCGTTGACGTCAATGGTATGGAAAGGGTAATTAATTGTAAATTTCTGATAGAGAGTATAATATCTATTTTTGAACTTTTCACTGATCAGCAGCAAGCTCTGGCCCCTTCCTTCCTTTTTCTAAAATTCTGATTTCTATAGTTAGCAGCCTTTTTATTTCCCCAGTAAAAGTTTCTACAGAGAAGGAGGAAGCTACTTAAGAATAAACGTCAGAGTCAACTAAGCCTTCAGCGTATAATTAAGGGATGTGAACTGGGTACATTCCACTGTCCTGGGCCCATGAGAGGGTCAGAAAGGGACTGAGACCAGAGATAAGACCTGGGATGTCCCAGGTACCATCACCAGTGGGAGCCCAGTAGGGTCCAGGCTGACCGGTACCCAGGTTGCGTGACCACTGGGTGTCAGCACTGGAAGTCTGCATCCTGGACCTGCATTCAACCAGCTCTGGCCCTTACGTGCCTGTCCATCCTTCCAGGTAGGTCGCTACGCAGGTAGCAAAACCATATTCAGGGTGTGTTGGTCGGCTTGAACTGCCACACAGAGCACGGCAGACGGGCACTAAAACCACCGGCTTCATCCTCTCGCCTTCCTGGCTGGAAGTGGGAGGCAGGGTGCAGGGGGCTGGTTCCTCCGAGGCCTCTCTCCTTGGTGTGTAGATGCAGTCTCCCCCCGTGTCCTCACCATGGACCCTCTGTGTATGTCTGATCTCCTCTTCTTATAAGGACACCTTTCAGGTTGAGTGAAGACCCCCCCCCCCATGACCTCCTTAAAGACCCATCTCTAATGCAGTCACAGTCTGAGGTGCTGGGGTGAGGGCTTAGCCCGTGCCTCTGGGGGGACACAGCCAGCCCCTAACACACAGGAAGGGTCCACGCAGGCTCCTCCCAGGATGTCAGTTGTCGGGGGATGTCCTCAAAGGCTGAAAGACACCCTAGGAACATAGGCCTTGGAAGGCGGGACTCTGGACCCAGCTAGGCAGCCGCGCTGGGCTTGGTGGCTGGGTTGTCGTGACTTTCCTGCATCACAAACCCAGTGTTCTGAAGGGGAGGAGGGGAAACAAGGACAAAGCCACTGGCCAGTCTTGCCAGGCTGGGAGCGAGGGGGAAGCCCGTCCCATCCTGCGATTTCCCACTGCAGCTCCCACTGCAGTCCCAGTGGCTGGCAGTGCTGCTCAGCCTCACAGATGGGCACCCATGGGTGCCCTCACATCGTGTTAGAGGTGGGGTGGACTCTAGCCTGAGGGTGAACTGTGCCACCATGAGAATTCACTGGGGCCGGGGCTTGAAGGGGGGCCTGGCTCACGGAGCGTGCTCCCTGCCCAGGGAGGTCCCGTCTTCATCACCCAGTGTCCACGTCCCTCTCAAGGCCCCTCACAGGTCTCACATCCACACCCCAGGCTCGCCCTCAGCAGTCCAGCGTCTCGCATGCTTTTTCCCTAGGGCCCTTGCTGCTGACACCAGCTTGCCCTCAACAGGGATGGAGGCTCCAGGAGCTGCAGAGAGCCCCTCCCATGACTGTTGTGTCCCCTACACACAGCAGCTCAGGCCCCCCTGTTTATAACCTCAGACCTTAGCCCAGAGCACCCATTGACCTACCACCACCTGAGTCCCCTTCTGCCCGCTCTTTCTAGGGCTGCCCTGTGGTCTTTAAAAGGTCCTGAACAAGCAATGCAAACATTGGTCGATACCCAGGAAAAAACGCTTCATGTGCATGTGCCCACAAAATGCACTTGGATGGCATGGTCATTCATGGCCATAGTCTACACTCAATCTTATATTTAGGGTTATACTTTAGGAATATTTTTAAATCTAATTTTTAATTATGTCCTCAAACCTCCTCTTTTGTTCACAGATGAGTCAGAGGCACACACTTCGCTCTCTGCCGCCCAGCACTCAATCTGGTGGCCTCACCAGACACGGATCACCCGCAGCCGTCAGGACCCTTCCTGCAATGGCATTTAACAGACGCGCTGAGACGGAACGGGAAGGGAGGTTTGAGAAATATGGATGAACAGATTTTCAGCTGCAAACACAACCTATCTGCACCCATCAAGACACGCTTTTACGGCAAGTAATGAGGACAGCCTGTTCCTGGCCTCCAGGGAGGAAGGTCTCTATTCTGGGGAAGGTGCCGACAATCAGCACAACCCCAGGTACTCTAGAGAGGGATACGACAAGGGCCAGAGGTGGCAGCTCCACAGGCGTGCAGGCCTGTGTGGCCCCCTCTCCTCCCCAAGCAACCCCTGGCCTGCGGTCCGGCCCTAGGCTGGTTGCTGGGAGCGTCCGTGCACAGGGAAGTCCTGCCTCAGGGGCGGGCTGTCCCCACCAGTGGCGATCTGATTGCCTGGGGTGCAGCCAGCCTGGGGGGCGGCCCGTGGGCGTGGCTGAACAGGGGTTCACAGAAGACAGAAGTGTGGTGTCGGGCCAGGGGTCTAGTGCAAGGGAGACACAAGCAGAGCGGTCTGCTTGCTGCATCTGCAAGGCACGCAGTCGCCAGTTCAGGGACCCTGAGATCCCAGGGACTCAGCTCCCTCTGAACCTCCCCGGTCAGCAAGGCACGCAGTCGCCAGTTCAGGGACCCTGAGGTCCCAGGGACTCAGCTCCCTCTGAACCTCCCCGGTCAGCAAGGCACGCAGTCGCCAGTTCAGGGACCCTGAGGTCCCAGGGACTCAGCTCCCTCTGAGCCTCCCCGGCCAGCAAGGCACGCAGTCGCCAGTTCAGGGACTCTGAGATCCCAGGGACTCAGCTCCCTCTGAGCCTCCCCGGCCAGCAAGGCATGCAGTCGCCAGTTCAGGGACTCTGAGATCCCAGGGACTCAGCTCCCTCTGAGCCTCCCTGGTCAGCAAGGCACACAGTGCCAGTTCAGGGACCCTGAGATCCCAGGGACTCAGCTCCCTCGGAACCTCCTCGGTCAGCAAGGCACACAGTTGCCAGTTCAGGGACCCTGAGATCCCAGGGACTCAGCTCCCTCTGAGCCTCCCCGGCCAGCAGCTCTGGCAGCCAACAAAGCGCAGCCCCCAGCAGCTTCATCAGCGTACAGAGTGGATGCCAAGAGCCAAGCAGTGAGGCAGGGGCTGGCCCTCTGGCGCACACAGACTCCCAGAAGCAGTCCCTGGCAGGTGTATGACTGCAGGGGCCCTAGGGGCATGTATGCAGCAAACCCCAGACCCACGTCCACCAGCTGGAAGAGAACAATGTGAGTGCACTAGCAGCTGGGGTGCGGCCTGCTTCTCCTGGGGTCTAGTGCATGTCTTTTCTGGCTGTGAGGAGCCCACCTTTGCCTCCCACGCCAGAGCTGGTGCTCCTTAGGATGTGAGTGTGGGCTTCCATCATTATTTGGTACTACCTGCCAAGTGCAAGATGGGGCCTGGCAGAGGGAAGGTTGATCCAGGCCAAGAAACTGGGACCCCGCCTTGCAGCTCACAGAGCTCGGCTACCACACTGGGTCCCCAGGTCTCACTGGCTAAAGGTGGGGGGTCCCCTCAGATCCGAGGAGGACCACAGGCAGCCCGACAGGCACTCCTCCGCCAGCCGCATCTCTTAATCAGCACGGACAGACCTCCTGCTCCCCCCGGCAACTCAATCGCGTCCTAAATCCAATTGATCAGATGTAAAACATTGCCTCCCCCACCTTCCTAGCACGGTCGGGTCAAAAACAGGTGACGTTCATTGCATTACTCAGTGTAAACATGATTTTAATAATTACCACGGGCCAGACCTTGTGCCTGCTCCTGAATAATGAGCGCTGAATTCTATTATAGTTCAATATTAAATATCTTCCAGTTCAGTGTCTTAAGCAGGCTGGCAGGACACATCTCCGCCGCACAGACATCCCTCCATGGAGCACACAGCCGGAGAGGGGGTGCTTAGGGCTGCAGCTCTGAGACCCTAATGACCAACCACGTTGAAAACAGTGGTGGACTTCTATTCTATATTTTGTAATCAAGGGGATTTGCTTGAATTTGTTATAATTTTAGGTGCTTTGCTTGTTCCCTGCAGATTATAATTATCTTCTACCTGAAGCTCCATATCAGTTTTCTGACATCTTTACATCGGAAAAGGTTTATTTATAGTTCTTGTTTGCGCCCTCATCAAGAGGAGTCTGTGCGTCTTGGTGGATTGAGGCCCTGTGTCCATCCAAGCCAGGAGGGCCGGGCGACGGCCCAGCCAGCGTCGTGTACCCGTCTCCAGCAGCTCCTCCCCACTTACAGAGGACGAGAGCAAGGCCCAGTGAGGTTAATTGACTCGCCCGGGGTTACCTGAATAATTTAAGGCCCTATGGTAACATGAATTAACTCTGTGTCTCAAACCTCTAACTCCCCAAGTGCATTTAACTGGTCAGCCCAGCAGGGAAACCAGGTGAGCCAGCAACATGGTGTGGTTTCTCAATGCACAGGTTTCTCCAGAGAGAGTAAAAGGAAAGATTTTTAACTGAGAATTTTGTAGTGAAGAATGCTCACACATACACCGATGCACACATGTGCACACACACGCACACACATTAACAGACACACACATATGTGCCTGCACATGTGTACATACTTGCACATGTATGTGCACACGCATGCTCATGTAAGCGTGCATGCACGCATGCAAGCACATGCATATACACAGAATAGAGAAAATACTATACTGCTCTATCTGATGTTGCTTCTTAATGTTGATGTTACAGCTATAAAAATTTTTTTTTGCAGATTAGACAAGAATTTTAATAAAATATCCCATTACCTCCCTGAAAAAAAACACATATGGATAGAGAGACAGGTGGCATTTTTCAAGCAAAAAAATAGGTAGATTCACGGAGTTTAAATAGCTTGCTCTGCACTGTCAAGGCGCATATGAGAAAGCAATCAATGAACAACTAAGGTGTCGCAATGAAAACTTATGATTGATGTTCTCATCTCTCTCTGTTCCTGTCTGTCTGTCCCTATCTATCCCTCTCTCTGACTCTCTCTCTGTCTCTGTAAAAAATAAATAGCTTGCTCTGAACAATGGGTGTGGGGTGTCCTTGGGGACCACAGGCACAACTCCCTTTTTCACAAGCTGGGCTCCTCCCATTGCAGCCACCACCACCTGCCTGAGTGTCTGAGTGACACCCACTCGAATGTCTGCCTGCCTGGGTGCTGAGCACTCCAACATCTAGAAACAATATGTATCTTGCCATGGCCTCAGATATTATGACTTCTACATCTAAGTTCTGGCCTTACTGAGGAAATGTATTCTTAGGCATTATACAAAGTTATTTTGTTACTGTGAATGGAATTTTCTGTTTCTACTTGAGATTAGGTATTTCTAAAAACTAATGAAATGATTTTTCTTAATTCGCCCTTGACTCTCCCTTTGTTCCCACATCTATGTATAATTTTAATGGCATTTTTTGTGCAATGTTGCTGGTTTTCTAGGAATACAGCCATCTCATTGACCAGCAGGTTTTAGTGTTCTCTGTACCATGTACTACATATCTGTGACAGTTATACATTGAATAGCATTCCTACGGGATGCTTAATTGGATATTTTGGGGAACTGGACAAAGTGATTTAAATTGCACATAGCAGACAGACTCTCTGATAATTGCTATTTAAAAAAATGTATAAATAGCTCCTTCAAAACAGTGTGACATTTTCACAGATAGACCAATAGGTCGATGTTATATACTAGAAGGTCCAGAATGAGTTTCTGTGATGGTGAGTTCTCTGTGTGCACTTGGCAAGGCACAGTCCCCAGTTCTTGTATAAGACTATACCTTGGGGCTGCTGAATAGGTATTTGGTAGATGTGGTTGACATCTACAGTCAACTGACTCTGAGTAGAGGGCATGAAACCTCAGCAGTGTGGAGACAGCCTCGTCTAATCAGTTGAAGGTCTTAAGAGCAAAAACTGAGGTTTCCTGGGGAAGAGGAAATTCTGACTCAAGATTTCAGTGTCAGCTCCTGCCTAAGTTCCTAGCTTATCAGCTGAAGACTTGCCACCCACCACAACCACAAGAACAAATTCCTACAGTGTGTGTGTGTGTGTGTGTGTTATTTGTCGTATGTTTCTGCACAACCATGGCTGGCACAGTGGTTCTTAGAGAAAACAGAATCTTAAGGACAATTTTCTGAACTGGCTTCAACTTTCTGGAATTGGGTCTCTGATCTAAGCAGGGTTAAAGGCAGGGCTGACCTATTTCCAGTGGTAGTATCTGTGGTATGGTGTGTCAGTAGATTTATGCAAAAATTACCTCTGGATAACTCCTCATCAAACACATACTAGAGACAAGGTTCTGGGTGGCCACTGACTTGATTCCTCAGGACATTTTTGTCAAACTAATAACTATAACAAGGGCTGCTGGTTGCTCCTAAAGGGGCTTGACAAAGTGGACACCACACACCAGACCTGAAGACTCCACATCTGTCCTAAAAGGGACCCCCACCTCCTGTTGCTGCAGAGCTGGGATTTCTGAAGCTCAAACTCACTGTCTCCCCCTGAGAGTTGCTGAATTATAATGAAAAATAGAGTTCTCAACATCACAGGTGTCTGCCAGTACACTGAGGACTTGGGTGGGAAGGAGATAGTTGCCTGTTGGACACTGCTGATGCTCCTTGGAGCCCACCGACCACCCTCTTGGCTTCTAGACTCAAACCTGGACTCACAGACAAACAGGCCCTGAAAGATAAAGTTCATAGTATGATTCAAGAGGAGGTGGGCTCCATCTACTTGAAAAAACAAAACCCTGCATTTTCCCAGTGCGGAGGGGACCAGGTAGGAACATGGAAGTTAAGGGTGTAGGACAACAGTGGAAGAAGCCTGAGGCTAGATGAGGCAGAGTTTATAGACATGAGTCCACTAAGCAGAGTTTCTGGACCCAATGCTGTAACTCAGAGGTATCAGAAAGGGCTCCCACAAACTGTAGGGCTAGGTGCTGAAACGTGGACCAACGGTGATCCACCCTCAGTGAAGCTGAGATGTTCTCATAGCATATGGCGGGCAGAGGAAGTGTGTCCCAGGCTCTGAGGTCGGAATATTAGAGCAAACTTTCCCTCAGACATGCCCGCTCACACCCTGGGAGGGTCTGAGGAGCACAGCCATCACCACGATTGTGGGATATAAGTTACTGAGAGGTCCCCAGCACTGTTGGAGGACTATTATCACTCTTCTCCGCAGGTCAGAAAGTGTGGTGGAAATTGCTTCCACCAACGGGACCCTTACATGCCATAGAGATAACTGGATCCTGCACAACAGGCCCTTAGTGGCAGCACTTACTTGTCACAACCAAGGTGGGCATGTAAGTCAAAGCAGCGATCTGCAGAGACCTGTGACACTGACTGAGTTGATCACGGTGTTCATAAAATAGAAAGAGAACAGCAATCTGCTAAATTTTCACCTGATCTGTGTAAGTAGAAGAGTTCTAGGTCAAGTGAAAAAAAAATCTAACTTGAATGACAAAAATTGTCATGGCCACCATCACCCAATGGTCAATGGTCATTGGTGCCAATTTGTCACCAACAGGAATCCCCAGGTTGGGGTGTTGTGAAGAAGGAAACATTGTTCAGTGTAAACAGCTCAGCTGTGACACAGCATGGCTGTGAGGACAGCTCTGGGGCCAGGCCCTCTCTGGCCAGACAGCCCTGCTCTGCCCCTCAAGGAGCTGCTCCTTCCTGCCCTGGGGAAATGTCCTCGGGGTCTCAGCTCAGCAAGGGAATCACAGGCTTCAGTCCTGGGTGGAAAGAAAAAGTAGTTCTCAGAGCCAGAGGGGAGCTGGCTTACATACACAGAAGTCCCTGCCCCTGGTCCCTGACTGACCCATCCTCACGCAAATAAGGACTCTAAATCCTCACAGTTTGGTTGGACCAAGGGCACTTTGCTCACTGGTCATGGAGCTGCTCTGATTGGTCGGTGAAGATGTTGATGGAGATAAAGCTGTGCAGCTCTGATTGAATGGAGAAAGCCTCAGTCCTATTGGTTGAAATAGGATTCCAGGAGCCCCTTTATAAGGGTCGCTTAGATGGCAGGGACACAATACAAGGAGGGCAGGTCAGTGCAAGCTCCTCCCTGAAGTGTAGTTTGTGTGAGAGGCTCCTACACAGAAATGGCTGCAAGGTTGTGTTTGTTTGCTTGTTTGTTTGTTTGTTTAATTTGAGCCCAGTTAGTCAAGAGCTCTTTTTCTTAGGTATCTTATTTTTCAAGATCCACTCCCCTCCAATTATTCCCAGACTTGGGCCAATTTACAAACCCAAAGTCCCTTGAGAGGGAGACTACAGGTAACACTGGGTGAATCTGGAAGGGCCTAGAAGAGCAGCTGTGAGATGGAAACAGAAACCCAACTGGAGGGGAGAACACAAGAGTGGCATTCCCTGCCATGAGTGGCCCACTACTCCCCACCAAAGACACACTGGGGAGAAAGCACCTTCTGGATGAGGGCTCAAAGTGGAGCTCTTAGCCTGGATGGGCTGTTGAACACCTGAAAGTGAGCAGAAGAAGGACGAGATCTGTCCAATCTCCTATCCAGGACAGGGAGGGCCATGCTGGCTGGGCTTGCTTATCAGAGCAGCAGGGACAGTGAGCGGGCTCATGTTCTGCCTGCGTCCACGGAGACCAGCGCCGCTGTTCCGGGAATAAGCTCTGCTCGCCGGTGATTGATCATCTTTCTAAATACACTCCTGGGTTTGATTTCATCTCTATGTTTTATTGGTAACTTTTGAATTTAGATTTAGCAACCAAAGTCATAGATATGTGTTTTTCCTTTCCTGTTGTTGTCAAGGTTGGACAATACGTTTTCCATCTTTTTGCGTGATCTGGGATAGTGTCGATATCATGGGAAGTAAAGAATAGCTAGACTACAGTTCAAAATCACTAACTCAAGGAGTCATTTTTATTAGACGAGACTTAAAATATTCCCAAGCTCCGATGTTCTATGTTAATAAGACAAAAATCTTACAGATAAAAAGACAGAGTCTGGGTACAAGGTTAATGTCAGCTGTTGCCTGAGAGAAGGGTTGGGAGAGAGAGGTAAGAGACACAAGGATATGAATTTTTCACTCCTCATTTTACATACATATTTATTTTACTTTATTAAAATTATTTCAAATGTAAGACAAGAATAGAAGGGAGATGAATAACCATCCTTGTAGCCTCCACCTGGCTTTAGCAAATCAAAGTTAGACCTGTGTTAACATCTCCCTGACAACTTCTCGCGGCTCAATGGTAAAGACACGAAAGGGTACGATTTGCGGAGTTTTCACAGACAGACCACACACATGTCACTAAAACTCAAATAAAAAAGCAAAACATGATTGTCCCCCAGATGTCCCTGGTGTCTCCCAGACGTCGCCTTCATGTCACTCCCCCACTCCCCTGAAAGGTCACCCGCAATCCTGCCTGTGACAGCATAGATGTGTGTCACCCATGTTACACTTTCTCTACATGGAATCCAGCTCCTTTTGCTCCACAGATGTTAGTGAGGCTCCTCGTTCTGTTTCATGAAGTTGTGGCTCATTCTTGCTGGTCACCGTGTGGATTCCATCCTATAGTGAGCATGTGCGCAGCCTGCAGCTGGGGTCTCTTGGAAGCGCCTCTCTGAATATCTCAGTGTATGGTTCTTGATGAACACATGTCCCATGTCTATGGGGTCAGTACTGGCAATGCAATGGCTCTGTCACAGAAGGTGCTGGGTGTGGCTTCACTAGATACTGTCAATGGCTCTCCCAGAGGGAGCGCCCTGTCTGTCTCAACCAGCAGCGGTTAAGGGATGGATTTGCTCTATATCCTTACCATTTTAGGGTCCTTCCTTGAGCATCTGCCCTCTGTGCCATGGCCATTGTGGAAGAGAAGCCATTTTCCATAATATGTTAATGAGCTCAGAAGGTGGTCAATCTGACATATTTGGGTGGCTTGATATATCCTGATTATTGATAACATGAATGATCAATAAGCATGGGAAATACCTTCCTCCATGTCTTAGAAAACCAATTCCATCCACATGTCTATTGTTCATGGTCTTTTAAGTTTTTTTAATCATTTTTTTATTTTGAACCCATTAGCTTTCTGATGGGGCAAATAAGTAACCCAATATCTGGGGAGAGATAGGCATCTGAGGTTAGAAGTCCCTGTTTTGTGGACTGTTTACTCACACATTTTGGCTCATTTTGTGTTGAATTGGTTAATTTTTTTCTTCCTTATTCATGTGAAGTTTTGTATGTATTTTGACTGTGAGTCCCATGATGGACACATGTGTAGCGAATGCTTCTTCCCTGTCAGTCACCTGTCCCTCCCCGAGCGGGGTCTTCTGATAAACAGAGGTTCTGAATTTTCTCTAATCCAATGTATCTGTTGTCCCAGTTTAGGTCTTGCTTAAGAGATCTGCTTGCGCTAAGACCACTAAGATGTGCTCCTGTGTTTTCTGCTAAAAGCTACCTTGTTGTCACATGGAGACTATAATCCATCTGAAATTGATTTCTTGTAAGGGAAAGAATGAGGATCAGGAAGGCGATTTCCACACCGATAGCCAGCTGTTCTCCCCTTTCCTGGGGGGGGGGGGGGCAAGTCTATCCTTTGCTTGTTGTCCTGTGGTGTCAGCCAGATTTCAAATCATTTTTTTTACAAATGAAATACCAGCTTCATTGGCACTTTTCCCAGTAATGCCCTCTTTCTGTTCCAGGACTTTACCTAGGACCCCACATCCCATTTAGTGGTTGGGACTCCCCCGTCTCCTCAGGTCTGGCATGGTTTCTCAGTCTTTTTTGTTTTTTGTGCCTTTGAACATCTGGAAGAGTACAGAATGTTGCCAAACCTATTTTTTTCTGTTGTTTCTTTCACAATTAGATGGGGAGGAGGTGACGGGTATGGGTTTCTGGAACTAACAGCGCTGAGGGCAATGCCCGGCTCATGTCACACAGACATGGGGACCCGTCTAGTTGACATGCAGTTTGCCAGGTTTCTCCACTGTTAAGGGAGTAAAGGGGCTGTTTCTTTCTTTTCAAGCCTAGTCTTTGGAATCCAGCCCAAGTCTAGCCCCCCCCCCCCGAGGGTAAATCTCCATTCCTGGAGGGAGGGATAACCACGCGTGGTTTGGAATTCTTCTACATTGACGATCTTCGCTTCTCTCTCCTTTGTTTATTTATTCAGCCATCCATTCCAAACCACATGGACCAGTGTGCACTGATTCTCCACGTTGTTGAGTCCTTTAGAATTTTGGTATCAGAGAGAGAAATGATGTTCACTCTGACAGGGATAAAAGTAAAAGAAGCCAGAGCTAGTCTCTTACCTGAAATGACAACAAACAAAGACAAAATATATGAAAGATAAAGACTAAAAATGGTTTTTGAGACAGTGGACATCGGGCAAAAAAGGACCAAGATCCTTGAGGAGGGGAACAATGAGGTGATTCCTATGACTACTTCAGCAGAGACCTGGCGAGCCCCCTGCCATGGTGCAGGCAGGGGCCCATGGGGCCTAGCAGACGAGCTGAGTGGAGCAGGCAGAGCTGAGGTGAGGGTCCAGGCTGGCTGAGCGCTGGAACGTACAGGACAGAGCCCTTGCGAGAGGGCACAGAGACAGCAGAGCACTGATGGTGCATGCAAGCGAGGAAACCATTCATGATCTGGAAAGAATGACCCCAAAATAGTAGAAGGGGCAGTACCCCAAGCCCACACAGGGCCGGGGACACTGCCCACTCTCATCAGTCAGCTAAAAATTTTCATAATCTATGGGACATTGGCTAGATAACTCAAAATGTCCTGCCTCAGTAAGGAGGGAAAACTAGCCCTCACTCAGTGTTGCTCTGGTCCTGCCTAATAAATGCAGAGAAGTTCCGAAAAGGGTACAACTGTTTCCGAGTAGCGTCACTGTGTGTTAGAACAAAGCTCAAGAACATTTTATAAATGTAAAAATATTCAAAACTCAACACAATGAAATTAAAAACATCTGGCGTCTATTCAAAAACTACCAAGCGTACAAAGAAGCAGGAAATGTCAGCCCAAAATGAAGGGGGAAATCAATCCATTCAAACCAACCCATAATTGACACTTCAGACCAGCCAAAAAGGACTTGAAAATCTAGTTATTGAAATTGCATATCGTAGTTCAACTTATTAAAGATTGGGCGTGTTATATAGAGACAAGGAAGATAATTTAAAAAAAAAAACAAGAACCCAACATGTAAAGATAAAAACTACATCAGGAGATGAAAAATGTACTAAATAAGATTAATGGCAGATTAGACCTTCTAGAGCAGTGGTAGTCAACCTGGCCCCTACCACCCACTAGTGGGTGTTCCAGCTTTCATGGTGGGCGGTAGCAGAGCATCCAAAGTATAAATAAAAAGATAGATTTAACTAGAGTAAGTTGTTTTATAAAGATTTATTCTGCCAAACTCAGCGAAAATCCAACATAAAGTACTTGGTAAGTAATTATTATTATATGCTTTAACTTGTTGTATCTCTGCTTTATAAATTTTATATAAAGTTACTTCCCTACTTTATAAATCACCATTACTGTGGAACCGGTGGGCAGTTAGAAAATTTCACTACTAACAGAGATACAAAAGTGGGCGGTAGGTATAAAAAGGTTGACCACCCCTGTGCTAGAAGAAAAGACTGAGGAATTTGAAAATAAAGAATAGAAACCACGCTCAGATACATGGAGGAAAGGACACACAAAGTTAACAGGGCATCCTCGGGCTACAGGAAGACTTTCAGCCTAACACGTGGGGGGGGGGGGGGGCTGAGGGACATGGAAGCTAAAAACTCACACATCCAAGAAGCCCAAAGAAACAGGAGTAAAACCACGAGATGCACCCTAATAAAATTGCTCACAATGACTAATAAAGAGGACGTCTTCTAAAGCAGATACAAATAGTCACACACAGAGAAGAACAGCAATAAAGATGAGGGCAGATTTATCATCAGAAACCAGCTGAGCAAGAGTCGGTAGAACAACATCTTTAATGTCATAAAAGAAAGAAGTGTCAACCTCGATTTCTAGATCAAGTGAAGATGGATTTCCAAAATAAAAGCAAAATACATTTTTATCAGACATACCAAAGCTGAAAGAATTCATCACCACCATGAGATGAATTTATAAAGTTCTTGTGGAGTAACGAGGGAGCTTGGCCGGGTTGCAAAATACCAGACGCATACACAAAACCAGCTCGCGGTCTACAGACCTAGCAGTGGCCCACTGGGAACTGAACTGGTAAAGTACCATTTACAAAAGAACCAAAACTATCAGCTACTGGGGCACAGCAATAGAGGTGAAATACTGTCCTCTGAAAACTGTAACATTTTCTTAAAGATGTCAAAAAATCCTAAATAAATGTAAAGACACGTAGTGTCCATGGGCTGAAAGATGCAATGTAGCAAAGATGTTACTCTGCCCAAGGTGATCTTGAAAGTCTCGCCAAGTACCGGTTTACACGCACTTGCTACCTCTACACCAGCAGAATCCATCTGTAGCTATACTTTTGGAGCTGATGCTAAAATTTCTATAAGAAGACAAAGGGACCAGACTACCTAACACTTTTTAAAGAAAATAGTAAAATGAGAGGAATTGTACTGCCTGATTTTATTATTCAGAGACTTGCCCTAGAGCTATAGTAATGAAGACAGTGTTCTATCGATACAAAGCTGTTCAGAGAAAGACCACGGAGCAGAACAGGGTCCAGAATCAGACCCAGAAATAAAAGAACCACTGATTTTTTAGATGAAGGTGCAAAGAAGATACCATGAAAAAGAGAATTTCTTTTCATTTTAAAGACATAAGAATATAATGGTTTTCAAAATTAAAAATGTCAGAAAGAGTGACAAGCAGGTAACAGAGAGAGAAATGTTTTGCAATGTGTATGACAAACAGCCGTTCCTTAATTTACAATGAGTCTGTACAAGTTCAAAGTAAAAATAAATAAATAACCCCCCAAAAAAACCGGGCCCAGAAAGGAAACAGTTTTTAGAGGGAAAAAAACTAAAGTCCATACAACACCTAACAGGATACATTGTTATCCAAAGATATCTCTGGAAATGTTTAAAATGTTGCCTTTTAATATTTATCAATAGTTTTCAATCCACCTGGATGTTATTTTTGAGCATGATACGAGGTATACCAATATATTTTTATATTGATAAGCAATTATCCATCTACCATGTATTGAGTCAAAATCTGTTTGTTTGTTTATTAGCTTGTTTGTTTTTCACTGAGACTATATCAGCGCTGCTCTACATCGATTCCCCATAAGTTGGGTCAGTCCTGGGCGATTTCTTTCTATTGGTTTATACTTCTGTCAAAGGGTTCTCAACCCATTGTCTTAACTCTGTAGCTTTCTAATACACAATCTAAGCTAAACCAGAGACCTGGCTCACGTCAGCACGTGGCCGCACCTTTGTTCCACTTGGGGTGACTTTCTTTGTACTATCTTCCCGTTCATTCACTGCTTCTCCTTTTGACTCCATGCATCAGGCTCCAGTCTATCACACCTGGCTCTTACATGGATTGTATTTTCATGACTCCTTTTTAATTTAATTCATGTTTTAGAAATCTTCAACTAGAACTAGTTCTTCTTCACAAAGATAGGTTCTAATTGCATTTTCTCTGGTTTCTTTCTCCATTATTTTTGATTCAGTTATAAATGAAATTGTACCTTTAATTATTTTTTTAAACACCTTGAGCATACTTATTCTTGAAGCCTCTGCCTGTCTTTATGGAAAGGTGTGAATGATTTTCATCTAGAGTTAATTGATGTTCCAGGAGTTAATCTTATTGGTGATCTCTCCCAGTATTATATTTTTTAATCTGGATAAACTATTCTTTGATTTTTATTTCGACTATGATGATGACAAGTAAGAGCATATAATAATTTGATAAATTAAAGAAAAAGAAGTCAATAATTATATTTAATAACTAGGTGATTCTAACTGCAAGAAATAGGTTAAGTCTATAAGAGGGTGGGACACTACTTAGAAGAATTCTAGCATGTATAATGGAGAAAAAAGAAATAAATAGAAACATTAGCATCTGAGAAAAAAAGCTTTTTTTAATTAATTTTTATGGAGTGACATTGATCAATCAGGGTACATATGTTCAGAGACAACAACTCCAGATTATTTTGACGTTTGATTGTGTTGCATACCCCTCACCCAAAGTCAAATTGTCTTCCATCACCTTCTATCTGGTTTTCTTTGTGCCCCTCCCTTCCCCCTCTCCCTCTCCTGCCTCTCGCCCTTACCACCCCCCTTACCCCCACACTCTTGTCCATGTCTCTGAGTCTCATTTTTATGTCCCATCTATGTATGGATTCATATAGTTCTTAGTTTTTTCTGATTTACTTATTTCACTCAGTATAATGTTATCAAGGTCCATCCATGTTGTTTGTAAATGAATCCGATGTCATCATTTCATGGGCAAGTGAAATAAAAGACAGGATAAACAAATGGGACTATATCAAACTAAAAAGCTTTTGCATAGCTAAAGACAATAAGAACAGAATAAAAAGACAAACTACACAATGGGAGAATATATTTGACAATGCATCTGATAAGGGGTTAATAACCAAAATTTATAAAGAACTTGTAAAACTCAACACCAGGAAGACAAACAATCCAATCAAAAAATGGGCATAAGAAATGAATAGACACTTCTCCAAAGAGGACATACAGATGGTCAATAGGCATATCAAAAAATGCTCAACATCACTAATCATTAGAGAAATGCAAATTAAAAATACAATGAGATATCACCTCACACCAGTCAGAATGGTGCTCATCAACAAAACAACACAGAATAAGTGCTGGCGAGGATGTGGAGAAAAGGGAACCCTCCTGCACTGCTGGTGGGAATGCAGACTGGTGCAGCCACTGTGGAAAACAGTATGGAGATTCCTCAAAATATTAAAAATCAAACTGCCTTTTGACCCAGCCATTCCACTTTTAGGAATATACCCCAAGAACACCATAGAACTGTTCCAAAAGGAGAAATGCACCCCCATGTTTATGGCAGCATTGTTCACAATAGCGAAGATCTGGAAACAGCCTAAGTGTCAGTCAGAGGACGAGGGGATTAAAAAGCTTTGGTACATATATACTATGGAATACTACTCAGCCATAAGAAAAAAAGCTTTCTGAACAAAACAGTATGTGAAGCCTCAGAGGTCTGGGAACGCCCCGAGGTGGTTGGGTTGGCAGATGCAGCCAGGAAACATCAGGTTAGAGGCCAGCCTGGGAGCAGGAAGCTCAAGGGCGTGTGGACAGAAGGGAGGGCAGGAGGCCATCCTGGAGGAGGAGAGTTGTGAAGGGCAGAGACAAAGCAGAAAGAGGATGAGAGGAAGGAGACTCCGCTTTTCACAAGAACAGCCCTAATGCAGGCCTTCGTCCCATGTCCCTGGGCAAGTGTAGGATTCCCCTAGGACAGGGGTCCCCAAACTTTTTACACAGGGGGCCAGTTCACTGTCCCTCAGACCATTGGAGGGCTGGACTATAAAAAAACTATGAACAAATCCCTATGCACACTACACATATCTTATTTTAAAGTAAAAAAACAAAATGGGAACGAATACAATATTTAAAATAGAGAACAAGTAAATTTAAATCAACAAACTGACCAGTATTTCAATGGGAACTATACTCCTTTCACTGACCACCAATGAAAGAGGTGCCCCTTCCGGAAGTGTGGCCGGATAAATGGCCTCAGGGGGCCACATGCGGCCCGCAGGCCGTAGTTTGGGGACCCCTGCCCTAGGACATTCATACAACATTCCAGGAAGCAGGTTGCACAGAGCACAGTTCCCAGTGTCCGTTAAGCTCCCCCCACCTGATGCCCCCTGGCCTTTTGCATGGAAGTGTCAGTGAGATCCACCTGCCCAGAGGCTAAAGAGGGATGGGGACCACCACACCTACAACAGCCAGGGGAAGTTTCTCTGGCTCTGCAGAGGCCTTGGCTGCACCCCGACCCACCCCCTGCTGCCTCCCTTCAGTGGGGGAGGGGACCTGAGAAGGGAGGTAGACGTCATCCACAAACAGGGGCCACACTCATCTTCTCTGTGTCTTTCCCACCTCACTATGCGTGCCGCCGAGTCCAGCATGGATGCTTCAACTCTAACTGGACGGGGTGGTCATCTCAGGCTGCAGCATGGGGGCCAGGGGCTGGGTGGGCCGTGTGCCCAGCCTGGGCCGTCAGCCTCCCTGTGGGTCACCTCGCACAGGCCACACTCTGCCTGGCTCACCAGCCCCGGTCAGCGAGGGACCTGCTCCTTCAGGCTAAGCCCGTCCTGGGCAGTGGCTGCCAGCTCCGAACCCAGGCTGATCCCATGCCAGTCCTGGCCAGCACAGGACTGTTACCTGAGGTGACGTTTCCAAGGTATTTTCCGTGAAGACTTTGAGCCACTGGGCTCCCAGGGCGGCTCTGATGTCCCAGAAAGGACGTGAAATGTTATCCTTACTCACCAAGGAAATGGGTCTTGAGTAGAAGAATTCCCCATGATTTATTCACACACAAAACATTAATAAGCATTACTAACTTATTTTTCACGGCAAGAAAAATAAGAGCTACAAGTAGTGATTCAGGGAAGGATTTTGCTCTCAATGCTCTTTTCCTCCATAACGAAGGGAAAGTTCTTATTATTCAGAGAGCAGTTGGACAGTGCAGAGAGGTTTTATAAACAGCCATTAGCATCTTAATTACACAATAATTCCAAAGACAGCTCCCCTGAAGAAAGCTTTGGGCCATAAATCTCTGGGCTTCAAGGTCCAAGAAGTGAAGTGGACCCAGGGGTGTTCCAGGCAGGGCTGACGTCCCAGGAGTGTCGTCCCACTGGATGGAGGGCTGGGCGGCTGTGGCCACTCCAGGAGTGGTCCCTCATCTTGCCGGGAACCCCAGGCTGAGCACCAGCCAGGCCATGTCGCTATGAGGGTCAGCACCCCAGGGCCCTTGGTGAGGACAGGACTGGACAGTGAGGGAGGGGAGACTGGTTTCTTGTGCTTGGACACAAATCTTCTGTGTCGGGCCAATCTTGGGGTCAATGACTTTGTCAGGTTAGAGTCTTTCATGAGTGACAGGGCTCACTCAGGCCCACTTCCCTAAGGGGAAATGTATTTGTTCAAGCTGCAAACAAACAAACAAAAATATTCCCTCTGAGGAAGCCTGGCTTGGAGACCAAGGGCTGACGGCTGCCCCTGTGTGCCGTCCGTGTCCCTAGGTTGGGCTCTGGTAGACAGGCGTCTCAGGGAGGAAGGACCCCTCCACAAAGTGCCTCTCACAGCTCCGAGCATGTGTCCCCTAGGTGCAGAGGGGATGGGAAACAGACTGCGTTTCTCTCTCAGAATGTCTGCAAAACCTCTGGAACCGGCTGCTGCTGGAATGAACCTGACTTCAGGTGGAGTTAGGGGAGGCACCGGCTCCTCTCCGAACACGCTGGCAAAGACAGGGGCAGAGCCCTGCAGAGAATCCGATCGGGGTGGTGCTGCTGGAAAACGGGGACAGGCCTGGGCAGCCAGGGGTCGGGCAATCTCTGCAGAATGACCGAGGCCCTCGGGAGGGGCTCAGAGCCAAAGCCCCGGAGTGCTCTTCCAGGAGCGTCTCAGAGAAGTCCAACGCTCAGGGCAAACAGGAACTTCTGTTGACTCCAGGGTAGACCTTTGCCCCTCAAAACCATTTCTTCTTCCCCCTTCTGAGGAGGCCAAGGCCCTTCCCCTGAATTCCCAGGATTCCGAAAAACAGGATGAAACCTAGTAATATTGCTTGGGTTTCCCAATCATCACACAAAAAACCATGACAGAGAGTAGAGTTCACCCCAGTCAGTGTCCAGATAGGTCCTGGAGACCGTCACCTGAGGACCACCCCAAACCATCAGCCAGCAAAGCCCGCCAACCTAACCCGGGCCTGCGGCGGGGGGTCTGTGAGTCCGTGACGGATCTTGAGTCTCGTTTCATCATGTCAAATTATAAAACTGCCCGTATGTTCTCTGTACCTGTGATTTTGGTTTGTTTCAGATTCCACATACGGATGAGATCAGACTTACCTCGTTTTAGCAAAACGGCCTCAACGTCCGTCTATGTTGATGCAAACAGCAGGGTTTCCCTCTTTCTCAGGGGTCAGGTCACAGTCCATTTTTCAGGCAAACCACATTTTCCTGAGCCGTCCATCCATCAATGGACCCTAAGGTTGCTGGCACATCTTGGCTGCTGTGACCATGGGGTGTGGGGTTTCTTAGCAACACTGACTTCAGTCTCTCTCAGTTTACATCCAGAGATAAAATGGCTGGACCAGAGGTGGTTCTATTTTTAAGCTTTTGAAGAACCTCTATATTAAGTAATCTTATCGTGATAACCATTCTGTAATATATACATATATAAAATCACTCTGTCATATGCCTTAAACTTACACAACGTTATGTGACAACTGTAAAGCCAGTATTCACGGCTACCTTCAAAGCCACCTGGCCAACGCAGGTTCACATTTGATTCAGACAGACAGTAAGAAATCAACAGAGCCAAAAACTGGTGGTCCATTTTTCCTTAATCCTAGCTCGCACCCAGTGGCCGAGAAAATACACACAGCGGGAAACACTTCCCTTTCCATTCAGGGCTCCCAAAGCCACTGACTCATCTGAGTTTTCCTAGAATCAAAAGCTTCCACCTCACCAATCTTATTCACCTCTGTTCCCCATCTCCTTCTCCTCCACAAGCTGGCTTCTCCTTCCCCCATTCCACCATTTTGGCTGCCTCCTCCCCTCCGCGTGGCCTCTCTCTCTCCTGCTACAGCATGGGCTCCTCCTCTCTACAAGAACGTGGCCACTCTCCCTAAAGTGGCCTCCTAGCTCCTCCTTTTAAAACCTTTTGGTGCAAAAGCCCTCCCACAACACACATGAGTATAACCAAGCCCCTTCCCAAGCAAGAAAGGCATTTAGCTGTATCACATGAGAGCATCACCACGTAGGAGCAGCGTCCATCTTTAACAGGGTGAGCAGAATATAATTTATCTGCCCGACAACAGCCATATCTCATGAAGTTGGAGAAAAGCCGGCAG
Organism: Saccopteryx leptura; assembly: GCF_036850995.1. NCBI lineage: Eukaryota > Metazoa > Chordata > Mammalia > Chiroptera > Emballonuridae > Saccopteryx > Saccopteryx leptura. Next base: position 318,650,708 of record NC_089503.1, read on the forward strand.
AAAATAGAATTTCATCTGCAGGAAGGCCGTCCAACCTCCCTGAGCTGCCGGTCAGCTGTGAGTCCCCCGGGGGCTGCCCGAACACAGCCACCCTCCCAGGTGCCTGCAAGTGCCACAGCTGCTCCTCTGTGCAGACAGGTGGACAGGTGCACAAGAACATAATCAAGCAATCCTGAATGCAAGTGCCCGAGAAGGAGCACCAGCTGGGTGAGGGTGCGTCCGCAGGAAGGGCGGCGGTGATCGTAACTGAAGACATTCCAGCAACAAAGTGAACCGTATACATTAGATTATCTCCTGTGTGAAAACCCAGGAATCCCCACTGGTACTAGGAGATGGTTGAGTAACAACATAGAGAGAAGAGAGAAGTGCATTGTGCCAAAGAATTTGAAACAATTTGCAGACACTTCCCCCTCCCGGACACGGGGCCTAACTCCCATCTAAGTGTGGGCCGCTGTGGGGCCAGGGGCTGCCACCATGGCCGTGCAGGTTCTCATTGGATTCGGGCAGATGGTAAAGGAACTGTGCAGCCTTTACCATCCATTTATTAATCCATTTATTAGAGTCTCGTAAGGGCTGACGACCAAACAGGCAAGGCTCCTAAGCCCCTCAGCTCTCTCTTTCCCTCTCTTTGCACACTCCAACAAAACAGGCTGGGGGCAAAGAAACCCTTTTCCAGCAAACAATAGCAACAATTGTGCCCCCCTCCAACTGCAGCAGGCAGTCAGCAATTTGCAATCTGCCACCCTGAGGGCACACACCCACAGCAATCCATAGAGTACAATGCACACATGTTGCTGCCTCAATGCCAGCGAGTAAACCTAAGAAGCATTTGTTACAAACCTGTTTGCCCAACAGCCTCGCACCCACCGTGACCTCCTTCCCAAAGGACAGTGTGAACTGGGGGCAGAGGGGTGGGGAGACTGTTCGTGGAGGAGCTGGGCAGACACACCTCAGCCAGGAGACCAAGGTCAACACCGCAGAGGTCAGCCAGGCAGACGGCATGTGCCCCGAGGGGATGTGATGAGAATGTCACTTCATGTCTGTGATCTTCCCAGAGCCCATGACCCGGTTTGATCTGAGAAAAACACCAGGCGAATGCCTATAGAGTTACACTCCACAGAACACCTGCTCAGGCCTCCTCACAGCTGCCAAGGTCATTGAAACAAAGAGTATCTGAGAGACTATCACAGACCAGGGAAGCTAAGAAAACATGGTGACTCTAAATGTCATGGGGTCTGGGGAGGAAAAAAAAAAGAAACAAGAAAAGAAAAAGACATTAAGTGAAAATTAAGGAGATCTTAAGAAAATATGTATTTTGGGTTAAATCAAGTTATCAGGACAGTAACAAGCATACCTTGCAAATTTAAGATGTTAATCAGGGGGAAAGAGCGTAGGGTGCACAGAACAGTCTGTCATATCTTCACACACTATTTCTATAAATTAAATTAAAGTGAACAGTAGATTTTTAAAAATAGTTGATAGGAACAGTTTTGGGGAGAAAATTCTTGCAGAATTGGCCACCACCTGAGGCAAGATCTGCGGCTAGTGGCTTTCCAGGGTCATCGTCACATGGTGGCAGTGGTCCTCAGCTTTGCCAAGTCGCAGGCACAAATGGGTCCCAGCCATTCAGTGTCAGGGGCCACTGCTGGAGGGGGGGAAGGGCTTTTAGAAAGACTGGGTACGTCACCTGGGCAGGAGCCCCAGAGGAGGAGCGGTCATTGTACTGCAGAGTCTCTGGACACTTAAAAATGTTCAAAGAGAAAATGACAGAGAACCAGAGGAAGGGTCATTCATGTGAGGCCCGGAGGTGACCCACTGAGGATGCTCGGGGTGTGAGGCTGTGGCAGTCTCGCCCAGGAGCCGCAACACAGGAGTGGTTGGGGGGTGCTCAGTGGCAGCCTTCCTGGGTGACCGCACAGTGGGGTCTCAGCCACAGAGAGGAGGACTTTGAGTACAGCGGATGGACTCTCAGGGCCCCTTGTCCTCGGATCCAGGGCTGGAGACAGGCCCTCTGAGATGCCCAGCTCTTAGGTTTGATCATCCTGGTCTCTATGGGCCTGAGGTGCTGCATGACTTGCCCACTGCAGAGTGACAAAGACCCACGCCACCTCGGCTGGAGTGGCAGTGGGGACAGCAGGGGGTGAGCATTCTCACAGACCAGCAGGCCTCCTGGGGCAGGTCCATCTGGCCCCAGCTGGACTCAGCGTCAGTGGTCATCAGCCTATTTCCACCGACTGGCTTCTCTGTTTGCTTGTTGATGTGTTCATTCAGTCTTTAGTTTTCCTGGAGTATTTCTTATTAAATCTCCGGTATTGTGTTAATTTACTTCTGGTCGATTCTGTATGTGCCTCAAAAATAATGACACATTTATAATAAAACCAGGATACGTGTTGCACCTGACAGAATAAACAGCAACACCCGAGTACTACTTACCATCCAGCCGAGATGAAGATTTCTCCAGGCGTGTAGGAGTTGTCTTCTTATTGGTTAAGGAACGCCTGAGGGTGAGAGCCCCTCAGCCCCATGCTGCATCCCATGTCCCTCATCTGTGACTCCTGGACCTTCTACCTGAAGTGCTGCTCCAGGGGACACCTAGGCAACATGCCCCTGGCACCCTCTGAATGTGCGCTGGGGCACCTTACCAAAGGCTTCCAGGAGTAACCCTTGGCTGACATGAATGACAGAGGCTTGTCAGCTCCACACCCTGCTGCTCCCGCCCAGACAGGACAGGCTAAGCCCAGCCCTTTGCTCTCCTGGATACCTCTCTTTCGCAGGACCTTTGCACAGCTGATTCTCCTCCCTTCTGTGACCTCTTAATACTTGTCTGCTTTGTGGAAGCCTCCCCATCCCATCTTCCCAGTGGATCCTGCTCTGGTCCCCTTCCCCAGCTGACCTGGGGCCCCCATGTACTCATTCTCCCTACTGTCACACCTATATGACTGTCCCCAGCACTGTGGAGACCCCTGGGATTGTGTTGGTTGTATCTCTTCTCACCAGAGCCCCACACAGGGAATGGCACTGAGGACTGCCTTGTTCTTTGATGTTTGAATAATGAAAAGATGACTGTTTTCTCACAGATTTTACAAAGTAAAACAGTTTTTATTATTAAAAATATATATATATATAAATATATATACACAGAAAAAAAGTTCTGTTTATAAAAGTGATGGCCTAATAGTAGCTGAATAGACCCTCCCAATTGAATCAACCAAAAATGGCTGAAATATATGAATCAATGGTTTGCAAGTCACTGGATAACAATGGACGTGACCCCTGAGAAGATGGACTATGAAGTAAAAGAACCCTATGGTGTCCTCAACTCACTGCCTGGATGGAGACCCCAAGCTGTAGTGCAGGGAGGAGGACCCCACTGGGGCCCAGTGGTCTCCCTGAGTTGAGGAGGGGATGCAACCAGAGTTCAGGGAGACCAGGCTGGGGAGAGATTGTCTACAGAATGACAACAAGGAGAGACCTGCCCACAGAATGGACTCCAAGATCTGCAGAGGGTCCCCGGTAAGTATTCGGCTGAGGATTAATCAGGGCATGGTGTGTGGAAATCTGTCCTAGGGCAGAGAAACAACCATCAACAGGATAAGAAGGATGTCTCTGTTGTTCACACCGGGCCAAGAATAGTGCCCGTTCCCATAGTCTAGAAGCCAGAACCACAAGGGGCATGAACAATGGATGGAGACGCAGAACTTGGGGCTTCCCTTAGCCAAGTGAAAATAATTAGTCCTAGACCACATTCTGCTCTTGTCTCAGCTAAAAACATCTTGGAAAGCAAGACTCACCATGATCAAACTGCTTCTAAATAAATTAATTGCAATCTAGAACAAGGCTCAAGGATATTTATAAGAAATACTAAAGGGCTTACTGGAGACATGGGAGATATTTTTTAAAATCTCAAGATGAAATTTTGTAGATAATATATAATGTCTGAGATTTTAAAAATAATGATGCTGATAGGTTGAACAGAAAACTGGAAATTGTAGAAGAAAAGATTAATGAATTTGAAGACATAGTAATAGAAATTATTCAAAATGAAGCCAAAGGAAACAGTTTTTAAAACAGAGCATTGTTAAGCTGTGGGATAACTTTAAACATTGTGTAATGAGAGTCTTCAAGGGATATAAAAAGGAGAAGTATTTGAAGAAATAATGCCTGAAATATTTTTAAATGTGATGAAACTCTTGTGAACTTGTAGGTCCAAGAAGTTCGGAGAACACCACTCACAGAAAATTATACCAAGACACATCAGAATCAATCTTCTGAACCTACCAATAGAGAGAAAACATAAAAGTAGCTGGAGATTCAGGACATGTTATATATAGAGGAACATATAGAGTCACATAGATAACATAGGGGAGCACGAACTTACATAGATTACACAGGGGAACATAGACTCATGTAGATAACATAGGAACATAGATTACAGAGGAACACCTATAAGAAAGACAGCATATTTCTTATTGAAAGCAATGAAGGAGAGAAGACTATAACATAACATCTCCAAAGTACTGGAGAGAAAACATGTCAACCTAGAATTCTATACTGAGAAAAAAAAAGCTTTCAAAAATGGAGATAAAAGAAATACTTTCAAAAACATTCAAAAGATTAAAAAAAAAATCCATGACCAACAGACCTACTCAGTATAAATGTTAAAAGTAATCCTTCAAGCAGGAGGAAATAATACCAAATGGAACAATGGATTCACTCAAATAAGGACATCAGAAACAGCAAGTACATGGGTTATTCACACCATCAATGACATGGCATAATAATAGACCTGCATTGCCTGACCTGTGGTGGTGCAGTGGATAAAGCATCAACTTGCAATGCTGAGGTTGCTAGTTTGAAACCTCTGGCTTGCCTGATCAAGGCATAAATGGGATTTGATGCTTCTTGCTCCTCCCCCCTCTGTCTCTGTCTCTCTCTCTCTTGTTTATTAAATAAACAAATTTTAAAAATAAAGTGAAAATACACCTGCTTATAATATAAGGAAGCCAGATGGTAAGGTGTGAACACTAATGCAGTAAAACAAAGAATTAGAGTGGATAAGCCAGAAAAATAAAAATACATCATAAAATATTTAGTTAATTTATAGAAAGGCAATAAATGAAGAAAATAGGGGAAAAAAGACAGGTGAGACAAGTAGAAAATATTTTAACAGTATGGTAGATTTTAACCTAACCAGCTAAATAATTACATTAAATGTAAAGTCTCTACATACCCACACTAAAAAGCAGAGATTGTCACATGGGATGTAAAAGAAAGGTCCAACTGTGTGTTGTCTTAAAGCAATTCACCTCAATAATAAAGACATAAATTGGTTAAATATAAAAGAATGGGGAAGGTGTGCTATATTAATGGAGTGGATATATTAATATTGGGCAAAGTTGATTTCATAAAACATATTACCAGGCTACACATATAGTCATTCTGTAATAACAGAAGGGTCAATTCATCAGAAGGACATAACAATCCTGAATGGTCATGTCCTGAATAACGGAATTTCAAGACACTTGAAGCAAAAATAAAAGTGACGCTACAAGGATAAAGAGAAAAATCCACAAGTATACATAGAGATGGCAATGACTCTCTACTGACTCCCAGGACAAGCAGGCAGACCACTGAGGGTGCAGACAGTGTGAACAACATTGTCCACTCACTTGATGTGGTCCGAGTTCTGGGAGCATCTCACCCAACCACAGCTCACGTTCCTCTCAAGTACACAGAAAACATTACCATAACAGACCATCTTCTGCACATTCAAACTATCTCAGATTATTTTAAATGATTTAAGTCAAACAGAGTACGTTCATTGCCAATGGAATTAAATTAGAAGTTACTAACAGGAAATCTCTGGAAAATCCTCCAAATATTTAGATAACAAATGACACACTTCTAAATAATCCATGGTTTAAAGAAGGACGACAAAGGGAAATGACAAAGTATTCTGGATTTGGATGGAAATGAAAAAGGAGCTAAAGTCATAATTGGTATGTGTGCATGTGTGTGGGGGGGGAGGGTGCAATAGTTATCTCAGTTGACATAGAAAAAGCATTCAGAAAATTCAATATCTATTTCTGGTGTATATATATGAAAACTTCCAAATGCTAGGCATGTAAAGGAATCACCTCAAACAAAGGAGCATTTGTGGAAAACCTCCAGCTGATGTCGTGCGTGATGGTGAAAGATAGAAAGTTTTCCTTCTGAGATCTGAAATGAGACAACAACGTCCGTTCCCACCACTTACACTGAATATAGTGCTGGGAGTTCTGTCCAATGCAATAAAGCAAGAAAAAAAATTATATGAATTCAGAAGGAAGAAATGAAACTGTCTTTATTCCGAGACGTTAGGAGTATTCATGTAGAAAATTTGATGGAATTAACAAAAATGGTATTAGATCTAATATCTAAATTTATCAAGGTCCCAGAATGCAAGATCACTATAAAAACCAAATGGAATTCTTTATCCTAGGAGTAAACAATCTAAATTGAAATAAAAATTATTTAAAATAATAATGAAAATACCATTTAACATAATACTGTACCAAAATATAATCCATATGGCAAAAAATGAGAAAGGCCCGTATTCTGAAAACTATAAAATATTGCTCAGAAGAATGAAATAAGACCTAAGTGGAGAGATAGAGTTCATAGGTCAGAAGACCCAAACCTGGCCCTGGCTGGTAGTTGAGTGGATAGAGTGTCAGCCTGGTGTATGGACTTCCTGGGTTCGATTCCCAGTCAGGGCACACAGGAGAAGCAACCAACTGCTTCCTTTCCCCTTCCTCACTCTTTCCCTCTTCTTCTCCTGCAGCCAGTGACTCGACTGGCCTGAGCATTGGCCTTAGGCACTGAAGACAGCTCGGTTGATCTAGCATCTGGCCCAGACAAGGGTTGCCAGATGGATCCCAGGTGAGGTGAATGTGGGAGTCTGTTTCACTATGTCTCCTTCTCTCACTTAAAAAAAAAGCAAGAAAACCAAGAAACAACTCAGTAAAGCAATTGTGGGTACTTCACCATAGAAGTATTTATTTGCATATTAACCTCCATAGTCATTAGGGAAATGCAAGTTAAAATCCCCTAGGTACCACTTCACATCCAATCTGGGTGAAGGTAATCAAGAAGGCAGCTTACCAACACATGGCAGGAACATGGAGCAGGTGGATGAAACTCAGAAGCAAAATGGTGTAACCACATTGAAAAAAAAGTTTCACCATTCCATAAAAAAATATCAAGAGTGTAGCAACGACATCATCCAGGCATTCTAACTGCTAGCTCTTCACCCACAAGGAACGGGAACGGGTTCACACCACACCCTACGTGTGAATGTTCACAGCGGCTTTATTTGTAATAATAGCCCAGACTGTGAACCACCCATGTGTCCCACCAAGAAGTTGAATTCATGACCAAGCTGTGGTATCCACGCTCTGGACCACTACAAAGCAGCAAAAAGAAGCGAACTATCTATTCACATACACAGTGATGCAGAAGGACCTCCAAATAACTTTACTAAGTGAAACAGGCCAGAGGAGAAGGAAGGGATGATGACACGATTCCATTTTTACAGATAGCCATGAAATGCAACCTGAAGGGCAGGGACAGAAGGCAGCAGCTGCCCAGTGAGGCACTGAGCAGGCGGTGTGGACAGAGGTCGCAAAGGGCCAGTGGGAAAGGTGTGGGGTGACGAGTATGCCCATTCTTTTGATGGTGGCCATGTTTCTCACAAGCACACACACGTCAAAACTCGGAAAACTGTCTGCTTTAAATATGTGCTGTTTATTAGATGTGGTTATGTCTGCTGTGATGGTCAGCACTGTGTGTCACTGGCTGGGCCACGGTGTGTGTCAAACTGGCATGGGCCAGTTGTTTGGCCCCACATCAGTCTAGATGTTTCTGTGAAGGTATTTTTCAGATGTGATTAATGTATAAACCAGTCGACGTTGAGTAAAACAGATTAACTTTCATAACGTGGGTGAGCCTCATCTTACCAGTTGAAGGCTTTAAGAGAAAACAGACTGAGGTCCCCCGAGAACTGAGAATTCTGCTTCCAGACTGCCTCCACTTCTCTCTCTCTCTTTCTTTCCCTCCTTTCTTCTCTCTTATTGGCCATTTTTCTGGAGAGCCCTGACAAACACACCTACAGAAATCTGTTAAAAATAACAACAGATACAAAAGATGAGGACCCCTTCCCACCCATATGCCCATTGTCAGCACATTTAAATCTATGAAAGGAAAACTTGACACATGAAGCATTCAATAGCTGAAGGGAAAAAAAACAATTAGTAATAGCTGAAAAAAAAGAAAATGGTTGTTAACACCTGTTGTTGTATTTACACCTTCCTGTATTTTTTTTTACATTTCAGAAAATTTAAAGAAATTAATTAACTCCAAAAAGGAAGGGTTATTACTAATCAATAATAAAAAGAAGACAAACACACCAGGAGAAAACTTGCCAGATGATATAAACAGTTGATTCACAGAAAATGTTTAATGATGTATACATAAACACTATGAACCCTCATTAGATCAAATAAATGCAAATAAGGCAACACTGACAACTGTTCGATGCCTCAACAACTGTCCCAGATGCTGGGCTGTTGATACTCTCTCCAGGCCGACATGGGTGGGCTGAAACAGGTACGCCTGGGTTCTGCTGGGAGAAATGTAAATAAATATCACATTTTTAAGAAGTCCATTCAGCAATTTATAGCAAGGCTCTACAATTGTGTCTTTATTTCAACCTATTAATTCTAGTTTTATATATAGATATATATTACAAATCCCCATAACTATAGAAAAATATTTAGGTCCAAGCATGTCCATTGCTGAAATATTTCAAAGAAAAATAAAACATTGGAAATAATCCAAATGCCCAAAAAGTAAAGAGTGATTGATTAAATCAGCATGGCATGTGAGCATTATAGACTTCCAGACTGTCATAGACACAATATTCAGGAGGAATATGTGATTTTTAAAATTAGGCTCACGCCATCCAGAGGAGACTGTTCATGGCAGGTCCGCAGAACGAATGTGCAGAGGGAAACGCCAACGTTACTAGCCCATGCTCAATGCAGTTACTGCTGAGTGGTGGGCTGAAGGAACATTTTCTTTTTTCCTTGCCTTCTCATTTTACAAAGTTCTAAGTCACCTTAATCTAGTGATGAGAGGCCGGGGAGCAGCCGTGATTCCAAGCACCTTGTCTGAAGCTGGACTGCCGGGTCCACCCTCAGCTATCCCCCTTGTCAGCTTAACATCCTGGAGCAGGTCCAACTCCTCTTCATCTCAGTCTTTGTACCTGTAAATACAGGTGTTGAGTGCCTCACTGGGTCCTTATGAAGACTGAGGGAACCATCTCTACTTGCAAATACCATAGAGTAGTAGTGTCTGCCCATACTAGGGAATCTATAAATATGACTATCGTTATTTAGACTATATCCATAAAATGGGTAGCTAGTCTTAAAAATGACATATGGCATGTAGGAGCTCTGTGCCAGCCCAGGTGCTGAGAGCTCAGTCAGCTTTCCCTCTGGTGAGTCACCCCGGCCCTCCTATGCTTCCTCTGTGGTGCTCTCACTGATTTCCATGTTTTTCTCTACACCTGTGGGCATCACTGCCATCTTCCTGTGGTCTCTATCCAGAAGCGTGGAGTCATGCTGACATCTATGTCACGGTCCACAGTGTCCCAGTACCCGGGCCGACCGATTCCATCTCCAAAAAGCTTCTGAAACCCCAGGTGTCCCTCCATCATCACAGCTAGCCCACAGAAAAGCAGTCATCCCATCTCTCACCTGGACTTGTACACCTGCTGGCCACTGCTGTCCTGCTCGTCTCCCTACCACCTGGTCCTGTCATAACAGTCAGCAGTGTGGCAGTTCCTCAGAGGAAAGTCTACAAATTGTTCCCAGAAGGAGAATTCAACCAGGACCACTACAGTCCACCCCTTTAGTTCTCTACCGTCCCTAGCTCTGCATATGTTCTCTACACAACATATATTTTCCTGAAATACACTTCCTCCCCATGTCCCAGTGAAAACATCCCAACACCTCACCCTATTCAACACTCAGCTTAGACTCAGGGTCTCTGGGAGCTCTTGGTCAGTCTGGGAGCTCATGATCAAAGGACAGATAATTCCACATGGAGTTGTGGAGAGAGAGACCAGGGAAACCACACCAATATTCCTGATTTTAAAAGCAGAGTAGAGAAAATGACACACTCACATTCTGAAGGGAAGGCACTACAGTTCCTGCCCAGACTTGTAATGAGTGCCTTGGCCAATCACCCTGTGAGCCGTACTTCCCCTACTGGCACCTCCATTCCTGGGACACCCTGAGGCCACTAAATCATCCATGGTGCAGGATGCCCCTTCCATGGGCCAGGCCCAGGCAACCCTGTGGCTATCTTGGTGTGGAGTGTCACCCACGAATTTCCTTGGCTGTTTGCTCAGCTAGAAGTGAAGGTGGTGTTGCGATTCTCTCATAAACTCTCACAGGTTTCAGAATGGAACGTTCTGGGAGTTCTGGCTAGTGATCAAACCAGCCAATCAACAACAACACATTGTCACTCCATGTTCGGCTGAGATCCAGAATTCAGCTTGCTGTTTCCTAGCGACAGCATCCGGTGTTCTGCTCCCCTCCCTCCTCCACTCGAGTTACTGTCTTGGTTTCTTTCCAACCTCCGGGAACCACCAGCAGATCCTGACCTCTCTGGGCTGCGTCCTGGTGGTGTCCGCAGTTAGATTAGGGTTGTCCATGGTCCCCTTGTCAGGAACCCCCAATCTTATTTCTTTTCCCAGCAATGTACCCTCTCCATCCTCACTGGGTTCTGGACTCTCCATCTTCCTGGCTTCTGAGTCTTAAATGCCAACAGCTCTGTTCCCTTCCCCTTATTTGCAGGAGTTGTCAGTCCTCCGCATGAACTAGTCAGTACTCTCTAACTTCACCCCTCTCAAAAAAGAGTTTCTTTTTTTTTTTTTGTATTTTTCTGAAGTTGGAAACGGGGAGGCAGTCAGACTCCCGAATGCGCCCAACCGGGATCCACCTGGCATGCCCACCAGGGGGCGATGCTCTGCCCATCCGGGGCATTGCTCTGCCACAACCAGAGCCACTCTAGCGCCTGAGGCAGAGGCCACAGAGCCATCCTCAGCGCACAGGCCAACTTTGCTCCAATGGAGCCTTGGCTGTGGGAGGGGAAGAGAGAGACAGAGAGGAAGGAGAGGGGGAGGGGTAGAGAAGCAGATGGGCACCTCTCCTGTGTGCCCTGGCCGGGAATCGAACCCGGGACTCCTGCACGCCAGGCCGATGCTCTACCACTGAGCCAACCGGCCAGGGCAAGAGTCGTTTCTTGATCTGTCTTCAGTCAGGTTCCTGAACCTTCTGCTCGGCCATCTGTGCCCAGCTTTGTTTGATCCAGTTTTAGCAAGAACCCTGCCGAGCCAGTCTAACCAGAATGCCCACCCTCAATATCTGATCAGGTTCCTCAACCCCAACCCTTCCCCAGGTAATATCTGAGCACCTGGCCTGGCTTCAGCAAGAATCCTGTTAGGTAGGTTCAGCCAGAGCCCCTTCACCCTTGATGTGTCCTCTTAGTAAATTTCCATCCACTCACCCCCACCTGCTTCTGGCTGTATATCCTCACTTGACCACACTGAATCCAGAGTTGAACCCAAGCTCTCTCTCTCCCCCACAGATGGTCCTGAGTAAAATCTTTAGTAAGTGCCGTTGAACTTTTTTTTCTTGAACGTGTCAAACCCCTGACATCGCAGCTGCAAAGAAATCATGGTCTGGGGTCCAATATAAAGTTTGACATTAACTTCACTCTGCCCTCCCGGGGCTTGGAGAGCTCTTCAGTCACCTGCCTCACCCTCCACCCTTTGGCCTCAGAGCTCTACTCTCTCCTCCCCAATTCAACCCAGAGCCCATCTCTCCTAGAACAGCATTTGTTGAACGAAAAGAATTACAGTTAACAAACTTATTGGGTGGGCAACCAGAATTTTAAGAAGTGAATTAGGACAGAACAGAAAATATTAGAGAATAGAGTGAAGGTATCGTTTGGTGAAACTTTCATTTTAATTGTGTGTGTGTGTGTGTGTCTTCTAGAAATGGCACCAAAAATGTTTGAAAACCACTTTTATAGAAGCTTTCTGGCACAACCGCGTACAACCTGATTTGGAGCCAAATTCTCCCCCACCTCTGCCCCAATAGACTGTTTTCCTCAACCGCCTAGGCACCAGCCACACCAGGATGACACTGTCATCCTGACTTCCGCCTGTGCCTTCCACCAACCACACGTTTCCTGGGGCTGAAAGCATGTCTCGCTTACTCCCTCCCCCAGCACCCCAGCACCGGGACTCAGTAGGTGCTCAGTAAACAGAGGTTCAGTGCAGCGAAGTCCAGAACATAACAGGGGTTCAGAGTGGTCAGATGAAAGGGACTGTGTCACATTGTACAAAGTCATGTCCTTGGTAGCCGGATGAAAGGCAGGACTCAAAGCAGAGGGAGAGATTCAGGCACTTTGGGGGCTGCACAGTCTCCGCCTGAGCAGCTTTGCTCGCTGGCTGCCCAGAGGTCCAGGGGCCCAGGTCCTGTAGTCGCCTCCCTGTCAGCAAGGGAGACAGGAGCTTTGTCATCAAGATGATACTGAGGAGGGAAATCAGCGCTTTAATCACACAGAAATAGAACATTTCAAAAAAAAATCAGCCTGTACACAGCAGGAGGACTTCCCTTGGCAACTGAGTTTTCTCCTCTCTGCCTTGGCTTCCAGTTCAGGTGGGTGTGTATGTAGGGTGTGGGGTGTGTGTGTGTGTGTGTGTGTGTGTGTTTATATATTTGTGTGAGTGGTATATGCGTGGTATATGTGTTGTTTGTCTGCACACATGTGCACACACGTGTGTGTACGCACGTGTGATGTGTGTATGGAGGGTGTGTGTGTACAAGGCCTGGGGGAGCTGTTCTTGCAAACCCTCAGCAGGCCCAGCACAACCCTCCTGGCAGCCACACGGTCCCTTAGAGGCCAGGCAGCCAAGGTTCAAAGTGGAGGGACGATGCTGTGACCATCTTGGCTTCTCAGTGATGTCATTCCAGTGCTCAGGCCCTCTAGTGGCTCCTGGGAGGGGTTGCGGCTCCCAGAGGGACATCTTCTGGGCTCCTTCTTCTAAGGCAGGCTCTGAAGATCCTCTGAGCCCCCCTGAAGGGTGAGTTTCCATCAACATGTCCACTAACCTAAAGGCACTGCAGAGGCAAGCACCTCCCTGGACAGGACATCTGTGAGCACCTGGCCTTGGGAGTGGGTCTTGCTGAGGCCACACGAGGGAGAGGAGTACAGAGGACACTGATGTCCAAAACCGCACTTTCTCCATTCTCTGGTTGTTCATAGAAATGAACCAGCTTTGCAAGTGATAATTAGCTGCAAATAAATTGAATTATAATCATTGTTATCCTGCTCAGAACATCCACCTCAAAAGGACCAACCCCTGGCCTGGTTGTATGGAGACACAAGACTGGGCCTGGTCCAGTGACGGATAAGGAGACAGCTCACCAAGGCCAAGGCAGTGGGCAGAGGTGGGGTCGACACAGAGTTTACAAGGGACACGTGTCCCTGACTGGTAGTGCCAGGTCTAGCAAGAGAAGAGGCTTTCGTGGGTGCTGGACCTCAGCTGATGCTGAGTGGTTCCCAAGCTGTGCTCTCTGTGGGCCTGGGGACCCCAACCAACAACAGAGGCGACAGGGTTTATCTTATCTGGAGAAAAGGTCCAAACACTCTGAGGGCCCCACCCCAGGCGGGATCTGGGATCCAAGCTTTGCAGGCCTGGTCAGAATGGGATAGGGGACGCCAAGGGCCTGCAGGCCACGGAGCCGAAGTCCACAAACTTGCTGCCCTGGCCCGGCCTGGCCTCCGCGAGAGGTGCCCAGACTGCGGGCGCGCCGGGCCGTCTCTGTCGCCATCCAGAGGCACCGCTGGGGCGCAGCGTCCCTCCGCCCGCCTCCTCCACCAGTCCCGGGGCCCGCGCGGGGCCCCTGCGGCGCACCCGCTACTCCGGGCACGCGCGTCGGGCGCGCCCCTTGCATTGGCAGCCTGCGCGCTGAGCCCGGGCGCTTAGCGACGCCCAGAGCGGCGGGGCCGGCGTCCCCGGGCTCGGCCGGCGCGGGCACGGCGCGGGGTGGGCCGGCGCGGGGCGCATTGGGTCGGAGCCCGGGCGCGGCGGCGCGGCGGCGGCGGCGGAGGAGAAGGAGGAGGAGGAGGAGGAGGATGGCGCGCGCGGGGCCCGCACGTGGAGGCCGGCGCGGGGGCGCGGGCAGGGCCGGCTGCTGAGACTCGCTGCTGCCCCCCGCGCGGGCGCCGCGGCTTCAATGGCGCCATCGCCCAGGACCAGCAGCCGGCAAGATGCGACCGCCCTGCCCAGCATGTCCTCAACTTTTTGGGCATTCATGATCCTGGCCAGCCTGCTCATCGCCTACTGCAGTGAGTACCGCGCGGCCGGGCCCCCGCACGGCTCTTCTGCCCCGGCCCCGGCCCCGGCCCCCATCGTTGGCCCAGGCCCACCCCGCGGGCCGCCCGGAGTCTACGTGGAGTTGCGATCTCGGGGCGCACCGTCCCTCGGGTTCTGGCCGGTCCTCCGCTGGGCCAGAAGGGTGAGGGTCCGCCCGGCCTTCCGGCGGGCGGGCACTTCGGAGTCGGGAGCAGCTGCCTGAGCCTCCCTCCCCCGACTCCCGGTTAGGGCCCGGGCGCCAGGCCCCGGGTGGTGCGGCGCGTCCCTGAGCGGTGGTGCTCGTTGCTGCCCGGCCCAGGCCGGAGATCCGAGCCGAGCTGTAGACTTCCCAGCCGAGCGCCGAGCTCCGGAGGCGGCGGCGGGTCCAGCACGAGCAGGCAGCACTGCTGGAGATGTCAGCGGAGCGCCCTGCCAGCGCTTTTTGCCGGGGACACTCCCGCCGGGAATGAGGGGGACGCGGCGGCCAAGCCTGGAGCGGGATACCTCGGACAGGAACGGGGCTCGGGCTGGGACTCGGGCTGGAGCTTCTGCCTTCCCGGGAAGCAGGCTCGCCAGGCGCTTTCTTAAAAAAAAGAGAAGTGAGGGGTGGGGTGCCTAGAAAGGGTACGCCGCCGCCGCGGGCATTTCGCGAGTCGCGTCCGAGGATCTGAGTCGGTGACCCAGTGGGTCTGGCGTGGGTCCGCAGGCTGAGGCTGGAGTGTCGCGGGCTAGTGAACGCGCGGAATTCAGGCTGGGGGCAGGGGGCTGGGGCCTGGGAGTGGGGGGTGGGGTGTGTGTGTGGGGTCATGGGGGACCAGGAACCAGGATCGGGGTTGGCTGAGGTGAGGGGGGGGCTGTGCCCCAGGAACAGGCTCGGGTCTAGAAGAATGAGGGATGGTGGAGTCCTGGGCACAGCCTCCGGACTGGAGTGGGGGCGGTTTCGCAGCTGTTCAGGGTGGGTGGGAAGTGGTCAGCGTCCTGGGCACAGGCTTGGACCGGTTGGCAGGCAGCTAGGCTCCCTGGCCACCGCCTGGCACAGGCTCCGGGTGCTTTCCCAGCGGGACTGAAGGACCCTGCTCAGGAACACCTGTCATGGAGAATTGCCACCGGTGCGGGAGGTGGTGGAAAAATATGGATTCTTTTTTAAAAAATAAAGAAAAAAGGCCAGCACTGAACCTCACTCCACAGCGGCCACCTTGTAGTCCCAGGCATCCTGGCTCCCAGTCAGAGCTTCTCGCTGTCTTCCAAAGGAGACTGCAGCGGGCCCAGGGCCCAGCTGTAGTCGCCTGAGTCCTGGGACAGCCCAGCCTTCCGGAACAGCGCAGGACGAGCTGGGCGCTGAGGGCAGAAATCGTCCTGTTTGGTCCAGTGCTTTTGTGCATTTCTCTACAATCCCTGCCGATGGCTGGGCTCGGTGCGGGGAAGGTTCAGGGAGTTGGAAGGTTCCCATCAGGCCATAACCCCAAATCCCAGGCTGCACCACCACCCTGGGGACACACGACACGCCCCTGGGAAAGCGCTGAGGGCCAGATGCGGGAAGCTGGTTTGAGCAATGTTGCCTTCTGCTCGCCAGCTCCCCGCGGATGATCTGGCTCCCATGTGGCAGTCACCGATCTGGAGCAGAACCCTGTCGAGCTTCCTTGCTGATGCGGAAAGGGTTAAGGGCAGATAAACTCCCGCCTCACAGAAAGTTCTTCCTGGTGGCATCACAGGAAAGGGGCTCTTTCAACAGTGTTTGGGGAGGGCACTATAGCACCCAGAGCCCCTGGCGCCATCCCTGGCCAGCTCTGGAGGCAGCGTCCTTGGGGCCATGCGAGAGAGAACCCCGCTACAGTAGGCTGGCCAGGAGGCAGCCCTCCAGGTGGGGAAAAGAGCAGCTGCTAATTGTTGTTAAGTACATGACACCCCCGCCCTGTGGCTTCAACACTACACACACACACACACACACACACACACACACACACACCACTACCACCACCACCCCCCTTGCGCCCCCCTGGGTCTCCCTACTCCCACCTTCTCAGAGTGTGCAGCCTGGCCACTCTACCTCCACTGCCGGAACCCAAGGGCAGCATCTCTGTGCTCCTCCTGTGACACTCACACCTGCCAGCACTGCCCAGGTTTTAGGTCAGGTGTCAGGACAGTGCTGGGGCCGCCAGCTGCCTACAGGAGTGGTGAACCCCGAACTCTGTCTGCCTCATACTTAGCCCGCCTTTAGGAGGCCTCCCTGGTGTTCTGGAAATGAGACTTTCACCAGGACAAGGGCATTTGGTGACAGTCCTTGTGTCCAGAATAGCAGAAATACTTAGTGTCAGAAACTGGGGCTAAACACACTTTGGTGGCTGTTTCCCTATCTGTGCAATGGAGTAATTGAGGTAGGATAACGCTCCCAACACACTCCATTACTAACACACATAATAATAATGTACAGCTTGGAACAGCAGTCCTGGAGGGGGAAAAATGCTTGCCTTTTTTTTTTTTTTTTTTTTTTTTTTTTTAAAGAATTGATTAAGTCTGTGAAACTCAGCTGAAACGGTTCCAGAGATTTCTGTTTTCTTTCCCAGCCTATCTGGAATGAGGAAGGATAGTTAGCATCTTTGTTTGTAACGTGTGTTTTTGTTTGTTTGTTTTTGTTGTTGTTATCAGCCAATACATTTGTGGAGCCAATACATTTGTATCCTGTTACTTAGGGAAGAGATACCTCTCACACAGGATCCAGCTCCCCTGCCTGTTCAGTCCGCGGGACGCGGTGTCTGCAGCGTGTCAGGGGGAAACCGGATTATTTCCTGGCCTGGTTTGCAGGGAGAGGGTATTATTCTACTGTTCTTGGCCCAGTGAAAGACCCTCCTCCTTTGCTGCCCGCTAAGATTCATAGTGAAGGCGATGGGCTCCATCCTCTGGCTGGAGAAAGACCTGCAGTCCACCAATTAGGTTAGTTGCTATAGAGACACAACCTTGTCATTTTCTCCTATTGGGGAAGAAATGCCAGGAAAAGCAGACAGAGGAAGGGGGTGTGGGGGGCTTTCTTTAAGATGCATACTCTAATTTCTGGGCACATCTTCCACGGCCCCGCAGGGCTGGGCGCTTGGTGGGGTTGACTCTGGCGGTGGTGAGCATGCAGGAGAAAGTTGAAGCTCTCTCCTTTGGGTCTGGGGAAGCCCGCGATGTTGTGGCTTTTAGCAGGCGCTGATTTAGGTCACCTTCCCTTGGCATATCTGGAGCAGAGCGGTCGGCCTGGACGTAGTCCTCAGGTGGAGGGAGACCGCTCCGGTTCTGCAGTCTTTGTCTTTGCACATTGGCTTTCGACATATCAGCTATCATAATGCCAAGGAACACGGGAAACAGTGGGCTGGTGAATGCCTTCTCGCGCAGAGCCTTGACTTGGACACTTGGACGTCATATTTAATTCGAAAGTGAAGACATAGTGCTTTTGTGTGGATTGCATGCTCCCTGTTTGGGACGGCTGGAGGGACAGACGTCCCCCACATGGAAATGGTGGGAGGAGAGTCTGTATCTTAAAGTATGGAGCAATGGGGGGAGGGGAAGCAGGGTGACTGTGCTTTTGACATGGGTTTGTTTTCCCCCCAATAAATCCCATCAGAATGGAATGCTATCTTTAAGTTAAATCTGACGTCCTCTGTGGCAGCTATGAGAAGCAATTACAAACAACTTCAGAATTGTCTTAATCCATTAGAATATTAACCGACCGTAGGCCCTCTGATGTCGCATTTCCTTTATAAATACAATTCATGGCATATTTAGGGGAGATTAGAATGTGCCACTTCCCTGCTGTTTGCATTTTATTTCTGGGGTTCTCGGAGAGGTGAAACTGGAAGTATGGGAGGGTTAATGGGGTGACACCGCCTGGAAGTTTCTGGCTCCTCTCGTTCTTTCCCTCCTACTGTGTTCTTACTAAGGGATGTGTTTGCGCTGCTTGTGCCATTCAGCCGCAGAGAAGCACGCCACCTCTGCTTGGGGGGTTCCTGTGAGCAGAGCTTGATGCCCAAGGGTCAGCATGGCAGAGGCCGTTTTGCCCAGGAATTTGTCCTCTGGGGCAGAGACCCTTGGGGAAGGGTTCCAGGGCGGGCCTAGAACAATGTCCTTCTGGGTGACGCCAGGCAGGCAGCTAGTGCTCCACTGTTTCCTCCCCCTCCCCCTGCCCCAGTCCCATCCTGCCCTCTTCCCCAGAGATAGCACAAGAGGGTCCACACCCCCACAGTTCGCCTTGGCATCTCAGACGGCAGAGCAGCCACATGGCATCCTGTGTGCCACTGCTCAGCTCTATGCCCTGGCATCTCGAGCGGGCTCTGCTCGGGCATTCCCCACTCAGGACCCGCCACTCCACGTCCACGCAGTGAGGAATGTAGATCAACCTTGTGGCATGAAGGATTTTCAGGTGACTTTTATGGTGTAATTACAAGAAAATGTGATGATAATGTGGCTCTAGAAAAAGGGGGGGGAGAGCAAAAACATTAAAACCGACGTCTCTTTATATAGCTCCACAGCTGTGCCGATGGAGAAGGGGCTTATATTTTGCATTAGAATGTGGCGTTCTGGAGTTAATGACCTCTCCAGAATGCCACCTGTCATCCAGAGTGTCTTGGGTGACAGCCTGAGTGATAGGGAGGCCACTCACTGGGTGGGCTGCAGTCACCTGTGTGCTGGGGGGTGAGATGCTGACGGGACCCCAGGAGAGCAAGAGGCCCATGGTTTTGCAGGTGTTTATTGGTTTGAGGGACTGTCATGCTGTCCTCTTAAGGCCCGCATGGCGCTCAGGTCCGACAGAGTCCGTGGTGCCTTGCATGCTGTTCACAGAGCCACCCAGCTGGAGTTTGGGGTGGCTGCCCCAGTGGTCCTTATGGCTTCTGGGGCTGGCCTGGAGGTCCTGGCTCCTGGAGGCTGCACACGTCCTGTCCAGCACCTCCCTTTTCCTCCTGCCACATGCCATGCCGCATGGTTTCCAGACCAGGGGCCCTTGCACCTGCACTCGTGGCAGCGCAGCTGTCTGGGTGGCTCAGGTTTCCAGAGCTGCCAAGCAGTTGGCAAAGGATCTAGGATGCTTCTCATGTCTCTGTTACCCCGTGAGTGGGGTAGGGACTCCCCGAGGCTCTGTAATGTTTACTTATTTATTAATGTGGTTGGCAAGAGTCGTATGGAATCACTCCAGTCTCCAACGAGGGGAGCGGGACTCCTCTGGAATCCCCTGGTCCCATGGCCTGTGGGAGGCCCAGTTCCAGCTTTGTGTGCCAGCGGCGCGCTGGGCCTGTGGGGTGAGTCCCCTGTGATGGTCCCCCCGGAGGGGCCTCACTCATCTCCTAGAACTCCTGCCCCCTATCCCTGCTGTGTCACCTACTGTGAAGGGACTTGGTGGGGCCCCAGTGGGGACCTGGCTCTCCTGGCATGGCTGGGAATAAAGCAGGAGTGGTGCCGGGAGGGCCCGGGCATCTGTGTGAGGCAGGAGACCCTGCTTACTCGTGTGAGCAGCAGTTAGGCAGTGCTGGGGATGGATAGGCGGGCACCATGGCAGCCCTCCTGGGCTTGTATTCCAGTTTCCAGTGGGGGGCTGGGTGGTCAGCACAAGCCAAGCCAATGAGGAGGGGACGTGTAGCCTGGGCCAGGCACCCTGTTCTGGTGGGCTCTTCACCCTTCTCCGTCACAGCCAACCCCAGCCTCAGAATGGCAGATGCCTTCCTAGGGTGGCAGGTGGTGGCCCGGGTTCTGTCCCTGAATGCCATTTCCAGTTCTGGGCCCTTTTCTTTCCCTGCCTGGGCCCGCACCTCCTTGATGCGTCCACATCCTTCTCGGTGGTTCCTCTGCTCCCAGCTGGCCCTGAGTCCCCACATGGCCCCCCAAGAATGGAATCTCTGCACTGTCCTCCCTTCCCCCTCTCTCACCACCTCCCCTCACTCACATCTCTCAAGGCCCAAAATGGGGTCTTTCCTACCCAGGGGACTCTCCATCCCTCTGTCCTGGCCTGGCAGCATCAGCCCGAGGCCTCTGCCACCTGGCTACCCCTGGTTGGCACGTGGGATGGGCAGGTTAGGATGTCCTCACTTGCACTCCCTGGTCTTCCTTACCACACCAGACCATCCACTGCCCACTGCGCCCCTCCACAGCATTGCTGAGGGCACGAAGGAAACTACAGCTGGGCTAGTCCTGGGGCTGCCACGCAGGGTTAGAGAGCTCCCTTCTTCAGAAAGCCTCCTCTGACCACTCTGCTTTGTCTCCTTCCCCATGTCGTCCATGTTCATCTGGAAGCTGCCAGGGCTCACTTCCTGCCTCTCCTTTAGGCGCTGAACTCCTGCGCTTATGATTCCTAGGGACTGACTGCCCGACTCTCTGAGCAAACACTCCCTGATCCCTCCCAGCACCCTCCACAGTGAGCTGTGACTGGGATCAGAGCCAAGGACTTGGGGGCTGGGCCAGAGGTCTTGGGCGGAGCTAAAAGATTCAGGGCGTGGCCACAGAGCTGTCCCCTGAAAAATGGAGGTGCAGGATCCAGAGTGTCAGTCTGGCTCACACACTGACTGATGAAAAAGGAAGGAACAGGAGAATGTGTTGAATTCCAGTGACGTGCTCCCTATTTTATAAAGGATTCCTGGCAGGATGTTGCTGTTGCACAGGGAGGAAGCGCTTTAGCCCCGGCTGTGCACCTGACCTCACTAGCACGGCTTCTGCTTTGAGATCCCTGCCCGTATGCCCGTGGAGGGCTTCTTCCTTATGCTGCCCTCCATCCAGGGTTTTCTCCTCAGCACTGTGGATGGTTAGGTGTTTAGAGCCATCCTGGGCACTGTGGGACATTGGGCAGCATCTCTGGGCTCCACCCCACTCAGGACCAGTGTGACAACCAGGTATATCACCAGACTTGGCTGTGTGTCCCTTGGGGGACAGAATGGTTTAATGTGTGGGTTCTCAGTCAACCCCTTTGCACTGATGTGTCCTGAATTGTTGAGTGCAGACCCTGGTCCTGGGGCTCAGTGCTGGTGGGGTGAACACCCTTGACCATTTCTGTGTCTGGATGGCCAGCACGGGGTTGAGCACGTGGCCCAGAGTCCTTCCCCCAGCAAGCTTCCTGCTCTTCCTGGCCGCTCCCAGCCTGTGTGAGCCACGGGAAAGGCTGCGGCTGGAGGGCGAAGGTGTCTCTGCACATCTCCGTGCACTTCTACTTCCTGAGTTTGGAGCTGGCTCAGGCTTCGCGAGCAGCTAGCAGCTCGCAGCTCGCAGCCTCTTCTCTGCACCTCCATGTCTCCTGTCTCACATGTAACAGTGTTGCTGATGGTGAGAGAGCCACTTAGAGGTGATCAGACGTCCCCAGTGCTGCCGTGACAGGGGAGCCCGTCCACCCTTCCTGTCATCTACCTGCGTGTTAATTACACACGCCCTTCCCAGGGGCGGTCAAGTCCTTGGGCGTGATTTTGGAGATAGTTCTGTAGAGCCCACTGTTGAATGTTATAAGTGCGTGCTTTTCCCTCCAGAAAGTTCTGCTGACAGTAAGTACCCTTGGCCATCTAGGAGCTGCCTTTATTTCCGTTTAGGGGGTGGGTGCTGGTGCCTGTGGTGGAGCTCTGCCATGCCCCTCTGTCCCATCCTGTCCCCACCAGCCTGGTTTCTGGGCCCCAGCTGGGAAAGCAGCTCCTGGGATCAGCAGGACGCACTGACCAGGCACGCAGGCCCACTGTGCACGCAGGATGCCAGAGCCCTGACGGGATGTCTAGTTTTGTCCCATAGCTTCCTGGTATCCCCTTCCTCCTGGGGCCACCTCCCTCCTCGGAGCCGCCCACACCTGTTATGAGTCAGGACTTCTGTGTTTTAGCGCCATCTTTCCAACAGTCTCTGCCCTCCTTTTTATGGTGAAAACAAACCTTCCCTCCCCGGTCTTCACGCCGCCCATGGGTTGGGTATGGAGAAGCCACTCAGCACACGTGCCTGGGATGTGCTTCTGCTTCTGTGGGTGCAGCCCGTGAAGACGCACATTCAACATCAGCGAGCACCTCTGCACACACACACACACACACACACACACACACACACGCACACATGCACACGCAACGCATGCCTGGGGGTCTTCCTCCAGCCCAGCCCAGCCCAAACATAGCTTTGCACCCTCAGACTCAGCCTGTCTTGATTGAGCCCTCTTGTCTGCACCCCAAAGTCAGCAGTCCTGGGAGACCCCTTGTGGTGCGGTGACGAGAGGTTAGGACTTGATCATTCCTAGAGGTTTTCTTCCCGGGGTTGTTCTTACCCAGTGAGACAGGGGAACAGGTGTGGCTGCTGGCTTTCTTGGCTGATAGAATCAGGAAGTGACGTGCCCAGAGTTGGGGACAGATTGGGCCACCACTCAGAGCTTTCTCCCTGTGCCAACTGCCTATACCGCCTGATTCCGGGAAGGCACGTGTGTACACACACCAGACTCGCACCCTGCCTTCCCTTTCTGGGCCTCAGTTTCCCCACCGGAAGTTAATGGTGCCCATGGTGCTGCCAGGCCTGAGATTCCAAGAGGATAAGCAGGGACCTGAGTTGCATGGGTGCACAGGGTTCCAGATCCCAGCCCAAGCCCAGCCCACAGACGGCAGCCTGGTACCCAGATACCCAGGCACGCCCCCTTCCCCTGCCTGAGACACCAGGCACAGTGATGTTTGCTTTGCACTCAGACCGTGAGCTCACGGGCCAGTGGGATTTCCCTGTGAGTCACACGATGAAGTCAAAACTGCTGGACAAACACCTCGTATGAGCTTTCAAACAAGGTGCTGGTCACTTGGGTCTCCAGGTGCCAAATGAGCTCGACAGGACAGACAGGGTTGGGGGGAGGTCCCTGAGCACACTGTGGCAGCCTCATCGGGCAGGGACCCTCCATGCGAGCAGGGACTGCAGAGCAGGTGGACCCCGAAGGTCAGCTGCTGTGCTTATTTCTGCCTGGCTGGGCTAGAGAGTAAACCCCATCAAGTCACTATCATATATCTGAAACTAATACAATTCAAAATATTGTATACCAGTCTTACTTTAAAAATAAAATAAAATACTCGCAGATTCTTAGCAGACGTGGCACTCTTCCCACAAGGACAGAGCTAATTAGAAGTGAGTCATCGGGAACCCAGCTTGTAGTAACACCCGATCTGAGCTCTACCACCCCATGGTCCTTGCCCTGGTTGACAGCCCTCTGCATCCCAGAACCCCCCCCCCCAGCCACCTCAGGGCTCCTTTGTCACACACAGGGGCAGGGGGTCCCAGTGGGTGGGCCTGGGCTGGCTGGTCTCCCCACGGGGTGGCTGGACCAAGTGTGGCCACCATTCACCATGGAAGGAGGTAGTGAGGATGGGGCACATGCTTGGGGTCCTGGCAGGGGAACAGCCCAGAGGTCAGGCCACACCGTGTCATGCCACTAGCTGCCAAAAGCCCCTTCCTTAGGTGGCATTGCCACACTGACCCTGTCACTTCTGTCCCGTGCTCACCTGGCTGCAATCCAGCCAACCAGGCCCTCCCGGGCATCTAGTCCTGCCTCCTCAGCCCGCCCTTCTTGGTCACACCCTGTCCTGGAGCCCACCCTGCAGACATGCTGAGTGACGTTTTCGTGGGCTGTAGTCATGTCACTGTTAGGCTGCCATTCACCCTGTGGGTCTCTCCAAGGCAGGGCCACACATACCCGTCCCTCAGCCGGCCGTGCACCCGGTCCCCAGCATGGCACCCAGGTTTACTGGTGACTGCAGATTAGGTTCCTGCAGAGACCAGGTAGGTAGCCAGGGCCCTGACCTTAGGGACACCTCTTCCCCCCAAGGCATCCCACCTGCTCCCATCTGCTCGTTTTTGTATCTTAGACATGAAGCCACCAGGGTGGCTGTATAGGGTCCTGGCCAACAGCTGTGGTGGACAGCTTCTCCTCCTCTTTATCTGGGGTCGGTCTCACCTGGTGTTCAGGAAAATCCAAATTAGAAATATATGATGAACTCTCCCACTCGTTCTTAAAACCGCCTGGGTAATGAGATGACGGAACCTGGAGAGCCCCAAGGAACAGAAGTACAGAGTTGTGGCCGGGTTTGTGGTCCCCTGCCATCGGGCGTTGGGGGAAGGCCGGGACAGAGATTGGTTTGTGTCTTCCCAGGCTTGATGTGGACCTGGTTTTATCCAGTGCTGGGGGAAGTTGTAAAACCTGCCCGTAGCTTGAGGTCTGAGCTTCATGTTTGGGGCGAGATCAGAGCTGTTTTCCATGGAGCTTTCATATTACAGTTTTTTAGCCACTGCAACTAATGTCTCAGAAGCTGCCTTAAAAGTGGCTGGACTTTCAAAAAAAATAAACAGAAAAACACTTTGGCTCCATTTTTCACCGATTTTTCTCCTGTAGCTTCTCATTTACCTGATGGCACTTTGGGCGTTCAGCTAGAGACCGTTAATGGGCCGCATCCACTGGTGCTAATGAATCGGTACTAATTGATCCTGGACGGCGGCACCACTGTGGCTACAGGACGCGGCCACGGGAGCCACAGGGGGTATCCCCGTGAGCTTCGTGTGGGCATCTCGTCTCTTTTCTTTTCTTCGCTGGCTCATTCTGGGGCAGGCAGCCGGCTGTGGTGTAAGCTGTGTGGGGACACGGGGGTGTCCCCCGTGCTGTGCGGGAAGACTAACCCCCTCACTTGAGCTCTGCCTGTTTGCCAGCTGTAGAGGGGCTCTGCTCCCTGCACGTCCACCAAGAAAGTCTCACTTGCTCCGGGAGGGGCATCGTCAGAACAGGGTGGTGGAGGGTCCATTTAGCTGACCCCGTCCAAGAATTGGAAGCACTGCAGCATGCAAAGCATATGGGGACTTGTGAGTCCTGTCTCCCAGGGGCAGAGGCCTTTGTCCCACTCTCTGGTCCTGCCACACCACACGGGTCCTGCACGATGTTCTCAAGGCTCAAACACCAAGCAGGTGTGTGTTAGGGAATGCACAACAGCTTCTGAACCCCCTCCCCATATGAGACACGGGTTCCCCGGACTAAGAACAGAACTCACCACCAAAGCATCGGGACATCGGCGTGGGCAGCCAGCGGCCTTGCAGTCTGTCTTGGCCTGCGTCATCTGGGTGACAAGCCACCTGTCTAGGAAAACCACATGCTCATCAGAACAGGTGCTGAGTGTGCTAAAAAGAAATGCGTTAGCTGAGGGAGGTCGGCGTTCACTCTGGCTTTGCCCTTCTCCATCCTGAGGTTCCCGGTGCAAAGGGAGCCGTTTCCACGGACAGGAGCGACCTGGAGCCCTCACAGTGCAGCCGGCGGCCTGGGTGCCTGTGGAGATGTCGCAGGCAGTGCCACGCGGTGCTGTCATCATGGAGACTGTGAAAGACTTCAGGTGGCCATCGCTTTCTCGGGTGGTCTAATGGTTTCTGTTGTACCCTGAGAAATGGCCAGGACACCAGAGACAAGGGGTCTCTGTCCACTCGACACACCAGCACTGCCCTTGTGACCTGGAGAGAGCAGGGTAGTGAGCGTGCCAAGCTTCCAGCAACCCCCATGTTAGGCCTGGACCTTTCCTTGTGGTGTCTCCTTGTGCCTGGTGTGGCACCAACAATGGGAGCGGGGGTAGCTTCCGAGAAGCAGAGGAAGACAGAGCGCCAGTGAAGGGTCGAAGTGTGTGATCCTGGAAGAGCCGATCTGTGACGCAGAGGCTGGGCCCTGCCCCTGAAGCCGGGGGAGCAGGTTCTCCCAGGTCCTCGCCGCGCTGCTTCGTTTGACCAGAGCCGTTGCAGGTCAGACTCCACGTCTCCACGCCCTGTGGGTCCTGCCCCTGTAAGAGGACATGGGGCTCTCACGTTCTTCATGGTCATGTTGTCCACATACACTGGATCAGAGGCCTGCAAGGCACAGGCTCAGGAGACACGTTGGCCCAGGTCGCCTGCCATCGTCAGTCATTTACACTTGAGTATGAATGAGGCTCTGATGCTGCTTTGGCTGACGGGGAGGTATGGATACTCATGTGACCCTGATTTTGAAGAAGCTGGTGTTTCTACCTGGGTGGTAGAAGGGCCTTTAGCCATTTTTTAAATTTCTTTTTTATTTTAATTATTTCTTTTTAGAGAAAGAGGAAGGGAGAGAGAGAGAGAGAGAGAGAGAGAGATCAATTTGTTGTCCCACTTATATATATGCCTTCAGTGGTTGGTTCTTGTGCCCTAACCTGGGATCAAACCCACAACCTTGGCATAGCAAGACAACGCTCTAACCAACTGAGCTGCTCGACCAGGAGCCTTTGGCCACGTTCTAATCCACTGACTGCAGAGGAAACAAGCTGACATAAGGCCCACAGGGGTCCTCGCGGTCCGTCCTCGTCTGCTGTCCTAATGGTAGCCTAGAGTAAAGCTGTGTTGGCCTCGTTCCATTCTGCTCAGAAAACAGTGTGTCTCCACCTTGGATGGTCCTGTCAGCCCAAAGGTTGTATAATCTGAGACCACGAAAGGGTGGATGGAGGACAGAGGTGGGGGAAGGAGCTGGCTGTCGGCCCCACACCATG
Source organism: Saccopteryx leptura (assembly GCF_036850995.1). Classification (NCBI taxonomy): domain Eukaryota; kingdom Metazoa; phylum Chordata; class Mammalia; order Chiroptera; family Emballonuridae; genus Saccopteryx; species Saccopteryx leptura. The sequence goes on from NC_089503.1 coordinate 318,677,654, forward strand.
TTGACCAGCAGGGACCTTGAGCAGTAGTACCCTTGCTGGGGCCTGTGAAGCCAGACAGCCTGGTGCTGCCCTCTGGTGGTGAAAAGAATGGAGCGTGTCCCCAGGGCTTGGTCCGCACCTCCGTCCCAGTGGAATATAAATAAAAGGCCAGTCTTTCCTTAGCTTTAACCTCCTCCACCTGGGGCAGGCACGGGGCCGCATGCTGCAAAGGTGCAGTGATACAGGAACTGCGGGTGTGCCTGGTGCAGGAAGGCTGGGCAGAGCAGTCACTGCAGCCTGAATGCTGCACACAAGTTTATTCCAAGGTGACTTAGAGGCTACAGGAGAGATGCCCACCTGTCCCGACATAGCTTTGGACCCTGAGAGGTTCTTGGTGGCAAATGGAGCGCTGCACACAGACTCAGGGCGCACTGTGGGTGGGGTCGTACACACACAGGGCCCACGCCTCCACTGACTTGAGTAGAGGCATGGGGTTCACGGTCTCCAGTGGGCAGTTCATTGTGAGATGGGGTGGTGATCTCTCATGCCGTAGGCACACACTGGAGTCCAGGGGTTGGCGTGTGGTGAGCTGGCATTGTAAGGACCTACTTGGCATCTTGAGACGACGCGGTTAGGATCCTGGGGCTAACTCCCAGCTGGCTTCCAGGCTGGGCCAGGTGACTGACTCATCCCAGGGGCGGATCACCAGGTGAGGCTATTTGAGCCCATGGACATGAGCACGACGCTTAGCTCTGAGCTTCCTGCGGACGCAGCTGCAAGGGAAAATCCACTTGGGGTGTGGCTCTGTGTCCACGAAGGACTCTCCTCAGAACGTTCAAATGGCCCTGATAGGGCTGTGGCGGCACCTTGACAAAGCTTCTCCGACCCCAAAGCAGGCAAGGTCAACACTGTTATTTCTGTTAAAGCCAGAGGCATTAAAAGGGGTCTGCCCCAGCCTCCCACCCAGCATGCCCACCAGAGGCACTTGTGTCAGAATCTGAAGAAAGGAGTGACCTTATCAAGCAGGAGGGGCCAGGGCACCCGAGGCCTCCATCCGTCTCTGTGGTTGGTGTCCTTCCTCCAGGTGTCTTCCTCTGAGCACAGATACCCCTGCCATGCCTGAGCCACCCTGGGGCCATTCTGCCAGCCCCATCCTCACACCGCGTGCCTGCCACCCCCCACCCCCACCCGGCGACCTCCAGCCTGACCTCCCCGTCAGCGGACTGAGCAGAGACACCCTTGGAGAGCGCGGCACTGTGGCAGCCACTCTGTGATTGGCCCGGCGGTGTCCCCATTACCGTGGTGGCTGCCACCCGAGGACTAATTAAACCAGATGGCGGTAAAACCCGAGTGGAGGCGTAGAGACGCTTTACATTTAAGTTGATCAAAATGAGGTGGCACGGCATATGCTCGCAGAGATTAAGAAATTTTTAACTACATATTAACGGCTTTTCCTAATACCCTTCCTGGTGATGTTGGCGCCGCTCGCTCTCCCCCTCGCCCTGCCGGGTCCTTGCTGTCCCGTCTTCCAGAGACCTCTGGGCCGCTCGGATCTGGAGTAATTTAAGTGAGTCTAGTACTCAACGCAGGCAGCGCGCCATGGGTTGGGGGAGCATTAGCAGCCGAAGGAGAGGGGACAAACCCCAGCTCTTGGCAGGAGCTGGTGGGCCTTGTCCTGGCCAGCACCTGGGAGCGCGTGCAATGTGTGTGCAGGGCCCGGAGATGCTGTTGTCCTGTTTTGTCCGTGTCTCGTCTCAGGGGCACTGGGCCCCTCAAGGATGTCCTACCTGCCTGCCATGGTAAGAGGCTGCCTGCCATGAAGGCTGGTGCTTTCGTGGGGATGGTGGTGCACCCCAGGCCAGGCTGGTACACGGTGTGCTGTGTTGGGGGGGGAGGGGCTTGGGCAGGGGCACAGAGGGCCACCGGGGAGGGCCTGCCGCCTCGCCCAGGGCCTGCTCTCTGGTCGTGGAAACTCACGCCTGCTCTTTCAGAGTCTGGCTGTTCTTATGGCTCTGAATGAATTTGTGTGTTGAAGTGAAATTCACATGACAAAATCAACCACTGTAAAGAGTGCATTTCGTATGCATGTAGCATGTTCTCGGTGTCATCTGACCACCGTCTCTGTCAGGTTCTCGAAGGTGTTCATCACCCTGAAGGAAACCCGGGGCCCACTGAGTGGCCAGTCACTGCCTGTCATCTAGTCTGCCCTCCATGGAAAACACCCCCAGAAGCCCCAGGAACCCTGGGAACCCCAACCTCACAGCCCTCTTGAAACAAAGGCCAGGAGAGCCCTGGGTGGGGCATGCGGACGTCAAAGGGACACTCCAGAGCGCAGCACACGCACTGCCCCCCTCGTGCCCCGAGCAGGGAGACCAAGGCCGTGGCTCTGCTCCAGGCCGGACCTAACGTGCTGCCCCCCTCGCGCCCCGAGCAGGGAGACCAAGGCCGTGGCTCTGCTCCAGGCTGGACCTAACGTGCTGCCCCCCTCGCGCCCCGAGCAGGGAGACCAAGGCCGTGGCTCTGCTCCAGGCCGGACCTAACGTGCTGCCCCCCTCGCGCCCCGAGCAGGGAGACCAAGGCCGTGGCTCTGCTCCAGGCTGGACCTAACGTGCTGCCCCCCTCGCGCCCCGAGCAGGGAGACCAAGGCCGTGGCTCTGCTCCAGGCTGGACCTAACTGCCCAGCGGCCCAGGTGAGCCTGACCTTGGGGAGACCACTGGGCACAGGGAAGTAGCATTCCTCCGCCCACCCGCCCACCTCCCAGGAGGCCCGCACCCCACGCTGCGTCCTGTCCCCCGCTGGGGTGTATCAGGGTAGATGGCGCAGGACAGCTCTGAGCAGCCTGGGCCCTGGGCTGCTGCTGCAGCTGTGCCCGGAACGCTGGGGCTGCTGGGACAGCACAGGCACCCGGGGTGTCTGCCCGGGTTGGGCTCTGGGCTCCTAAGGCCTTGCACGTGTCCCAGTGAGAGGTAGCCCCTCACCGGGGGCAGCCTGTCCTGCTGCCTAGACACTGGTCCTTGCGCCCAGTGGCAGCACTGAAGCCCGAGGCCTGAGTGCTCTCCCGGGGCCTGCGCTTGGCCAGCCCCTGGGCCGGCTCCCTCCCTCCCTCTGCTTCCCTCTCTCATCCTTCCTTACCCTGCCCGTCCTCTCTGGGCAGGCCCCGCCGGGGACAGATCCTGGCAAAGCCTACTCTGTTTCGAGCCCAGCGCTGCTCACATGTGACGTACAGGGGACAGTCCTCCTGAAAAGACCCTTTGTCTACTCGGCTAATTAAGAAATAGCTGCCCAGGCCCCACATCTTCTCTGGACGCCGGCCACAGTCAGAAAGGGCTGAACAGGCACGTCTAGCCATTAAATAGGACTCAAGGAAGGCCTCCCAGGCCCAACAGCGTCTTGCCGCTTCCCGCAGGGCTTCTCGTCCACGGTCAGCACACTGCTGGCTCTCCATCCCTCAGAGACCGAAGCCGTGATGACCCTGGGAACAGGCACAGGCTCTGGGCACCGAAGACTGGATCTGAGGCTGACTGTCCCTCTGTGCTGGGAAGCCCAGGCGTGGCTCCGTGCCGCGACCTCGGTGCTGTTGTCTCTGACCCGGGCAGTGATGCCACTGAGCATGCTGGGGGAGGGCCCTGCGGCCGAGGACGCAGCAGGACACACTGCCAGTCAATCTCTGTGGTCTCAGTGCGGCGGCCTGGGCTCTGTGCCTCCTGGGATTCTATGAGGTGGCACTGCAGTCAGTGTCCCCCTGGCCCAGCTGGGGTCCTCGTGTCCCCTGTGCATGGAGTCAGGGCACTCAGGCACAGAGGATGGGGCCCAGTGGTCCCCATGCAAGGCTGCGCAGAATCAGAGCTTCTCCCGTAGTGATGGTGACCGGCGTCTGCACGTCCTGCCAGTGGCCGTTGGGAGCAGCAGGCTTGTGTCCAGCACAGAGGGCCAGCTGAGGGGCTACCCCCCCAACTTGCCCCCACTGATCGTGGCCAAGGCTGGGGCAGGAGGCTGCTCTCTCTCATTTGCTTCAACACGACAGTTCCAACCTCTGGGCTCTGATGGCAGCCACAGGGACACTGGTTGAGTGCTCTGTCTTACAGACGCACCTAAGCTGGTCCACTTATCACCTGTGATAGGCAGTGACCATGACACAGGCGACTTGCTTGGCTCTGGGCTTTGTTTACTGGTCTGTGGAATGGATGGGAACAGAGGGACACTTACCCCGGGCTCCTTACTCGGACGCCATGGGTTAGGGCAGGTGAGGACTGGTCAGAGCACCTCCCTTCTGGAGGCTGCCCAGCCACTGTCACCATTCATCCCTGCCATAATCCTCGCCACTTGGGACCTCAAAGTGTCCAGCAGTGACTTCTGGCTATCGGCAGAATGGCTCAGGCACCCTCCGCTAAGCAGGCATCTTATGTCCCTGCAGCGCCCTGCCCAGAAACTCTGTGACAGTGTCCAGGACTATGACAGTGTCCTTGAGTGGTCAGTGGACTGGGTGACTGTGGTCAGCTCACAGATGATAACACTAAGGCACCCAGAAGAGAATGACTGTTCCAAGGATCCCCATATGCTAAGTTCTGCCCAGCACCCCCCTAGCGCAGTGTGGGTGGTAACTCTGAGATGGGAGCAGAGGCGGCTTTAACGGTGGGACACTGGGCACATGCCCTGGGCCCCAACTTCTGAACGGCCCCACAAAACCCCAACTTCACACTTTTTTCTAATGACACCAAGTTTTAAGGGGCCCAATAGTTTCTTCTGCAGCCGGGGCCTCAACCGACCTTAATCCACCGCTGGATAGGACAATGCATTGTCATGGGCACACAAGGCCATTTCTGCACCCCCAGGAGAGGTGGTGGTCCAGGACAATAAAAACACTGCTTTTCACCCTGGTATGATAGGGGACTGGCGGCCAGTCCCCCTGCACCCCTCGGGGGCCCGGGAGGGAGGCCCTGAGTCCAGAGGGCAGAACCAGAGGCCCTGGGATGGCCTGGGCCTCCTGCCGTCAATGGGCTCTTAGGGGCTGACCCCCAAGCAGAGAGCTCTGGGGTTGTTTAAATTTGAAAATTAACATGAAATCAGAAGAGACAGAGTAATTTTTCATTCTGCTTGAAAGGTTATTTGCTTTCTCAGCCGATGCAGAGTGTACTGATACACGGTGTCAAAAGGTAAATGATTTTAAACCAGATTCAATTTAAATTTCATTACGTATTTGTAGGAGACAGAGGCTCCAAGAATCCCGCGCCTTCTCTTCGAGGATTTTTCACTTTTAATAACTCTGGTCCTAATGCCCTAATCTACTTACGATGTGGTCACGTCGCGGGGCCGGTGCTGCTCACGGTCTCAGGACCTGGTTCACAGTGTCTGTGACACAATGCCTGGTCTCCAAGGGCTGCCGTGTTGGGGACCCAGCTGCCCCAGGGGGAGGCGAGCTGGCGACTGGGTCCCCAGGAGCAGGTCATTCCAAACACGGCGTGACCACAGGCAAGCCACTCCCTGTAGGAGCCTCGGTCACTTCACCTGCAGCTGAACCTCTCATGCACCTTTCCAAAGAGTGAGGTGACGAGAGGTGGCCTCCTGCCCGAGTCTCGGCTGGACCGTGCGGCAGCCATGTGTAAGCTGGAACCATTTATTCCCCCTTTCTGTGCCTAGGCTCCGCCCTGAAGCAGGGACGATGGAGGGACCACTATACTGGGTTGGACCGCGTCCTCTCAAAATTCCTGGCCACCTGGGACCTCAGATGTGACCATATTTGGAAGTAGGGTCTTTGTAGATGTCACTAGCTAGTTAAGATGAGGTCACCCTGCCATAGGGCTGGTCCTGATCCTGACTGGGGTCTTTATAAGAGGAGGGTTCACAGACACACATGGGGGAGGAGCCATGTAAAGAAAGAGCAGAGTTTAGGGAGATACTTCCACCAGGGACACCAAGGATCGTCAACAAATAGCAGAACCTGGGAGAGGACTGGGCAGAGTCTCTCTCTTCACGGCAGAAGGGCCCAGCCCAGCCAAAATCCTGATCTTGAATTTCTGGCTCCAGAATGGAGAATAAGCTTCTGCCTGTCATGTGAATACTTTGTTAGGCTGCCCTAAGAACCAGTGTGCTGCTCTTGGTGTAGGTGTGGGGGTACCGGAGCTGCCATCTGTGCTGCCACAGACCATGCCCAGCCCCGGGCAGCACTGTGCCCATGTTGGCTGCATCCATCCTTCATTTTCCTGACTCACCAACTCCTGGCACAGCCATGACCAGCCAGCTCCTCTTAGACCCCTCCCCACATTGCGCGTGTGAATGCCATGCAGCTCGAGGTGGGGAAGGGCCATGTCGGCAACCACAGCTTCTGTTCCCGGCAGTGATGTGACCACCGGCAGCCCAGTTCTGCTGGGTGAGTGCAGGGCGCGGGGAGGCGTTTATGACGAGGCCCCAGATGAGCAGCAGCTCAATTTGCTGGGCGTAAATGTCAGGAGAGGCCAGAGCATGGACATGGGGAGCTTAGGGACAGGTTTCTCCCACGTGGCCCAGAAAGTGCCCAAACATCATCCATCTGCTGAGGACCTGCGGCCTGGGCTTGCTGAGGGCGCTGCGCTGCGTCTAGGCTCTGCTTCGGAGAGGGCCAGTCACCACCCTGCACGTACTGACCACACTTGCCTCACCCGGGCTGCACCACTACCCCGGGCCCATCTGGGAAGTGAGAAGAGGGAGCAGATCCCTCTCAGTGTCCTAGTTTTCAGCCAGGTTCTTGGGTGACCAAGACCTCCAAGGCGTGGAGGCTACCAGTGTAGACGTAGCTCTCTGAGGATCAGGATGCAGCAGGTCACGACCCCGTCCGTGCAGTAAGTGGCCAACACCCATACCCGCAGCTGGAAGAGCCCAGTGGGTTGGGGGAGCATATGCCTGCGTTAGAAACAAAAAGCAAACAACCCACGTCTGTGAGGGAAATGTGTGTCCGGATGGAATATTCTTTGGAAAGTCATTTTCTAGAAATGACGTCTTCAGTCCACAGCCCCGGGCATGGAGAGGAGCCTGTCCTTGGAGTCCTCTGCCCTCTGCTGTTTCACCAAGGGTCACAGGTCTCCCCCTGGTTGCCCAGGGACATTATTTACCCAACACGATTGAGGCAGTGTAAAATAATCATGTCAGTGCCCCTTGGACTCTTCCCCCAGACCAGAAGTGGTTTTGTTTTAGTTTGCAACATCAAACAGTGAGGATTGGAAGGATCTAGCCCAAGCCCATAGGGCAAGGGTACGTGTGCAGATGTCTCCAGGCTCTGCCTCCCTGCATGCACTGTCCCCTTGGCTGTGGCGCACTCTGGGTGGGGGGTCCAGGGAGGCAGGAACATCCCCAGTGACTCCGAGGCACTGTGGGTCTGCTGGGACCCTCCTCGTGTCCAGCCGGTTCTGGGCACTGGAGGACGGACGGCAGCTTTCCTGGGGAACCAGAGCTCCGACTTTCAGAACCGCAGGACAGCCAGTCAACATTGTGTGTGAGTTTCCTCCCATCAGGAGACCAAGAGCCTGCAGGTCTTAACAGAGGACAGCCAGGGCCTGGATCGGACACTGTGGCGACAGCTTTAGTCCTAGACTGCAGTTCCTCCAGAGCCTGGGGCTCTAGCTCACTGGTCTCTGTCCTGTCCTTGGAAGTTCATGCACCAGAATATTCCAGTGCCTAATGAACCCTGGACCTATCTCCCCTGACCCAACACAGGTCCTAGAAGTCCAGTTGTCCTTGGGCAGCAGTGGTGCCAGGGACGTGGCCGTGGCCTCCTGTCCCTTGAGAGCTCAGTGATGGCAAAGCTGGGACAGTGGACCCTTCCCTGTGCTCCCGCCTGTGGCTGCGGCCGGACGGAGCTGCTGTCCTGCTGGGGTCTGGGCTGTACCAGGGACAGGGCCATGCCCAGTCTGTCCAGGGGCCCCGTGGGCAGGATTGGACAGCAATAGAGGTGGCAAACTCTAGTGGGCCTTTACCTGTGGCCGGCCCCTGGTATTGGGCTGGGACACAAGGCTCTAATGGATAGTGTCTTGTCTGAGCAGCTCTGAATGTCTTCCTTGTCCCCAGAGGCCCTGCAGGCCAGTCCCTAGCTCTGCCTTCCTCTGAGGCCTTGGCCACCTGTGACCTAGCCTACCGCCCCTTGGTGTCCAGCTCTAGCTGGGGCTGGAAGCCTGGGCAGGGAGGCACACCGGCGGAAACTCAGGTGTCAGCCCTCCCATTGATAATCTTTCCAGGGACAAGGGCTGTTTCCTCTCTGTGCCCCTCCTTCCTCGCTCTCATTATCACCTTCCTTTTCATCATCTTGATCAGCTGTGTCCCTAGTGACAGGGTCCTCCCCTCCAGAACTCCCAGAGCCCTTGTTTAGGAAAACCTCGTACATTAGGCCTCCCTCCCAGCCCCGGGAGACCAGCGTCCTTAGGCCTGCGCCCGCCACCCGCTAAACCCAGCATCCCTCAGACGGCGGCTTCTGACCCTCGGTTGATGTAAAATCAATTTGGCGGGTCAGAACATTTTTAATAATGTTGAAATATTTACCCACAGTGAAATTCCCTTCTGTGGCATCCAGTTCTGTGCGGCTGGGCACCGCACGGGCTCCTTCCTGTCAATAACACGGGGCAAAGGGTCCCCCCGCCGCCAGAGAGCTCCCTCGTGCGGCCCCGCCCTGGCCCCTGGCAACCGCCGACCTGCTGTCCGTTTGGTAGGTTTACCTTTGCCAGAACGTTGTGTGGGTGGAGTCCATTGTCCAGCCTTTGAGACTGGCTTCCTTTCTCCACACAAAGCCCCTGAGTTGACATGTGGTTGCATGGACCACGGTGTGTTTCTTGCTGCTGCTGAGCAGTGTCGCGGCATGGCGGGGGCACCGGTTTTGCCTCTCCACTCCTCTGAGCGCAGCTGGCTGCTCTGGTGTAGACGTCGGTGAACAACCCTGCTGTGAACGCGTGTGTGCGTGCAGGGTTTGCGTGAACATCAGCTTTCGTCCGTCTGGGGACCATATGTTTTCTATGATGTGACACGTGCCAGTGTAGAAAGTCACACGGGGCTCTGCAGTGGTGGCACCTCCGCTGACCTGGAGGTCTCCCTGGACACCGTGGGCACAGTGCCATGTCCCTCGTGGAAGCAGTAGCCTCCCTCAAACCAGGCTTCTGCTGGGACGGGACGTTGGAGGGACCTTCCTGAGAAGGGAATGCGGAACTTGTCTGCGCAGGGGGCCAGGTGAGATGCTGATCCCAGGGAAACAAGACCCAGCTGGAGAACTCAGACCGGGCTCTCCCTGTCACCACCCATCCCTGACACCCGCACCCCACATTCCTCGAGCATGTTCCGCCAGCCCGAGCTGACGGTAGAGCTGAAGTCTGAGTCCTGGTCCCCGAGGCACAGTCTGGGTGGGCGTCAGAAGACCGGACGGAGCAGGAGGCTGCCGGGGCCCGGGGCCAGCACCCCTGAGATCTGTATCCGCTGCTCCCCACCCTTGGGAGCAGCTATGGGGTATGCTCCCACCCTTCTCTCCTGACTGCTCCTCGTACCTGGGATCCGCCAGCCGTGGGCCTGCCCACATGTCACCACTCACCTAACGCCCTCTGTCTGGAGCACTCACGTGGACCTCCCTGCGGAGCATACCCCATAGCTGCTTTCTGACACCCTCGCTCACCCTGGGGCCTCCTCCGTCCTGTGTTCTGAGATGGCCTCTAAGAAGGCAGTGAAGGGGAGACGAGGTCAGAGGTCCAGCCCGGGTTTCTGGGGCTGGCGACACGGTGTAGACAGGACGGGAGCCTTCCAGCAGCTCCAGGCAGAAGCTGCTCCCTTCCCTTCTCCGGTCTCTAGAGGCCTGCTCAGTCCTTGGCGTGTGGTCACTTCCTGCCACCTCAGCTGGCGTGGTGGCTTCTGCTCTCTGCCCTGTCCTCCCATCCCCTCTCTGACTCTGATGCTCCCGTCTCTCTCATATGAGGACCTAGAGTGACGTTGGGGCCCCTAGTTACACCAGGCTAATAGCGTATCTTAAGGTCCTCAGTTTTGTTCACAAAGTCCCTGCTGCTGTCTCAGGTGGCATACAGGTCCCAGGATCAGGGCCTGGGCTTCCTAAGTGGAATCCAGATGGCACCCTCCCCCAACTGGTGGGGGTGAAGTAACCTGGGTTCCTTCAAGGCTCCTCTGGGCGTGGTCTGGGCCCTCGTAGGTGCCCCCATTGTGCACTCCTGAGCTGTCCTTCAACCCAAGGGGCCTCAGCCCCCCACAGTGCTGTGGAGGTGCAGACGTGGGGTTTCCATGCAGGGGTCTGGCTGGGGCCCAGGAACGCACACCCCTGACATGTCCCCATGACGGCTACAGGCTGGGGTCTCCATGGAGAACCTGTACACGTGTCCTTCCACTGCCTCCAAACTGAGCCCCTGACGCCTGCCGACCTGATGACCTGCTGTCACTCACCCCACAGCCGCTGATCCGCTCGGTGTTTGGAGGGTTCTCGTTCCTACTGAGCACCCTCCCAGGTCACAGTCAGGCTGGATGGGCTCCAGGTGGCCCTTGATAAAGACGGAGGATAGACATCCTTTGTGGCCTTTGGGGCCTCAGCACAAAGATTTCCTATGCTGCTCACAGTGACCAGTGGGTGGGCAGGCTCCACACCAGGCATCCCCAAACTATGGCCCGTGGGCCGCATGTGGCCCCCTGAGGCCATTTATCCGCCCCCCCCCCCCCGCCGCACTTCCAGAAGGGGCACCTCTTTCATTGGTGGTCAGTGAGAGGAGCACTGTATGTGGCGGCCCTCCAACCGTCTGAGGGACAGTGAACTGGCCCCTTGTGTAAAAAGTTTGGGGACCCCTGTTCCACACCATGGCCTCTCTATACAGACAGGAAACAGGGTACCTATGTGAGGGCCCAGCCCAGGTGCTCCGGGGGAAGGGGATACTGGCTGTGTTTTGTGCTGATGGGGACGTCCCTGCACCCTTGCCAGGAGTCGAGGTGAGGCCCTGAAGCATGCATGGCACATGGATGGCTGACTCCAAAATCCTTCTCAGTGGGCAGAGTGGTATCAGGTACAGTGGCTGCCCAGCCCACAGCCACACCTGCACACTGGCCATCCAAGGCCTGGGAGCCCCCAGAGTCGCCACTTCTGGGCCTTTGTCCTGGGAGGAACAGGACGGGTGTCCGAGCCGCTGTGTCCCGTTAAGCCTGTGTGCTGGCCAGCTTCACACAGTGGATGCCCAGGGGACCCGCTGCGTGGGAGCTCCCAGGGACGTGGCTCATTGTTCCCTTCTTCCTGGTCCTTGCGAGAACAGACAATGTCCCGTGAGTGCATTTGCATGTTGATCAGCCTGCCATTATGAATCTGGGAGGTTTTTTTTATCTGGGAGAAGAATGAGGTAATCATGTTGGTGTACACTGAATAGATTTGAGAAGATTGCAAGATGGCACTTTTCATTGGAAGAGGGGAATTAGTTTAAAAATACGCTGTCAAAATATGTTGTTCTAAATGCTGAGCTAGTGGTTATTTTGTGTCCCTTTGTTTCCCCAATGTGTCGTTAGGAAAAATCAACAGTGACATCAGCCTTGAGACGAGATGGGACTGGAAGGGAAGATGTTGAGTTGTCTTTGTAAATTTTTTTTGTATTTTTTCGAAGTTAGAAGTGGGGAGGCAGTCAGACAGACTCCCGCATGCGCCTGACCAGGATTCACCCAGCATGCCCACCAGGGGGTGATGCTCTGCCCATCTGAGGCATTGCTCTGTTGCAATCAGAGCTATTCTAGCACCTGAGGCAGAGGCCACAGAGCCATCCTCAGCGCCCGGGCCAACTTTGCTCCAATGGAGCCTTGGCTGCAGGAGGAGAAGAGAGAGATAAAGAGGAAGAAGAGGGGGAGGGGTGGAGAAGCAGATGGGCGCTTCTCCTGTGTTCCCTGGCTGGGAATCAAACCCAGGACTTCCACACACTGGGTCGACGCTCTACCACTGAGCCAACCGGCCAGAGCATCCTTGTAATTTTTTTATAGTGACTTTTTTTTGCCTTTAAATGTTCTATTTCTCAATATGAAGGCCCATCGTAACTTATTTTTGTTGTTGTTGTTTGTCTTGTGGGGGTCTTACGTGCTTTAGGAGACATCAGACAAAGCGCAGCAATGTGGCGGTCCAGCCCTAGAGTACCTTCCTCCTCCGGTGTCTGCCGGCCTCCCACTTGCCTCCCATTTTGGGGGTCAGCTCAGCTTGGATGAGACCTGGAGCAGGAGGTGAGAGGCAGGCGGTCCCTGTGAAGATGCTATGTTTCAGGGCCCAGCAGAGCCCGAGGCAGTGTGAACACGTCCGAGAGCTTTGAGCAGGAACACGTGTCCACGTGAAGACAGACGCATCTATCTCAGTGGGTAAACAAATGAATGAAACTGAGGGGGACCCTGGAGCTGTGGCTTGTGAGGCTGTGCTCAGACACTAGGTGTGGTTTGTGGCATGGGGGTCAGCGCCCCAACATTTACCAAGGAGGCCTCGGTGCAAGAGCTCCTGGAATGGCAGTGGATGGGCATGTGGTGGACTGGAAGAGGAGACGCCACAGTCTTTCTCTCCAGCTGCCACCTTCCCAGCAGGGGCTCGGCAGGGACAGGTAGGTGAGGTGGGACACAGGCAGGTGAGGGCTTCTGCTGGGGTCTGCAGGGCTCCCGCTAGAGGTGACCCTGCATGGTGGGCTTTAGGGCTGACGGACAGCAGTGTGCGGAAAGAGAGGAGAGGCCCTGTGTGCCCAGCAGGACACAGGGAGCTGAGGATCAGATGAGGGCCTGGCGGTGGGCCAGGTGAGAGGGAGGCTGTGGTCAGAGCCAGTGGCCAGGGTTGAGCCCCACGGTCAAATGTCCCTTCACGCATTAGGTGGGATGTCTCGCCCCGGGCTTAGGAGGTTGGAGAAGATTTGGACTGTGTGCTGTCTGCTGGAGGCTGTGGGGTCAGGGAAGGGCCTGGACGTGGTGCCCTCCAGGGTCAGGTCTGCACAGAGAAAGGTTGGTCTGCAGTAGTTCAGAGGGCAGTAGTGGAGCTCGGATACATCACTGGCACCTGATTTAGAGCAAGTGGAAGACGGAGACTGAACAAGGGGACCCTAGACCAGGCGCACACGATGGGGCTTTAGGCAGTGGAAGGGGTCCAGGTGCCAGCAGGGGTACTGAAGTTGGGACAGTAGATGCCTAAGTTCCACTTGCCCTCGCATGTCCTTCCCTGTTTCACTGGTCACTTAGTCTGCCCTCGTCCAGCTCCGGCACCCCAGCCTGTGGCAGTGCCAGGTAGTCCCTCCTGTGCCCCCACCTCCACATCCTGGGCAGATCCTCCCCCGTCCCTGGGAGGCTGGTGTGGGGCTCCCACCCCTCAGTGCCTGGCCTGGACAGGTCACCTGGAGGCTTCAGGGCCTGGTGGAGCTGGTAGTGGATGAGGACAAAACCATCTTCCCTGGGGGGGTGCTCTGGTTCTGGTGTGTGTGTGTGTGTGTGTGTGTGTGTGTGTGTGCGCGCGCGCGCGTGAGTGTGAATCCCGAGATGCTGGAACGTTTCTTTAGGCTCACGTCTCTGGCTCATAAAATGCAGAATCCATGTAACATAAGGTGTGTGTGTGTGCAGAAGGCACATGTATAAGTCACACATACACGCTCGTAGGACAGGAACGGAGCAGCCTGTGTGTTAAGGTAAGACACAGGATTCCAGCATCTGTGGGAGTGTGTGTGTTACGGACATGTGCTGATACATGTGTGTACGGGCCATGTGAGTGCATCGTGTGTGTGTGTGTGTATGTGTGTGTGTACTTGCCCCACACGCAGCAAAGACACATAACACACATGTATGTGCATACACGCTCCTACACACTCATGCACACTCATACCTGCACACACGAATACACACACAAGCTCACACACACATTTCAGCTAACCAGCAGGGACGTGGACTGGCCACCCCTGTCCCTGGGGACCAGGCGGCCAGGCTGTGAGCAGCACAGAGGGGACTGTCTGCCGCAGGCTTTCCCTTCCTGGAGTCCACAAACAAGTGGGTTTCCTTTGTTCACCAGTGTGTTCTGTGCCCCTAGGAGGAGCCCGGGGAACCACTGTACCCTGGCTCTGACAGCCATCTGTGCGGGTGGTGAGGCCACATGTGCCTCAGGTGAGGCCACTGTTCCATGCTGTCAGAAGTTGTCACCAAACATGTCACTGCAAAGCACAATGACTCCAACCTGGTTATCACAGTCTGACATTCTGAGTCAGTCTAAGGAGCTCGCTCCTGGGCGTCCGTGTCAGCAGCGTGCCCGTCTTCCGTGGGGCCCGGCTTGGGCCCAGCCTCTGCCGCGGGGCGGTCGGCCTGTGTTTGTGCAGGGACAGGCACAGGGGTGCACACATAGGGTGTGGCACTGTGTTATGTTGGGGAAGAGCTGATGCCCTTGCCCCCAAGGATTATTCCAGGAGTCAGGGCACAGTGCGTACAGCGCACAAGGCCCCCTGCTGGGCACATGGGGAGGGCAGAGGGTGCAAGGGCGGCTTTCTCGATGCCCAGTGTTTTCCAGGCAGCCCATGGACGTCATTGTCACCAGCCATGTGGCATCTCCCGCTTGTGGGCTCTGTCTGCATTTGCAGGGAGTTAAGTATGATTTTTACACTCTGACATGGTTGTGACAACTAAGAGAGACGAGTATGGTGTAGCTGAGACCTGTGTGGCTGGCAAAGCCTGGGTGCTTCCTGCCTGGCGCCCACAGAGAAAGTGTGCCAAGTCCTGGCTGTAGGCGGACAGAGACAGATGGGTCCCAGGGCTAAGCAGGCCATGGAGAAGGACCCTCACTCAGCGAAGGACTAATGGGCACGGCTATGCCCTGCTGCTAGGCTGGCTGGGTGCTGGGTGCCCCATTCAGGTGCCCGCCTTCAGCTCAGGTCATTTGAGGTAATTAGATGTTAGCTGCTGGAATTTCCCTCACCTGAGCATCTTGAAATCCTTCAGGGGGCATTGTGGAAGATGAACCTGGGGTCAGCTGCGGGGTGACCGGTGGCCTAGGTCAGTGTAATTGCCAGCCAGTGCTGGGATGATGTTGTAAACACACGTTCTCACTCTGGGGCTGTGGCTGCAGGTGGGGTCAGGTCTTCTTCCTGTCTCTCCACCTGTTCTCGCTGCTGGCTGCCAGCACGTGTTTCTCATGGTAAATCACAGGCCTGCAGGCGGCTCCGCTCAAGCATACCGGCTCACGGTAGGGCTCCTGCTTGGGTCATGCCTGCTAACGGTCCGATGGCCAGAGGGAGGCTCCAGGCCCATCCTGACCTCTACGGGGCAGAGGGGTAGTGTCGGTTCACTGCATGGTCATGCGGGTGGACAGTGTGTCCAGTCTAACCACCGTGGGCTCCATGGCGCCCAGAGGCCCAGAGCCCAGCCACTGGGGCCCAGGAAGAAAACATGACTTCCACGATGCTTAACCTCCTCCTTTTCCTGTCTCTTCAAGGGTGTATTTGATAAAGTACGCAGAAGATTCCCATGTTCGTGCAAAAATAACTACAACTTTGCGGGGGAATACACAGTCATCTTGTGAACTGTGCCAGCACATGGGGGTCTGGAGACCTCTGGGCTAGAGGCACCGCGGCGACTCCCGGCTGTGATCCAGCCCGGCCGAGGTCTGTGGAGAGAAGTCCTCAGGGCCTTCTGGTGACCTGCCGAGTAATTTCCACTTTCAGACCTCACTTTCCTGGTAAATAATGATGTTTCTCCGTCTCACAGAGGAGGCTGGCTTTATGGAAATTGAAGTCACGGTCATGCAGTCAGGGCCCCGGAGAGGCAGCCAGAGGGACCCTGGTGGGCCCCCAAATTGGTTTATTTGTCAGATAATCAGAGGCAAAGAAGGCGCCCTAACAGGACCTGCCCCCCCTTTGGGGACCTGCGGGTGGGGGTGGGGCAGCCATCACTCCGATGGGGCTGACAGTGTTCCCCAGGCAGGAGATGTGACGCGATTTCTCTGTGGGCACCTGCTTTGAAACAAAGAGAATTATTATGTCTCCATTTCCTGAAGACACGTTTCCAACTTTTGTCTGGGTGGCTCCCTTTGTCGAGGCAACCCCTCTCTCTCGGCGTCTGGCTTGGCTTGTTCTGGGCAGACAGAGCCCTGGGGGAGCCGTGAGCACACAGGCAGCAGTGTGGAGCCCCAGCTCCCTGCTCTGTGCCCACGCCGCCGGGCTCTGTGCTGCTGACCTCGCCATCACCGCTTGAAGCAGAGGGGCATAGCCTCCCGAGAGCCCAGCGGGTGCTGGGGTCCCCTAAGGCCAGGGGGCCAGGACCCCACAGCCCAACAGGAGCTTCACTGGGGGCGCCCGCTCCCCGGAAGAGCAGGTAGATAAGCACGCCACAGACATACCTGGTAGCTGGATGGTCCCATCAAAGAATTGCAGCCGGGGATCCTGGTGGTGGAGCGGTGGGAGCTACACACCCCTAGGCAGGGGTCTGGGGGGCTCACTCCCAGGGGGTGGCATTTTAGCCAAGTGCTGAATAACAGGAAGCCACAAGCGGTCTTCCATGGGGACACTGCAAAGTTCCAGATAAGCAGGAAGCCCAGGACTAGCCTGTGGCCCCACAGAGTCGGGAGAATAGCAGGCAGGGCAAAGCAGTGGTCTGGGGGCCTTGGGGGCTGGGCGGGTTTTTGTGTGCTTCCCCGAGTGACGGATGCTTGTGGAGGGCGGAAGGCAGCAGCAGGAACACGGAATGAGATTCAGGCTGTTAATGCTCATCAACACTGCTGAGGTTCGGGGGTTGGGGTCGGGACTGGAGGCCAGGGACTGGTCAGGGCTGCTGGACGGAAGGCTCAGGGCGAAGGATGGAAGTGCTCAGCCTGGGGGTCAGGAGAGCCCGGGGCCATCGCCATCCCAGCTGTGGGGACACCGTTAGAGCTGAGCCCCTGAGGACGAACTTCTGAGATGCTCTGGTGGCAGGTGACTCAGAGCTCAGCCCAGACCAGCTGCGACAGCAAAGGGCCATTGGCTCCTGGCACCAGGAGATGAAGTGTCCAGGTCAGGATCCAGGTGGGCTGCTGGTGCCCCTGCTCCTCCTGGGCAGCCCCCTCACCACCCAGTGCAGCTTGCCAGCTACACTCAGGGCCGTGCCTTGTCCCTCCCTGCATTGGGCACAGATGTGGTCCCTTCCTTCCAGGTGGGGCATGGGGCCTGAGGTCCATCCTGGCTGCAACAGTGTGGGTCACCAACCCTTTTTGAACTTGAGACTTTAGACTGAAAGTGTTGGGTGCTGGTGGGCTGAAGCCACTGGGGATGGGAGCACCTGCCCAGGGTGGGCTGATGACTGCAGTAGGAAACCCTGTAGACATCAGAAGGGGCTCAGGGAGGTAGACACTGCCTGACCCTCATCACAGTCCCTGCCAGAGGCCACTTTTCTGGGGTCACCAGGGTGCCCGGTTTCTCCGTTCCTGGGTCCTCCCTCCATGTCAAAAGAGGCATTTGCATCTTCGACCCCCAGGGTTCCCTCCAGCACTGGCAAAACTGACCAGGTCCACCTCCAACCAGACACACCGGGAGCAGATGTGCATGGGCTCCGCAGCACTGTGCCGCCTCAACCTGTCCTTTGTTCTGCTGTGACTCTGAGACTTGACACCCTTTCCTTCTGTTCTTTCTCAAGGTACCGCACTAAAATAATCCCACAATTCACCAATCCTTCCTTCTTTACAAAATGACATTATTTAGAATTCAGTCACTAACACGCTGTGATACATTGACCTCAGTTCCACGTCCAGTGTTTCGAGGAAGGTCCATGTGCTCATTGCGGCCGGTGTGCTCTGTCGGCCTACTGGACCATTTTTCATCATCAATAATAAAAGCCACTGTTTTTGAAAGGCCAGCCAGGTAGTGCCTGGTGATGGAGATTTTTGTGTGGACATACAGCTCTAGTCCCCACAAGCACCGTGGAAAGGGGATCGCACTGGGAATGGGGACCCAGGCTGGGGACGTGTCCAAGAACACTTGGCCAGGGAGAGGCTGGGTGAGCAGTCAAGCCTCAGCATGTCAGAGATCCAAGTACAACCCTTCCCATGGCCCCAGGCCTCCTGGGAGTGGTGCAGGGACCCCAGGACATGTGGCCCCGAGCCTCCTGGGTGTGGTGCAGGGACCCCGGGACACATGGCCCCGGGCCTCCTGGGTGTGGTGCAGGGACCCCGGGACACATGGCCCCGAGCCTCCTGGGTGTGGTGCAGGGACCCCGGGACACACGGCCCCGGGCCGCCTGGGTGTGGTGCAGGGACCCCGGGACACACGGCCCCGGGCCTCCTGGGTGTGGTGCAGGGACCCCGGGACACACGGCCCCGGGCCTCCTGGGTGTGGTGCAGGGACCCCGGGACACACGGCCCCAGGCCTCCTGGGTGTGGTGCAGGGACCCCGGGACACAAGGCCCCAGGCCTCCTGGGTGTGATACAGATAGGAGTGCTCAACCACTCAGCTTGCAGGGGGCCGAGGCATCTTGAAAGCCACCTGGAGCTGTCTAAGGGCCCAGAACCCCCACCCCAGCTGGAGGGAGCCGAGGAGACCCAGCTCCATCCTGACTTCCCCCAGCTGGGCTGCTGTGAGCACTGCGTGGCCGGCACACCCGATCAAGCTCTGACGTGTGAGCAGGAGTTGCCTCACCTCCTCGATCGCACGCCCCAGCGGGGAGACCAGAAGCGTGGTCATTCCCATAGCCATTGCACAGACTTAGGCCCCGTCAGCTGCAGTCAGTGGTGTCATGTGCTCGGGAGCCCACAGCACGGGAGGCAGCCGGGGTTGACCTCCCACCCGCCCAGTCCTGGTCCCCGGCACCCACCTGGGTCTAATATTTACAAGGAAGCAATCAAGGTCCTTTCTACCTATTTTAAAGTTTACCTTTGGTTCTACTGAACGTGAAGATGTTTGAATGGTGTTCACTTTTATCACCTAACACCTCTTGGTCAAGAGACTCACCCTCTCCTGGGGGTAGGCCGACCCGAGTCATTTCTTGCAATAACATTTGTGGAGTTTAAAAAAAAAAAACCTTTGTAAAAGGATCATAAATCGTGATCATGGCTGTGCAGCTGGCCCCATTGGAGGGAGGTGACTCTTCTGGCCACATTAGAGGAAATGCCACCCAGGAGAGGAGAGCCTTGTGCCGGGAAGGTACTGGCCAGTGAGTGGTCCCCTCCTGCGGGGACAGTTGCAGACGCTGCCCCTGGTGGAGAGCAGTCTGGGGGGAGGCAGATCCCAGGCACTACCCTGGGGCAGCCTGCTACCCTCTCGCCTTCCCGGGGCAGCTGCGCCCCATCTGGGCAGAGCTCCGACTGCTCGGTCTCCCAGTGCTCACTGCCTGGGCTGGGGGAGGTCTGCTTGGACTTGGTCACTCGGTTGGGTTCCAGACAGGCTATTGTCTGGGCCAGGAGGGTGTCTCCTGGCTAATGGGATTCCCACTGGGAGGAATTGAGGCCCCACTTCCCGAGGATTCCAGCAGCCCCAGGGCTGAGTGCACATAGGAGCTGGTCCCCAACAACACCTAGACCAGGCTGGTCTCAGACCTCACAGGGACCTGTCACTTGAGGGCTCTGGGCTCTGACCAGAGGTGGCCAGTGGGCAGGGCAAGCCTGACTCCAGGTGGGCATCTGACAGTGATGGCCTGTTCCTGTCACCACCCACTCCTGAGCACCCTGCACATCAGACCTGTTGGCCGGATATGCGATGGTCATGCCCACCAAACCTGGAGTGGGGTCTCCTCCAGAGAGACTTCCTGGCCTTAGCTTCACCCATCATCTCTACGACCCCAGCCCTGGACCTGACAGCCACCTCTGTACTTCACCCTGGGTGACTGGTGGGAAGTCCCCAAGCTTGCAGTCCCTGGTCCTGGCCGCGTCCTGGCTGTGGGCCCGGGGGCACCCTCCCCTCATTGCTGTTTGCCCACTTTATAGGGAGGAATGACAGGCACAGGGCAGTGGGTACCAGTGTTCTGGGACAGTTCCAGCTCCTGCCTTCCGCCCAGGGCCAGGTCTCGGTTTGGCAGGGACTCCGTCAGACCTCCAGCGGAGGTGACATCTGAGAAGGCAGCATTTCAGTGAAATATGCAGGCCTCCGCACTGAATGCTAATGTGCGCTGTTTACAAATGAGCAGTGGTGCCAGGAGGGGTGACAACAGTGTTAATGACATTAACACCAGCCAGCTGCCCCTGGGGCTGCGAGAACTGGGCACCAGCTGGGCCTAGGTGACTGCAACCCCCTTTACTCACTCGTGAGCTGAGCATTCATCCGTCACAGTCTCCCGTTGTCTCGTGTTGTCCCTTCTGCAACGAGGATGCCCATGGGTCTCAGCCCCCCATCGTGACCTTGGGTAGAGCCACCTGTCAGACTTCCAATCCGTGACGAGGCGAGGCCGGAAACAGGTGTGGAAGGGGTGTGTGTTGAAATTGGGATTGAAAGAACACGGGTGGGGATCCTCCAGGAGGGGTCAGGTTCAGTGCCACCGTCCCTTCCCAGTCCCTAATGGGTCACACTAGAGGAAGGAGACTCAGGGACCTTCCTTCTCAATAGACAAGAGCTGGCCCCTGGAGTGACCTTCTCTATGGGTGGAGGCGGGATGGGGGTGCAGTAGCCGCCAGCCTCCAACAGATTAGTTGGCAAGGGAACAAATCCTAGAAACGATGACCTTGACCATCCCCATCTTACTGCTGGCATTGGGTTCTGAGTGCGTTTTCCTGTCCCGAGGAAATGGTCGAGTGTCTAGAATGTGCCATCCTCTCTCTCGGTCCCTCCCTGGCCTTTCCGCTTGCACCTGCAACCCATCATCCTAACCACGGCCACGGCCACCACTTTACCCAACGCCTCTTAGTTTCAACATCTTCAGGGACAACTGTCCTGATTGGCAGCTGCCTGTCTTTCCCGAGTGTCCCAGAAGCCCCTGCCCCAGCAGGACCTGCACCCCCGCCCCATGGCTCACCTACTGTGTATTGTGTACTATAATGTGTTGCTAGGTTCCTTGGCCAGATGCGATCCCCGTGAGGGCAGCAACCCCCACAGACTGCCCTGTACACAGTCGGTGCTTCCTGAGTGTGGCCTGCGAGGGGCTCAGCCCCCAGCACTGCCTCTCGCTTCTGTGGCTGGGACATGACAGGGTAGGAGCTGGGATAGGGAGGAAGTTCTCTGAGCCTCTGAGAGTTGGGAACACTCCCAGAACTGCTGTGGGACAGGGACCAGATGCAGGCAGCGGGCAGGTGCAGTGAGGAGGGTAGGAGACGGGGGAGAAGCTGTGGCCATGGTTCCCCGAGCCTGCGGTGGGGGGGGGGTGTCACTGCAGCTGTGACATTCCCACAGACTGTCCCACCACCCGAAGGAGCTCAGAGCACAGTGTGGTGGGGAGGGGGTCCTGAAAGGAGGGGCAGGGAGGAGAGGGACCTGGCTGTTCCTTGTGTGAACTCTGCAGCCCATGGTGAGCTGCCCCGGGTGGGCACAAGCGCTGCTTGGTACCAGGTACAGCAGGCGCGTTCAGCAATCAAACACTTATGTGGTTCTGGAAAGACCCAGGCAGTGGTGCCACTGTCAGGCTAGCTGGCCGGTTCCAGAACCCTGGGTCCAGTGGCTCCGCAGAAGACCCAGTGCCCCGGATGGGATGACGACCGTGATCTTAGTGGGCTGTGTCCACCTCCTGCCTCCGCTCAGTTGGCCGAGGACTGGAAGCAGCCAACTGGCCAGTCTCAATCTTTGTCTCATTTGGAAAGAGTTTGTTTTTCCAGATTCCGCACAAGCCTGTTTCAATTCACCAAAAGAGGAGCTGAGTTTGATAAATAAAAGAAGATTAAAAATGGTAGAGAAAAAAAAAATGTGTTTTCCCACCTCCCAGGAGCATGCTGCCAAAATTGAAGTGTAGACACAGAGACAGAAATGATCAGAACGTCAGATGGTATCTCCATTTCAAATGAAAAAGCCGTGTGGTCCCAGCCCGGCCACCTATGGGAAGACCGCTGCCCTACTCCAGGTGTAAGCTGCCCACTCCCCTCTGCCCCTCTGCTGCTGAGCCCCAGGTGCTGACCTCTGAGCCGTTCGCAGGGGATGTTGGGCCTGTGATTTGGACCCGTTAGGGGAGCTCCCCGGGTTTGGGGTCCCCCACAGCCTGGCCCTGCTACTGGCATTTCCAGCACTTTGCCTTTCGAGGTGTGCCGTCAGGGGAAGTGAGGACGGTTTGCCTGGGATGTTCCAGCGTCCCCAGCTGCCCAATGAGAGGCGGGGGTGAGGGTCCTTGGACTCGACCCAGGTCACTGGGCCAGTGTTTGGGCTGCTGGGGAGAATTTAATTAAATGGTGATAGTACAACGTGGACAGCTCCTGGCATTCAGAGTCGCCAGGTCACAGCAGCCCTGTGACCACGTTGTCAGTATTACCATCTCTAATCTTCACCACGCCTTTCCGGCCAGAGATCCTCAGCCTGTGGCCCCAAGGCCGGTGTCCCGGGCATGGACTGGGAGCGCGTTAGAAATGCAGCTTCCTAGGCCCGCCCAGACCTCCTAAATCTGAAATTTCTGGTGAGCCCAGGTCTCCTGTCTCTCTGCAGGGGTCTGATGTCCATACACGTTTGAAAACCACTGTAGTGGGTTGGATGCGCGTCCCTGTGTATGTGGCACTGAGAAAATTGATGTCGCCAAGTTGCCTACGTTTGGGGGGGAACCATGAGCCAAAACAAAGCGAATTCATTCAGAAACTAACCTGCACCTCTGCCCCGTGCCCGCGTGTGTTGCGGTCCTCCTGTGTTCTAGAAATGGGGACCCTAAAGTCCCCTGTTCTGGGGGACATGGCCCCGCTGCTGTGTGTGGGCAGGGGCAGCTTCCAAACCAAGGGCATCCTCAGAGCTGCCACTGAAGTCCCAGCCCAAGTCTGGGCTTTGGCGATTCTGGGATGTGGCTCCTTGGTAGGGTGTGCCTTCTATAAGTAAAACATAAGGAAGCTGTGGTGTGGTTTCAGAGATGCCTGGAGATGCCACCTGTTGTCACATTTCTGAAAGCTCCCCCTCCTCCTAGTCCCTGCCTTGCCCCTCCCAGGAGGACCTCTGCCAGTGGGGCTGAGCACACGCCTCCCTGCTTCCTGTCCGTGAGGCTGTGAGCACCACGCAATGCTCTGTGACACCGTGAGAAATCAGCAACTCAAGTCACCCTCACCTCTGTGGCTCAACTGGGGAGGCTTGGCCCTGGGTCTGTGGGTCAGCCACGCGGGGCTCTGGGTGTGCTGGGGTGCAGGCCGTGTGGCCTTGCTTCGGAAGCAAATGCTCATGTCCTGCCCCTGCACGTCGCTGAACCCGCTGGTTAAAGCAGGTCAACCGGCCCAGCACGCGTCAGTGAGGGGGCAGAGGGGACAGCTACTCAACAGTGCATCCCTGACCTTTCTCTCCTTGTTCCTGTCCAGCTCCCTCCGGCACCTGTCATAGAGCCGGGCTGGGCTCATTGCTCAACTGAAGTCCACCGTTTCCCCTTTCTGGGAACGAGATGGTGTGATATTGTCACACCCACACTGAGGCGTCAGCCAGAGATTTTCTCAACAGAAATCAGATTGATTTTAAAAAAAGAGTTTTCAAATGTAAAACGTGGACCCGTTGGCATGAAGTGGCCCGGCTGATCTCGTGGGGAATTGTGCAAGTGGAGGAGGAGATGCAGAACTTGAACACATACCATGCCTTCCCCAACCGGAACGTCCGGCCCTGCCCCATGCGGACGTGCTCCTCCTCAGCCGTGACCGTGGCTCCTTTTAAATGGTCACCAAAGGTCAACTGCAGACGTGGCTGCATCTGTGGACACTCAGTGCTGGCAGCCGGGCCTGGGATTGATGCCCGCACACCAGTGGGTTTGCACCACGTGGCCCACCCACCAGCCCCACCCACAAGGGGCGGGCCACCTGGGGACAGGCGGAGGTGCAGAGCCCGTGGCGGGGGACGGGTCCGGAGCCAGGGGAATCCCGAACTTTGGGGCAGCCAGCGCTTCTGCACGCGTTCCAGAAAGGGGCCCTGGTTTGAATTTAAATCTTACTCATTTTATTCATACGGTGACATTTGGAGATGGAGACACAGGTCCAGCCAGCAGGCTACAGGGACTCAGCCAGACTGGCTCAGTTGTCACTGAGGGGGTTGGGCTGGCTCTGGTCAAGTCTGTCCATCCTTCTGGAGATAGGGCCGGGCAGGCCTGGGTCTGGGCAGCGTAACCTGGGGACTCATCTCTGGCCTCACTCCCCGTGCGTCCTTGCTGGTGGACAGAGCCGCAGCCCTCGTGTGTGCCAAGGGTGTAAAGGCTGAGCAGAGTCATGGAGAGACAGGGCCATCCCCACAGCTGGGAGTGTGCGTCCTCGTCCTCAACACCAGTCCTTCTCTTCGGTGCCCTGGCAGCTTGCTATGCACCAGGCTCTGGTCCGAGTGGTTCATGTGCAGTGGCTGCCGCACGTCTGTGACGTCCTGTGAGGGGCTATTGTGGGCCCCTTCCTCCCGAGGTGGGGCTGAGTCAAGGAGCATTTCAATAACCTGACCACATGGACCAGCAGGTTGCAGAAGACAGGCACGTGGGCACTCACCCCGGGTGGATGACCACTGGGCACACTTGTGGGCATCGGCTTCTGCATGCTGCCCACCTGCCTGTTACCATCCCATGCAGGGCTCTGCCTGTCTCCACTCACTCTGAGTGTGTGCCCGTGTTTAGGGCCTTCTCCGAATCACTCAAAAGCCTCCCCAAGCTGTGCACACAGCACCCTGGTTGGTCCCGAGAGCATCGGGCCTGTGAAGGCTTGTGAGACGGGTCTCCCTGTGCTGACTGCCCCTCTGTCTCCAGGGCCTGCCACTGGACCGGGCATTGAGTGAGTGCGTAATGTGAGTGCATCGTGATGTTAGGAGTTGCTGCTTCTGCACATGGTCCCCATGTCCCAAACCCTCAGAAGGACTGTCAGAAAGGAGCTCCTAAAATAGCCTTTGACAGGAGAGTAAGCTCAGTCCAAGAAGGCCCCCCTGATGGTCAGTTCACTGTCTAGGAGCCACAGGGCCCAGCCAGACAGGGGAGCACATGGACAGGACCTCCAGGAACGCTGCTTGTCTCTGACCAATCAAGGCAGCTGGGGGCCCGGAACAGTGAATTCAGACTTCAGTGCAGGTTGTCAGAACCCAGGGGTGACGGTACAGCTCTGGGCTGAGTGATCTCAGGAGACTGTGAGCAGACACTTCTGTGGGATATTCTGCTCGGACAGCCACTGTGGGGCCAGAGCCACTCAAGCTGCCGTTTCTGGATGGGCCAGGGGTCGGCCTGCCCGTGCCGAATGGAGGACGCCAGTCCATGCCAAGGACAGGGCTCCACTTACTGTGAGCCCTTGTGGCGGGGACACGTACCCACACAGCCTGTGGGGGAGGTTAGGTGGGAGTGGGGGGACAGGGAACAGAGAATGTGGTGTTGATGTCTCAAACCCAAGCGCCTTGGATAGTATCAGCCACTGTATGAGCTGCTTCTTCCCTAGGGGATGTAAACGTGGGGTACAGGATGATTTCAAGTTTGATACACGTTTTAAAAGCATGTAGAGTAGATCTTACATTACCTCGATCTGTTCAAAGGAGATGCCTCTTGTCTGGGATAGGAGGACCCGGCGGTCAGGCACCAGATGTGGAGCTGGTTGGCCAGGACAGGTGTGGGCGTACAGGGGAGAGACACAGTGTGGCTCCACGGGGGACTCAGGTGAACCCTGGGGCAGATGTGTGGGGGTGGTGAGCAGTGAGGACTTCTGGGGGTGGTGCCTTTCTCACCGGTTCATCTTAGATGCCCCACAGGCTCTCTTGAGGAGATCCTGACATTATCTGGGTCCGAGGGAGAGCGCGCAGGAAGGGTTGGCAGTATCTGTGGTGCCCAGGGGGAGGGTCACCTGAGGAGCCTTTTCTACCCCAGGGCAGGGGCCAGGAGGGCTCAGGACCCTCGAGAGCTCCCTGGGATGTGGATGAGGTGGTCACTGCTGATGGTGCTGGGCATGTGGGCTCTGATCTCCCAGAGCTGGGAGCTGCCTGGTGGCCCTGCCAGGTGGAGGGACCTCATGCCCAAGGTTGGTACCATGAGAAGCTAGGTGCCAGGCGTGGTGCTTCTCCTTCCACCAACAGAGCTGTGTCTCCCTGGACTGACAAGGAATGGTGGTGTCCTGCACCGTGCCCCCCTTCCCTTGGTTTGAGGTTGGATTCCCCCATTCTTCTCCACATACTTTAGTGGGAGGTGACATACCTTATGCTTAAGGGACCTGCCATGGGACTTCCAGTTCAGACCCACAGACGAGGCCCAGAGGAGTGTCTGTCTCATCCCAAGGCCAACCCACCCTGACAGCTCCCAGCCACCCCAGTGCCTGGCACACTTGACTCCCCTGTGGGAATGGAGACCTTGCCCAGGCCACTCAGCTAGTAAGTCCCAGAGCCTGGACAACTGGATCCTGTTCCAGGGCTCTGTCCTCTGGTAGAAACAATTCTGACTGTCTCCTCCCCGGGAGTAAAGCAGGTGCTTCCAGACAGAAGTGCCCCTACCCGGCTAGACCACTTTGATTTCTGCAGAGGATGCTCTGTTGTTGAGATGGAACCCCTGAGTTGTTCTTTTTTTATTTTTAATTTTTATTTTTTTATTTTTATTTCTCTGAAATTAGAAGCGGGGAGGCAGTCAGACAGACTCTCGCATGCACCCAACCAGTATACACCTGGCATGCCCACCGGGGGTGATGCTCTGCCCATCTGTTGCAGCCAGAGCCATTCTAGTGCCTGAGGCGGAGACCATGGAGCCATCCTCAGCGCCCAGGCCATCTTTGCTCCAATGGAGCCTTGGCTGTGGGAGGGGAAGAGAGAGACAGAGAGGAAGGAGGGCGGGGGAGAAGCAGATGGGCTCTTCTCCTGTGTGCCCTGGCCAGGAATCGAACCCAGGACTTCCACACACCAGGCAGATACTCTACCACTGAGCCAACCAGGTAGGGCCAGGACCCCTGAGTTTTAGCTGGTGTTCCTCCGTCAGGCCATCACAGGCTGGCCGGCCGGCTTCCTGGTAAGCTGTCCCCACAGCTCCTCCTCTAGGTGTCCTGGGACAGCGGCACTCAAAGCCTCCCATGCCCTGAGGCGCAGCGGTGAGGTCACAGCCCGGGGCGCTCAGCCAGCAGGAAGATAGCCCCGTGAAAGCAGACAGCGGCCAGCCCCTCTGGCCTCAGAGCCCCCCACCCCAACACACAGAGGCCTTCTGTTCTCCCTTCCCCTGCGGAACCGGGGACAACGTGCAAGGTTTCCAGAGTGGGTCAGCAGCAAAGGTCCCACCACGCAGGGCTCGCTGGCTTTCCTGGCGCATGCGAAGGGACCAGCCCATCAAGAATTCTGTTTCAGAACTCCTTGATATTTGACTTAAAGTTCAGCTCTAAATATAGAGCCATTGGGGTATGTCACAAAATGTTTTCTTTGAGGTATGTGTGTCTAATTACGTGCGTGGCATCGTGGCAGGACAGGCAGTGTCTCTCAGCCCCTCCCATGTTCTGTGTAGCACTCTGGAGAGAGGTCCAAAGGGTGGGGAACCCAGGAGGCAGCCAGCGCCCCCTTGCCTTCCTGAAGACCCTTGCCCAATAAAGCTAGGCCACCCCCTCACCCGTGCCCCTGGCCAGTGGGACCCCACTGTTACATGCCCAGGGAGAAGTTATTGGTGGCAGACTTGCAAGTATTAGGGGCCTTCTAGGCCAGCAGAGGGGGGCAAGGGGACAGCAGCAGATGTGGCTGAGACCATGGGGCCGGGACACAGCAGCATCACTCAGGGAATGTTCTCCCGTGGCCCGTGGCCCTGGCCTCTGACTCTGCCCAGCCATGGCCCCGGGCTCTGTCCCTGCCCTGTGCCTTCTGTGGGCAGCTGGTCCAGTGATATGCGGGACAAGGCTGAGCTGACCTACAAGAGATGGTGTCCCTGATTGTCCTCTTCAGGGCCTCCCTCTGTGACCTGGGTCCCCATTCCTGGGACACCTGTTTATACCCAATACCGTCCCAGGCCCTGTCCCTCTGCCTCATCTTTGCCCTGTGACAGGGACTTGACTTCTCTGGCTCAGAAACCTGGAGCTGGCTCTGGGTGTAATCAGGGACCCACCTTCGACCCCTTGCAGAGCTCTGAGTGGCAGGCAAAGTGGGACATGCCCTTAGGAGGGTCTCCTGCCGATTAACTTGGCTTACTTGACTCATTGATTTTGTCAAGAGTCCGTTTATCACACTGACAACTGGGAAAACCTTAAATAAATACTTATCATGTGTGGAGAGGCCAGGCCTGGCTTCCGGGGATGAGATGGAGCAGGTGGACCGCACCAGATGGTGCTCCTTGTCCGTCCATCCGTCCATCCGTCCATCCATCCATCCATCCGTCCA
Organism: Saccopteryx leptura; assembly: GCF_036850995.1. Taxonomy (NCBI): domain Eukaryota; kingdom Metazoa; phylum Chordata; class Mammalia; order Chiroptera; family Emballonuridae; genus Saccopteryx; species Saccopteryx leptura. The sequence continues at coordinate 318,705,926 of NC_089503.1, forward strand.
TCCATCCTGCATCCCTGGAAGCCTTTCATCTGGTGTCCTCTCCCAGAGCCATCCTCATCCTCAGGCTGCCTTCAGATTTACTCCTTCTCCAGGGCCTGGGGAGAGGGTGCTGGGGGCCTGGGGACCTGGGGAGAGGGTGCTGGGGGCCTGGGGACCTGGGGAGAGGGTGCTGGGGACCCTGGGGAGAGGGTGCTGGGGGCCTGGGGAGAGGGTGCTGGGGACCCTGGGGAGAGGGTGCTGGGGGCCTGGGGACCTGGGGAGAGGGTGCTGGGGGCCTGGGGACCTGGGGAGAGGGTGCTGGGGACCCTGGGGAGAGGGTGCTGGGGGCCTGGGGACCTGGGGAGAGGGTGCTGGGGACCCTGGGGAGAGGGTGCTGGGGGCCTGGGGAGAGGGTGCTGGGGGCCTGGGGAGAGGGTGCTGGGGGCCTGGGGGCCTGGGGAGAGGGTGCTGGGGGCCTGGGGAGAGGGTGCTGGGGACCCTGGGGAGAGGGTGCTGGGGCGCTTTGGAGAGTGGGGGAAGGGAAGAAGCACTCTTCAGACATTCTGGTCGGGGCTCCCAACAAGGCAGCGTCTCCGGTGCGTGGGCTGAGGGAGATTCCCGGAACGTGCCAGGAGCGTGGGCTGAGGCTTTGAAAGTTCACACACGTTTGACGGGCTAGTTCAGTTCATCATTTTTTCCCCCCATTAATAAAAATTAGCATAGGAGAGAAATTATCATAATCCAACGTTGCCAACGAAGCTTTCCATTTACTTCTCATTCTGTGAGGTTTTTTTTTTTCTCTTTTTTAATCAAAATGATTTATGATTAATATAGCGCCTATTAAAACTTTTAACCTGGTACCTTCGTCAAGTAAAAAAAAAAATGTTCCCAACATATTACATTTTTAATCACATGAGTTAATTACTCTTTAGGGAGGCTTTGGAAATTCTGGGAAGGAGAGTATTATGGATTTCAAAGAATGAGACAGAAACTGTCATTTTAATGAGAATGCAAATGAGAATTGCTAAGGTTCAGTGAAGGTCGCAGCAGCTTAATCATGAAATTATTATGGCCATTTATTGCCAGTAACAAATGAATATTAAAAGCTATTGTTTTAACAGATTAGGCCTCCAAATTATTATTACCTCAGATTTTCCCAGGCGCCTGGGATGTAATTGGGAAATTATATGCTGAGCTTTCTTCACACCTAGAACCCCCTGTTCCTGGGTCAGCTTTTGCAAATACGTGGGTGCATTGGTCCCCACATGTGAATTTTGGGGATTGTCTCTGAAGAGACACTGTGGTCGGGCATCTCATGTACTGGGGTTCCCTTACAGCCTCTGTGGGTCAGCGCTCTGTGTCCAAGGAGGTCGCTGGATAGTGCCATCGGTTGGGCCACAGGCCAGGCCAGGCCAGGATTCTGAGCCAGCAGAGGTGGCAGCGGGAGGAGGGCTGAGAGGCCCCCAGCACGGGCCGGGGGTGGGAAGAGGGCGGAGGGCTCTCCGTCTCAGGACCACTGAGCCCTGGGGCAGCTGTCCTTACCTGATCACTTCAACTCCTGGGCACAGTGCCGCACCGGGCACTGTGTGTGTGTGTGTGTGTGTGTGTGTGTGTGTGTGTGTGTGTGTGTGTGTGTGGCGGGTGAGGAGGCTGTCGATGTCTGTGACGGGAGAGAAAGAGGAGGAGGGAGAGAGCGCATGGACGGAGGCCAGGACTGTGGGGTGACTGTGGGCTCAGTGCTCCCGGTCAGTGTGTGGTGTAGCTGGCCGCCAGGCGTCTCATCCTTCACCAGCCCCTTCCCATCCCCCTGCTCCTCTCAGAGGGACCCTTCCTGCTCCGCTCTCCCTTCTGGCTTGATCTTGTGCCCTCCCACTCCCCACAACAGTGTTCAGCCCTACCTGTGTCCTCGGAAGGAGCATCCTTACCGGACACAGAGAAGGGAACCAGGACAGAAGGAAACAGTTAACCCCTGAAGAGGCTGGGGTCTGTGAGGAGCAGCCTCCATGAGTGGACATCCTGTGGCCTAAGGCATTCTGCAGCCAAGTGACCCCATCACTTCTCAGAGGGCCGAGAGAAAGGGGCAGTTTTGCTGGGGTGCCCCTGACTGAACCCCTCAGCCACAGTGGAGGAGGCCAGGGCAGAGCCCTCAGGAGACCCACCCAAGGACATAAGGCAAGGGAGGGAGCTCTGGCTGACGGCCATGGGGTGGTGGGGTCACACCCATCAGGGAGCAGCACTTTCTAAGACCAAGGCCCTCAAACTTGGTGAGGGCCCGGCTCCTCTCCCCTACTCACCCTTGATGCCTCCCGCCAGGTATCCTGAGGCTTGGGTGGGGTCCACCGGTGAGCTTGCGACCCAGGAGCCTGGCTGAGGCCCCAAGCTCTAAAATCGGCTCCTGGGGGGTGAGGATAGGTGGATTGGTAGTTCTGTGAAGGTGACCAATGGCACCACCCACGGGAGGTGATGCCTCTGTGAGCCTTGGAGGGGCATAGAGGGGTTTCCTGGCGGGAAAGAAGAGTCTGTCCTGGGCACTGGGGACTTTGAGGGGCTTGGAGAGGGAGACGGTCCCCAGGATGAGCCGCTCCCCAGCCTGTGAGCTCCGTGGAGGTTGGGGAGGGCAGGCAGGCCCTCCTGCAGAGCAACACCGGGGTTCCCAGGCTCCTGGGGTGGGGGTGGCGCTGTGATCACTGTATCAATCCCATACTCCGCAGGGAGAAGTAATTACATGTAATGGATGCTGAGCTTCCGGAATTACATTCCGTAGAAGCTACAGCTTACACACATGCACACACATGCTAAGCAGTGGATAATTAATAGATTTATTTAAATCTGCCTCTGCCGTCTACACTCGTCCCAGGAGACGCTTCCCAGGCTGGCCTGCGTGGGGTACCTCTGGTTTGTGAAAGGGAAGCTTGAATCCCCTCAGGGACATGGGGACTGCGGTGTGATGGGGCCGTGACCAGGTACAAGACCAAACTGTTAGCAAGGACAGCCAGACAGAATGCAGTGGACAGGGATGGGGTCCCTAGGTGCTGTTCCCGGGGCAGGTCCCCAATGAGATGGCACCGCAGGGACAAGGGAACAACTGCTCGCTCACAGCTGCTGCCCAGAACTAGTCACAGGCACCCAACTTCCTGTGGCCCCGACACCAGCCCATCTCGGGGGTGGGGCTCCCTGCCCATGGGTCTTCCTTCCGAGCGGCCAGCCCAGGGCACGTGGTGCTGATGAGCAGAGGCAGCCTGAGGACCCTCGCTGGACCACACGGCTGGCAAGGAACAGGTGTTAAGATGTGTGCTGCCTGCAGCCCCCTCTCCTGGCACCCAGGAAGACCTGCCTAAAGTGTGGGGTCTTTGCTGTGAAGTCCACGGTCACCTGTTAACTGGGATCTGGGGTGTGAAGACAGTGGGAGCTGGGGTCCCAGAGCCCCTGTGGCTCCATGGCTGGTCATTCTTCGGGCCGTTTCTGGGCTCCTGCTCCTCAGAAGGCACTGAGGATGCGTTGTCATGAGCCCCTGCTCCACCTGGGTGGAGCATCCCTGTCCCCTGTCCCTGGGTTGGGTGCCTCCCTTGGCTGAGCTCAGAGGGGGCCGTGCGTCCCAAGCAGCTGGCTCAGGGTTCTTTCTGCAATGGGTGCCAGTGCCTGCTCACCTGGGGGGCCCTACGTGTCCTGAGGGAACAGGTCTGGGACACTGTGGTCCGTGGATGTCCTCCCTGACTGGGGTTCCCTCACAGGTCCTGCTCAGTCCCAGGAGGAGAAAGGGAAGACCACACACATGGTGGACTGGTCCCTTGTCTGACAAAAATAGCAGTGGACAACAGAGCCTGGTATGGTTTGGTGTGTCCACAGCCACCTGGGTCACGGGGACGAGTGCCAGGGTCATGGCCAGTGACAACAGGAGTAGCGGCATTGGAGGGTGTGCCACGGGCTGACTGTGTCCCCAAGTTCATATGCTGATGTCCTAATCCCCCAGCGCCTCAACGTGACTGTGTTTGAAATAAGGTCCTTACAGAGGCAATTTTGTTAAAATGAGGTCACTGAGGTGGGCACTGATCCAACATGACCAGTGTCCTTATAAAAAGAGGAGATGAGGACACAGACACACACACAGGGGCAGCCGTGTGAGGACACAGGAAGGAGGGTAGCGGTCAACAAACAGAAGGGAGGTGTCAGGAGAAAACCACCCCATGGACCCCTTGACCTGGGACATTGCCTTCCAGGACTCAGAGAATGAATGTCTACCATGCTTGTCCCTGGGTTGAGGCACTTAGCTCCGGCCCGGCCACACCTGTGCAAGCGGTTGTGGGATTGGAGGTAGTGAGGGCAGCTTCCACCGTGGTGAAGGGGAGCCTGGTCCCATCAGGACGTTTTGTGTACATGTCCCCAACCTGCAACCTGAAGGCCTGGCTCCTGAAGTCACAGGTGCCTTACAGACGCTCACAGATGACTGGCTACCTGGTACCCACAGCTCAGATGGACAAGCCCCTTGCAGAAGCTTGTAGCAAAGGTACAGCAGCTCCAGTGACCCGTATCTCTTTTCCCTCATGGACAGAGGGGGTAGAGGGGGCCATCTGCGTTTCCTTCCCCCACCCCCCACTCCAGTTCTTCCACATTCTACCTGGCAGACCAGCGCCAACCCTGGGCAGAGGGAAAGTGTGGGACCCTTTCAGAGGGAGAAGGAATGGGCCGGTGTCAGTTCCTTCGCATTCGGGGCCGCGGGTGGCACATCCCAATGCAGCCATTACTGCGCGGTCACTCGCTGTGCCTGCATCATAATGCGAGTTTACGTGCAATTTGCTGGCCGACAGCAAATCATCGCCTGCATTTCCACAGCACACACTCATTTGCTGCACGCCCCGTGTGCTTCTGGAGGCCCGCACCTCCCACGCAGACAGATTAAATCCCGGTTCCGATGTGCTCCCTCTGGAGCCCCCATGGTGGGTTTTAACAGCCGCCGCCCACCCTGGGTTTCCGAGCCTGGGTCATCTACACTCCAGGTGGCGAACTGCTTACAAGACCATCACCTCAAAGACAGTAATGAAGTTATTAAAGGAGGGCCTCACCATGCTCCCCCACCGCCCCCCGTGTGCAGGAGGCCATTAGGAGCAGCAATCGCTTGGAGGGAAGTCACTCGCTTTTCCTGAGTTTGTTTATTTATGTGGTCGACCAGGAAACATGTCCCAGACATCTTCCATGTGCTGCCCCTGGGAGATGTGGATACATGGACGTGTGGACACGAACATGTGGTCCAGGAAGGAGCTGCTGGCAAGTGAGGTTCAAGTGGGCATGTGGACCGGACAGTGAGGAGCCCAGCACAGGTGCCTGCTGTGGAAGGGCTGACCATCTGTGAGGTCCAGAAAGACACCCCAAGTGCCCACATGGGCCGGACAGACGGACGAAGTGTGGTCCACCTCTAGGTGTCCACCTCCAGCCACCAGGCTCCCAGAGAAAGCATGTGAACTGGTGCCCAGTAAAATATTTACAGTGAGTCGGTGCTGTGGACCGAACTGTGTCCCCTCAAACTCTGATGCGGAAACTCCAACCCCCAAAGTATTTGGAAGTGAGCTTCAGGGAGGGGTCAGAGGATGGGACGAGTGACATGAAAAGAGACAAGGACAGATGATCTCTCTGCCACATGGGAGCCGTCGCGCCCAGGAAGAGGGGTCCCTACAGGGGCTGTGTCTGCTGACACCTTGACCTTGAACTTCCAGCCTCCAGAGCTAGGGGAATAAATGCCCATTCTCAAGCCCCAGTCTGTGGTGCTTATTACGGCCACCCACGCTGACCAGGACAGCAGACACTCCTGTTGTCCTCCCTGGGACGCCTTGCGGAGGATCTTCTTGGAAGCCGATAACAACTGAGCGACTGCCCAGGACGTGGGCTGCACGGGTGGTGACTGATTCAGGACCCTCAGCGGACAGCGATGTCCTGGGCACTGGACAGTCAGTAAAGCATTCAGCCTCTACCTTCCTCATCAGCCCTACAGGTCCTCCAGCGCAGAGCTGATGAACTTCAGTTATTCCTGAGGTGACCACTGCCACTGAGACCCAGCAACCCTGTTAGAAAGTTCCGGACATCAGTAGGTGGTAATAAACCACTTTCACAAACAACGCTCCCCACATTGAGAAAATCAATAACCCATTTCTGATGTTCTGGTCGGGGTGCCGACCTTATTTAGAAGTTAACGTCCTCAGTTCTCAGGGCGGCTGCTCAGGGCAGGTCCCAGCACTCACACACTCCGGGTAGGGAGCGCGTGAGCAAAGTCATTTCTGCCCTGTGGCCATGGGACCTGGGCGTAGTGGGGTGAGCTCTCAGCTGACAGCCCCTGGGGTCCTGCCACGGCCCGCGCCCTGAGGCTCAGCCTGTTTTCCTCAGGAATTAGTGATGGCCACCAGCTCACAGCCTCGTGGGGACAGGACCAGTTCCTGGCACTGAATACATGTCAGCTGCCACAATGACTGCTGTTACTAACATTCAGCTCCCCATCCCTTTCTGGAAAGTGGTGTGGGGCGGGGCACGGTGGGGTCGGCTGTGCTGCAGTGCAAGGCTGGCCTCCCCACAGGGCTGGCGTCTCGTCTCGGGAGGAGGGACCTGGACCTCGGGCAAGGACCCCCGGGGCCACGTCACAGCCTGGAACGCCGAGGGGCCCCCATTTCCTGTCCCATGATGAGTCTCTGGTTCGCCGGGGGTGGGGAGGTGGGAGACAAGGCAGGGCCTGGAGGTCAGAAGTCAGGAGCTCTGGGAGAGATGCCGGGCTGCACCCTGACTGTTTCCTGTGTGGAGTGGAGGCTGCGGGGCCTCCTCCCTCTCCTCATCCAGGTCTTCTGTCCTTTCTGTGTCCATGTCACCGGAGAGGGTCATGCAGAACGCTCCCCCCCCAACATTCTTTTTACAAAGGGGGCATGGTGCAGTAAGGGTGCCTTTCTCTGGGTCCCCAAAGCAGCCTCCACCCAGACACACATGCCTGTGACCCAAGAGAACAGCTGTGAGGACTTAAGACAGAGGGAGGGCATCAACAGGACAGTGGTCACCAGTCACCCACAGGGACAGCAAGACTCCACACCGTGGGCATAAAGGAGGCCACCAGAGTGAGAACAGCTGGGCAGTGACTCAGAGCTCGAGGCCGGTGGGGTACGAGGCAGGGCTATAGGGTCCGTCTGAGGCTGGGGCTGGGGCGCAGAAGCCCCTGTGACAGGTCAGGGCGTCCTGGACTCTGGCTGGTGCCGAGTTGGAAGTGGGAACAGAAACGAGGGAAACTGGTGATCACGTAGAGGGAAGGCAGAGGGTTTGTTCATGCCCAAAATAACTATCATCGCATCAAAACAATGGCCAGGGGTGGGTGACCCCTGCGCCTTTACAACCTGAGTGAGTCCCCCCAGCTGTGGCCTTGTGAAGAAGATCAGCCGGGGAAACCAAGGCTGAGAGAACTGTGAGCTTGCATTCGCAGCCATGCAGAAATCCTGATTTAAGAAGCAGCCTGGCACCCCTGTCTGCCACACCGCCTCCTAGTGGCTGGGCAGGATGGTTGGTGGAGGTTAGAGCCTGGGGAGGCCATCTGGGGAAGAGCAGGAACCAGACCATCTTGGGGCTGAAGCTTCCCTGGGGAATGCTGGCCATGGTCAGGGGGCTGGGGGTCATGACTGAGCTCCTGGAAGGGCACACAGACTCAAGCATGGGGTGGACCCAGGGGAATGCAAGGACCTGTGCCACAGCCAGGTGCCAGGAGGGCACTGCAGGTGTAGCACTCCTTGGTGGTGGCTACAGGGTCAGGCCGTGGCTTTCCCAGATGTGGTTAGAGGAGCAGGAGCACAGAGGACCCCAAATCTGGCACATAAAGAGAGGGCTTCATAAAGAGATGATGTCCCTTGTCACAACAGCTGCACGGGGAAGCCTCTAGCTTTGAAAGTATGTGACATCAGATCCTAGCAACATTTAAAGAAATAGTGTAAAGTCAGGGGCCACCAGTCTTCTACCACGTTCAGGTCTGCTTGGCTCAGCCCAACTTCCTGGAACTGCATGAGGCAGAATCCAGTATATTCTCCCTCAGATGGATGCCTTTGGTGTCTGCATAGAAGCATGGTTATTCAAAGACTTAACTTCTGAAAGTTCTCTGTTCACATTAAACCTCTGTCTGACCCCCTCTCAGCACCATGCTTAGCTCTCAGGAGAACTATGCTGGCCCCAATCACAGCCCTTACCTCCTAGCAGATGGGTGGGAGGAAGGAAGGAAGAAAGGGAGGGAGGGAGGGAGGGAGGGAGGGAGGGAGGAAGGAAGGAAGGAAGGAAGGAAGGAAGGAAGGAAGGAAGGAAGGAAGGAAGGAAGGAAGGAAAGGAGGAAGGAGGGATGAGGGGTAGATGAGGGATGATAGGGATAGATGATTGATGGGTGAGTCGATGAATAGATGGGTAGGTGGATGGATGGGGATGGATGGATACATGTATGAATAGATGTGTGGTGGTTGGATGGGTGATAGGTAGGTGGATGGATGTACAGATGGATGATGGGTGAATGGAGAGATGGAGGGGGCTCTGAGGGCATTCTAACCTCTTTAAGGGAGGTAGTAAGAGTCTCCAGGTAGAGACCCAGCTCTAGCCCGGCCCCTCCTTGTGCAGCCGTACACAGGCTTCCAGCCTCCCTGAGCCCTTGTTTCCTCAGCAATAAGCGAGGAACCTCTGCCTCAGGAGGTGGCTATGAGGACTAATTGGGATGGGTGCCCATAGCAGGGCCTCAGTCCATGATCATGACCTTGGTGAATGTTCCCAGGGTCTGGCCCTCTAGTGGTCCAGCAGCTGGCTTCATGCTCACCTGGGAGGTTTGGGGCTGGTGTGGTTGACACAGTGGGTCTAGTTCACGTCTTCTGCTACATAGTATCCCGTCCTAGGGATCAGCCATAGCTGCAGTCTCTGGAGGAGAGGTTCACACTGTTTCCAAGGTTTGTGTTTACCACGAAGCTGCTCTGGAGTCTGAGTGTGAGTGTGGGCCCAGGCGCAAGCTCTGCTCTAGGCATAATTTGAGGGATGTATCTTCCAGATTTAAGGATGGAATACCTTTAATTTGATTATATTTCCTCATAGATACTTGTACAGGGAACAATTGCTTTTAAACAAAAAGAAACTCTCATTGTGTCCGTAAGAAGCGGTATGGTGGGCATGCCCCACCTCGTCCTGCTGCTGGGCAGCCTCCAGGCCTCCTGGGTGCTGGTGCAGAAGAAGGGGCACCAGGAACCCTCCAGGGGCCAAGTGGCTCCTCCCGGGCTCATCACAGGAGATGTTTTCAAAAGATAATCCCCACTTGGAGTAGCTGGGCTGTACCAGGTGTGAGCTATTGTGTGTAGAAAAAGATAAGCGTGTCAAAGGGGGAGTAGACAAAGTAGCAGCCGTCGGGGGCGGGAGGTCAGAGCTGTGCACACGATGCAGACGTGGTCGGCAGAGGTAAGCCGTGGGACACGTGTGTCCCATTCTCTGAGCTCTTGCTGAGTGCTCATCATGACCAGGGTCACAGGGAGTAGAGCCCTGCTCTCAGAGGCCCTGACCACAGCGGCAGCTGGGCACAGATAGCCCTGCGGAGTGGGTCTCATGGAACGACCATTTAACACAGGAGTCCTGGTTGAGTCTGGCATGATGGTGGGCTTGAGAACCCAGCACAAGTTTGGTGTGATGTGAGCCGCCTGGGCATCGCAGACCAGTGAGGGGGTGAGAGCCCATCATGGGGAGGCCTGAGTGCCCAGCTGACGAGTGATGAGAATGTGGGTGCTGCTGAGATCGTGTCATCTACATTCTGGGGGTGCTCCAGGGGCCCAGAGAGAAATGGGAGTAAGAAAGGCAACCTCCAGGAGGCCTCCTACTGCCGTCCTCCGTGTGGCCTCTGGTCTTCCTCTCTGCAAGCACAGCTGATTCAGAAGGAAAACTGACATACCCCCAGTCCCACCCCAGCCGGGAGCCTCAGTCTCCCTGTTCATCCTCCATCATGGAGTGGACTTTCCCCTTTCCCCTTCTCTCTCTGCTCCCTTCCTTTCGAGGGCCTGGGACTCCTTCTCCCGGAACAAGGTGCTGACATCGGCTCAGAAAGGCTCCCTGCCAGGACTGGTTTCAGCAGAGGACTGGCAGGGCTGGACATCGCCCTGGGACTCCCAGTGTGCCCGGGCGCTGTCCCACGGTGGCGTGGGGGCAAGGACAGCTTGGGTGGGGCTGGCTGTGTGCCGTGCTCTCCCCCTGGTAACTCCAGTCCTCGCCCTGAGCAGGAGGGAGGAGCCCAGGAGCAGAGACACTAACAATGGGCCAGCAGCCACCCACACAGCCATGACAGTGCTGGGCCTGTGCCGGGACCTTCCCGCCCTGCAGCCTGTCCTGCTCTTTACTCCATGCTAAGGCCAGGACTCCTTCCCCCAGCCCCGGAGACGTCTCTGCTCCCTGGCATGCAGACCTGCAGTCCCGGCCCCCCCGATGTGTGAAGTGATGTGTGAGTGAAGGGGGCCAAGCCTGTGTTTGTAGATAAAGTGTGATTGTAACCTGCCCGTTACTGTGCTGCCCGGCTCCTTCGGTGGTGGGGGAAGTGCTGAGGTCACTGTGAGGAGGACGAACCGAAGCCTACCCTTCACTCAGGGTCCCCACTGGGCCCGGGCCTGTGGTGCGTTTCCCTCAGGGCACCGTCACAGGCCGTGAGCCAGGGCATTCCCGGGGGAGCTGGCTGTTCCATCAGTCAGCACCACGAGCAGGAGCACAGTGAGGTGCCCCAGAAATGGGGCCAGTGGGGCCTCCTTACTTCCACACTTTGGGCAGACGGACTGGCAAGGTTGGTCCTGGGGTGTCCCCTCCCATCCAGGTATAATTTCCAGCTGGGCATTGCAGGCCCACAGCTCAGTTCTAGCATGAAGAATCCTCTTTGCCTGAGAAGTGGCCTCACCCCATCCACGGGGTCCAACAAAGGCAGAATTCCCCATTTAAAGCATGTTCTCACTCCAGTTCTTCAGAAAGTTAATTTAGAGTGAAGTTCTGGCTTCTTAAAGTTCACCCTAGTGGGGAAGACTTCCCATCTTGAATCAAAATTTGAAATAAAAGACCTGGGCTCCACCCCCTGGAAGTCCTCTCTGTTGTGTGGCTAGCCGGGTGACAGCCGCCTGACACCCGCGGTCGTTGCCCTGAGCCACTTGCCCAGCTCCTGTCCTGCCCTTCACTTAGTGCCATGCTGTCCCCATGTTAGAGGGGGAAACTGGGCTGGAAGGGCTCAGGAGCTCAGCCCAGCTCTCGGGGGTGGGCGATGGGGTCTGAACCCAGGTGGGTCAGGTCAGAGCTGCCCTGGTGACCACTAAGCTGCCTGCCCCACAGCCGCAGATGGCCATGGATAGGATAGTGCCACGACACTAGCTGGAGGTCCTGGGTGAGGGGACTGCGGGTCTTGTCACGTGCTTTGTTTTAAGAAGACCCCCAGGGTCAGTTATGTGATGCTAAGTCTGCTATGCTCCCCTCCCCACTTGGGGATGTCCACGAGCTCTGAGGGAGGACCCCCAGCCGTTCATGGGCTGGAAAAGGGGGCTGCAGGCCATGCATGCATGACTGGGGTGCATGTCTGTGTGTGTGTGTGTGTGTGTGTGTGTGTGTGTGTGTGTGTGTGTGTGTGTATGCACGCTTATTAGCCAGGGTCCCCAAGACGATTTATTCCACTGGGATTGACAAATCTGTCTTCAAAACTGGAGGTGTTAGGAGCGTCCATGGTTCCCTTGGAAAACATGTCTTTTCTTTGAAACAGTCTTCTGAGCATATTCCCAGAGGGGGCATGCACACAAAGACACAGACAACACCCACACCCACGTGCAGAGAATACACTCGGCACACAAATGCACAGCACACACACAGGCCCACGTGTGTCCATGAGCTAACACCTTCAGTTAGGACCAACTTCTGTCTCCATAAACATGTTAAAACAGTGCTCACTTCCCCTAAGATGAGTGTCATGTGTCCTCTTCTATGGCATGTTAGGTAGCCTCCTGTCATACATGTCACATGTCTCCCTCTGTTGAGGTGTCATGTGTGTTATCTCTCATGCCTTTACAGGTGCCCATCATATGTTACATGTGCTTCCTTCCTGGCACGTAATGTGTGCTCCTGTCATAATGCTACCTGTCCCCAGTCAAATGTATCCCGTAATTTCCATGTTACCTGTGGCACTGGCATGTACATCACATGCACCCATAATATGTGTGCCCCATTGCATGTCACATGTACGGCGTCATGTGTTGCATGCCCTATCACACATGTGCCTGCATATTGCACCTGTGTTCCTGTCACACGTCACAGAGCTGGACAAGCAGGACACTGGATGCTGAGCAGCTGTGACACACAGGCTGCAATGGGCACGTCCAGTGGCCTCTCCCCAGCCCACTGAGCCCCAGGCACTGCCCGGCCCTCTGTGGCTGGGCTGGCCCGCCCCACATGGGGCACTGGTTTCCTTTCCCCACTCAGCCACCCCCACCCTGCTCATTTGGAACATCACCTGGGCCTCAGCACATTCACCTGATGCAGCTTGGTGGCTGAGCCACCCCACTCCTCCACATCACCTAGTTGGGGAGGGCCCTCCTGTGCCTGTGAGGGCCCAGGCCACCAGGAGGGGGATCTGTGTGCAGAGCAGGGCAGTGAGGGGACCCCGGATCCTGAGACTGGAGCACACCTACTGGGACGTGGGAGACCGCGGCATCAGGGCTGTGTATGCACATGTGCATATGCACGTTTATGTGTGTATATGCATGCATGTGTATATACGTGTGTGCGTGTGTATGCATGCATGACTTTCGTTAGATGGGCCAAGTCCTTAGGGCACTGCTAAAAGTTACCCAGGTGGTGCTCCCTGTACGGACATCTGGCCTCTGACATTCACAGACAAAGATCTGGTTCTCTGCAGAGAGATTAGAGAAGTTCGATGCCCTGAGTCACAAACCTGGGGCCCTGTCACCAGGCCAGCCCAGGACCCAGGCGCTCTGCCTGCCCCCTCTCCATCCTTCTCCAGCCTACACTTCAAGCTCAGCCTCACTTTACGTTATTTTTATGATGCTAGGTTTTTGCAAACCACAGGACATGACACAACTCACATGTTAAAAAAACCCTCAAATACTAGGTGAAGCTTCAGAATGAAAAGCAAGATTCTGCCTCCACCCCCAACCCCGACTTCTTCCCCAGGGGCAAACTCTTCATCACCCCTCCCCCCATTCCGGGCCTCACCCCCTTCATTCCTATGGGTTCATTTTTTACCTCATATGATGACTTCAGGTGCTTACTTAGTGTTCCTCCTGACTCACCGCCTCTGGCCCGGACCACATTCCTCTCCATTCTGAGCAGGAAGAGAGCCTCCTCTCTGCTGTGACACTCCACTCCCCCTTTCTTTCATAGCATTAAAAAAATAATTGAGGTTGAAGGATTTATATATTTTTTTTCTATGCCAAATATTTTTCTGACCTTTGTCTACATGTTAATTTTAAAACTTGAGATGCAATGCATAGCCTTTCTAATGTGACTCATAAAATGTTGTTTACCAGAGATGCCAGGTTTTGTGACCCGGATGATGGAGGAAGAAATGCCAGTTGATTGTAACAGTTTTACCAGTTGGAGGAGCATCTTCCAAGTGGCTAATGTGCCTGGAGGCATGTTCTTATGGTTCATGTCACTTCTAAAGAGTCAGAGATGATGATCATTTTTTTATCCAGTATTCCCACATCTGATTTCTTCATTCCTTTCCCCTACTGGTTTATCATTCAAAGGTATGTGCGTAGTAAACTGAACTCTTGAGTGCCCGTAGGACTTTACTGATAGTGTAGCTAAGTATAAAATTCTAGACACCTCCCCCCCCCCCCGTCTTTTTTCTATTAGGACTTAGAGACCCGGCCCCATCACTAATGAAACGTATAGACTCACAACTGATGTGTGGTTGGTCTTCCTATACCCTGCAGAGCTATTCTCCACCTTGACCCGGGTTGAGGTCCACCCGTTGGATCTATTCAGAACACGGTGAGCCCTGCAGTCATAAGACGTGTGTTCTCTTTATTTGACTATTTCTTCCTCTTTGTTGCCTTTTATTGTCTTATTTGGAATTTCTAATCAATGAAAATCCAACACCTGCATTTCAATTATCACCTACCTTTCCGTATCTCCTTCTGTCTGCTCTCCACTCAGTGAGGCATCTCTGACTTTTGTTTTCCATAATCTGGTGTTCGGTCACACCATGTTACCCTTCAGGCCATCCTCTGTAGCTTAAAATTGGTTTGTTACGTTGATTTCCATGAGTTCTTTCTTTTCTTTTTTTTTTTCTTGTTTTTCTTTTTATCTCAGTAGCCTGATTTTTTTTAATTTTGATTTTTTTTTATTGGTAGTGTGTGCTCTCCAATTTCTTTGAGAATGATGCCATTCAGAATTACTACTGTTGTTGTTATCATCATCAACGTTGTATTGTCCCTGGATCATTTCTGATTTCCAGTGTACACACGTCCTGGGCCTGCCTTCTGTTTCCCACCACAGTCTTTCTGCAAACACCTGGTAGCCCTGCCCGCTAGGTCCTCTCTACAGGAATACAGGCTGAGGTGGGACAGTAGCTGGTCAGCAGGGGTCACTTCTGCCCCCTTGTAGCCCAGCAGGCTTCTTGCCAGACCAGGAGCACTGACTGCAGGTTCTGTGGGATTGGGCAGGGTATGGAACAGAAGAAGGGCCTCCCGGGAAATGATGATGGCCCAGTGGGCAGGCAAGCTGGCATGCCGGGCACTGTACCTGGGACCCGTCCTGCCACTGGCTCCCTGGGCCTGCTAGCTGAGCATAGTTCCATCTCCGGTCCCCACCCTCACATTTGAGCCGAGGGGGGGGGGCTCCCCACTTGTTCTGTGCAAGTCCAAGGAGCCCACGACTAAAATTAAAATATGAGATTACTAGGGAAACCAATTATATCGGAAGGCAGTTTTATCAAATGCTTTAAAAAAAATCTTTCCCGATAAGGTAATATGTTTGCGTCTTTATCAAAACATTCCGTAAAATGTCTTGTGCTGGGACAGTGGTAACTTGAAGTGTGAGTGATGTTCCGAGATTGTCGTAAAAGCTGCAATGGGATAGGGAGATTCCTGTCACTCGTTAGTGAGACAACCACGCCTGTACCTAAACTATTACGTTCACTGCCTATGTGCTCAACTGTAGTAACGCCAGCTAGTGACACACAAAGTACCATCTCCATGGTGGCACTGTTACTAGTCCTCCGAGCGCCGGCCACAGGACTCCCTGCTCTCCAGCAGCCCTGTAAGGGCACCAGCCATGCTCTGCACACTTCCTAGTAGACGTTCCCACTGTACGGAGGAGAGTGCTCCAGCCCCCCAGCACAGCACAGAAGCCCTGGCTCCTCCTGGGGAAGATAAGTTCAGGCCTTGCTCCCTTTGGGATCTTTCTTTTCTTCAATGCTCTTTGTAGAAGATCCATCCCCCAAATGGTTACATTTTTAAAGTCCCTGTGGCAAATTTAGAGTTCTTTTCCATTTTTGAGATTTCGAATAATATGTACTTGATTGGGCACACAGCAATGTCAGAGGCAGGCTTTGTGTCCTGATTGAGGCCCCTTTGGGGTTCTGTGTGTAATGGGCATCTCCCTGGCCCCTCAGACCCAAGTGGTGAGCTCTGCTGCAGGTGAGAAACAAAGGCCAGTGACCTTGG
The DNA here is from genome assembly GCF_036850995.1 of Saccopteryx leptura. Lineage (NCBI taxonomy): Eukaryota > Metazoa > Chordata > Mammalia > Chiroptera > Emballonuridae > Saccopteryx > Saccopteryx leptura. Next base: position 318,721,573 of record NC_089503.1, read on the forward strand.
TGGAGGTCAGGCTCTGTGCGCCAGGCAGGGCGCTTCCCCCTGTGGTCACTGCAGCTGGGGCTTCCCTGGAAAATGCCTGGGGGTCGAGGCTGAGGAGCACAGTGATGAACTCACAGGCAACGGGGGTCTGAGAGGGGACTGCCGAGGACTGAGAACGCAGTCACTTCTGAGCTAGATCCTAAGTTGTTTGGCCTGCGTGAGGCTGTGGCCACTTCTCCAGGGCTTGGAACCAGCATTTCTGTCTCAGAAGCCTTCCCAGGATACGGGGAAGCTCGGGGAACAATGCATCCACAGGTATGGCATTGCTTCTCAGGTAGCCTCACTCTGACCAGGCTCTGGAGTCAGAACAGGCTTGGCACTGTGGAGGCCTACCCTTTATTGCGGAAATTGGTACCGGTATCCATGCTTTATGTAGGCCTCAGTTTCCCCAAATGTACACTGAGGGGTTTAACTAAACTGTCTGACCTCTAAGAGCCTTTCAGGGTCTGGCCTCTTCCCCTTCTTGGCACCAAATTATCTGCTCAAGAAGGACACAGCCTCAGTGAGCCCCTGTGCTGTGCTCTCCAGGCCTGCCTGCCATTCACAAGGACTCTCCATTGGGCACAATCCTAGTCCTTGTCTCCACCCACCCCACACAGGTGGGAGCATAGGTTCAGGCAGAGGCTCCTTCCTGACCCCTGTGGGAAACTCTTTGCTGGGTATTTGAAATTGAACTTGGAATTCGGCTCAGACAAAAATGTCTTGAGGCTCATGACATTATGCTCCCAGGGGCTCTGAACAAAACACAGTACTGCTCTGGAGCAGGGGCAGTGAGGGAAAGTGGCCGGAAGCAAATACTGACCCTTCTTAGAGCCGGAACTGAGGCCCAGGCAGGAGGTGCCCGCTGTTTATATGGAGCAGTTCCTTGGCATTTACTGTGTACCCATGCACTCCAGAGCCAGGATGGGATGTGAGTGTTTCCAGGCGAAGGTGCTGTTTTTCCGGAACCACCTCGAGTCAGCCCTGGGTAGTGGCGATGCCTTGGGCCCGATTCCTCGTATCTCCGGGGACCGTGGAATGCAGTGGGCTGGGTACACTGGACGCCTCCGGAGCTTCGCCACCCTCCCCCACCCGACCCGCGCGGCCGGCTCTGCAGTGAGGCCCCTGCGCATCTAGGTGGAGCCCGACCCGCGGTTTTCGACAGGACCGGCCCCGCCTGACCCGCCGGTGCGCCAGGCGGGGGCGCTGCAGGGCGGCGGGGATCCCCAGGGTCCCCTCCGCGGCCCAGTGCGCATCGGCGGCCGGGCGGAGCGCAGACGGCGGCGGGCCAGAGTCTGATCACCGCGCGGGCCTGGTCCCCGCTACCTTCCCGACGCCTCCCTAGGAGTGGCCGAGCCGAGCGAGCGGCGGCAGCGCATCCCCGGGCCAGAGCAGCTGCGTCCCGCGGCCGGTCAGGAGCGCAGCGTCGCCGGCCCCACCTGTCGGCACGGCCGCCCCACCACCAACGACACCGGCAGGGCCACCAGCGCGAGCATCGCGGGAGCGCCCGTCCGGGCCTCGACCGACCGCAGCAGCAGAGGCGCGGGTTCTGGGGAGCGCGTAGGCCGGCACCGACCCGGGGGTGGGGGGCGGGGGGTCCGGCCCGCCAGCCCCGGGCCGCGCAAGTTCGATCGCCTCGAGCCCGGTCGGGCCGCACGGGCCCTGGCGGCGGCGATGGTGCGGCAGCCCCGCGCCCTGCGCTCAGCCCCGGCCCCGAGCCCGGCCCTCCGCGGAGCTGGTGGCGGCGCGGCGGCCCCCTGAGCCCCGGGCCAGAGCGAGCGCGGGCGGCGGCGGCGGAGGAGAAGGAGGCGGAGAAGGAGGAGGAGGAAAGGAAGGCGCCGCCGAGCAGCGGCGGGCGGCAGGCGGCAGAGGGCCGGGGTCGCGCAGGACCCCCAGCGCCCGGGCCGTTGCGCAGTCCGCGGCTGGCCGTCCGGGCCCTGCTGGCGGAGCGGCTCCGGTGGCGGCGGCGGGGCTGATTCATGGGGCCGCGGCGGCTACCCCCCCGCGACCGGGCCCCCGGTGGCCCGCAGCCCGCGATGGTAGCCGAGTGGCCGGAGCGGCGGCCGCCGCGGCCCGAGACTTTCTATTAACCTCCCCGCCCCCGCCTGCCCCCTCCCCGCGCCCTCCCCGCTCCCCTCCCTCTGCCCAAAAAGACGCGGATTGCTGCCCGGAGTGGCGCCTCCAGTCGCGGCGGAACGCAGCGCCGGCGGCGGATGGAGGGTGCAAGCGGGCGGCCGCGGCGGCTGCACCCGGCGGGGCGCTGATGCGGCGCCTGGACCTTCGCTACGCGACTTCGGGGGCGTCGGCCGAGAGGGCACTCCGCGATGCAGCTCCTGAAGGCACTCTGGGCACTCGCAGGGGCCGCACTCTGCTGCTTCCTCGTCCTGGTGATCCACGCGCAGTTCCTGAAAGAAGGTAATTGTCCCCGGGCGCCGTCTCCGGGCTCGGCCGGGCTTCCAGCACGTTCCGCCGCGCTCGACCGGGGCTCGCCGAGCTCCACTGCGGGGCTGAACTGGCCGCTAGCGGACCCTTCCCCGCGCCTGCGCGGCTTCTGCCACCCGTGCGCATCGGTGTTCGCGGGCCGCCCGCAGGGTCGGGCCAGTCAGTGGAGGGTGGCCTCGATGCCCCTCGCACCGCGGGAACCCGGGCCCACGCCGAGGCTGTCATACTCGTCCCCTGCCCGCACGGCCGATTGGCAGTGGCTCCCGCGTGCTCTCCGCGGGCCTCGGTAGATGGCACCCGCGCTCCACGCTGGCGGGCGGGACGCGGGTCTGAGGGCCGGAGGAAGACCAGGGAGAGGCTTGCGCGCCTGTACCCCGCTCCCGCGCCGCCTTCCGGGCCTAGTCCGGGCCCATAGGTTTGGAGAGCAGGGACTTCACCAGTAGAGCGCCAGGGCCCCGCACCAAGCTCTGCCCAGGTCTCTCCTTGCCTGCTGGAGTACAGGGCTCTGGCATACCGTACTTGGGAGTTGGTTGAGGTGCACATGATGATCAAACCCTTGCAAGTGAGGGTATCTCTGGGACTGGGGAGTCCTGCACTAAGGGCGGGAAGGTGCAGCGGGTTGTATGATTGGTGGGTACTCCAGTACTCTGGCCACTCCTGGAAACTTGCTGGTCCCAGGGCTGTGTTCTCCGGGAGCATGTGCCTGGTGCACCCATGTCTTAGCCAGACCAGCCCTGGCAGAGCAGCCCACAGTCCCACCCACTACACACATTGATGTGCCCTTGCCCTGGGGAACCCTTCCACCAGCAATGCCCCCCCCCCCCAGTGGCACAGAAGGGAGCTGGTGGGCCTAGAATGTAGGCAGCTTCTCATTAGCTCTGGGTTCCTACAAAGGAAGGGTTTGCAGCATTCAGCTGCTTCCCTCCTAATTAATGAGCTGCTGCTGGCTTCCTAGGAAGCAGGTAGGTGTGGGAGGCCAGCCCCAGGCCTGGTCACCTGCTTTGCTCTCTCGGTATCCATTTCCCTTTCTTGATTTTGGATCCAGGCCCTGAAGGGAGAGGTGCCGTCCCCAGGGTTTTTTGCAGGCCTGGCCTGCTATGTAACGGATTGACGAGGCCTTTCTGGAGTTGGAGCTGGTCCCCATCAGCCCGCCACTGGCTTACTGAACTTGCTTCAGGACAGGGTGGCTCTATGGGCTCGTGGTCCCCTGGGGCTGGAGAGTCCCTAGAGGGTCGCTCTCTCCTGTGTCCAGGGCAGCCTCAGCTCACCCAGTGGCCATGGAGTCCCTTTGCATCTGGGCCTTCCTTGTATGGGCCACAAGTTTTTCACCCTTCTCTCTGACCTTTCTCGGTCAGGGTGTGGGGGGTCCGTTTGGAAAGGGGCACATGCTGAAGTTTCAGTTCCTTCCTGTAAAGCCAGCAGTGCCTGGCGTGTAGGCATTTTCTGCAATGAGGGGAATTTCCCCTGATCCTAAAGCTGTGGTTTAGTAAAAGAGGGAAGCTCTGATAGCCTGTGACTAAAGGCTGCCCTAGCACTCACCCATGGGAACTGACCAGTCCTGGTCTCTTTGTGGGGCACTGTCGCTCTCCAGCCTCAAGTCTTAGGATGGTGTGTTTTGGTCAAGAGGAAGGAGTGTTTTGTCTCTTGGAGTCAAAGATAGTAGGTGTGGGCAGGTCAGTGTTGGGGAGAATGACCATGTTCACAGAGTGCAGTTCTTCTGTGGAGTGTTGTGAAGAGCCCTTCACAGGGTCCGCCCTGAAGCAGGCTTCATGCGCGTCTGTGTTCTGGAAGACAGGGTGGGGACAGCACATGGGGCCGGGCTACAGGTGCTCTCGGAAGGCACAGTGTCTTTCAAGGCTCATCCGAGGAGGTCTAGCACCTTCCCCCACAGCCTCAAGAGTCCTCAGATGTCCTGTGTCCATCCTGAACAGCTGCAGTGGCTCCACGGGGACGGAGTCCCTCTGCCCCATCTCTGTGAGCCATCAGGACTGCAGCGGCACCCTGTCTTCTCTGATGTGCCCCTTTCGGCCCCTTGGAGTCAGGAGCCCTGGGGCCAGCCTTGAAGAGGGTGGAGCCCCTGGTTCCCCGGTGGATGTGGGCTGCAGGCTCCAGGCCACTTTTTTCTCTAGCAGTGTGCTGGCCAGTAGGAGGGTGGGAGCAAGCGAGCGGGCGTTGGACAATTGTGACTGTTGTCTGCGGGTGAGTGGTAAAGAGCAGCTTAAATCGCCATTTCCATGAATCTGGCCTGTTCAGGGGTGAGGAATGGGGAACACAGGGAGCTGTTTGTGCACACTCTGCCTTTTATGTGGAGACAGGTCAGCCCCTGGCTAATCTATCCCACTCTGGCCAGTCTGTCCTCCAGTGCAGAGATGAATAAGGCGGTGGACTGGGAGAGAGGCTCATTGTGCTCCCTAATTGCGGCCTTGGCGGGTACGCTTTTTGTGAGAATGGTCCTGCCTGCCGTGCCAGGCCTGACTCAGCTAGGAGGAGGGTCCCAGGGCCTAGCCACGGCTGGGGCGTGGGACCAGGGCCTGGGCAGCACCTTCCCTTGCTTACCCCTTCAAGATACCCGGCAACCCTCTGCAAGCCAGAGCCTGACCCTTGCAGTGACACAGACACTGTGTGTTTGTGACCAACAGTCACAGTGGGGGGCAGGGATCCTGGGGACCCCATTGAGACCTCACTACTTGAGCAGAGAGCAGAGTGCACGTGGGGGAGGGGGCACAGGGAAGCTACCCTCTCGTCTCTTGAACTGTGTTTGGTCTCAGAACACAGAGTGAGGGAAATACATAGAATTATTATTTTTCACCTGCCTCTTCCACAGACTTGATGCTGTTTCCCTCCCTGTCTTCCCGTCACCGCTTGGATCACAGCGCTGTGCGGACTGACGGCTCTCCTCTTGATCTTAGTGTTCCAGGAAGAATAAAGAAGGGCCTGCTGTGGAGAAGCAGGAGGGCATGGACACGGACACCCCCTCCCCTCTTTGTCTGGCCAGCCCCTCCGGTGGTGAAGGGGTGGGGCTTTGGGACAACAAAGGAGGCAGGAGCAGGGCTGTACCTCCTGGCCCTTTTCCTGCAGATGTGGCCTTGGGGTTTTAGTCTCTGCACTCTTCTGTGGCAGGGGAGCGAGCCAGCTGCGAGCAGGCTGCCAGCTGCCTGTGAGGGTTCCTGCTGGGAAAGGTTGGGGATGCATGTATGCATCTGGCTGCCCATCCAAGGACCCGGCTCCCCCTTCCACACCTGCTCTGTGAGTGGCCCTGTGGCTCTTGGGCTGATGAGTGATTGAGTCAGCAGGACTCACCTCTGTCGTTTATTTACCTAGCTATCTCTCCTGCAAGTAAGCTTGGTCCTACGAACGCATGGCTGCTGTGGGGCACACCTCGTCCCAGGGGGCCCCTCCATGGCCTCCTGTGAATGGCCGTGTGCTCTGCGCGCTGGTCATTGGCGGCTGCGGGCCTCACAAGAGAAGCAGCCAAAGCAGAGCGTCAACATGTCTGTTTCCTCTGTCAGTTTATTTAAAGTGGCCTGAGAACTTCGCACTGACACCAACCACACGGCTCCTGGCGCATGCGAGTCTCTCAGAAACATTTGTTGAATGCAAAGAACCTTTGTAGCTATAACCCACGCACGTGTTCTGCTGTCACGGAGGGGTCAGTGGAACAGGCCTGTGGCTGCCCGCTCTGGGAACAGCGCGGTGGACCCACATGATGTTTCTGCAGCCGGGAAGCTCTTCTTGGTGGTCCCCGGGCCCCAGGCTGTGCCCGCTCCATTCTCAGAGTCTGTGACTTCAGGGGCTGGAGGCTCAGATGCCGGGGGTCTGTGTGTGCTCTAGACGCTCCCAGCCCCGCTGAGCCCATGGCCCCCACCCAGATGTGCCCGTGGGCTGCGAGGCTCCCTCTCCTGGGGGTGGGGGGTAAGGGGGCTGGCTGTGATTGCCCAAATGTGAGTCTCTGAGTCTTTGGGCTGTGTGCAGAGGGGCCCAACCAGGTGTGCCCAACCCCCCCCCCCCCCCCCGCAGACTGTTTGAAAGGTCAGGTATGTACGAGTGTCTGCAGGTAGGGGTGAAACGGAAAATGCATGAGGAGTTACCCACTCCTTTTGTGTGACAAGCACTCTGAATAAAACCCACCCCCACCATGACAGGAGCCCTGTCGCTGAGGGTCTCACAGCTGTGACAGTTAAAACATGGCAGGGGAGGCTGTCATGGGAGGTGACTTTTCAGATGTGACAGGGTTCACCGCTGCCTTGTGTGGCAACTGTCCATGTTTCTGGGGGTCTTGAGAGGCCAGGCCTGCCTCTGGGTCTCAATGGCCTATAGCTTGGTGCTGGGCAGGCACCAGGAGTCAAAGACATGGCAAGGCCAGCACGTCCCCACCCTAGCAGAGAGCCAGCGTGGCTGGGAGAAGTGGGGACATGGACATCACTGCAGTTTCACACTGCTGACGTGTGTGTGTGCATGTGTACACACATGTGGTTCTCTTGATGAAACATGCATATTTCAGTTACATAAAGGTACTTGAAATATGAAATATTGCATGTGAAATATATGAAATGCATAGTGAAGTTGATTTGAAATATGCCGCTTAGTTAGGGAGCACAGGGCGTTGGTGACGTTGCTGGGAGAAAGGCAGGGGGGGGGGGCCTCATCTCATCTGCATGTGGTTCTGTAGGAAGTGTATTATAGCGTGAACGTGCATAGCATGTAATATCACAAATGTGAGTGTGTGTGTGCCCACAACACATGGCTCATTCCACACAGCTGTCTCCTCTGACAGAGACTTTCATGACCCCGCAATCCCCTCCAGCTGCAGTGTGACCTGTTCTCTCTCTTGAGAATTCTTCCTTTAATCCAGAAGTCACCTCTGTCCCTAGGCTGCCCACTCTGGGTGATGTGGCACAGCTGTGCCCCTGATTTCACATACATACACTTACATACAAGCTCACGCACATACAAGGTACTCTCATACACACATATAACACACCTGACACACATGTGCACGCAACCAGTGTGCCTGCAGCCTCTGAGCTTGGAGGAGGGCCAGCTGAGGGTGAGACGCCCATGTCTACTTCTCTGCCCCTGCCGGTCAGTCCCCTGGACCTGCCTTCCTGCAAGCTGGGCAGAAACAGAAGTGTGCACTCCCAGAGCAGCCATGCAACGGCCTGTGGAAGGGGCATTTTTACAGAGAAAGCAAGTGAGATCAGGCAACATCACAGGTCACGAGTCAGTGCCGTACACTGACACATGAGCTCACAGTTTTTCCCTTTTTTGCTGTGCGATCCCAGGTAGTGCCACAGCTTGGGAGCTGCCCAGGTTCCTTGTGCTCCCGCCTCTCTCCCCACATTCCAGATACCTGTCCGCAGACCCTGTGCCCAGCCCATTGTTCATGTGTGGTTCTGTAGGTGGCCTTTGGGAATAGGAAGCCAGATTCCAGTGGTATCAGGCAAGTCATTGGGCCACTAGGAACCACAGTCTCCTCCTCAGCAGGGTGGAAAGGATAATAGAAGCTTAGGGTGGCCATGAGAGGTACTTGGCAAGTGGGCCTCTAGCCCCCTGCCTGGCACCTGGTGACTATGACTGTTGTTGTCAGTTGTGCGTGAGGAGCCAACATATGTGGACAGGTAGTTCCCCTTGCTATGTCGGATGGGCTGGGTGGTGCTCAGGATGGTGGAGGCGGACTTGGGGTGCAAGGGGCAGACTCCCAGCCCAGACTCACTTACCTGAAGAGGAGAGGAGCTGATCTCCTCAGATGGCGCTGTCTCCAGTTGCTCGAACCATGGTGTGTGGGTCCACCCACCACTGCCCCTCCCTGTGTTCTAACCATCGCTTCTGAGTTCACCCCACTCCCTGCCCTCTGAGGTCAGCCTTTCTGTCCCTGCTGACTTGGCCTGAGAGGCCTCTGCAGTGGCTGACAGCAGATCCTGGGACTCTGTCCTGGACCCAGGGAGCCCACAGGGAAGGGCAGGGCTGCCCTCCCTCCCACGGCTGACTGCCGGACTGTGTCTCCGACCTCCCTGAATGAAAGGAAAGGGGGCTCCAGGGCCAGCAGAAGGGGGAAGGGGCGACGAGGGTGGTGAACAAGCCCAACCCACCCAGAGCTCGAGAGCAGATGGCCAGGAAGGAGCCTGAAGCAGGTGTGTGTGTGTGCGGGGGGGGGGGGGGTTAGAGGCCTGTGGGGGGGTGGCCGGGGCTCTCCGGTGTTTGGAGGTCTGCTCGCCAGGCTTGGCAGAGGCCTTGCTCCTCTCAGCACAGGTCCCGGCCTCCAAGTGGACCAGAGAGACAGGAGCCAGTGACCTGGAACCACCTAGTTACTGAGTGCAGGGGCGGGGGGTGTAGTGCCAGCATCAGGACCACATGAGCTGTGGACCAGGGCACCCACAGTTGTAGGCAGGGAGCGCCATCACCCAACTGTCGGCCAGAGCTGGGCTCAAAGGGGCCTGGGAGTGTTGGAAGGATATCTCTTTTGGCCCATTCTGTTCCTGGGCAGTGACCAGATGCAACGCCGTTCAGGTGCTGGGCTTGCCTTTGCTGGAAGCGAGCATCTCTCTGGAGAGGGGCTGGCAAGCGTTGGGAGGTGCGGAGCAGGATGGGCATCTCCCCAGCAGATCCGGATCCGGGAGCATGGTGGCCCAGCATGCCCCTGGGCCTCCCGCTCAAGCCTCCCGTGGGCAGGGCCAGGCTGCTTGATTCTCATCCCTCTATAGCAACGCGTCTTGTGATGGGAAGAGAGCCACCCGTGGGCAGAGAGGCATCCCACGGCTGTGGCAGCTCAGGAGGAGTTTGGGAGGACACAGCTACATTGGGGCAGCTGCTGGCATTTACCTCCCCTGTTTTCCTAGACTCCTGGTCAGTGGGGTGCTTGCTCTGCAGGTGGTTTGCTGGCCCCACGGGTGATGGGCGGTCCCACATATTGCTAGCAGCGTGCCAACCTCCTCGCACCCCTGCCTGCCACGCTGTACATGGTGGGGTGTTCTGTTATTCTGCCCCCTTCACTTTGGGAAACAAATCTGAACTGTGTTGCGTCTCAGAAGCTCAGCACCTCCCATGAGGGGCCGATAGGGGATCTTGGGGCAGAGTGGGCCGGGGGGGGAAATGACCACAGGGCGGCTCTCAGCTGTCACCTCCTGTGGTCTTTGTCCACCATGCAAGGAAGCTGTGATTGTCTCCCAATGTCACCATTGAGGAAACTCGAGGACAAAGTTCAGGGTCTTGGCCAAGGCCCCGGGGCCGGAGCCTTAACATAGGGCATTGGGGCTGTGAGCTGAGCCCCCCGTCTCCCCTGACCTTGCTTCCCAGTGGGGCCCAGCTGTACATGGTGGGAAGCCTGGCAGGAAGGGGACCCATTGGGTGTCTCAGGCAGGGCGATGCCATCTCCGCGTGGACCGTGGGCTCCCATGCTCCTGCCCTGCACCGGACTTGAGGTGAGATCGAGAGGACTGAGCTGACCTCTGGGTGCCAGCGGCTGGGTCCAGGCCCTGGTCCCCTGCTCTGACAGTGGTGTTCTGCAGGGGAGCCCGGCTCTCCAGGCCAAGGTGCACCCTTCACCCTGGGCCCTGCCTCCCAGGGCCAGCTACAGCAGGGACGGGTGCTGGGAGGCTCCAGGTTCCAGTGAGGGTGCCGTCCTCTGCAGCCTGCTGGAAGACCTCACTTCTGCCCTTGACCCTGCATATTCTTTCCCTTGCGTATCAGAGGGGGTCGTGCAGCCTTTGGAACACACACTTTTACAAAACTGGCTTTTGCCTGGGGAAGGCAGATTTTATTAGCCAATTACAGTTGTTCTCCCTATCGCGGGTATAGGTGCTTGCGAGCTGGCCCCCCAACGACAGGCCCCCAGGAACCTGTGGGTGTGGCCTCATTTGGGAACAAGAGCTTTGCAGGTGTAGTTAAGGTAAGGATCTCCAGGTGAGGTCGCTTTGGTGTAGGGTCCACCTAACTCCAAAGGCAAGGGGCAGACAGGAGGAGGCCATGTGAAGACAGAGGCAGATGCTGGAGCGATGTGGCCACAAGCCAAGGGACACCTGCTGCCATGATAGGCTGGAAGAGACAGGGAGGAGCCTCCCCCAGGGCCTCTGGATGGAGCCCATGTACCGAGGTTGGACCTGTGGCTCCAGGACTGTGGGAGAATGAATTTCTGTTGTTTTAAGCCACCAGTATGTGGGGACGTCTTAAGGCAGCCCCAAGAAGCTGATAGGATACACCCAATGGCAGAGGGGTATGTGCCACATGTCCTGATGAGTCTGTCTCACCCCCGAGCCCCCCTCTCATCCTGCCATCAGGGGTCTCCTGTCAGGGTGCTTGAACCCACAGAAGTGAAAACCTTTGAGGTGCAGGTTGAGGCAGGACCCACCTTCCCCAGGAGGTTGGGTTAGGGTGGACAGCTCGGAAATTCTTAACGTGTCTCCACGCATAAATTCAGCATTTCCCTGAGTGAGGGCACGGACCGCTGTCGGCATGGAAGATGGTTTCGTGTAGGGCACAAAGGGGCATTTTTCACTTTAATGGCTGTGTGTTTATTTTTACAGCTGCCTGATATTTGTGGCAGTGGTGTTGGCTTCCCGTTCGCAGGGAGGCTGGAGATTCCTTTCTGATGGCAGAGTGAGGCGCGGTACAGTGACACTGTGGTCGGGGATGCTGTGCTGATGGGACACGTGTTACTGAGTGCCTACTGAATGCTGGCCAGGGGTCAGTGGACAGGCGTGGGCTGTGCGGGCAGCTGGAGCTCCAGACAGTTCTGCAGGTTCCAGTGGTCACTGCAGGTCTGCACCTGCGGAATCATGGTCCCTCCCTCAGGCATCCAGGCTGCTGAGGATGAAGAGGCCCTCAGACAAGGGAGGTGGACCTCACAGTGGACCCCAGCATGGAGAGCTGGGTGCATGAGCTTCCTGGGGTGGCCATTATAAAGGGCTAGGATGGGGAATTGCCACAAACCAGCGCAACTGTAATTTTACAGGTCTTGGGTGGGAACGGTGGAGGATTATAAAATAAACACAGAAAGGAAAAGGATGGTATAGGGAGAACCCATTGCCAAGCTGCTGACTTGCAAGAGTGAGTCTTCATCCCCAAAATGCTTTGTTTATAGGGCAGAGAGCAAAGACATTAGCAAATCAAAGAGATCCTGATACAAAGTCACATTTCTGAGGCAAACCAAGAATTCTCCCAAGTGCAGAAAGCCCCCACCATGCATAATATCTTAACTTCACAAAACAAAGGGTAAGAAAAAGACTGCCTCCAGTCTCTTCAAGGGACATGGGGGATAGAACAAGTAGAAACAATCCAGCATCACAGCTAATAGGGAGGTGCGGGGAAGGGCGTGTAAATTGCCTTTACCAACTTAAACAGTCAGAGGTTGTGGGGAAGAGCTTAGCCTTTAGCAACTTAAGCAAGTGAGGTGGGGGGATGGGCAGCAAGGACTCCATCAGCTTACTGACAGTCCCCCACAAATCTAACTGCAAGGACTGTCAGCTTGCAGTCTCCCACAGGGGAACTTAAAGCAACAGACGTTTATTGTCTCCAGGTTCCGTCTGTTATTGTCTCCCTGTTGGCTGGGTTGGTTCCATCTAGAGGCTCTTGATCCTCCCACACTCCCCTGCAGCCTCTGGAGGGACCACCAGCATCACGCCAGTCTCTGCCTGTGGTCACATAGCCTCTTCTCTCCCTGTCTCAACCCTCTCCTCTTGTGTAAGGACACTGGTCATAGGGTTTAGGGCCACCCTGATCCAGGAAGTTCTCATCTCGAGATCCCTAGTTAAATCTGCAAGGACACGTAGTGCAATAAGGCATCTCTCTGAGCTTCTGGGTAGACCCATCTTTGGAGATTAACATCAGCCCATCACAAGGGGTGGAAGGGAATGCCCCCAGGGCTGAGACCCCATGCCCACAGATCTTAGAGCAACAAGCTCCTGGCCCCAAACTGTTTGGGAGTTCTCTTGGTGGCTCTGAGCCAGTACAGTCTGTGGGACAGTGGGGTGATGAAACAGTGGTTTTCTCCCTCTCGGGGACCCAGTGGCTGCGCCAGACCCCCTGCATTCTGCATTCTGGGCATGTTTCTCCCATCCTGGGGACCTGCTGTCTGGGGCCCAAGCTGACCAAAGGGGTCGGGACCGTGCCACTGGGAGCCAGATGGCACATGCCCATCTGAAAGTTAAGTATATATAAATGCATGTTTTGGAAAATTGTAGAGCCAGTGATGTTTGAGTGTGTGGCTTCCCAGGTGTTTTTGATTCCCATTGGTTTAGGCTGTTGCCAATTAGCAGTCACTTGGGACTTTATCATAAATGTACTTCTCGTGCTCATTCTGCTCATTCCTGACTCACCTCTAATGCGTTAGCCCATGTCGTAGGGACCTCGCGTAGTTCTCTTCTGTTGTGTGTGGGGCTGGGCCATGAGAGCGAACTGTGGCATTCTCTCCTTGCGTTGTTTCCCCATTGTCTCCGGGAGGGTGCACACAGGGAAGAGGGGACGAGGAACCTTCCGGAATGGAAGGTGAGTCCTCCTGGGCGGAGAGCACTGTTAGAGCCAGAGGCTTGGGGAGCAGGACGGGCTTCCCCAGGCCCGATTGCAGGCTGCCTCCTGGGTCCTGCTCCCCAATCCTCTCAGCGAGCACACCTGACCACCAGGGCTGGCTGCCAGATGCACACTCACCTGGAGGACAGGGGCTTATGGGCCTCAGGCTCTGACTTACCGTAAGAGAGTGTGCAGGGGTGCCGGGAAGGTTCTGAGGGGGCTTCATTGTAGAGAGAGGCCCTTTTGCTGGTTTTAGGGGGGACACGGATGCAGAACGTGGTCACAGTCCCCAGAAGTTGTAGGTGAGGAGGGCTAGGGAAGGGGGGCGGGGGCGGGAGGCAGCAGGAGGCTGTGGGCAGGCATGCTTCTCCCCAAGCAGAATGCCCCAGAACACACTGCGTTCTGACAGTCTCATAGAAGACACACTTTCCACAGGAACCAAGACTGTGGCCACTGCAGAAGCAGCTGGGGAGTGGCACTGAGGTGGCCCAACAGTACTGCCCAACAAGTGCCCACCTGGACCTGTCAGGGTCTCCCAGGGGAAGAGGGGCTCCCAGTGGGCCCTGGGGAAGTCTCCTGGTCCACTCGGTGTGTGAGCCCCACCGTGCACTGGGCTCTGTGCTAATGTCTTCCCCAGGGGCCAGCTCATTCCCTCCCACCAGTCACTGGACAGGCCTCCTCTTCCTGGGTGACAGGCCCTGGAGCCTATGTCCGCCCAGGTCAAGTCTGGGCTCTCCCCTCCCTGTCATGTGACGTCGGAGTCTGCTGCTTTCTGTGCCTTAGTTTCCTCCTCTGAACCAGCGGGAATTCTGACAACACGTTCCCCAAGGTCATGTGAGGGAGGAAAGAGTGAGTCTGGGAGGGCTCAGAGCAGCGCTTGGCTGTAGCACGCGTGTGCATGGCTGTCCTTCTGTCCGCGGCTGCGGCAGAGCCCTTCCCACCTCCCGCCCTCTGACGTGGGCCTGGGTCCAAGCCTCATATCCATGCATCCAATGCTTAGACTGTGCTCGCCACCAGGAGGCGGAGGTGTCCAGACTGAGGTTGTCACAGAGAGGAGCACCCAGGTCGGCTGAGAGTTCAAGTATAAATAGAATTTTCTGGAAAACGTAACAGAAGGCACAGGGGAAAGGGCATTCAGGAGCTTGTGTTCCCTGGGGTAGGCTTGGCAGGTCTCCTGGATGAGTGGTCAGAGCGCCCTAGATCAGGGCCATGACGTCTGGCTGGTGTGTGTGGAGCCCCTCACCCAGGACCTGGGCCTGGGACCTCCTAGGAGCTCGCTGGGCCAGGGAGGGGGACTTCCCAGAGTGATTATGCTCCCTGCAGCTATTGGAGTGTGCTGTCCGGGTGCAGCCCCTGAGAGCCAGAGCAGCCCCGGGTGGCTGGTGGGCAGCCTGGTCCACAGACTGAGGCCGTTGCCCTTTCTCTGAGCAAGTCCCTGCTCACGGGCCAGCCTAGGCCCATGCTCCTGCCAGAGCGGGCCTGTGGGTTCAGGCTTATAGCAGGAGCCTCAGAACAGTTAACAACCCAGGTGGGGAAACTGAGGCCCGGGCAGGGTAGCGACTTGCCCGAGGGCACGTGTCTTATTTAGTGATCCTGGTGGATGTGGAACCCTGGTTTTTCAAGCAGAGGGGCCACTGTGCCAGAGGTTTACAGGGCTCCATGCTGGCCCTCTGGGCTGGGGGCCAGTGGCTTACAGAGTGGACTGGTCGGTGCTGGGTCTGGCTGGAATTGGTCAGAGTTGAGTCTGGCTCGTTACTACATTGCTGAGAAATGTCTCATGGGCTCGATCCAATCAACTCCCCAACTGACCATTGGGACCATTTGCTCAGCATTGCACCCTTTTCCCCCGACCACATTCTGGGTGCATCCCTCATGCTCTCTGGACAGAATGCTCTGGGGCAGGGATTCTCCAGCAGTAGGGTCCTGAGGATTGGCTGGCCCTGGCACTGACTGTCTGGGCCTCCACTTCCCAGTCTGTGCCACCCCTGTCCTGTCCTACCACCCAGGCCGGGGCTTACTCTAGGCTGTGGAGCCCCTGAGGTTGCCAGGAGGTAGGTGGGCAGCATGGCACCGTGCCTGCATCTCCCGAGTGCCCAGTCCACGCAGCGTTATTTTTAGCTATTTTTGTTGGGATTTCCCCCGTCTACTCAAGCCCTTTTTAAGAGAACTGGGGTTTCCTAGGAGGCAGATTATGATAAAGGCCAACAAACAGGAGACTCTTGCTGCCTGGTGCTGACGCCCACAGCAGTCCCAGGCCCGGTGGCCACTCGCCATCCAAGCAGTGAGGCATGTGTCTGTCCTTAAGCTCTGGAGACTCACAGGGATGGCTGCAGGGGGCCGGTACTTCTCCTGGCCTTCAGAGCTGTCCTGGCCTCAGAGTCACGCCAGGCTGGGGGCTGCAGATGGCCCCAGACATGGGAGACCTCTGTGTGTGTGGCCTCTGCAAGTGGACAAGCAGGTGGGATGGGGGCCAAGGAGTCTCTCAGGGTGAACACGTGCTAAGGACCTCTTGGCTTAGCCTGAGCATGTGTCAACGTGAATGTAAGTCAGGCCTGGGCACTTGGGGCTCCTTACCATCCTCGGGGTGCCTGTGAGGGTCCCCTACTCCCATCAGCTGCAGATGCCAATGGGTTTCTGAGTGTCCCACCTCCTTTCTGGAGTCTAGAGGGCCTTGTCAGGCCAGCTGAAACTAGTGGTCCCTTCTTCTCCATTGTCCACCACGGACCAGGTGCTCCGTCAGCACATACATTGTAGGCAGCAGAGCATGGGCAATGGCCGGCTGGACCTCTCTCAGTGTGGAGCTGTGGCTGCCACACCCACAGAAACTCGACCCAGCTTGTCACCGAGCCTTGGGATAGGGTTGGCGGCAGGAGCTGAGCTTCCCTCCTGGGTGCGTCCACGTCCTGCCCAGAGGAGCCCTTTAGTCCCCAGACCCCACGCGCACCCTTGGTCAGTACTGTTACTGCTGGGAATCCCTCTACAGTGGCTGCACCCATCAGGCAAGCAAAGTCCACATGGGTAAGTCTGGGAAATGTGTGTTCTCGATCTCATGGCCTGACAGTGGTGAGTTCGAGTCTCACTCTGGACCACTTCCAGCCCTGTGCCTGCTCCTGTGCCCGCTCCTGGTCTACAGCCCTCGTGGCCCCAAATTACAAAAGAGTCATAGTCACGCATTCTCAATGGGAAAGGGAAATAAAACCCTAGGGCCCTGAAAGGGCTGCGGCACTCTCTGTCTGTCCCCTGAGTGACTGTTCTCTACTCCTCTGCCCGCCCCCCCCCCCCGCCCTCAGGGTCGCCATCAGTCCCAGCTGGAGCGAGCTGGGCATGTACTGTGTGGGGTGTCCCGGCCGTGGAGAACAGCTGCCAAAATACCTGCATTCTCTTCCAGATCAGCATGCGGTTGTCTGCAGTAATGAGACCCTCACTGGGCAGGGGGCCAGAAACTGCTTGCAGGGCCCACCTGAGCCAATCAGGGCTCTGTGAGGGCCTCAGAGATGACCCCCAGGGTGCCAGAGACAGGAAGTGCCACAGCTGAGGGTGGGCGTCAGGCTCTGCCCTGCAGTGAGCGGCTGGCTGGCAGGCCAAGGGGCCAACAGCCCGGTGCCCTGGGGTGGGCAGTGATTCCCAGAGCTGTAATTAGCGCCAAGCGTCTGGGCAGGGCCACGGTGGCAGCGCCAGGCCCTAATCCTTTAAGCGCGGAGATCAGCTCCAACTCCAGCTGAGTTCCGAGCCAAATAAATTAAAACTCCTGTACGCTATCGTGTAGCCTTATTCAGTGGCAAGATTATGCAAAAAAAGCCCTTAAGTGTGATAATGCAGTGTCCGGCCTGGTTCCTACAGAACACTCATTATCCCCGTCCTGTTCTGCTTAAGCTCCATTCCAGGGGAACTAGCGGTGTTACTGTTGAAATCTTAACTTTTGTGTTTGAAATGTATCTTGAAGGCGATGCTCACTTGTCACAGGTTCAAGGAGGGAAGGAGGAGGAGGCATGGTGGGCTTGCTGAGCTGCCACTGCAATGGTCGCTCTGCCTGGAGATCTTTTTTATCTAATTAAAATAAAAAGGCTCCCAGCAATGCCATGGAAACGGGGCTTTTGTTTGACGGTTGCCCTGACTTGGTTGACACACCGGCCTTAGGGGAGGCAGTCAGTGGAGAGCGGCTCCACTCCTAGTAAAGGCTCGGTCAGGGAGCGGATATCAGGGACCAGGGACTAAGCAGTTTATGCCTGTGGGATGGCAGGGAGCAGCACAGGGACCAGGAGCCCACGGGCTGGCCCCTCCAGGGCAACGGGCACCCTCCGCACTCAGGACGTGTGTGGGATCCTCTCAGAAACCATCCTGACACCCTGGTGGGCAGCCTGTGTCGTGGTGACCAGTCTGCACCCAGAACCCAGACTCACAGGAGAACAGGTCGTGAAGTCACTCCAGGGGACTCTGAGTGGGTGTGAACTGCTTGTCCCCTGAGTGAATCTTGAAGAAAAGGGGTGAGTTTTGGGAAGACACTGAGCCCTGTGTCCAGTCACAGGGACCTGGGACATCGGGCAGGGCAGCTGCCTAGCCCCACACTGGCTGCATCCCCAAGCCAGATCACTGCAGCTTTACAGTAAGTCTGGAAGTAAGGTGTTCTCCGATATCATGTTGTCGTCTCTGAGTCTTGCTCGTCCGTCTAAACTTTGGAATCAGCTTGTCGACGCCCACCAACAACCTGCGGTGGTCTTGGTTGGCATTGCTTCGAATCTGCAGGTTGAGTTGGGAAGAGCTGACATCTTGGCATCACCGAGTTTCCTGTCCGTGAATGTGAACTATCTCTCCGTTAGGTTCTCCAATTTGCTCATCAGGGTTTCTAGTCTGTGGTAATTCTGGAGGAGAGCCCAGTGTCCAGTGCAGGGGCCACTGGAAGCCGTGTGTCTGTGCTTCCAGGTTCCTTTCCTTTCTTGGTGTCATTATTTGGTGGTTTTGCAGCCAACCCCCAAGATGCAGTTTCTCCGTTTTGTTGTTTTTCTCCTTTTCTGTTTATGTGCTGTCCTACGGTGCGTTTATACGCTCAATTTACTTGTTATCATTATTTATTAGTGTGCACGTGTTCAGTTTATATTGGCCGCTTGTCCCAGCTCTGACTATCAGGCACAGGGCTCCTGGGAACCTTTCCTGCTCTGAGTTGTTCCCAGGACTTGGGGGCCGAGGCTCTCGGGTTCCCACCATCAGTCCTGTGATGACGGCAGGCAGCCATCGGACCCGGTCCTTCCTGTTTTTCCCAGTGCTCCTGTCCGACCGGCTGAGTCTTGGTCCCTCTGTACCCTCACACCATCAGAGGCACTGTCCTGAGGTGACCCGGCTGTCCCTGTGGGATGGGTCCATGTGCCAGGAGCCCTGGGCTGTTAAACACATTCTGACTATGCCTCCTGTGTGACCGCCGGCTTGTCCTGGTTGGCCTGAGACTCCCAGGAGCCCCTGGGCTGTTAGACACATTCTGACTGTGCCTCCTGTGTGACCGCCGGCTTGTCCTGGTTGGCCTGAGACTCCGAAGAGCCCCTGGGCCCCCAGCAGAAGACCAGTTAGTCACCCTTATTACCCGCGTGCCAATTGTTGCTGCTGTGTTTGCGGATCCACGGGCGTCGACGGGCTGGAGTCTTCAGCATCCCTGACGTTGGCGTTCTCCGTACAACCCTCCTCTGTCACACCCAGGGCGTCCAGAGTTCTGCCGTGTGACCTGACATCTGTCCACGCTTCACACTGTCCCACGAAGACCTTTTGTAACTTGTACCCAGACCCAGGGGCCAGTGTAGATTCATGTTTTGAGGAGTCTGGGTGTTCTGTGGGGTGTGGGGCAGCGCCTGAGAGACCCGGGGACACAAAGCCTGTGGGTCAGACGGGGGTCAGCACATGTGACTTGAATGTGCGTCGAGATCATAGGGTTTAGAAACATGCTTCAGGTGACCTCCAGGAGCAGCCGCTGTGCCATCCTCAGCCCTGTCCTTCAGCAGACAGCCCCGCCCATGGGCACCATGGGCAGCACGGACCTGAGATGAGGGCTCGGAGCTGTGGGTGCGGAGCCTGACCAGGACCTCTGGATCCGCACATGTCCCCAGAGCCCAGGGCTGCAGGTGAATGTGGAGGAGGGGCTGGATGATTCATCTCCAGAAGATTTCTGTGCCTCAGTCCTGAGCCTGTGAACATGTTGTCTTACCTGGCCCCCACAATGTGTCTCCCTTCTCCTATATCATGAGCAGAAGAGGCTGAGGGAGTGCCCCAGAAATCACCCAAGGCTGAGACGTGGAGCTCACCTGCACCCTGGGAGGCAGCTTGAGACCAGGCCATGTGCCCCTGTTGATGACAGTGATAGTTTCCCAGGTAGAGTCTCCAAAACCCCACTGATGGCTCCGTCCAGGTACACTCCTGCTGCATGCATATTTCAGTGATCAGAGGCGAGGGCCTGAGTGACCACCTTGTTAAAAAGGAACTTCATTTGGGACTGATGCACAGGGAAGAGAGTGGCCCCAGCCCCATGCAGCAAGCATAGGTGGGAGGGAAACTTACTAATCGCTATGGGGTTGGTATGGTGGTCTTCTCCATAAAAACGGGCTTAGCAGGATGCTTTGCCCATAGTGGACTGAACAGGCCAGGGCCTAGGCCTAGGGCAGAAGATGGCTCAGTGGAGTCTGACCTAAGTTTGGGCAAGGAGAGAGACATCACATGTCATGGCAATAGGTTATGAATGTTTGGAGAAGGGTGAAGTCGTGGGAGGCTTCCTGGAGGAGGTGATGTAACTGCAGAATAGACTTCTTGTGCAAGGTCGGCTTCTTGTTCTCTGAGGGCTGGGATGATGTCTTAAGCTGGATTATGGGGAATATTCTAAACTGGAGCATGAGGTTGCTTCCTTGAGTCCCTTTGGCAGATGTGAACGGAGCACCCGGGGAGCACTTTTCAGCAGGTATGAGCAGAGCACCTAGGGAGAACTCTCAGCAGGTGTGAGCGGAGCACCTGGGGAACACTTCTTGGCAGGTGTGGGCGGCTGCTTGTTGCTGCGATCTTTGGAAACTCCCCCTGCTCCTTTTCTGTGTAGTGTTCAGCTGTGCCTTCTGACCTCCACGTGGTCCTCTATCTCTAACCACCAGCCCAAGAGGACCCCAGCTCAGAGGACATGCCTTGTTCCCTGGGTCCGTGTCAGGTGGCTGGGGAAGTCCTCTCTAACCACCAGCCCAAGAGGACCCCAGCTCAGAGCACATGCCTTGTTCCCTGGGCCCGTGTCAGGTGGCTGGGGAAGTCCTCTCTAACCACCAGCCCAAGAGGACCCCAGCTCAGAGCACATGCCTTGTTCCCTGGGCCCGTGTCAGGTGGCTGGGGAAGTCCTCTCTGCGGTTGTCACCACAGAAGCTCTCGTGGAGGCGGAGAGGATTCAGGATTCCCACATTTTCTGCCTTTTCCAATGAGGTTCACCATCTCACGGATATTTGTGCGATGGGTGTTCCATTTTTACCAGAAGCTTCCTCAGGGTGGGTGGGTGAAGGGAACGAGGTCAGCCACTGTGAGGCAAGTCTGCAATCAGATTCCCAGGGCCCCGCATGTTTCTGGGAAGGCCCGGAGACGTGTGTGGAGGAGCAGAGGGCAGGGCACGCGGGCCGTTTCCTGCATCGGAGGCGGGCCTGCCTGGACACTGTCTGCTTGAGCTCTTTGGGCAGGTGTGTGGTGGGGGCACGTTTTCCTTAGGAGTTTTCATATTTTGATAGACGTTGTTTCCTCACAAAGGATTATATGTACAGAAAAACTGGAAAAAGCTCAGAGGGTTCCTGTGTTCCTGTGCCCACTGTCCTTTTGTTACTGTCTAACTGGCGTACGGGGCACTTTTCACCACCAGAGAGCTGGTGTTGGTGCATGTTGCAAATCCGTGTGGCTCTCAGACCTCCATACCGTTTCCTGTTGTCCTTCTGCTGTCTGGGACCTTGTTCTGGTTAGTACAGGACATCTGGCCGTCACATCTCCGGGGTCTCCTCCTGGCTGGGCTGGTTTCTGGGATGCTCCTTGTTTCTGATGGCCTTGGCCATGTGAGTGAGACTGGGCAGGTGTTTTATAGAAGATCCCTGGCTTGGATTTTGTCTGATGATTAGACTGCGGCCATGGGTTTGGGGAGGAGGACCAACCACAGAGGGGAAGAGCCTTCTCCTCACATCCTGTCAAGGGCACATGCCATCTGCCTGACTGATCTCCGTGGTGTTGAGCTGAGGTGTGTCTGCCAGGCTTTGTCCCCTGTGCAGGTCCTCCTTTTCCCCCTTTTCCCCCTTTTCCATCCTCTTTGGGAGGAGGTCACAGGTGCAGCCACCACGGATCAGTGGGGATTTAGGCTCCTCCACCTGGAGTGGTGACTACATAAATTATTTAGCATTCTTCAGCACTCAGGATTTATGTTTCCTCCTGGTTGTTAACTGACTCAGTCCTTTGTGTGTCAGTCTGGACTTAGGAGTTCTGTGGTGTGTGTTATAACGCAACATACCTGATTTATCTGTGTGCTCAATGTGTAGCTTTGGCTGCTGAGAGCTTCTGTGTTTCTTGGACACACCACCTATGTCTTGGCTTGTGCCTTCCTTACCTATGGGCACTACAGGATGTTTCAGGTGTGTATTTCGTACCTAATCCTAGAATAGGCCGTTTCTCCGAGGACTCCTGTTCCCTGTTGGAGAGTAGGGTTAGAGACCCAGATGTGGTGTTGGGTGTGCTTATAGCTGGTGGGGCCCTCGGCAGCTAGGACGGGTGTGTGTCTGTGTGCACTAACCCTGGACAAACACACATCTGTAACTGTCTGTGTCTGGATCGGGCCAAACAGGAGTTCTCACTGACGTCTCCACATCTCATCCTCCAGCTGAGCTGACCTCCCACTGCCCCAGGGAGCAGATGAGAAGCGTTCTGATGGAGTGCAGGTGTCCAGCAGTATCCGCAGTAGTCACCTGTATCCCCATGGGCCATGGGCGACACCTCCATTGCTAGAGGACGGGTCATGCTAGGTCCCTTCACCTTCAGTCTCACATCTTCCACCAGTCAGTCCGCCCCCCCCCCTTAGTAGATGTGAGTGCATTCCCACCTCCCAGCCGGTTAGACCTCCCGATACCACCCCACGTCTTCCTGTGAGTCCAGGCCTCCTAAACTATTTTTTTCAAGTGGGTATACATTGGGGTCAGTTGGTGTTGTCAAACATATGGCTTTTGACAGGTGCACAGTGCTTTGCACCCACCCTGACAGCCTCGTACAGAAAGCAGTTTCACCAGCAGAAAAACGCCTCTGCCTCCCTCTTCTGCTCCCCTCCCTCTTTACCCTCCCTCTTTACCCTCCCTCTTTACCCTCCCTCTTTCCCCTCCCCTCCCTTCTCCTCCCCTCTCCTCTTCTCCCTGCAAGCCCCTGGCAACCACTGACCTTTCTATTGTCTCTGTAGTTCTGCCTTTTTCATAGTGTCCAGGAGGTGGAATCAGAAGGTATGTGGCCCTTTCTGACTGGCTTCTCTCTCTGTCACATGCATTTAAGGGTCCACCATGGTTTTTTCATCACTGATAACATCCCACTGTGTCCGGATGGACCACAGTTTATCTGTTACCTTCTGGAGGACACTTGGCTGTTTCTGGGTTTTTGACTATTGTGAGTAAGATGCTGCTATGAATAACCATGTGCCGGTTTTTGTGTGGACACAAGTTTTCAAATCAATGAGGGCAGATACCAAGGAGACTGGTGGCTGGATCGCATGGTAGGGGGAGTGCATTCAGTTCTTTGAGGAGACCGGGTTCCCTGGTGGGCAGATGTGCCATCTGCACTTCCCACTGGCAGTGAGTGGGGGTTCCTGTCGGTCTCAAGACCTCACCTACCTCCTGCTATTTGCAGGTTTGGGGATTTGGGTCGTTCTCGTAGGTGTGTGGTGGTATCATGTTGTGTTTAATTTGACATTTCCCGATGACTGGGATGTTGACTATCTTTTCATGTGATAATTGGCCACTTTGGGGGGTGGTGTCTGTTCACATCGTTTGCCCATGTTGAAATGGGTTCTTGGTGTCCTCACTGTTGAGTGTTAAGGGTCTGTGTGTGTTTTGGATACAGGTCCTTTATCAGGTGAGCAGCTTGCGAGTATTCTTCTGTCTGAGATGCATCTTTTCATATTATTCATTGTCTTTTGAGGATGGGTTTTTAATGTGCTTAAAGTTTGATGTAGCATTTCCTTATGTTTCGTGAGTCCTGCCTTCAGTGTTTTATTTAACAGCTCATTACTAAACTGAAGGTCACGTAGACTTTCTCCTGACTTTTTCTAACAGGTTTGCCCTGGTATGTTTTTTATTTAGATCCATTTTAAGTTTTTTTTGTGTGTGTGAAAGGTATAAAGTCGGTGTCCAGACCCATGTCTTGTATGTGGGATTCTCAGGCGACCGTTGCTGACCCACTGTCACCGTCCCTGACCACACCTGCCTCCCCGGGTACCTTGGGTGTGGCCAGCCTGGGAGTGGGGGGAACAGTGTTTCTGTGCAGCCCAGGAACACCCCAGTGCCTGCCCCATGCAGGAGACAGTGTGGGACAGGAGGCAGCACCCCAGTGTGCTCCCTGGGAACCTGGCAAGGGGGTGGGCAGGCAGGGGCTACCGACAGTGGGCATGGGGCCTGGGAACCTGGTGAGGGTGTGGGCAGGTAGGGGCTACTGACAGTGGGCATGGGGCCTGGGAACCTGGCGAGGGGGCGGGCAGGCAGGGGCTACTGACAGTGGGCATGGGGCCTGGGAACCTGGTAAGGGGGTGGGCAGGCAGGGGCTACTGACAGTGGGCATGGGGCCTGGGAACCTGGCGAGGGGGCGGGCAGGCAGGGGCTACTGACAGTGGGCATGGGGCCTGGGAACCTGGCGAGGGGGCGGGCAAGCAGGGGCTATCGACAGTGGGCATGGGGCCTGGGAACCTGGCAAGGGGGCGGGCAGACACGGGGCTACCGACAGTGGGCATGGGGCCTGCTGGAGACAGGGGGCATCATCCCCTGTGTGACGTTCCAGAGGGCAGACAGCTGTCCCTGCGACAGGCCACCCTCTAAGCTCCTGGTGCCAGAGGCCAGGAGAGGGGGCCTTCGGGCTCCGGTGAGGGCGCTGCTTTCCAAGCTGGGCCTCTCCTGTTGACAACTGCTGTGCCCTAACCCGCACTCCCAGGAGTGTCAGGGACTGGGACTTAGTGAGACGTTGCTCTGTATACCGCAGAGTTGGGGGACCTAAATGAATCAGACAGCAGAGGACTCCCCATGCCCAGACAGGATGCCCCCTGCTACTGGGCCGAGAACCCTCCCAGGGCCCAGGTGCAGCGAGCGGCAGCCTTCCCTAGAGACCAGGGTGGATTGAAGAGGGCCCTCACTACTGGGAAGGGGAGCGCTCACCTGCCAGAGTGGCCTGCAGCTGCGGCTCCTGGAGAAGGAGGTGAGGAACCCTGTAGGTTCTTGGAGGCCCCAGGCTCAGCCCCCCCCCCCCAGTGGGCTTCACTTCATTTCACTTCATCAGAGCCGCTGGGGCCAGAAGACAAGCCGGGCTGGGCCCTGCCCCCATCAGCCCCTCCAGGACTCCCTTGCCCAGAGATGACAGGTGGACCTACAGTTGTCCCCGGGCCAACACCAGGGAGCTGCCTCATGCCCCCCATATCCCCAGCCTGCCGTGGGCTGTGTGTTCCAGAGAGCAGTGCCTGGCATGCCTTTTATTGACCTTTGCGAAGTCGTAAACGGCAGTGTAATTACCAGTGTTTACTATGTTGAGCCAGCAGCGTTGAAGCCCAGCTTGGGCTGGGCCCTGGAGCGGCGGGCAGTGCCTCATTAATGGGCACATTAACAGGGATAATTGACTGGGCGCCAGCTGGACGGGAGTGCAGCCTTGATAACGGGCACCGTGTGTGCGCTGCTTCAAGGAGGACAATGTGTCCCGTCTCTGTCACTCTCTGTCCGCACAGTAGGCAGGGGGCCGGGCTGTGGCCCATGGGTGTTCCAGCGCCTGAGAGGGAAGCTGCACGCGTCTGTGGGGCAGGACATCTGGCACATTTTCTTTCTCTACCTGAAACCGGGCAGCAGAGCCCCCGGACAAGACAGGGGAACCTCGAAACCGCCCTCCCTGCTGATAAACAGGGCTCAGCAGGGCCGCAGCAGGGAGAGGCCACCAGTCACATACTTGCTCCTGGTCAGGGAGCTTGGGTCAGAGAGGACAGGGCAGCTGTGGTGCTTCTCTCGCCTGTGAGTCTTCAGGAATGTTCCGGGGAGGGTCTGGCCTCAGTCACCCTGTTCTGACGGAGGTGCTGGGTGGCAGTGGCCACAGAAATGTCTCCAGGGACTGAGCTTGATTGAGCAGGGCTGGCTCTAAGTCTCAGGAGTTGGTGGCCCTGCCTAGTGGTTTTCACCAGCATCTCCCCGCTCCTGGACTGGTGGAGGCAGCAGCTGGCACACTCTGCTCTCCCCGGCATGCCCTGTCAGGCTGCAGGGATGCCTAAGCTGGGATCTGACCAGGACTGTGGCCCTGGCCTCTCCCTGCATGGCCTCTCCTGAGCTGTGTGGGGTCTGGGGAAGGGCCCTTCTGTGAGCTCCTGATTTCACCTAATTGCTTTCTCTTGCACACATCCCGTCTGCAGAGATAATCTCCAGCCATCCCACCACATTGCATGGAGGGTTGGCCCTGCCGCGGCTCACAACCATCACCGCCTCTGTTGAAGTCAGACCGAGATAGAGAATTTGATGTGAGGGTTTAACAGCAAAACTCAATTTCAGTGTAACTCAAATATTGAGACTGTTGTTCTCCACCTGATGTCAAAAAGCGCCGTCTTCTGTGTTTTTAATCCTCACACTAAATGTCTGTATGACCAGGGATAAAACAGAACACTGGCCACTCAATTCGTGGGCATGACATTGAGGGGAGGGTGTGCACAGCTCGGATGGAGGAGGGACATCTGCCCTGTGGCCGGAGAGGCAGAGCGAGGATGGGGGAGGCACGTCTGCCCTGTGGCCGGAGAGGCAGAGCGAGGATGGGAGAGGCTCTGGCTCTGCTCTAGCTGCAGCGTCCTGCTGGAGTCCAGGCCCCGGCACCCCGCTGCACCCGAGCTGCAGGTGGAGGGTCCCTGAGTCTGACCAGCCGGCCGTGTGTGGGCTCAGGCTGACCCCGTGTCAACACCATCCTCCGTGGGCGTCGGGAACAGGGTGAGCTGTGCACCTGGGTCGGGACACCCCCAGTGTCAGTGCGGCACGGCTGACCTCAGCAGAGAAGGAGTATCTGGCACTCTCAGCTTTCCAACTTGGGAGCAGTGCCCCTACCCTCCTCCACTGGCCTCCTCCCTCCTTCTCACCTGGGTTCTTGGCCTCCATCCCAATTGGCTGGTGAGTTCTGGCCATGATAAAAACAGCAGTACTAATAATCCTGTCATTGGCTCTGAGTCTGAGGGCTCTGCCTGTGCGGCCACAGCACGGCCTCCACAGCTTGGGGAGCACAGCTTCCATCAGGCGCTGTTGTATCTTTATGACGAATGTCCCCCACATGCTGAGGTCTGTGCGATATGGAGTGGGGGACTCGCCCCTCCCACCGGCCATCCTGGCTAAGTGGCAATGACATCCTGGTCACCTAGAGCATTCTCCCCGCCCTTGTCCACCATGCAGGACTCGTCCTGTTAATATTAGTGATTTCTTTACTTATTTTCCTCCAGATTTTTCAAATAATGTTTTTTTCCTCATGGTGAGACACTTTAAAAATGAGCCAAGGACAGAGTTGGGGGCATGAATCAGGAGGGGCCTGTCCAGGTAGATGGGGCTGAATGGTCTGCTAAAGGTGAGACCAAGCTCTGTCAGTGCCAGGGCGGCCTGCATCCTGAGCACACTGAGCGTCCTGAGCACACTGAGCGTCCTGCGCATCCTAAGCTTAGACCAGGGGTCCCCAAACTTTTTACACAGGGGGCCAGTTCACTGTCCCTCAGACTGTTGGAGGGCCAGACTATAAAAAAAACTATGAACAAATCCCTATGCACACTGCACATATCTTATTTTAAAGTAAAAAAACAAAACGGGAACAAATACAATATTTAAAATAAAGAACAAGTAAATTTAAATCAACAAATTGACCAGTATTTCAATGGGAACTATGCTCCTCTCACTGACCACCAGTGAAAGAAGTGCTCCTTCTGGAAGTGCGGCGGGGCCGGATAAATGGCCTCAGGGAGCCGCATGTGGCCCGCAGGCCGTAGTTTGGGGACCCCTGACTTAGACTGTCCTGTGAAGGGAGGCTTTACCCCAGTGCACACCACCCTTGCTGGGGCCAGGATCACGTCCCCACAGTGTCAGGTGCTCTGTGTGGTCCAGTGTGTCATGGTGACATGTATGGAACACACCTTCTGCAGTGAGCTGTGCCTGGGAGTTGACTTGTGAAGATGCTGTCCTTTGATTTTACAATTAGAATGTTCAGTGGGTGGTGACAGAGGGTTTCATAAGCACTGAGTCCCCGCCCTTCCACCTCCCCCAGGACAAAGCCCCTGGATGTCCTCAGCTCAAGTACTGCCATTGCCTCTGGGCCTCAGGGAGCTGGCCATCCTGGGGGACACTTGGCCTCTGACCGCAGAAGGTGGGTCCCGGTCTCTATATTGTGGATCAGACCACCTCCCCACCCCTACCCCAGCCCTGCCCCAGACCCCTCCACACACGCCTCTCTGTGAGCAAGGCAGGTATCTGTGTGTGTATCTGCGTGTATATCTGTGTGTCCCTCTGTATGCTGGAAAGAAGAGACCAGAGAGAAAGGGGTGGGAGAGAAGTGAGGAAACCCTGGCTCAGCAGCGTCCCAGTTACTGTGTGTCAGGACGGGAGGGCAAAGACCCACTGGCAGCGGTGACCGCGCACCCCAAGCCCCCCCATCCTCCTGAGCCTGGGTGGGTCCCTGCCACTCAGAGCCCCTGTGGCCGTGTGCCCACAGCTTTCACATGCGGTGCCCTCCCAGATACCGTCTGCTTGGAAGTGACACACAGCCCCATTGGGGTCCTGCTGGCCTCTGCTCCTGGTGAACGGGACCCCACAGTGAAGCTACTCACCGTCCCTCTGGATCTGGGTTTGGGTCCAAATGCCACCAGCCCCATCAAAGGGCACCAGGGGGCAGGGGTGCGAGGCAGTGAGGTCTTTACCACAACCTAGGAACCTGGTCAGAACACAGTGATGTCCGAGGGCAGGATGTGCACCTGCCCAGAGCCCTGCATCTGTGGTGGGCTCTGGGGCCTCCTCAGCTCTGAGTCTGAAGTGGCCAGTGTGGTCCACCATCCCCTGTCCCCTCCCCCTAATCTTGGACACGGGTAGAATAAGATGCTGTGGGCCCCTCAGGCTGGGCGGGACTCGATCCTCCAGGGCAGGTGTGGTGGATGAACAGACAGGGGGGCCAGCTCCTTGTGGGAGAGCCTCACTGTGTCTGTGGTGAGTTCCAAAGCAGACTGGGCAGCAGTAGGTGGGATCCGCAGTGTACGTGAATGGTGCAAGTCACTGCCGAGCTCCCAGAATGGAGCGGATGGCATGGGCTGGGCGGGCAGAGGCCCCGAAGCTGCTCAGACCCAGCTGACTCTCCTTGACATTGATCGGGCACATGGTTTGGGGCGACCGCCCGCGTGGTAACTGATCTCGTCTTCAGCTGGGTGACCTGCCACCAAGGGTCTGAGGTCTCTGTCTCCTCGCTGCCCCCTGGGGGCCTCGGGTTTCTCTGTGCCTCTATTTTGGGCCCATCTGCTGCCGCCCTATCTCCCACCCTTGCCCTTCACCATGGACATTTGCTTCCAGGCGTCCTGGGCCTGCCCCTTGAGCCTTCAGCAGACTGCGGCTGTGAGCAGCTGGGGGCCAGGGCCAAGGAGGCAGGGTGGAGCCCAGGGACAGAGGGGGCGGGCTTGGAGCATTTGTCTGTGAGCTCCCCCAGGGGTCAGGGACAACCTCTCCCGACCCAGCCCACCCCCCTGGGAAGGTGCTCACTGCGCAGGGTGGGGAGTATGTGGAGGCACCCTGGAGCGAGGTGCGGCGGGCTGGAGGTTCGCAATCTGCATATAACCAGCCCAACCCTAGGAGTTGAGGGGTGAAAAATAAGGGTAGACCCTGGAAGAGGGCGGCCGCACAATGGTGGGGACGCTGGTGTGGAGGATCGGAAAGGCTGGCATGGGCACATTGGCCAAATCTCGAATTTTGTCAGCCTGTAACAAATTAATAAATTGTGGACACGTCGTCTCCCAAGCACGGTGGAGCTATGAGGGCACAGACCTCATGCGTGGGTTATGCAGTCTCGCTCTGGGTCAGGCACTTCCATACTCTCAGAGGCTGGTTCTTTCCCCACTCCTGACGTTCAGTGGTGTTCTCCAAAAGGTACATGCAAGTCCTCACTCTACCCTGTGAGTCTGACTTCATCTGGACATAAGGTTATTTGCAGCTGTGGTCAAGTTAAAATGACATCATTAGGACAGACCCTCATCCAATGTCACCAATGACCTTACGAGGAAAGACAGGAAGCCATGTGATGACAGAGGCACAGGTGGGGCAGAGGTGATCACAAACCAGAAACTCCGAGGCCAGAAATTGCCTGAGGCACCTGCTCTTGTCCCATCTCGGTGTGAGCGCCCACACAGGGGCATTTGAGGGACATGGGTAGTCCTGTCATTTCATGCCCAAGACCCTGGGTCTGTGAAGTGTGGTCCAGAATCCTGGTACCTGTGAGGACGGGATGCGGCTGACAGCTGCTGCTGGTGGGGCCCCTGGACTTAGAGACCCGCTCAGTCCCTGGCCTCTCTCACAGACGGGATCCAGCTCATGAGGTGTGCCGGGCAGATGGTCCTCGCAGCTGGGCACTGATGCTGAAACACTAGTCAGTTAGTGTGCCTTGTGGGGGTCACAGGGCTGGTTCCTTAGCAACCAGGGCTTGCAGTGCCCCGGAGAGCTTGAGCAGATTCCCAGGAGACGGGCCTCTGCCGGCTGCTGACGTCCACCAGGAGTGTCTGTGGTCAGGGTGGGCGGCAGCGAGGACCAGGAATAGCAGAGCAGCCCTGTCAACCTGCAGAGCTTGAAATAGCTCCAGGAGGGCACCCACACAGCTGCCTGTTGGCAGCTGACAGTCAGAGCAGCCCTTCAGTCATGTCACCTCACACCTGTGCTCATGGACCAGCTCAGACCCACGGTTTCCCGTCATCCTCTCATGGCCCCGGGACCCCATGGCTGCATTTGTTTGTCTACGTATTTGCTTATGTGTCTCCGTTTATCTGTGCCGTGTTCCCAGCACTGTGTGTAACCATGTGTGATGAGCTGGGGTGAGTCAGGATCTGCAGCCTGGGCCTCCCAGGTGGTACCAGGGCCTTGGCTGCGGGGTGAGGGAGGGGTCCCCAGAAGGCCCGGCTGCCCAACGCGCTCCCTGTACCCATGTGGTCCCCCAGCTAACCTCACGTGCTGTCTGCATGCAAAGCGAGCCAAGCCCCGGGCTTGGGCTGTACCCAAACACAGCCCCCAGGGTCAAGGCCAGCCTGGGCAACGCTGGGCTGGCAGAGTGGGTGGCCGCTCCCGCCACCTCATGCTGCCAGCTTGTGCCATGCCCGCCCTGGACCCAGCCTGGGGCTGGACTGCGGACCTGGGGGGTGATATAAATGACAGAATATCAGGGCCAGTACGATGCAGGGAGCTGCCTGAGAACCCAAGGGAAGGGAGACTGCCTGGAGGAGGAGGCTTGAGTGATGATGGTTGTGTGGATAAGGAAGGGCACCCAGGACTAGGAATGGTGAGCACTGCGGCTGCCAGTCTAGGCATCCAGCTGACGCAACCACATTCCCCAGATGCTCTGCACCCTCCTCCCTGGCACAGTCCTCTCCTGGTGTCATCCCCTTGTCATTCCCTGTCCCAAGCTTCCCTGTGCAGCCCTTTCACTGTCCTGTGTCCTGTGTGACAGGTGGGCTGGACCCTGCATACAGGCATCTATATGAGGTCATCCCCTGAGCTGGGAGGAGACCCCAGGGGCTTAACGCCTCCTGCTTTGGTCCTGCAGTGGCCCAGCACAAGGACTGCAAACCATAGGTGCTTAGTGCTGGCTGAGGGAGTAAACCTGGCAGTGTGCAAGTGGGCCCTATGCTGGTGGGCACCCACATGAAGGGCAGGGTTGTGTGCCGAGTGGGACTGGCCAGCCAAGGGGCGTCCTGGGGTCCCTGGAATCATGTAGGGGGCTTGGCTCACAGCACAGGGGATGGACGGGGCTGGGGGACGAACCTCTGGCCTCCCCTTGGGCGAGACAGCCAGGGTTGCATGTTTACCTGCCCATGTGAACTTGTGTGAGGTGTGCTCCATGTCCGTCGCTTGGGTGTGTGGAATGTGCACAGCTGTGCCTTCTGTGTAGCTGTGTATGTCTCTGCATCTCATGTGCGTGTGTGTGTGTGAGCACCAGCGGGGGGGGGGCGGGGAGGGCAAAGAGACTTGGACGGCCTGGTGTGGAGGATCACAGCTCTCGGCCCTGTAAGAGGGTCTGCACTGGCCTCCCCTGCCTTCAGCAGCATGGACATAGAGACCCAGGGCCAGGCTTGGACTCAGATCATGGGCTTTGTGCAGCTCAGGGTCCCTGAGAGCTGACGTCCCCTCTCTGTGACTCGGCCCTTCATTTCCGGTGAGACAGAGACATGGCCACATTTAATTTCCTGTCTTCCCAGGGAGGGCCGTGGACACCACGCCACGTGACCTGGTGCACAGCTTTTATAGGGCCTGTTCCTGACAGCATCCCCTGAGGTGCTGGGAAGAGGGGCCTCTTGGGCCCCTTTGTGGGGCAGACACTGGGCAGGCATCCAGCTGTGGGGCCAGGATGGCTGGTGGCTTGTAGGCAGGGCCAGGCCACTCAGTCCATGTCTGTGCCTCTTTTGCAGGTCAGCTGGCTGCCGGCACCTGTGAGATTGTGACCCTCGACCGAGATAGCAGCCAGCCTCGGAGGACGATCGCCCGGCAGACAGCTCGCTGCGCATGCAGAAAGGGGCAGATCGCGGGCACCACGAGAGCCCGGCCCGCCTGCGTGGACGGTAAGAGCCCAGAAACCCCTGTGAGGGCCACAGAGGCTGCAGGCCGGGCATCTAGCTGACACAGCAACACTCCCCAGATAGTCTTTGGGCCAGGCCTCATGCTGGACAGTCTGATATGGTGCCATTGTCCCTGTGGGCAGCACTGGCTTGTGCATATAGCTGTGGTGTCCAGGTGCCGCAGTGGGGCAAGGAGTAGGGCTCCCCAGTTAGCGCATGGGGATTTGCTGGCCCGGACCCTGCAGCCGCTCGGTGTTGCTTGGGGCAGATGGGAGTGGAGGCTGTGCCATTGCATGTAGTCCCTGACATAGCTGCCCGCCAAGTGACAGTGGACTCCTGCCCATCTGGGTCTGTCCTGTGTCAGGCACACACTAGCACTATTCGTCAAGGGCTCTGAGGATGAGCTGTTGAATGCTGTAATGGGTGGGAGGTGACCTGCATGGCCACCGGAAGTGAGCTGTCCAGTGGGTGAGACACCCAGGTTCACATCCTCGCTGAGTTCACACTCACAGGTGCCCGTGTGAGGTGGTGCTTTCAGGAGTGGCAACAGTCACAAATGGTCTTTGAAAGGAGAAGGGAAGCCCCTGCAACAACCGTCAGGGCATCGACGTGGGTCTGTCCTCTGTGGCGGAGGCCACAAAGGAGCGTCTGGGTTACTTGGGTGCCAGGTGCTGCACTGAGTGCACACCACTGATAATGCACCAGCACTGGGTGGGGGGTGCTGTCACCATGAGGAAGGCTTGTTTTGTTCATGACCTGGTGGGGCAAAGGAAGCCCCCAGGAAGGGGTCAGCAGAGCCCCGAGGCCACCTCGGGTATGGGGCTTATTGGATCAGGAACGTGTGCTAGGGCTGTGCAGGATGTGTGTGGGCCTGGGGCTGTGGCTGGGAGCCCTGGCCTCTGGCCTCCAGCAGGAAGGGAAGGAGCAGGGGAGGGGCCGGGGCTCCTGGCTGAAGGGACAGACCCAGCAGCCCCAACTCCCAGCCCGGGTGCCCTGTGCACTCTGGGGCTGAGCAGACTGCCCAGTCCAGCCTGGTGGAGGCCGCGCCCACAGGGCCAGGGAGATAGTAGTCCAGGGGCCAGCAGCACTCCCAGATGACACCCCCCAGGCTCTGCTTCTGCTTCCTCATGGTCCCCATGACCCAGGGCCACCGCCGTTTGCTGCCAACCCTGAGCAGCTCTTTGGGGATGTCAGGGTCACTCTGGAGAGTGTGGATAGGAGGCTGACCTTGCCTCCTGTATGGGGGGCATTCTCAGGACCTGAAAAACGTCACTGCAGCTGGGGTTTTTTTTCTTTCTTGAAGTCTATTGAGGTAACATTGGTGACTGTTGTTACATGAATTCAGGTGTATAGTGTGATAATTTGGTGTTTGTGGGCTCCGTGGTATGCTTGCCCCCGAAAGCCTGTTTCCCATCTGAAAGGGGTGCAGCCACCGTGGAGCTGGTTTTGCCTTTAGGAAAACGCCATCTGTCTCTTATTAAAAATCCTCTCACCACACCTATTCACCCGCACCCCGTCCAAGGTGTGCAATTAAACAGCCCGCAGGCCGCTATCTGACGACAGCCACTCTCTGGCCCCTGCCAGCTGAGTTCCTGGGTCATTCCTGGCCGAGGAGGTTGCCTTCTTGGTTCCCAGTGAAGCAGATTAATTCTCCCCACGTCCCGGCTCCTATAACTGCAGCGGGCTCACGTGTGACGGCGAGCGTGCCTTCGCCGCGTTGATGGCTTCTTCCTGGGATGGGAGAGAGAGGCTTGCGCAGGCCCAGTGCCCGCTGCCTTTCCTTCCCCCGTCCTCATTAGCTCCGTGAGCCTGTGGGAGAGTGGGGTCACAGTTGATTACTAATTGAATCTGGGTCTGCTCATCTGAAACCACGGCCTCGCCCCTCTCTCCGCCAGCCTGCCGGCGCCGCAAGAGCCGGGTCCCAGAGACCCAAATTAAAACCTGGCCGTTTTCAAGGGAGGCCAAACAAATTAGTTAGCTTGCAATTTTTTGCACAGTGGGCATTTTTCAGGCTGCCACCTAATTTAATTTTTGCTCTTCTGTTGTCTTGCTCGGTGTGCATAATAAGTTCTCTGGCGCGTGGGGGTGGCGGCTGCAAAAGAGGAAACGGGGGCCACGCTGGCTGGGTGGGGTCTCGTACGAGCAGGGTGAACGTGGAGGGGAGGTTTATGCGGACCCTGCCTTGGTCAGTAAATACATGAGCTTGAAAGACGGGCACAGTGGCTTCTGTGCACTGGTTTATCCACTTAGTAATTGGCTCGTTGCTCATTCCTTTGCCAACTCGTGTGTTCATAAATTCAAATAAGTTGCACACTCACAAGTACAGGAGAAGTGTGAGGGGTAGGCAGCACTGTGGGGCTAGGGCCACCTGGTGGGCCAGGGGCTGTGGGACCCCAGAACACAGCCATCTCTTCTTGTCCAGGACCTTAGCAAAGCTGCGTTTAGGAGGGAGCAATTCTGTAGGGTTTTGAGGGATGAAGAGGAGCTCACCAGGAAAGTGTCTCTTTCTAAAAAGAGGGTCTGGAGGTGGGAAAGGATGTCCTGGCCATGTCCCTGATCCAGGAGTGCTTCCGGGTGA
This sequence comes from Saccopteryx leptura, assembly GCF_036850995.1. NCBI lineage: Eukaryota > Metazoa > Chordata > Mammalia > Chiroptera > Emballonuridae > Saccopteryx > Saccopteryx leptura. Next base: position 318,756,114 of record NC_089503.1, read on the forward strand.
TCTGTTACCCAGCACATGGTTAACGACATGGTGTTAGTCCAACTTGGAGACCCATCAGGAAAGAGGTTCTAAACCTCTGCAAGGCTTCACATCTTTACACACAAATACAGGAACAGCAGCTCACCTCGGGCTGCCCCCGTTGTGGACACCACTGTCAACAGTGCCCAGGCCAGCTGGGAGGGACCCACCTCCTCCGTGCACCAGCTGTCCAGTCAAGCTTTGAGCTCCCTCTTCCCATCAGTGGAACCATGTGTGGCCCGATGCATCCACAAGGTCGCTGTGAGGATGGAGTTCCTGTCCCCAGCTCGTGACCCTGCACAGCAGGCAGCAAAAGGTCACCCACACCAGCTACCCCTGTGCTGAAGCAACATCTTTCTTTATAAATGAGGTTCTTCCTCCTACCAGCACAGTTCTCATGAAGACCCTTTGAAGGAAATCAAGGTCTAGGAGGCAGCGTGATGCCCAGTGGCCGGTGCAGGCCATCAGGGGAATAGGGGTTGTTTCGGAAGTAGCTGGGCCCAGCCCTGAGGCGAAAGGTGAGGGTGGGAGTTTCAGGCCCAAGGCTGGACAGGTGTCCCTGGGAGCCTTGGGGGGCGGGGGAGCAGGCTCTGCACAGGCCTGGAGAAGAGGAGGGTGAGCTGGGCCGTCACAAAGTCTGGAAGGGCTTCAGGAAGTTGTGGCCCCTCTGTGCATGGCCAGCCAGCTTCTCCCGGGACCCCCTGGCTGATGTGATTGACCAATGGTACCTGCCAGGAGCCTGGCTGTCTTCTAGGTGACTGTGCCCTTGAGTTCTTGAGCAAGGGAGATACCCACACCAAGTGCCCACACATTAAGATCAAACTCATTACAGGCCGTTCCTCCTCTGGGAGGCTGAGATGTAAGAAGGTCCCAGGGTGTGGAGTGGAAAGATGTGGCTCCAGGCCCGGTGTGTGCCCGCCAGCAGGCACCCATTCCTCCCTCTATGGACTACAGTAACAACTGGACACCCTCATGTTCTCACCTAAGGTGCCATGTGCACAGACCCTTTGGCGACTGGCACCGTCTATAGCCGGCTAAGGGAATTAGTTGCCTCATGTTCATTTCCCCAGCAATACCCGAGACATGGCCTCAAGGGTCCCTTCTGAGGAAGTGTGGTGCAGGGATAAATGTCTGGGAGGGGACTGTGCCAACGGCTGCTACAGTTCAGGATGAGGATGGGGTTCCACCCCCACCCCCCACCACGGAGGACGTCAGGATCCAGGAGAGGATCTGGGTCAAAGCCCTGAGCACCTTACTCAGAAGACCCAGACACAAGGAATCGAGTGTCTGAAAATACATCCTGACATACGTGGTCAGCTGATTTTCAGCCAGGGAGCCAGGAAAGTTCAGTGCGGACAGGAAAGCCTTATCAAAACATGGGACAACTGGACATCCACACACAAGGCAACGAGGTTAGATCCCTACCTCATACCATATACGAATGTTAACTCCACACGGATTAAAGACCTACATGCTAGTGGCTAAAATTTTGAAACTCTTAGAAGAGAATAGGTAAACCTGCATGACTGACCTTGAATTTGGCAAAGACCTTAGCTGTGACTCTCAAAGCACATGCTACAACAGTAAGAAAGTAAATAAGACATTATCAAAATTAAAAACTTTTCGGCTTCCAAGGACAGCATCAAGAAAGTGGAAAGATGCCCTGGCCGGTTGGCTCAGTGGTAGAGCGTCGGCCTGGCGTGCAGAAGTCCCAGGTTTGATTCCCGGCCAGGGCACACAGGAGAAGCGCCCATCTGCTTCTCCACCCTTCCCCTTCTCCTTCCTCTCTGTCTCTCTCTTCCCCTCCCGCAGCCAAGGCTCCATTGGAGCAAAGATGGCCCGGGCGCTGGGGATGGCTCTATGGCCTCTGCCTCAGGCGCTAGAATGGCTCTGAATGCAACAGAGCAATGCCCCGGATGGGCAGAGCATCGCCCCCTGGTGGGCATGCCAGGTGGATCCTGATCGGGCGCATGCTGGAGTCTGCCTGACTGCCTCCCCGTTTCCAGCTTCAGAAAGATACAAAAATAAAAAAAGAAAGAAAGAAAAAGAAAGTGGAAAGATAACCAAAGAATGGGAGAAAATGTTCTCAAATCATGTACTTGGGAAGGGACTTGTATTTAGAACATATGAAGATATCGTGTAACTCAATAATAGAAAGATAAATCACACAATTAAACATCGGGCACAGGATCTAAATAGACATTTCTCCAAAGACAGTCTGCATGTGAGTAGCCAAGAGGCATGTGGAAAGATGCCTGACATCACGAGTCGTTTGGGAAAGGCAATCCAGTCCATGTGAGATACCCCTCCACACCCATGGCAAAAATCAAAACATCAGACAATAACAAGTGTGGGCAAGGAAGTGGAGACGTTGGAAGCCCCCACATGGCAGGAAGTCCCAACCCTGGAGGGGCTGTGGGGAGCAGCCAGTTGGGGGCAGCTGCATAAACCTGGGTAAGCTCGTCCTATCCCCTGCCCAGCACACTCTGGCCACACCTGGCCTGGAAGCTTGTATGGAGGGACTGTAGGTCTTGTTCCAGTCCTTGTCCTTAACCACAGAGGTAACGTCCTGGGGCCTCTGAGTGCAAGGTCCCTTGCTGGCTTGTTCTTGCTCAGGTGCAACCAGACACACTGGGACTTTAGATGGACCTCTCTCCTCTCCTGGGCCAGGGGGAGAAGGTTCTTCGTGTCCACTCAAGCTCCCCAAGCCTGACAGTGACAAGACCCCCAACCCCGCTCTGAGAGGAGAGGCCTCTGATGAGCAGGCTGCATGCAGAGAGGGTAGCAAGCATCACGCTGTTGTGGGAAAACCTCTATGTTTACCAACACTTAGAAGAGTGGGTGTGTTTATGTACATTTAGAAACACATGCGCAGCCTCGATGCAGCTGTGTGGCCCCCAGCAGTCACCTGAGCCCCATGGACTGTGGCAGAGGTGGCAGCAGAAAGGTGTGAGAATGAACAGCCCGCCTGGTGCCCTGCGCCAGGAGCCACTTCCTTTATGTGGTGTCACTTGCTCTCCGGGGTCAGCTAGAACCCACCCCCCAACCGCCCACCCCACCTTGGTGTGCAGTAGCCAGCTTGTGGTCAGCTGCAAGAATTGTGGTTCAATTTTAAGAAATTTAATACAAAGGTGACTCTGTGACAACACTAGGAAGAGGGGATGCAACTAAACCAAAATCGAGCAGATGGAAGAAGATAATGAAGTTCAGTGACAACCAGTGAAGTGGGAACAGAGGTGACCCATGGAGACCAACTGAATCGAAAGTCAGTCCTTTGAGAGAGAAATAAAATGAGCACATTTTTAGCTTGACTGATAAGAAGGAGGGAGGGGTAGGGAGGGGTAGAGGGGGGACAATGAAGTCACTAAACGAAGAATGAGGACTTTCCTCTTTATTTTCACTACCTGCTGCATGTGAACACAGAAGGGTAGAAGGGACACCATTGAACAGCTGTGTCCTAGCCTGTGATTCACTCGCATGACCTGGACACCTTCCCGGGAAATGCACGAGCTGACTCAGGAAGAAACAGAAAGTCTGCATAGACCTGTGACAAGTGAAGACCGTGAGTTAGTCATGGAGAGAGCAGCTTCCCATGAAAAAAAGCTTGGGACCGGGGGCTTCCTTGGTGAGTCCGACCACATTTAAAGAAATGTGAACACCAGTTCTTCTCAAATTCTTCCTACACCCCTCCAAAGAAAAACTATATATAAAAGAAAATACTTCTTAACTCATACTATGAAGCTATCATTACCCTGATACCAAGTATCAGGCAAAGACAAGAACACTGCAAGTCTCATGAATACAGACGCAAAAATCCTCAAAAAATACTGGCACACCGAACTCAGTTGCATCATCAGAGAATGGCTTGTCACAACCAAGTGGGATTTGTGTAACTCAAGGACACAGGGTTGGATCAACGTAGGAAGACCAATAAATATGATGTTAATAAACAACCAATTCACATCCTCAGCTCAGTAGTTGCAGAGTAAGCATTTAACAGAGTCCAACCCTCTTTTCTGAGAAAAACACTCAGCAAACTAGAGGAAAGTGAGAACTCAGTGGGCCACGGGGCTCCTACGGGACAGCGACAGGTGGCAGTGTACCCTGTGGAGGAATACCGGATGTTTCTCCCTAAGAGCCACAGGAGCAGGACGCCTGCATTCAACGCTGCCATTCAGCATGTCCTTGAGGTTAGGGAAGGGCAGCTGGGCAGGAAAAATAAAAGTCATCATTATGGGAAAAGAAGACATAAACTCTCCAAAGATCGGCCATGGCCGGGTGGTTTAGTGGGCAAAGCATTGATGCGGTGCGCAGAGGTCGCAGGTTCGACTCCCAGCTGGGGCACGTAGGAGAAGCAGCCAGTGAATGCACAGTGAAACAGAACAGCTAGGTGGAGTGGCTAGCTGATGTTGCTCGCTCTCCTCTTCCTTCCTCTCTCTCTCAATCAATGGAAAAATTAAAGGGGAAAAAAAGCCTCCCCAGATGGCACGACCTTTTATACAGAATGTGTAAAGGAATCCGCACACACCCTTGGAACGAACAAAGGCATCCAGCAAGGTGTAGGGTCTGTGATCGATTCACAGAATCAATTGCGTTTCTCTATGGCAGTAGCAAACGATCTTATGGAAGGAATTCTGTTTGTAGGAGCTTCTCAGAGGATAAAATACTCAAGAATACATGGAACAAAAGATGCGTCAGACTCATCCACGGAACACTGTAGAGTGGAGCTGGGAGGGGTCGGCGTGAGAGGACTTTCCTACGTCCTGTCCCTCCTCAGCCAGCCAGGGGCCTCCGGAGGGGGACAGCCTACCGCCAGGGCCAGGACAGGCGTTGCTGACCATTTGTCCTTGAGTCCTGGCACCCGCATAACCACTGGAGACTCGGCACTGATGGAGCCGGTGCGCCTGTGCTCCCGGTGGGGGCGGGGGCTCGGGGACCCCGCGGCTCTTGTGTCTGAGTGGTGCTGCCCGGTCCCTGACCTCAATTGCAGTGTCCAGTACACGCTGCACTCACAATGTCCCCTCCCTCATCTCACACACTGTAATCAGCTTTGGCGCATAATCAGCGTGCACGAGAAGTAACACCTTGGAATCATCTTTGAGGACATTCTTTCTAGGAGACCAGGAGCCAACATGCCCAGCATGTGGGGGACCTGTGGGCCCTGATTGTAACTCTTAGCGGGGACACTTGTGCCATTGCTCTGAAAGTGGTGTGTGGGGTGGGGAGGGACTGCACTGATCACCACATAGATCTGTGGCTGCCTCCACCGCCACACAGGCTTCCTGCTGAGGGGCGGTGAGGTCTGTTACCCTGAACTCTGCCCAGGAGCCTGGAGGTGGTCCCCATCCTGAGACGGGGGGTTGTGCGGTGGCCTCTTGAGAAGGATGGCCAGAGCTCATGTAGGTCTGGAGCTGCTGCCTCTCTGGGTGGGGCCTAACAGCCCCCCTGCAAAGCCCCAGTGGGCATGGGGCCACAGCATTGTGAACAGTGACAGTCAGCACCTGCGAGATTCATGCAATCTCTGGGTTGGCTGGGTCCATACTGGGGGACTGAAGTTTTATTGTCACTAATAGTTGATAAGGGAAGCTGTATCATCATTTAACGCTGATTTAAAAGGGGACACTGAGCCATGTGAAGGGAGACCCTGTCCCAGAGCTAGAGTAGGGACACTAGGGTCTCAGTGCCACAGAGGACATTGCTGGCCCAGACCGGGGACAGCGGTCCAGAGTGAGAAAGGACCAAGCCTGTGGCCTCATTAGGACCTGGAGGGGGTCGGGCAAAGGGTCCTGGTGGTGCTCTGGGATGTGGAGGCGGTGGGGGCGGTGGGGGGCGGTGGGGGGCGGTGGGGGAGCTCCAGACAAGAGTCCAGAGGAGGCAGCTAACAGCTCAGGCTGTGCTGTCCAAGGAGGCCTTCTCGGAGGCACCACACCCATCGCGGGGCACGGTTGTCAGGAGCGGGTGGGCCTCCCCAGACAGTGCATCCAGGGACTTGCTGGCCTCTGGGCAGTCTCTGAGAGCCGTCCTGATGGCACCGCACCCTCCAGATCTGTGGGTGAGGGTCCCCATTGTCCGTGGGCAAGGGGTCTGCAGAGCCAGGACACGGGCTGTGTCCCTGCCTCCTGTCTGTCTGTCTGTCTCTGGCTCAGGTTCACACCAGTGCTCAGCGTCGTAGCCTTCGGCCTCGGTCCACTGCGCGGCTCTGGGTCAGTGAACAGCTTACCCGTGCCCCACTGTCCAGTGCAGAGGGCCCCACCGTGGCATCTTCAGGGTGATCAGGGTGAAGGGAGTTCAGGGTGACCCTCATGGAGGGAGAGGAGCTCGGCAGCCCACCCCGCCCTCCCAGTCACTTTCAGGCTGAGCCCCAGAGAAGGACCCAGGGGAGATGGACACCGTGGGTCACGTCCCCCTCCGTGTTCAGACCCCCGTCCTGGGGAGTCGGCTTCGGTGATGCAGATGGACTCAGGCTCAGGTACCGTCACAGCTGCGGCGTGTGTGGGCGTGAGGGCCCAACCTGGCTTCTAATTCAGAGCCCCTCTGGGAGGGGCAGAGCTGGGCTGGGGCACTGCGGTCCCTGCAACCGCCCTGTCCTCCTGGCCGAGGTCCCAGCTGCTGCCCTTGGACTGTGTGCAGCAGCTGCAGGGCGGGCTGGAAGGCACGGGGCCTTGTGGTGAGGGCTTTGCCGAGGAGCCAGCGAGCACTGGGCCCTGGGGCCCTCAGACCTGTGGGACCGACAGCATGGCCACACCTCCTCAGAACATGCCTTTCTCCAATGAGCACCGAACCTCACGCGCTTTTTGATGTTATTTGAGATTTCAAACTAAATTAAACAGCATGAAGAAACAAATCAAAGCCAGGGAATTTGGATGAAACAATGTTATTTTGATTTCGCAGAGGCTTTGATCACAGCTGTGGGGTGATGGGGAGCGTGCCCACCCCACGCCTTCTCAGCTGCGAGCAAGACAGGGGGCCGCTCTGCCCACTTTTGGGACCCACCGAGGTGTAGCCCCCATCCTGTCCCTTTGGCCAGCACAGCCTTCGGAGTCGGGCTGTGGGAGGCCGGGGCTGCAGAGGAGGTGGGAGCAGGTCCGTGTATGTGTACCAGCTCCCTGTGCTGAATGCCTGGGCATCATCTGACAGCCTTCCAGAAAGATCTATCTGCTGCCCTTTGCACAGTAAGTTCCAGGCCGCAGGAGTGAATGTGGGCAGATGTCATGCAGGTGACGGAAGCAGCGGTGACTGAGGATGAGCGATTCAGGAGGTGGAGGGTCTCTTCCTGGGCGATGAGGACCTGTGGAGGGAAACACCTGAGCTGCCCTGGGCGGGGGCCTGAGCCACCAGTGCAGAGTCCTGTGCTGCTCCTTCTACCTGGGCAGGCTGTGCTCACCTGTGGACCTGTGCACAGGTGTCCGGCAAGGGCAGATGGGTGACTCTAGAGCCAGTCGACAGCCCTGGATGAGTGTGAAAGTGCAGGCAGTCAGCAGGGAGAGAGAAGGAGGCAGCCCAGGACACAGGACACAGGACACAGGGCACGTCTGGGTGCCGTGCTGGCCGCACTCCATTTGTGACCACTGCCCAGAGCAGGCGGCAGGCAGTGGCTGAGGCAGCCGTGAGATGTTAGCATCTCTCTGTCTTTCTCTCTCTCCGAGGCTGAGTGAGTAAGGGAGAGGCCTCTGGGGCAGGGAGCATGAGGTGAATGAAGTCCCCTTTAATTAGTTACTCAGCAGACGGGCAGTGGGGGGGGGGGGCCTGCACAGGAGGGAGGGGCACTACACAGATGGCAGAGGACCGTGGCTGCTCTGCCCACCAAGCCTGAGGAGTCAGGAAGAGCTGCAGGGGCCCTGGGCCCTTCTAAGTCAGGGCGCCCAGATGAGGATGGTTGTCAGGACTCGGGAGAAGGGCCCCTGCGAAGCCTTAGCTGTTTTTTGTTTGGCTTTTACATCTTGACATTTGAAGTGTCTCTGGCTTGTAATCCAGCCAGTTGGTTTAACAGTTTGCTTGTCACTGGGAAAGATGAGATCCTCGTGTTCCGAGTTCACACACTCGTTAACAGGGTGCCACTCTGGAATGTAGCAGTTGAGGCTGGGCCCCCCCCCAGCCTGGGGTTGAGTAGCCCTTGCCCTTGTAGGGCCTGTGATTGCCGCAGTGACCTTGAGGAATCACCGTCCTCCGCCTTGCGTCTGTCTCCTGAACACGAAGGATCCATCCCGTGTTGACTTGTGACAGTAAGTGGGACAGAACTGTTTGAGGTGGAAACTGTGTAGTCTTTGTGTTTTCCCAGTGACTCCTGCTCCACTGCCTCCTAGTGGCAGCAAACCAAAATTGCAGGTGCATTATTTTTTAAGACCTGCATCTCCTTTGAATGTTGATTCTAAAACCTGAATTATGTGAGGAAGTGTCTCGACACCACAGCTAAATAAATGCAGTCATGCATCATGAAATGTTCTGTTCAGCATCAGGCCGCCTCTGGGGACCCCGTCTATCTGCGTCTGTACAGTTACCCGGGTTCATGGAAAGACTCATGTGTAAACATGTTCAGAAACGATGGCATAACCCTGCGTAAGATTTAGAAATGCAAAATTAGTTTTATCATTTTTCTAAAAAAAGAATTAATTGAGATAGGACATACATGCAGGTGTACACACAAACCATAAGGGTGAACATTGATGTTTCTAGCCCCACCCGACCATGTGTGTGGTGTCCCGACATCTGTGCCAACAGATTTGCCTGGGACTTGGCAGAAATGGACCCAGACAGTGTGTAGTCTTTTTATATCTGACGTTTTTCACTTGTGTAAGATCATCCTATTGTGCATAGCAGTATTGTGTTATTTTTGTTGCTGTCTGACCAGTTTACAATGTGTCTGTTTTACAGAAGATGGGTGTTTAAGGTAGTCTGAATTTTTAGTCATTGTTATACAGCAGCTGTGAAGCATTCTTGTGCATTTTGGTAAGCATATGCACTCATTTGTTGTGGGCATCTATCTGCCTGGGTGGGGCAGAGATGCAGTCAGCTACGGCAGGTACTGCCAAAGCGTTTCTCATGGGGGTTGTAACAGGGAACCTGCCACCAAACCAGCAGTGTTTGAAAGTTTCCTTTTGCTCTGTATCCCTGCCAACACTTGTTATTGTCAGACTTTTTAACTTAGCCATCCTGCTGGGTATACAGGGCTTGTTCTCTGCAGCGTTGACTTGCATTTCTCTGTTGGGTAAGAATGCCGACCACGATCTCACAGGCTCTGGGTCAGCACGATAGCACCTTCTTAGAGGTGTCTGTTCAAGTCTCTCGCCTGTTTTTATTGGGTTGTTTGTCTTTTTTTTTATGGTTTATAGGAGCTCTTTCTATTTAATGCATTTGACCCCCCTTGAACTAGTTTCCTTATGTTGCTCATAGCTTCTCCTGATCTGCTCTTATTTGCTTAGGAGTCTGATTGAATGTCCAGAAATGTTGTGTTTTGTGTTCTGTTCAAGAAATAGGGTTTTGCCCCAAAGTCATAGGGGTGTTCTCTGTGCTGCACATGCTCTGCCCTTTGCAGTCTGTGCCCCACCTTTGACCAGTGCTTTCCATGGCCTGGGATTGGCCTAGCTCCATTTTTCCCCCGCGTGGCTCTCTGACAGATCCATCATCATTCCCTGACAAGGCCCCTCCTTCTTTACTCACCGAGACTGTGGGAAGTTCTAGAATGGGTTTCGGAGGCAGAGTGGAGGACATGGGCCTCCTGCTTGATTGTGTCACACTAGTCAGTCAGCACGTCATCTCCCGCCATCCCAGCAGCTACAAGCCACGCTGAGGTCCCACACAGATTAGAGTATACATGGTACCTCCCCCGAACGCAGAGGAACTCAAGGAATCTCTTCCCTGTCCCTTTCTTCCTGCACAGACATCTCAGGTCGGCATTCACAGCGAGGAAGTAACGGGTGCCCCTCAGCCCCTGCCATCCACACCCCGTGTCCAACCCCAACACGTCTCCATGGGCCAGGATGCTGGTGGCTTAGGTGGGTCCCTGGCCTGGTGGTCTTCCTGGGGGACAGTTTTAGGTGGCCCAGACCAGGACACTATGGGGTGGAAGTGGTGTTGTAAAGCGCCTGCTCCGTGGCAGCTAAAATATCCTTCCCTCGGCCCACCCTTCACTCTGCCCCTTTGCACAGAGGTGAGCAGAGCTTGACTTTGAACCCAGATCTCTCAGATCCCAAGGCCGCTGCCTCTCCTGCCTGAGCTGGCCGCTCCGTTCAGTTGGACATGGAAAGTCATGACCTCTGCTCTTCGTCTGTGTCCCCAGCCTTGGCATCTGTCCTGGCCAGCTGGCTAAGCCTCTGTAAGTCACAGGAACACGAAAGGGCATTTAGGAGTGACACGCATAGACTCTGTCCTGGGTTAAGCATTTAAGTCTGCTTAGAGGGCAGGCTCTGGGTCCCTTTGTGACCTCGCTCTGGGCCGTGAGGTGCTTGAGGGGCGGGTACCTGCTGCCCGTAATCCTGTAATTGGTAGCTGGCCGCTCTGTGCACTCTTTGGGTTGGCAGTCCTTGATGGTGGTTTTTAGATGTTAAATAAATGCAGTGTTTGTTACAGTTCTACGATGGAGGGCGTTTTTCCTCTGAAGAGGTTGTTAGGATCTGGTCTCCAGAGAGGGTTTGGAATGCTTTTTAATGAAGGGTCTTGCTGGAGGACGGCTCTAAAAGCTGACCTCTCAGAAGACCCTGGGAGGCTGTGTCTAGTGGGTATACCATCCGTGTGCCCTTGTTAGCTCTGGTAAACAATTTAGTGGCCAAGCCTATCGCTGGCTGTCAGTTCAGACCCAGGAGAGCGCTGGCCGAGGTCAGCTGCACACCCTGCCCTGACACCTTGGATGAGGCTCCAGGGCCCAAGAATGGAGGGGACCCTTTGCAGGGAGGCAGCCAGGATGGCTGGGCAGGAGCAAACCCAAGGTCGAGTCAAGACTCCTGGCAGCACGACCCTGCCAATCTGCCATGTCATCAGGATGTGGGAAACACCGGATTGAGCATTTTGTTACGGCCCCAAAGAACGCCTTCCATGTCAGAGGAGGGCAGTTTTACAGGACAGACTCAGTGATGAACAGCTACGTCTTCTCAGTGGGTTTTACGGGCCTCTGGTGACTGTATCCCGAGTAATAAATATGGCTGGGAAACACCACTTCCCAGTGCTGGGACAGTCGGTACTAACTTATCTGTTTGAATGAAAATTCTTAACCTCATTAAGTCAAACTGTCATTTTTCATTACCCATAACTTAGGGGCCGGGGGAACCATCGCCCACAGGTATTTATCAGGAAATGCCAGGGGACCCTTTTTATTCCAGGGACGCAGTCCACCCAGAGAGCTGGGACATGCCATTCAGACGCACTTCTTAAATCATGCCTTCAACACTCATGTGGCACGGAAGCTTAGAGAACCAGACCCTCCATGTTGCCAGTGTCTCACCAAATGGTCACCTGCTGGGCTCCCTCCAGAGCAGGAGGAGCAGAGAAGACCCCTAGCATCACAGTCAGGCCCTGGGGGACGAGTCCTTCTCACACGCCAACCTGCACTACTGGGCACCCACTGTCTCCCAATGGGGAAGCCCCAACAACCCGTTATGTGTTAGGAACATTGCCTTTCTCCCTCCACCTGGGTCATTTCTGACCACCGCGCGCTCCACTGAGAAGCACAGAAATCCAAACGTGTAGGTGACCTGTTTCCTGGGGGGGGGGACTCCACTCTTGAGGGGAGTCAGAATGCATCCTGCCTTCCTGGTTAGTGCTCAGCCCAGCTGAACCAAGACAGCGAGGCCTTCTGCGTCATGTTCCGGTGCTCCTGTGGGGGACCCTCCGTGGGCATCCGGGAGCCTGCAACAGGCCAGAGGCTCGCCAGCCAGCCTGAGCCTGAGCCCCACACTGCACCCCAGAACAGCTCTACCCTAGAGAACCCCGAGGCATGACACCCTGCGAATCCGTCTTAGAGCCCAGGTTTGCAGGTAAAGACCGAAGCTGCCTCTTTCTAAGACCCAAAGGTTCCCCAATGCTTCTGGGGTTCCAAAAACTGTGTCTCTTTGAGGCAACTTCTTCACTTCTCTGAGCCTCGGTTTTTCCCATCTGTAAAGTGAGTGCAGCACCTGCTTGGAGGACCAGAGTTGACATCAGCAAGTGGTGTTTGCCAATATCCACTAACACAGACACTTCCATCTGTCAGTGTTCCCTCCGCTGGGCCTGGACTGCCCACACCCCTCATTCTCCGCTCATGTTTCTGCTCCTGCTCATTAGGCCTTTGCCTAATAGAGGACACCAGGAGAGGTGGCTAGTGAGAAATGGTTCTCCTTTCCACGTTGGCATATGAGATGACACCCCCTTTAATGCTTTAAATATAGCACTAAATGTTAAGTGTCCCTGGCGGGAGACTTGGACAGCAGAGAACAAGACAGTGTAAAGGAGAAAATAAAAGCTCCCTTCTCACACCCAAAGGAAACTGCTATTCACTTTTCCAAAAGTATCGATTTCCCTTACCCATCTCAGAAAACAACAAAAGAAACCCCGTGGGATGGCAGAGCTTAGTGGATGTTGGATAAATGTTTGTTTCCTCAGAGCACGGCATGCACTGTAGGATATCTCTGCTAGGTGTAGGAGCACAGCCCAAGGCCACTCCCTTCCGCTGTGGAGACGGTGCCACGCGGCATCTCACGCCGCTGCCCACCCTGCCCTGGGCATGTGCTCTAACCTCTGTGGCCCTGCCTCCCATCCTGACCCGGAGCCTTTCCAAACAGTCTTTTGAATTTTGGATTCAGAGGCGTTTTGGGGTCGTATCCAGCTGTGTGGATGCTCAGAGGACAGTCTGCATGGCACGCACAAGGGCAGCTCAGGAAACGTCCCCTGTGTGAGCTCTCTGTTCCCTCCATCGTCTGTGCTGCTTTGGGAACACCTGTCAGCTCAGGTGTTCTCAGCCAGGGACAGGACTCGGTGCCCTGGCACTTGTGAGTGTTTGTCACTGTCATGAACACCAGGCTGCTCCAGACCAGGGGCCCTAGGTTGTGTGTTTGCACGGGACAAAGCCACCTGCCCCCCCCCCCAGCTGATGGTACCCTTGTCCAGAGGAGAAGACAGCAGGTCCCCAGGAGACAGAGAAGCTGCTGCAGCCAGCAGGTTGGTGCAGCACCTTTGCCTCGAGAGAGTGCTGAGGTCCATCTGCCCAGGACATGTGGCCACGTTTCCTCTCCAGGGCTGTGGTTGCACCTGCTTTGCCCATACCCCAGCCCTGGCTGAGCCTGCATTTCTGGTGGGAGCCGCACAGGAGAGCTGTCCACTCACTGCCCAGGACGCTGCCTGCCGGGCCCCTCACTTTTGCCACCTGGTGCATTCAATCCTCTTTCTGGTCCTGGGAGCCCCAAGGTGGCTAGGAGACATGATATGCATGGGGCAAGGCAGCCCCCATGAACAGGACCGTGGGCACGGGTGGGGACAGAGTCTCCCAAAGTGGGGGGATGGCTCATCAGCAGCAGGGCCCTGGTCCAGCAATGTCCTGGACTGGCGGCTTTCCTAAACAGCTGGGGAACCCAGGGGCCGGCGTTTGCTGAGCTCCTCATGCATGCTGGGGCTCTGTAGCACACGGGGTGGCCCTCTCCTTATGGGGCATGGTCTAGCAGGGGAGAAGCCAGGGGGCTCAGACTTGTCGTGCTGCCTTCAGGCCACACGTGCTCGGGGACCTCTGGGCATGAGCAGCAGAGTGCACCTCCTCCATAGTAGGGGACACTGGCCTACAGCAGGGGACCGGGGCTATTTCAGCACAGCCCCAGCTTCTGGGAGGAGGGACCCGTGAGCCGACGGCCTTGGAGTCTGTGGACATCGTAAACGTCCCTGTCCTTTGATTCGGCAGATCTGCTTAGGATGCGGGCAGAGCCTTGCAGACCCCATGCACAGGGCCAGCCTTGGGGCTTTGGGCAAGAAAATTGGCAAGGGAGGGGAGCAAGGTTATGTTCCCAGGCCTCACCTGAGCTCAGTGTTAGAGTAAGATAGGGCAACAGTGAATCATCATTGTAACCAGAGAAATCACATCCAGATGTCCAGAACCTGGTGTGCCCCAATTTGTGACTCTTGAATCATGAGGGGATCAAACCACCAAGTAGACAAGTCGTTGGGACAGATTGCCTTCCCGTTACTGAGATCAAACTTTGCAAAGTTTAATACCCAGACAAGAAGCTCCAATCGGGACACCTCTCTCAGGCTCTCAGAACAAACACACATGCAGAGTTCTCTGATTCTGAGGAAGCAACTCTCCTTCCTGAAAACGGGGGGGGGGGGGGGGGGGGGGGGTGTCACGGAGCATGACACAAACAGCCTGTCTCAGATGCCTCCACAAACACTGCAGCCTCCGTTTGGGCTCAGTGGGGAGTTCAAGGTCTTGGATTCTGGGCAAGCTTGCTCACAGTTTAGTCCACTTTCCTGGAGACGTGGGCCTTCTGCTGGTCACTCGTGAGTGTGGGATGTAGAACATGGAGGCAGGAGACCAGAAGTCTGGAATGCCTTGTACTGACTGCACATCGGCAGTGCGTACTGCAGGGTCAGAGGGGAGCCCGAGAGGGGTCAGCGCGGCTCCCTCTGTCAGCCTCACCCCGCCCCAGAGAGACTACTGGGCATCTCTGACCCCTGGGGGAAGGAAGGCTAGTCCAAGGTTTACTGGTGCTGAGCACACCAAAGGTTTGGGTGGAAGGATGGACAGGTAGGTGGATTTGTGCGTGGATGGGATCATGGGTGGATATTTGGGTGGATGGTTAGAGAGATAGGTATAGGGGTGGGTGGGTGGATGGATGGGTAAACAGATAAATAGAATGGTAGATGGATAGATCGACGGATGGACAGACAGACAGTGGGATAGATGGGCAAAGGATGGCTTTCTAAATACTTCCTGGGCCTCGCAGTGAGACTCTCTGCACAGGTGAGAGGTCTGAGTCTTGCGGGGCCTGGGCTCCCTGAGGAAGCCATCAGCATTCTCAGCCTCGGCGCCTCTGCGTGGCCAGCCTCTCCCCCCTCCCTTGCAGGCGAGACCTCACTCCTGGACAGTCACCCCTCACCTCCCTGAGACTGACCCACCGCACAGCGCCCTTCTCCACAGACACTCGGGGGGGTATTTCATTTAGGGAAGGCCTTTGTAAATGAAGGACTGCCCCCTGTGAGAATAAAGGGGTGTGTGGCGGCCCCACCCTGTGAAGACCTGACCTTGCCCAGGGCAGCCATGCTCTGCAGTGCTCCACCCACACGGAGCCCCTCGGCGCACCCGGGGCAGAAGGAGGACGCTGTTCTCTCCACACATTAAAATTAAAAACTGGCTGCCTCTCATCTCATCTCTTCCCTTTTAAGTAGCTTATGTCAATTGGTGGAAATTTACCCAGGAAAAAGGATTGGAGTGTTCTGTTTTGTTTTGTTTTCTCTCCTCTTTATATTTTTTAATTCTAATGCAATAATGAAACAGGTAGCTCATGACAACGGTGTTTTTATTTCTCTCGATCTAATCTGATTATCTAAATTTGGAGTGTTTTCCACTGTGTGGTACTGTCCAGTAATCACACACCAAGGCTTTTCAATTCTTATCAGCCGGTGGGGACTGTTCCCCTGACAGCTAATGAATCACGCTAATCAGAGAACCATCTTGAAAATTAATACATTCTACTGTAACTATTTAAAGAAAAAATAATTATCGAGAAGGTCCCCACTACATTATGCTGTCAAGAAGTTGTAGAAAGAAAATTTAGTCTGATTTTAAGACGTAATCTAGATTTTGCAGATTTTTCTTTTCCAACGTGTGATGAAAAGGTTCTGCATTGCAAGGAGGAGACGGTGCCCTTTGATTCCTGCTTTTGGGGTTTGGGAAGTGAAGCTGTCCAGCCTCGTGCAGCCCAGGCCTCGAAGCCTCCCTTACCCCTAGGCTGCTCTGGGGATGGTGGGTTTCTTGGGGCTCAAAGGACATTTTTTTAAGTGAGAGGAGAGATAGTGAGACAGACTCCCATGTGCGCCCCAGCCAGGATCCACCCAGCAACCCTATCTGGCAATGATGCTTGAATCAACCAAGCTATTTTTAGCACCTGAGGCTGACAGCTCAGACCAACTGAGCTATCCTCAGCACCTGGGGCAAATGCTTAAACCAGTCAAGCCACTTGCTGTGGGAGAGGAAGAGGGAGAGAAGGGGAGAGGGAGGACTGGAGAAGAAGATGGTTTCTTCTCCTGTGTGCCCTGTGGGAATCAAACTCAGGACGTCCATATGCCAGGCTGATGCTCTGTCCACTGAGCCAACTGGCCAGAGCCTAAAAGGAGATTATTAACCCCACCAGTTGCTGAACACAGAGCATGGTTGGGGTGCCCCAGCTTAACTGTGAAGTTCGACGTGAAGAGGCCATGTGGTGTGTGACACTGGTTCCGGTCCCTCTCGCCTTCTCCACCTGTGACCCTGCTGGATCCCAGCGCCCACAGAGCTTTCAGCTATGGATTTGCATGTGGACAGTGTGGTGTGAGAGGCACAAGCTTCTGAGGCACATGGGAGCCCTTCCTTCACCTCTGCCCACCTGCTCCAGGGCAGGACCTGTGGCAGGCAGGGGCATTAGTAAAGGGAGCACCTGGTCTAGGGACGGTGCACTCTCACCCCTCTGCCAGCCAGGCCTTCCCTCCACCGTTACCTGGGACCCAGGTTCCCGCAGGAGAGGAGCAGACCTAGATGCAGAGAAAAATGCAGACGTCTCCATGGAGATACGATGCTAATCAGAGTGTGAGGTGTAGCATGGTCAATCCCCGTGTGTCTGACGAGGTGGTGGAGTGGCCTCCGGTCAAGCAAGTCAGAGTTGGTTTGGTGCACTATCTCCTCGTCTCAGGGCCCAGGTCACCCTGGCAGCTGCCCAAGGGAAGCTCGTAGTGCATTAGGGACACAGCAGACCTGGCTCATCCCGCCTGAGTCCCAGGGTGGGAGACAGCCACTTCTGTCTGGCTGAGGGCCACTGTCAGCGGGCCGGTTGGTGGGCAGTCACGGCCACAACCTTGTCCTGCCTGCCTTCCTCTCCTTCCAAGCTCAGGAGTCTCACAGCCATCCAGCTACTTGTCTTTACAGTGGGACAGGCATCACTTGCCTGGCAGACTGTCCCAGTAAGGTGCTGTTCGTCAGAAAGATGGTCTTGTGGCCCCAGGCTCCGCCCACAGCATATGTGCCTTCCCTGAGCTTCTCTGTGGTCCCAGCTCCTTCAAGAGGCACAGGCTCACCAGTGGGCGCGGGTCAGCAGTGAGGAGGTGCCTCTCCTCCCCCGGGACTCTAGGTGCCACATTATGACTCTGGCCCACAGGTTGGCAGTCTAGGGAAGCTGCCCGAATGCAGGCCCTTCTCCCTGACAAGGAGGATCCTTCCCCATCCCTTCTGTTTGGGGAGTGACCGCGGGCAGGCAGACTCCTTGACCAGATGCAGCCAGATACGTTGGAACCCCTTAGAGAACCCACCTTGAACAGTGCCCAGAAAGTGCTGCTGGAGGGTCGGGGTGGGGTGTGGGGAGCACCTGCCGGCTGGGCGTGGCCTGACCCCTCTGTCACCAGCCAGCTCGGGGACAGTTTGGGGCCGTATCCTGCTGGGCCCTAGTCTGCCAGAACATGGCTTCCAGTCTCAGAGGAGCCCGCTCCCTCAGGACTGTGTCTGAAGACGTGGCCAGGCTTCCTTCCCCAGCCACTGGCTGCGCTCTGGACGATTCACCTTTGGAGCTGTTGGTTTGTGAGCAGATTCATTTATTCGTGGAAATGAAGCAGTTCATTCCAAGGAAAACCGTGCAGTTTGAGGGCGGCTCCATCCCCGGAGCTCCTCCCAGCGATCAGCACTGCTTGTCTTCTCCATCTGTCCAGACCCAAGTTGTCACCACAGTGACTGTCCAGGGAAGTGTGCCATCAACCGGACTCCAGGGTTCAACTGGGTCACCAAGTTGTTCAATTCCTTAAACATGGGGGTTGGTGAGGGAGTCAGGAGGGTCAAAGGGACCGTGGGAAGCAACACCAAAGACCACACCACACCCACCCTCACTGCCCATGCCTGCATCCAGGCCCCTGCGTCTCTGTGCCGGGGCCATAGCAGGGTGACTCCAGGGGAAGCTGTCATGGGACACAGACGCTCCTTAGGCTGGTCACGGGGAAGTGGCCTCTTTGGGGACCCTCCTGGGTGCAGGACAGGCTGTTCCTGAGCTCCCCTGCAGCCCAGGTGGGTCTGCTCAGCCCCGCAGACCCCATGGTCAGCCAGGGCTTGCTCGGTGGGCCTGGTTCCCTGCAGAGGCCCCTCTGGTCAGCCAGGGCGGGCTCGGTGGACCTGGTTCCCTGCCGAGGCCCCTCTGGTCAGGCCTTCTCCTGGCGTGCTCGGTGGGCCTGGTTCCCTGCCGAGGCCCCTCTGGTCAGCCAGGGCGGGCTCGGTGGGCCTGGTTCCCTGCAGAGGCCCCTCTGGTCAGGCCTTCTCCTGGCGTGCTCGGTGGGCCTGGTTCCCTGCCGAGGCCCCTCTGGTCAGCCAGGGCGGGCTCGGTGGGCCTGGTTCCCTGCAGAGGCCCCTCTGGTCAGGCCTTCTCACAGCCGGCTTGCCATGGACAGCGACAGCGTTCTTCCGACCAAAGTCATCTGAAAACACCTTCCAAGGGGAATATCCATCGTGCACCCCCTCAACCCGCCACCTATCATTGGCCTAAATTGTTTTATTGTAAAATGTTGTGGGAACATAAGCAAATACCAGGCCGGGAGCTGTCATTAGACTCTAAACTGTAGTGAACCGAAACCCATAATTAAACACAAACAGTAGCAAACCAATAAAACTCAAATCTGCAGCATTAATTCTACAGGGAGGATGGTTTACGCAGACGCTCACTCACGTGGTGCACTCTGTGAGACGGGCCTGCTGGTCCCTCCGGCATGTGAGGTTGAGGGTGCACTCACACGGCGCACGGCGTGAGGTCACATGGGAACAGAGCCGTGGGTTTGATCAGACATTCCAGTCCACCCCAGGACCATCTGCCCGGCACCTGAAATGGGGGTTCCCAGTGTCACCCTGGTGCAGTTCGTCTCCTGTAGACAAGCTCCATCCTGCAGCGAAGGGAGTGATGTGATCACGGCGGGGACTGAGGTGTGGCCAGGGTGATGTCTGGCCACTGCAGGTGCCTCTTTCTCTAGAGAAAAAGGATGTGGACAGGACCACAGCCCTGTCATCCTGATGTAACAAAAACCACCAGGTGACGGCTCATTCTCCTTCCGGCTCTTAGAAGAAGGTTCCTGTCCCCAGACAGGCTCCTGAGGCGGTGAGGCCATGTCCCTGGAAGCCCCTTAGGACCTCAGTGTGGGCACCTGGCCCTGGAGGAACCCTCCTCCTGATCTGTCCTGCATGGCCGGGCGTCAGTGTGACCTCGCCACACTGGTGAGGGGCTGCCCTTGCCTGATGTGCTGGCTTTTCCCAGATGTGTCCTTACAGATCCTCCTGCAGGCCTGTCTCCCATGGCTGCCATATCTGTCTCTAATCCCAATTACGTTTCCCTAGAAATTCTGGTAGATTGGCCTTGCAGAAGATTGACTAGGACCTGCCTGAGCCACTGTGTGCTCAGGGCCTGTGAGACCCCCGTCCTGGCCTCAACGTCACTTCTTCCTCCATCCTTGCTCTCCCCTCCCTGAACGTCTGCCCGTGCTCTGTGTCCCTGGCTATCTGTCCTCACAGAGCTTGGGTCCTCAGCTCACTGCTTACCAGTGTTCAGGCTGCAGCAGTGGCTTGATTTGGGGAGTGGAAGGCCCAGGAACGAGCCCCCTGAGCCCAGAAGCACCCAAAGGTTCTCATAGAAGGAGGCTCAGAGCCCGGAGAGGAACAGGTCAGTGTGGCCAGACCCTGAACCCCTAGGGTCTCCGTTAGAAAGAATGGTGAAGTCCACAGGCTGGTGTCCTGTGCATGCACACTGTGGATATGCACGCATGTGTGGGCGTATGTGAGGTGGAGAGGGTGAGGCCACCCCAGCTCCAGGCCGGGCTGGGTCTCAGGGCTGCATTGTTCCCTTACAAGCCCAGACTGGAAAAAGCTGCTCTCCACTGGACCTGGGGACACGTACTAGGGACATGGCCATAAATGACCCCAGTGCTCCTGACCCGCCATGGCAGCCCCTTGGGGCTTTGAGTCATGAACAGGTTGTGACCACTGTCACCAGCCTTTAGCCCTCATCATGTAGGCTTCCTCAGTACCATCAGCCCTTGGGGGCCACTCTCCCCAGGCCAGGAGCTGCCACCAAGTCTGAGCCAAGAGATGAAGTTGTGACGTGTAAGCATGAAAGGCCCCTTTGTCCGCGGGACGTGGTGGCCCAGCACTATGCCTTCAACTGCCTCAGCAGGAAGTGGGCGGGCGGGTGAGCAAGTATCCTCAGCACACAAAGGCCATGTGTCAGTGTTGGCCTGCAGTGCCCTCTGCAGGGCTGGCCCAGCCCGCCCAGGCCACCATGCCTGGGAGGACATTGCTTGGGGCTCTGAGGGGCTGCTCCTCTTTTCCTTCTGCAGATGCATCACCTGAATGTAGCGTGCCCCACATGTGTTGCTGTGTGTCTTGTGAATGCACGTGCACATGTGTGTCTGTGTGTGCACACGAGCTGTTCCACATAGTGTGTGCATGTTTGCATGTGCACATGCTTATACGTGTGTATTGTGTAACATGCATTTCTGTGCATGTGTCCATGTGCACACATGCACACACACACGTGTGTAGGGAGTGTGAACCGTGTGGCCAGGCGCTATGGCTGCAACAGGGGTAGTACTGGGCCCCCTTCCAACCTCAGGTCATCAGGACTCCATCCCCTCTCTGCTTCCTCCCTAGTCCTCCACCTCACATGTCCTTCATGTTTATCCGACTTTCTCCCTGTGACAGGAAGACCATGTGCCCTCCCCTCACACCTCCTGGGTGCCCATGGCTGTTGGTCTCAGAGGCCTGGGTGGCCAGGAGGTCCCCATCCCAGGTATATGTCCGGTACTGAGCAGGCCTTGTCTCTGCTGAGCTGAATGCACATCTCCAAGCAGCAGACAGACTGGTCACCTGGGTGGCTGCCCTCTGTCCCATCTCCCTGGAGAAACCCCAGGACCAGCCCTCACTGAGTGCCCTCCCTCCAAGGGCCCCATCACCGTTCACCACGGGCTCTCACAGGTGCATCTGGCACAGGCACATTGGCTCATTGGGTGGGTGCAAGTGCATGAAGACATGTGTGTTCTGTCATCAAAACCAGGACCTGGGTCTCCTGCTCCTCTTGTCCTATGAAGTCCTGGGTTTCTTGCATTCTCCAACAATGAGCTCAGCATTGGGGACAGACTACTATGTGTGTAAGTGTGTGTGTCGGTGACTTAACTTCGAACTGAAACACTCCCTGCCAGGTGGTGGGCACCAATCTGATGCCCTGTGCTACCCTGGAAGCTCCTTTTCACACAGAGCCCTATTTCACAGAGCGTGGCCAGTGTTGTTGTATGCGCTAGGCCATGTACTGGGTCCTAACTTGAAAGCAATTTTTCTGAGGTTCTGTGAATGACAGTTACAGGAAGGCAATCGTGTTTACCGTATGAAGCACTTGTCTCCAGGCCGCCTTCGCTGACAGCCAGAGTGGCGGAGGGTCCCGGGGAGGGAGGCGTACTCTCTTCTGCCTGGAGGACGCTGGTTTGCCTTCACTGTGTCCACGGGCTCAGCAGCCCCCTGGGTCAGCCTGTTCCCCTACCCCTGTGAGGACAAGGACTCAGGTCCCTTGGTTTTGGAGCCCTGAAATTGTTGGCACTGAAATGCCCTAGAGGTCAGCAGGTGAGGCCCAGGGAGAGGCCTGGTCATTGTCAGATCCTCCAGAGGAGCAGCCTGAAGGCTGACGGCATCCACTATGTGCAGCTTCCCTCCCGGCACTGACCCCAGGCCCTTGATCCCTCCCTTCCGCCTCTGAGGGGAGTCCTGATGGGAGCACCCTCCCTACCCCTCAGGTGAACTCCAGACAAAGGCAGGACTAAATAGTCCCCCTCCAGGAAGGGCCCATGACAGCTCCTTGGAACGGCCCACAATGCCCTTGGTCACTGCTCAGAGTGGCCAACAGCAGGGCCGGACTTGGGCAGGAAGCAGAAAACTGCATGTGACCCCAGGGAGGAGCAGTGGCCTGGCCAGGTTACCCCGATTGACAGCAGGCCCTCCCCCCCCCCACCCCCACCAAGCTTTTCTGTCCCTGAAGTCTGGTGCCGAGACCCATGCTAGGAACCGGGTGAGTGGGGCTTGCAGGGACTGACTGGCTCTCTCTTCTCTCCCACAGCACGAATTATCAAAACAAAGCAGTGGTGTGACATGCGTCCCTGTCTGGAGGGAGAAGGCTGTGACTTGCTAATCAACCGGTCAGGCTGGACATGCACGCAGCCCGGTGGGCGCATAAAGACCACCACGGTACGTAGTGGCACTGGCATTCTGTGGGGCCCCCGGGAGGGGTCCAGGCCTCAGGCCGTGCAGCACACCTGGGCACATAGCCCCCAGCTGCAGTGCCAGGGACAGGAGGAAGCTGGCTGCTGGCTTCCTTATGGGAGAGGCCACCAGTCCCTTGATCTTCCCAAACCGCCACACCTGTCCCCAGCTGTCCCCAGCTGTCCCCAGCTGTCTTTGCCCTATCAGATCCTCACTGAGTGTGATGGGGGCCGAGTGTCTGGACAGAACTGCCCTCCAGGCTTATCAGCCCAGAAGTAATCTCTGTGCCCACACTCGAAAGATTGTTGATAGAAGTTGTCTTGTTTCGGGGGGTGATGTTAAAGCCACCTCCCCCAACACTGCCAAAGGGGCTTCAGTTATCTCCTCTGGGGAATGGGGGCTGTAAAGGAAAAAGGACTAGGTGGGTGGTGGTCCTCATCCAAGCATCTCCTCCTGCTCAGGCTCTGCATAGTGGCCATTAGGACAGAGAGACCCCAGAGGGTTATGGGGTCCCAGCCATGATCCTCGCCAAGGTGCACTGGGAGTGAGTCGGGGGTCTGGAGCCCGTGCAGAAGGGTCTCCGCCAGGATTGCACAGGGTCCAGAGAGACATCCACCTGCTTCCTTGCCCCTCAACCTCCACAGGAGGACTCGGGTGGCGGCTTGGTGTGGCTGTCACAGGAGAGCCCGAGCCCCTGCCTCTGTGGCCGGGCAGGCACATCGGTGTAAGCACAGTTCAGGACTCTGGGGACAGCACCCCAGGCTGTCACTGGGGGGAGTCTCCATTTGTCGGAGGTCTCGTGTGTTTGTGAAACTCGGGGCAGTCGGCGCTTAGGGCAGCCTGTCCTTCGCAGGCCTGGTCGGCCTGGGCGCCTGGCCAGATCCCAGCTGCCTTGGAGAGCACTGAGGCCGGGCTGGAGCCTCCGTCCACTGGCACCAGAGTGTGAGAGCCTCACAGGGAGCTCGTCTGACCGGCCAGCGTGCTTGTTTGTTCGTGTTCAGTGAGGAGGGGGGTGGTTCTGTCGTCAAACCAGCGTGTGCTGGGGCCTGACAGCGCACACCTGCCACTTGCCCCGTGGCTCCGGAAGGCTGGGCGGGCTTCTGAGGCATGCCTGCACTGGGGTTCCCATCTGTGAGCCGCTGGTGAAGGCAGAGACCTGGAGGCGAGCAGACCCCGTGCCGTCGAGACCACCATCCTCGGGTCTGTGGGACCCTTGGGTCTGTGTGGGGCTGCCCTGTGGGCCCAGGACAGGGGGTCCCCCAGGGACAGGGGCCTTTGAATGAACACCTGGAGGAAGTGAGGCTTAGACAGGAGGCTTCAGATGGTTGGCCACTGTCAAGGGCCGGGGGGTGTGTCTGTGGTGGTCAGGCCTGCCCTTGCGGCTCCAGTGTGACCCCAGCAGCCCCTTCAGTGTTCTTATGTGTGGATGGGGCTTCACCTCCCGTCAGGCCCTGGTGCTTGGTGCCCCCCACCTCACAGCCCCTCCAGCCAGCCCAGCCCCTCCCTCCGTGGGAATGCCCCCAGTCCCTCAGTGGTTTCAAAGGGCCTTGGAGAGACTGGCGTGGACACTCGTTCCTTGTGGCCTCACAGGCCTCGGAGCTCAGTCCTGTCATCTCAGTTTCCCAGCCATGATACGTGCACTGGGGAGGTGGGTGACTGCTGGTGGCCCCATGGTCAGTGGGCTGTGGAGCTGGAGGGTCAGTCGGCTGGGCACGCCCTGGCACTGCAGGCCCACGTGCCTCCCAGCTCAGAAGACACTCAGACCTGGCTGTTTTTAGATCCACTGCCCTGGAGGTGCGCCTGGTGCCATCACAGGTACATAGGTGGGTGCCTGCTGGTCCAGGTGTAGCAGGAGAAGCCGGGGATGCAGGTATGGGAAATATACCAGCCGTCTCCAGGGCAAGGCAGGGAGAGGCGCTCACTCTCAAAGTACTCAGCTCCACAGAGGGGACCCTGCTCAGATGGGGAGGCACAGGCCTCCTCTCTCTGGGAGCGGCGACCTCAGCCCAGCAGCCCGCCTGTTTCCTAGGAGCAAGAGTGGTGGGGCCGCTGCGCAGCTGTGTGAAGACACCAGCGGACCAAGTGAGCTGTTTCTTCCCGAGAGTCTGCAGCAGGGTCTCTGTCTTTAATGGATCCCCGGCCAGAGGTGACCTGTTGTCAAAGCTGTCTTCAGAGGTCAGCTGAGCTCTCGACCCAAACAGGGGATAATTGGAACAGCAATCCCACGCTCGGGGCTGCGTCTCAGCTCTCTTGAAGGGTGGATTAGCGCCGTGGGGCTTCTCATCTCACCAGAAATTGCTTTCCTGCGAGATGGGCTTTCGGGGAGCTCATGATTGCTCAGCCTCCTGCCTGCTAATTCCGTCCCAGCTGTCGCGTCCGCGGGGCAGCTCGTCCCTCTGGCCACAGCCGCGTCTGCAAGGGGCAGCCACCGGGACCTTCTCCGCATGGGCCATGACTGCTTCTGCTGTGCCCCCCAGACCCAGCTGCTGGGGGGCAGGCTCTGGGTCTCACAGGTCCCGTGTCCCCTGTTCCTGCACCCAGGACCTCATGGATATGTGCAGTAAATGGATTAACTGATTACCTGCACTCAGGTCCAGATTTCCACTGACGTTTGCACCTCTAGACCACAGCTTCTCAAGTGCAGACCGTCACCCCATTAGTGTGTCATGAAATTAATTCAGTGGGTTGCTCTCAGCACCAAGAAGGAGAGAGAGGAAATGGAATGGGTATATCAGAGTATGACCTGTGTCGAGTGGTGGGTGCCTTTTTCCAAGATGCAAGTGGTAGAAACGGGAAAAGTGTGGTGGTGTGAGTTTGGAATGAGATTCTGGACCCTGTCCTGGGGGCCATGGGGGAATCCGGGGTTCCATCCTGGCTTCTTGTCCAGGCTCTGCCTTCTCTCCATTCCTGCTCTGTGGACCTTCATTGGCATAGGACCAGGTAACATGGGGGAACATTGCAGGCTGTCCCCAAAATCAAGAGCAGCACCCGCTCCTGACACTCATGCTGACTCGTGTTTCTGGAGACCAGCTGCACGCTGACCATCACCCCGGCTCAGGGACTCCGCCCCGTGCAGCGGGGCTCACAGGGCAGGGGGCAGGAAGCTGGGCCTGGACGGGGACTCGGGGTGTACAGCAACAGAACCTTTCCTGCCAGCTCGCCGCTTCCCTCTGCAGACATCAGCAGCTGCACCTGCCTGCTGTTGGCATTCTGGAATGTTCTAATCGCTGCTCACTCTGCCACGGTTTACCACATCTGTGTATTGTATGGTCTTCTGAATTAGAATAAACCACCAGATTGAAATTCATTTTCAAGTCAGCTATGAAACGCCACATTTGAATTCTGAGCAACGTGAGGACTCTTGTGGGAGTAGGGAGAGTTCCAGGGTATCGGTCTGGTTCTGTTCAGGACCTGGATTTCAGGGAATGACGTCACCGCAAAAGTGCACTTTCCCGGATAAGAGGCTGAGGGACAGGAGGCAGCAGCGGCCTCTGGTCATGGAGGCACCGGTGACCCAGAGTGCAACGAAGCACAGTGTGGACAGGCCGTCCTGAGGTGTCCGTCAGACATGGGGAAGGTGTCTAGATCTGCCTGATGCTCGGTGGCCTGGCCCGCACCTGCTGGTCAGCCCCTCTCCCTTCTCCCATCTTGTCATGGATAGAATACTGACTGGTCCAGAGGTCGGCAAGAGGTCAGCTGCAGCCCTGAGGTCTCCATGTTCTTGGATCCAAAAGGTGCCACCAGAGGCCCTGGTAGATGTCAGGTGTGGCCCCACCCAGGGACCCCCCAGAAACTTGGCTGGGCCTTCTGCTCCAGGAGCATCCCTGCACGAGGGTCCAGTCCCCCCCCTCCCAAGTCAGGCAGGCCTCTAGGAGCGCTCACCTCACCAGGCACTGACCAGGGCTGGCTGTGTGGAAGGAGGAGCATGGCCCCGCTCATGGGCACTCAGGTTCTCTCAGGCCCATCTCTCCTCCGGGCCCACCGGCCCACCTCTGCCACCTTGGAACCCCTGCAGAGAGACAGGGACATGACATGGAGCAGGACAGGAGGCAGCCGCACTGTAGCCTCGTGGGCAGAAGCAATGGACCTGGAGAGCAACTGATCTGGGTCGCTGAGTGCCGGGGCCCCGGGCCCTTCTGTGATGCCCGCTGTCTGCCTCGCTGTGGGGAAAGCAGGGTCACAGAGGAGACACAGAACAGAAGCCATGGGCAGGAACTGTGAGCCAGGAGACCACCGGAGATGGAGCACTAGAGGCCACAGAGAACAAACCGTGTCAGACAGCGATGCACAGGAGGCCCTCACACGCTGTCATAGTTGCTGTGCCCACCAAGCTGAGGACTGTTTGTTATACACACTAGCTAGCTGCAACACGTTATTTAAAACACACTTTTGTGAAGTGTGCATTATACACACTTTGCACACAGATCTTACAAATGTAACAAATTTACTTAAAACCCAGCAAAAAAGTTTGAGACACAAGACTGAGGAAATCTTTCAGAGAGCCAAAGCATAGAATTCTTTTTAAAAAAAAAAAAAAAAAAAAAAAAAGTAGGAACTAGGAAAGGGGAAAAATAGATTAGAAAACCCATGCAGGAAGTCTGGAGAATATAAGATCCAAAAAAGAAAAACGAAGAAGAAACTTGCAAAGAAATGTTTCCTAAAAAAAAAGTCCCCAGGACTCAAAGGCATGTAATTCTGTGTGAGCACTCTCACCACGAGTGGAGTGAGGGGACAGGGACCCTCCCGAGGTGGAACAGCACAAGGTGCCAGGCCCAGGACAGAAAGTGCATTTTTGACACTTGGGGAGAAAGATCACGTCCAGACTCCAGCATCCCAGGGTCTCTGCCCCGAGGCTGAGCCCCGTAAAGCCAAGAAGCAGCAGTGTCTCCTAGAGTCTGTGGACCCCATGGTGAGGAAGAGACGCCCTGGGACAGGTGATCCTGCTCTTCACACGGGGCCCCCTCAGGGTGCCACAAGGCAGTGCTTCAGAGGAGGAGAGGTGTTAGGGTTCAGGAAGAGGAGCCCAGGAGATGCGGGCAACCCCAGCACAGCCCCCCACAGCAGGAGGGGCTTCTCCAAGGGACAGGCCATGAGGAGACCCCGTGATAGAAGCTTCTAGAGAAGGCTGAAGGATAAACTACAGATACCTAGGAAAGCAGAGAGTGAAAAACCTGACAAATTTCTGGGAAAACACAGAGGCACAGTAACCTCAAGAGGCGGCACCGGCAGCTGCAGCACCCTGGGTAACGAGCCACTGGTTTCTGTAACCCACGTGGGTCCCCCCTTTGCCTCTTCCCAGGAAGGCAGCAAGGGTCCTGTCCCCCAAGTCCCAGTCCCAGAGGAGCATTGGTGCAGGTTGTTCCTGCCTCCCTGACATTCATCCTCCTGACCCGGCTCTCATTGGCAGCTGGGGGCTTTCTGTCCCCTCCACCCCGTCCATCCGTCCCACCTGCCAGCTGCTCTGAGCTTCCTCTTTGCCCGGCCAAGCGACCCCACCCCGGGCACAGGGAACCACAGTCTTGTCCTCAGGTGAAGGAACACACTGTTAGTCCCTTTGGTGAGCCCAGCACCTCAGGGGTCCTCAAACCTCCCGTGGGCCCTGAGCTCCTGCAGGACGCATGAAGTCATCCCAACACCAGTGGGGGTTAGGGGGCACTTGGAGGGGGTAAGGTTCATCTCCTCTCTGGAGTGAGCCATGCAGCAGTTAACGGTGTTTTACAGAGCGGGACTCAGCTGCATTCCACTTCTCATTCTGAAAACCAATAAAGAAAAATGATTCTGAGCCTGCATGAGGCAGCGCAGGCTTTGCTGCCCAGAAGCCACATTCCGGTCGCCTTCTGACCCGTCTTTCTACGTCTCCTCTGGGAAGAGGGGGACAGCCACGTGTGAGGATCTGCGGGGTGTTCATCACCCCCCCCAGGCGGGTGTCCTGGGCCACAGGCTGGTCCCCTCCAGCCCTGTGCGCTGGGGGCCTCCTGGTCTTCCCCGCCGGTGGGGCCTGCACATTGCCATGTCCCCTTCTGGCCCGGCTGCTGTCAGCCTGGCCCCTCTTGCTGCACTGGAAGATGGGGCTGGTCAGCTCCTCAGGTGCCCATCTCAGCAGGCAAGGCCTGTCCTGGGCACCTGCCACAGCCTGGCTTCTACTCCCAGTGTCTCCATAGAAACACACCCTGATGCACCCTGCATATCTTCCTAGCAGGTCCTGCAGTCCAAATGGCCCTCAAGCCCCCAGAAAGGACCCAAAACAGACATGGTGGCAGCAGGGAATGGGGGTTCTGTGTCACTCTGGTTACCCTCCGGGAAGATCAGGCTGCGTGACCCATTGCCCTGTCCAGGACCTGAGTGCAAGTGAGGAAACCCCAGCTGGACCCTTGGGAATGGACCTCGGAATCCCCAGCTCCATCAGGAAGGTGCTGTCCTCAGCCCACACCGGGCAAATTAGCAGGCTGCAGGGGCAGCAAGAGGGGCAGGAAGCCAGGCCGGGGTGCTGGGACGTTTCTCATCAGACCTCAAGAAGGGACGAGGGCACCATCAGGACATCTCAAGTCCAGTTGGGACCAAGGGCGAAGCCCCTGGCCTAGTCACAGGGTGTCCCCGCGGAGGGATTGGCAAACATTCTGCCACTTGAAGGACACAATTCAATTATACATGTAGGCTCAGACTGAGCAGGCGGATGCACCTGCCTCATGTGGACAATGAGATTTTTTATTTTTCACCTGGGGAACTTCTGTTTGAGTCCTGCATGTGGGGGTGTGAGGCAGGGGAGGAACCACGCCCCTCCCACGCTGAGGGCCCACAAGGACCCGCTGCGACCCCTGCTCAGCTTCCCCATCTGCAGTCGACACCAGGTGGAACCGTGGCCTGAAAGGCTCCAGAACACTCCTGAGGGTGAGACCGAAGCTCCCGTCCCTTGCCAGGCACTCAGACAGAGGGAAACGCCCAGCCCGTGGCTGCACCTGGGGCTGCTCCGTTCCCCAGGGAGTGTCGCTGATACACATCATCCCCACTGATGGGGGCGCCAGGTTCTGTGCCCTGTCTGGGGCATATCTGGGCCACCCTGCCCTTTAGAGGTTCCAGAGGACAGAGCACTAAACAGCCCTGCCATGAAGTCTGGGTCAGAGCCTGCTCCCGCCATCCAGCATGTGATGGGATATGGGTCCTGCTGGAGCCCAGCGGCGCACAGGGCCATTCGAGCTCGGGATGAGGCATAGCAGCAGGTCCATGGGCAGGGGAGAGAGGAGAACCTTCCTTCTCACCCCAAAGACGGCCGAGTAGGGTGGACCCCACACATGCTATCGCCTCTCTGACTCTCTGTGAGCACCTTGTCCTCCCCAGGACCAGAGGTTCCCGTGCAGGAAGGAGGCTGGAGGCGGAACATGTGGAGAGAGGCAGTGTCCTCCCCGGTGCTCCCCGCCTGGCGCTGCACCTAATGTCCCTTCTGCACCACATTCAGCAAGCGGTGGGCCTGTCTCTCTGACTCCCAGCTGCAATCCATTCTGCATTCCTTAAATTCCTGCTATTCATCACCACGATAATGGCCGGGTGTGTCAGTAGATTCTGTGTGTAAACAGCTAGGCGTCTGACCAGGGCAGCAGCAGCCAGGCTTGTGAGGGCTGATGTTCATTTTCCCCACAGAAAGGAGCCCAGAAACAAACAACAATAACAAACAAACAAACAAAAATGGTTTGACCAAGCCCACGTTATTTCTGTGGGCAATTTGGGCCAATTTTATAATAGGAGGTTCCAGGCGGTGGCTCTTTCCAATAATGGTGCCGCATTTGTCTCAATTTGCCTTAAAACACTTGTTCTTGGAATCGGTTTAAATACACAAATGGAGGATGGTTGGAACAGAGGGAACCTGTGCCCAGTGGAGGAACCCGTGGCCATGTGCCTGTCACAATGGGGCTGGCATTCCTGATGCCAGAGAGATGAGCCCAGATGAGCCCAGATGAGCCCAGATGAGCCCAGAGCCCTCCCCTCCCACCTCACCTGCCTCCTGCCCTCTCCCTGTCCCTCTCCCCTGTTTGACTCCATGCTGGATGTGGGGATGCAGATGAAGCCTGCTCAGCTCCCAGACCTCAAGGAGCTGACAGCAACCCCAGGAAGCCCTGGAAGGGTCTTTGGTGAAAGGTGGGGCTGCACGGATGGCTCCAGAGTCGGGCCCATTGCTTCCCTTTGGGCCAGAAGGTGCCGACCAGGTGCCCGTACCCCACGGTCCAGCCTGAAGGCCCCCGATCTGCAATCCTAAGGGAAGGCTGGACCCTGCCTCAGCCATGGACTGCGCCTCTTAGAGGAACCTGCAGAACATGGTCCCCTGAATGGGACAAATGTATGTTGTGGACATGCTGCCACCATGCAGCCCATCCAGCCTGCCCACCCCAGGCCACAGGCTTTTCTGCAGCTGCCCTTGTCTTGTGCCTGCTCCCAAACTGCTGGAAATGGGTGCCCTGGGCCCACAAGCGTGCCCTGCAAGCCCACAGGTGTGAGCACCATCATCTCGTCAGCAGTGAGCATTTGGTGAGGACTCAAGACTTAAGGTGACCCCTGAGGTCCCAGCAATGCCCCTTGAATTAAGGGCAAACATTCTGGCTGTGCTCGAACACAACTGTCCCCTGCTGGTTTGCAGAGTCCTTGTGTTACCATAGGTGATGTTCTCGGTGGTTCGTTTCTCTGTCAAGGACAAAGGTGGAGTGGAGCTCTCAGCGGTGCAGTCAGAAGTGAGGAGGAAACCCAGTGCGCGACCGGCCTCAGAGACGGCTAGACAGTGGCCTCTTCCTGACCCAGCACGGGCCAGCCCCCTCCTCAGCGCCCCCTGCACCGGGTTCCGGTCACTCCCTACCTGTCCTTGTGTTCTCATCTTCACGCTGTGCCCTTTCGGTGCCCCCCCATGTGACCTGCTGTCCCAGCTCAGCTCCGCAGGCCTGGAGAGCAACACTCGGGGGGTGGGGCCTCGGCGGGGAACCTGGGCCTCCGAGGGAGTGAGACGTGGCATTTGGCAGAGACGCGTGTTAAAGATCAGTCTTTAAAAATGAAACAGAAATGTTTGTGTTTCAATCCAAATTGCTCTAAATGTCAGCTCCACATCGAAGCCAAGCTGCTCCACGATGCAGCCTCCCAGGTGGGCTGGAAACGCACGGTGCTGGGCACAGCGCCCACTCGGGGCCCCTAGCCTGCATCCCCTCCTGGACCAGGCACGGCCGCACTGCGCTGGCCGCCCACAGTGCTAAGCCCTGTGCTGGGGTCTCCATCCTGGTTCCTTCTGCATCAGACTGTCCTCCCTCTACCCACAGGGTGACGACAGTACTGAGGCCCACATGCATAGGTGACACTGCGGACGTCACTTTAATCTGAGTCTCAGTTGCTTCATCTGCAGAGGGATAAGGGTGCCCCAGGCTGACCTCACAGGTCCCGGCAGTGGTGAGGGGAAGGGAAGAGCTGATGGACTAGAAACCTTTCCTAAAGGCCCAGGAGTGTCTGTGCAGGTGGTGGCTTTCCCCAGTGGCACCTTCCAGAATACTCTGCAGTGCTCACATACCCCTTGTGATGTCAAAATGATGCCACACCCTCGGCCCCCTGTGCACTCTCGGGGGCGTCTGGCCATAGGTGCCGCATAGCGGGAAAGCTCAGGGTGCTGGTTGAGTGGCCTTGTCTCAACTTTGGTTTTCGGTGTCATCTGACCTTGTGTGTGTCGTCATGGCCCGAGTGGCTGCAGGTTTTCACAGGGCAGATGGGCCTGAGGCAGACAGGGAACAGGTGAGTAAGAGAGCACAGCCCCTCTGCTCCCGGGACTGCGACCACCCACACTGTGAGCCAACTGGCCTCCCCGACACTGGAGGAGAGAGGAAGACCCTGACTTCTCTGCCACGTCTAAGACCCAGAGCGATGACCATGGTGTCTGGATGAACCTGGTGGCACATGGGCCACACTGATGACCACCTCTGCCCAGCTTCAGTGGTCACAAGGGTTATCACGCATCACGACTTGAAGAGAAACCTGTGTCAGTGTTAACCTGCCATGGGCGCCTCGTAGGGGCAGAGTTCAGGCACTGCGGAACCTGCTCCATCTTCTGTGCCCCTCTCCCAGGGCGTTGTCCAAGAACACAGACAGAGCCTGGGCTCGCCCTCGGGCTGGCCCGACTTCAGGGCTGGAGTCTGCTGCAGCGTCAGAGAGCGGGCAGGCAGAGTGCAGCAACATCACCCTGGACGTGTTCCTCCACCCCGGGCAGCGGCGTGGCACGGGGAGGCTGCGGCTGCGGAGGGAGCGTCGCTGGCGGGGCTGAGTTGGCGGAAAAGCCTCCCACATGGGGCGGCAGGAGGACAAAAAGGACAGACACCCGGGGCCTTGTTACCCACCATTCTCGAGAGTATGATCCTGTGCAGCTGGGCAGAAAACCTGGCCCCCAGGGGCGACTGGACCCCACGGGGAGGTGCCCTTTCCCCCGCTAAGGAAAGCCTGGTGGGGCCACCCCAGCCCCAGAAGCCATGAGGAGGGGTGAAGCCTGGCTCCCCCTCCAGCTTGATGGCTGATTCCGACTCAGGATTGGCCCCTCTGCCTGTTTAAAAGGAAATTAAAAAAAAAAAGTATCAAAGCCCAAACTCGTAGCTATGTCTGTGGACCTGTAGGCACTGTCTGCGGAAAGGAAAACTTCCTGACAACGCAAAGGCAAGAGTCAGCTCTGAAAACAGTCCTCCACAGTGAGCCAGGGGCAGGGTGGGGGGCGTCCACAGGTCACCTGCTTGTTGGTATCAAAGGGACTGTGAGGCTGTGGCTTCTGTGGTCCAGGATCAGGGACCCGGAAGAGAAGACTTGGGGATGAAGGGAAACTGTCAGAGAACTCCTGGGGGAGGGGGTTATGAAGGCAGAGGTGTCCCAAATATAAGTGTCGGAAGCTGCAAATGGAAGGACTGTCACTGCGGAAAATGAACACAGCGACGAGGACCAGGCTCAACCCAGGAGATGCGTCCCGGGAGGGAGGGAGGAAGTGGAGCCTGGGAGAGGAGCTGGCGGGTGTGGAGAAGAGGGGATGGAGTCTAACCTAGGAGATGGCGCTCCAGGGAAGGGGGAGGGGAAACCACAGTGGCAGGAGCAGAAAGAATAGTCCGATTGGGGTGACACAGGGAATGAGAAAGAAACATTCGGGAGCTGAAGAAAATTCCCAGCTCAAAACGAATCCATAGTGACCCAGACCTAGATGTTCCATAGCCATAACTTTGACTTGAAACATAAGGAAAGCTCATTGTGTCCCAGTGGAGGGAGATGAGAGGACCGAGGACAGGCGCCCACGGAGGCCTGACCAGCCGCCGCCTGAGCTCAAGGAGACCCAGGACCAGAAGATGAAAAGGAGGAGTCCTTCCAGGGATTCAGCTGAAGAATAGATTTACTTGTGAGTTCAGTCCTATCTGTGGGTATTGTTTGGACTAAGGGCACAAATGGAACGGTTTTAAATCTGCGAGAGTTTAGCACTGTCCATACGCCTTTCCTGAAAGTGAGCAGAAAGTACTCTCAAGCTGATCAAAGAAATAACATTCCAAAGTGGCTGATAAGAAAGATCACGTGGAGGATAGATAGATGGTGACTGTTGATACTGACTCGGCATGTGGAGGTGGATATACGTCTTCCCCGTGACCGTGGTTACAAACCTGAGCATGGACGCTGCAGCACCAGTGTGAAGCTCTCTGGGTGTTGTGTGGAAGACCATTTCTGTGGAACCAGAGATTGACTGGCAGCCTCTGGTTAAATTATCAGAGGCTAGGAATGGGGTTGTGGCAGAGAGAGAGTGTCTGAACGTCTCCTGGAACAGAAGGAACCATGAGGACTTAGGTCACGAGAGAGATGGCTTAGTTATTAAGCATGTGTGTGAATCACATGCAGGCCACCACTAGGAGAAAAAAGCACACAGTTTCTCCTAAACTACGGCAGGAGGAAATGCAAGGGGCACTTTGTTATGAGAAATGAGCCGTGCCAGGAGCATAACGAGAAATCAGCACGGAACATGTACCATCTATGCCAGAAATTCAGTATCAGTGGTCACAACAAATGTAAACGGGTTAGTCTCCTCTACTAAAAGATAGAGACTATCCAGTAGGATTTTGTTTCTATTTTGGCTTTCTTTTGTCTTTTTATTTCCATTTTTTGTTCATTTCTTAAATATGGTTTTAAAATAACCAAATATGTGTTGCCTTCTAAGAGCTCCTACAGACAATAAAGCTAAAAGCAAAGAATAAAGATTCCCCAGACAAATGAAATCGTAAGGCAATCAGTAGGTAAAATATGTTACACTGTATCCACGTGATGTTGTATATTGATATGTGTCATATACTCCTGTGATGATTGATACATGTTGCTACTTTATAGTAGCAGTAACGCAGTGTCACATTCAGAAGTCTCTATGCCCTGGTGGCCACAACACAAGTGTATATGAATTGAAAATTTTTTAAACTATCAGAGCACAATTTTGAATTGGAAATTTAAACAACTCTGAAATTTGTATTAAGGCTGACTACTGCCAAGAACAACTATAAAAATAACCAGGACACAGATATTTTGAATAATAAAATCACCAGTTAAATATGCAGGGATATCATAAACATGATCACAGACAAACAGGCTGCTTCTAATTTTCTATCATTTGTGAAATCTCCAAAAATATCCCTAAAAATGCAAGCCATGATTTAAACCTCACTAAGAGAAAAAATGCGCCAACCTTCTTTTTCAATTATGATGCAATATATTGAAAACGATTCCAAAGAAATATAATAACCCTAGCAAACAGCACTTTCATATATATATATATATATATATATATATATATATATATATATATATATATAGTTTTTTTTTTTTTTTTTTTTTTTTTTTTTTTTTGGTGTAAGAGGAAATAAAATGTGATTTCCAGCCCCCGGAGAGTCATGTGCAGGGTCTGAAGTCAGGGTACAAGGTCACATTCTGGTAGAGCACCTGTCATCTGTTTGACCCAGAGAGAGTTACTTACTCTCTGTGCCTCAGTTTTCACATCTGTGAAATGGGCACAGTGCTGTAGCCCACTTCCGAGGGCTGCTGTGAGGTGTGAGGGGTTAGGATGTTGATGCGACTGGAGGGGCCAGCACGCCAGGATGGTGACCTGCATGTACTTTAGTTAGTCTTAAACCCTGATTAGAATGTGGTGAGATGACACACCCTGTGTTTGTGGGTTCCCCAAAACATGGACTTCTTGGCACGCTCATGTCTCTAAATAACCTGCTTTTTAAATCAGAAAGGATGAGAATAAATAACTCAAGCTATGGAAAAAAGCTACCATGAAAAATAGGAGGAAAAAAGAGACGAAGGAAACTAGCAAAAATGAAAAAGAAATATTCTTGAATTTTAAGAAGGCAGGGGATGGAATTTATCATCGTCTCTCTGGCGAAACTATAAAAATGCATTCTTGCTTCTGTCATGTACAATTAGGTTTTTAAGTTAGAAAATAAATCTAAGAGGGAGACAGGAAAAAGTCAGCGTGTGTTGGTGTTGGGAATTATTCCAGACGGCATATATACGTAGTTCGGGTACCGATTGATCAGTACATCTGGAAAATGTCGTTAAATATATGATTTTCTCTTGTGGGGGTGGTGATAATGACCAAAAGAAAATAACTAAAGAATTAGAAAATGTTAATATTCTTCACATACTTGAAAGCATTTTTTGTGTAGGTGTCTTTTTCTCAAAATACTGAACAACAACCTGGTTCTTTTTGAGGACCCATGAAGCCAGGAGGCGGGAAGTGGCCCCAGAGAGAGACAAGTTCACGACAAGCTCAGATCTGCCTGAGCTCTGGGCCCACAGGGCACTTGGGCCAGGCCCCTGCCCGCTCTGTCCCGGGACCCTGAGCAGGCCCACAGTCATCCTGTGGCGGCTTACGTTTTGGGTGCTCTGGCTAAGGCAATCCCATGACTATTTGATAGGAGGAAGTGCGATCATCATTCCTTACAGAGGAGGCAAACGGGTACTTCCGGAACTCTGGACAAGCCGCTGACATGAAACTAATCAGAGTTTATTCACGGAGACTGAGGTTCTCCAATTGTATTCAACTGCAGGTTTCATAGATACATAGAAACTGTGGTCCAGATCAGAGGTCAGCAAACCATGGCCGACCGGCCAAATCCGGCCCCTGCCTGTGTTAGTGAATGAAGTTTTGTTGTTTTTTTGACAGAGAGAGAGAGACAGAGATAGGGACAGACAGGAAGGGAGAGAGATGAGAAGCATCAATTCTTCGTTGTGGCTCCTTAGTCTCTTTAGTTCATTGATTGCTTTCTCATATGTGCCTTGAGTGGGGGGGGGGGGGGGGGGGGAGGGGACTACAGCAAAGCAAGTGACCCATTGCTCAAGCCAGCAACCTTGCGCTTCAAGCCAATGACCATGGGGTCACATCTATGAGCCCACACTCCAGCCAGTGACCTCGGGGTTTTGAACCTGGGTCATCTGCATCCCAGTCCTCTGCATCTCTATCCACTGCACCACCGCCTGGTCAGGCCTGGATAACGTTTTATTGGGACACAGCCTCGCTTATTCCTTACATGCTGTCTAGGGATGGGGTCTCACTGCATGGCAGAAAGGGGTCATCGCTGGGGAGACTTACTGGCCCTTAAAGCTGAACATAGGTAACTGCCTGGTCCTTCCTGCACACATGTGCCAACCCCAGACTGGATTAAGGAACGTTCCTCAGACCCACTTGTCAGGACATGGGGCCAGCAGACAGTTGAAAGTGTCACTTAAGAGGTGAGCACGGTTGAGTATGCAGGCAGCCATTAGGGAAAGACATGACCCCTGCCTGGCCCATCAAGGAGATACCACAGACAAAAGCCAGCTGCATTCTTACTTCCGAACAGATGTATTGGGGACACCTAATGGTTTTAATTAAAATAAACAAGTATAACAGAAGCAAGCACACCGGGGAGGAGAGCTCTCTGTGGATAGCAGTGGAGTGACACCTGGCATACCTGTGGTGTGGAAGGTTGGCACCTCTGTGAAGAGAATGGTGGAGCCTCACAATGGGAAATGTAGGAATCCATGGGCAGGGGCCGTGCCCTCAGAGTGGCTGATGGCCATGCGTGGACTGTTCTTTCAAATGTAACACAACTCCAGTCAAATCTCCTCTCCGGTAATGTCTTTCGGATGTTGCAACATGACTTTGCATTTTATCTCGAAGTTTCAGTCAGTCACCATGTGCCGGAAGACTTTGGAATGGTCCTGCTGGGGAAGGACACAGTGTGACAGGTCAGGTGGTGAGTGGCTCTAGGCCCTCTGGGCTGGGAGGTAGCTGTCTGGTCCAAGTCTGCGACCAGAAAACAGACCGTGTGGTCCAGAAACGAGGCTGCGTGTTAATGAGAAAGGCACATGGGGTGCGGTGAGCATTGCACATTGGGGAGGGTGGTGTCCCCCACCGTGGGTATTGGGAAAATTGGGTCCATATTTGGAGGGGCAGTTAAAGTTGAATCCTTACCTCATACCATGTGCCAGATCGAATTCCCCAGAGAGACAGACTAAGGCGTGGCAAGTGGAACCCTGTGGTGGTGAGAGAAAGGCCAGGTGGATGTGTGAGCTCAGGTGAAGAAGGGACGACCCTCCCGCCCCCCAGTTCTGAAAGTCAAACTCACGTTCATGAAAATGGACAGGCACAGCCTAAGGAGGGGCATCCTGGGACAGGGGCAGCAGGCAGGAGCTGGCTCCTGACCCTGTGACGGAGGGACAGCACATGGCGGACAGAGAACTCCTAAAAAACATGAAACGAGGACAGCTGAGAAGAGTGTGCCAACAGGTACGCCACCGGGGATCATGGCTGATACATGATCAAGTGGCTGCTCATCAGGGCTCATTGTCACCTGTTCTGATTTTGTTTGGGGAATGCCAGTAAGAAGGTGGCTTTGTCTGTCTTTGTGGAAAGTGCTTAGACAATGCTCATTGAGAGGAAGGGGAAACGTCCCAAACCCCTTTGTAAAACAGTGTGGCAGCTGCTTACAAAGTCATACCTAGAGTCACCCTGTGATCCAGCATCCCCACCCCTAGTGGAATCCTAGGAGTAGCCCAATGACAGCTCGTGTCCACTTGGACGCGTGCACACTCGTTTCCATTGAGCCCCGGAGTGGCATTCCCGGTGTCCATCTGCTGGTGAGTGTGTAAGCAAACTGGTGCAGCTATTCAGGGGAATATTACTCAGCCAAGAAAAGGAATGAAGAACAGACCCAGGCTCCAGGGCGCTAGACGTGGAGAGCCCCAGGTCCAGTGAGGCAGCTGGACTCAGCCGGCTGGGTGATCCAGGGAATAGGAAACATCCAGGAGAGCTGAGTGCCCAGAGGCAGGAAGTGGACAAGCCTTTGTTAGTGGCCGGAGGTGGGGGTGGGGAGTGGCCTCTTTCCGGAGAAATGGGAGTGTCTGAGCAGTTGCCCAGCTGTGAACAGACCACATGCCCCTGATGTTAAGAGATGGGTTGTGTGGTGTGTGAGCCGCATCTTGGAGAAGCCACTGTGAGCAGACAGGTAGATGGAGCTCTGAGACACATAGGTTAATTGGCATGCTCCCTCTGGTCCCTGGACACCGGCTGATCTGGCTGGGAGAGATGACCTCCCCTGCCCCCATGTGCCTGGTGCCCCTGGAAGTGGACACAGGAAGTGGGCCGGGGAAGAGGCTTTCATCCTGACCTTCTGGAGCCTGTCACCTGCCCTCGTGCTGTGGATGGCAAGGTGTCGGCCACAGTGTTTCTGCCGCTGCCTCTGAAGACCTGCCTCCCACCTGCTCTGTCATCTCTGGGTCCCCTTGATCACACCCCTGTGAACTTAGGACAGGAGTCCGCTGTGAGCCGAGCCCCGTGCCCGAGCTGCAGGGTGATGGATGCAGGCCAGGGCTCCATCTGCACAGGGTCCCGCCCTCAGCGCTGCCCCCTCGGAGACTTCAAAGGCAGTGCTGCCTCGGGAGCCCAGCCAAGGGACAAAGAGGACAGGGCTCCTCCAAGGCCTGTGAAGCCTGTCCTACATTTGTCAACAGTCCCTTTTGAAATGCTGCCTGGCGAGCAGGGAGGTTCCAGAAACAAAGGGGGCTTTGGGGAGGTGACAGCCAGAGGTAACCGGGCTGGGTGGGGCCACCCTGGTTGGTGTCCGCATGCGGCACGGCCACCTAGAGGCAGCGAGGAGGCTTCCTGCCTTCCTCAAGGTCATGGGGCAGGGGCAGACACAAGGGGGGACCCTGTGCAGACGGAGCCTGGATTCACACATTCCTGCCAAAGCCCTTCGTGTCTGGGGCGCTGATTGCTGTCTTCTCTTTGCTTCTCAGGTCTCCTGACAGACGCAGTTTCACAAGGGCCTGGGAGGGGCCTTGGCTCCCTGGAAAGTCCACAGCTGGGCCAAGATCCTCCTGCCGCAGACGCCCTCCGCTGCTCCGCAGCCCGACAGGGACAGCCTGCGTCCCGGGCCTCCTGAGCTGAGTCTGCCTGGCGGCACCAGGAGCCTAACCTGGGGCACAGCAGAGGGCGCACCTACGTCCCTGGGAGCCTGGCCGCGCCTGCCCTCCAGGCCAGACAGTGGCCGTGCACCCCGCAGAGGAGGACGAGGACAAGGAGGAAGAGGAGGAGGCAGCCGGAGAGGCTGCAGCCCAGCCAGCCCAGAGAGACGAGGACAGCGCCGGCATGGGGGAGGACAGACCCTCGGGCGCAGAAGAGACCCCTCCTTGCGCCCAGACTGTCTGAATTGCTTTTATTTTCTTACCCTTTCAGCATACTCGATAGACCAAAGAGCAAATCTATTTTAACCTGGACGCGCCCCCACGTCCGAGTCCCTGGGTTCGACGGCGGGCCATGGGGGCAGAGACATGCCGGTGACCCCGGCAGAGCTGCGCCCACCCCACGAACACTGTGGTGCACCCCGAGAAGGGCCGAGCAGCCGGAGGGTGCCGGCAGCCCTGCGGGATGTGGGGGCCATGCTGTCCCACACAGGCCCGTGTGTACCCAGGAACACGGACCGCCGGGCGCCCCGCTCCTCTGTACTTAGATGGACCTCACCGTACTAAAATCACTCTGTTCTAACCAGTTAGACACGCCTCTCCACGCTCCATCTCCGATAGTGGGATAATCCAGTATTCGCCAAGAGCATGTTGGGTCTCCCGTGACCGCTGTCTCATCCGATGATACACCATTTAGCTCCAGAAAGCAAATTAAAGGAAATGAAAAGTAACATTTGTTTGAAAGAGATCATTAAATGTATTTTGCAAAAGCCTAAAGTTATATATTTAACAGTTTTTATATGTTGTATATTTGTAGAAAATCCTATTTAACAATTAATGTGGTTGCCCTGGCCATCGGGGGTGCTGGGCTGAGTCCGGGTGTCCCTGAAGGCTCCGGGGCATGGGTGCGGCGGAGAGCAGAGCCGAGCACGTGGGGGGGACTCAGGTGTGAGCTGAGGACCATGAGGTTGCATCTTTGTGGGCGGTGCCAGTGGGAAAGCCGTGTCCTTGCACTTGGTGTGCATTCGCTGTCCTTCCCTCGGCCTCTGTCTCGGTGACCACCAAGCGTACACTACTTTGCCGCCTCCTCTTCTGGGGAATTGCGCCCCTTTTGCTTACCTGTCACACTCACAGACGTTGAGGGCGGGGCCCCCTGTCCTCCCCTTCGGACGCCTGCTCAGCCTCAGTCTTCAGGTCAGGAGGTCAGGGCGGCAGGACTGGGCCGCGGCACACAGCATGGCAGATGTCCCGTTCTCCCAGGTCCTCCCTGTACGGTGGGTCCCCCAGGCCGGACAAGAAGGGACGGTGCTCTGTGTCACCGCGCTGGCCATCCTGTGCCAGGTCCCTTCATCTTCCTGAGTTTCTGGTGAAGTATATACTACCTATGAGTCCAATTAACAGCAGTATTATGCTAGTTCTATGCTACTAAAAAAAAAAAGTTTAAAAAATAATAACTATATAGCAATCGTTTCTGCCACCTGTAGACTAAAGCTAGGACAGAAAACTCATTTATTTAAGACCCATTCCGACATCCATGAGTATTTAATTTACCTATTGGTCGCCACAGGCTCAAGCACGTGCTTCGTGGAGCTTCTTGTCCGAGAGGAGGTGAAGCGGCACAGGACACTGTCCCCAGCGGACAGCCCTGGGCTCCACGGCCTGGGCTCACTGCAGGAGCTAGGCGGGAGGCCCCGGAAGGGTGACCCGGCACGGCAAGCCTCGGCCCTGGCCTGTCAGCACTCTACCACCTCCCCCTCGCCTGTTTCTCTTGACATTGAGTGTAGACAGCTCCGACGACAGAGACCGGGAGATGTAAGATGTTACAGCATTTTTTTTTCTTGTTTTACAGTATTCGATTTTGTGTTGATTCAGCTAAATTATGAAAATAAAGAAAAAAAATCTTTTTTATAAGCATGGCTTTTCTTCGCTGGCCGTGGTGTCCTGGGCGAGGGGCTGTGGCAGGCATGGCCGGCGGGGACAGAGCTCAGCGTACATGGGGTGGGACCCTCCTTCCTGGGTGCTGGGCCAGCTGTGAAGATGCGTGGTCCATGAGCCCTCATTTTCCCTGAGCCTGAGGGTGCCCCCCACAGTGCCACCTAGGTGAGTGGTCAGTGCCTGGCTTCCCTTACCCTCTGTGTGAGACCCCATCTCCCAAGCATAGGCTGAGTCCTGGTCCTCCCACTGGTCAATGTGTGGACAGTAAGGACAAAAACAGGAGTCTCATGGCCCTGGTTGTGTGGCTCAGTGGATAAAACATCCATTGTCCTGGTGCGTCAGAGGTTGCGGGCTCAGTCCCTGGTCAGGGCATGTAGGAGAAGCAATCAATGAGTGCACAGCTGAATGGAACAACTAAGTGAAACTACGAGTTGAAGCTTCTCTCTCTCTCTCTCTCTCTCTCTCTCTCTCTGCCTCCCTGCCCTCCTCAAATCAATGGGAAAAACAAAACAAACAAACAAAAAAAAACTAGGCACCTCATTCTACCTCATTTCTCACGGGGGCACAGTATTCCCCAGTCAAGCCAGAAGGATGGCTGATGACCACACCATCCACCTCTCCCAGGATCTGTGGGGCCCATCCACGTCTCAGGACAGAGAAGAGCAGAACTGAGTTCACATCTAAAGGCCCTCTTCCCGGGGATATGCCCTCGGACCCTTAAAGAGCAGTCTGCAAAGTCTAGTCCCATCTGCGGGCATGCTCAGCTCCGGAGGCTGCACCTGCGGGCTTTCAGCAGATCATGATAAAATTCTGACCCCACGAGCTGTGGCCATGCTTGTGGAGGGGACAGTGACTTCCATCCAGGGAATGGGTAGCCCCAGCTGTCACCCTGTCTGAACATCCCCTGCCCTGACTCTAGATAGTGAGCACCTTCCCTGAAAAACACAGCCCAGCAGAAGGGGCATGAAAAGGCAGGACTGCCCAGCCGTGTCATCCTGACTGGCCTGGCCCCTGAGGGCTTGCTGTGGGTCTTCCTTCCGCACTCCCCGCCACTCACTGCAGATAGGACAGAATAACTGATGAAACCAATTTGGCAAGTTACCAATTTAATTCCGAAAATGAAACCCAATTGCGCCGTCAGGTAGGGCTACGAAGGCCAGACGGCTGGGTGTGCTGCATCACTGGGAGAGAACGAGCCTCTGACTTTTAAATAATTACACTTATTTCTGTGCTGTGGATTCCCAAACTTCCTGTGGATTATGACTGCGTTAGCCCCTGTGTCACTGGAGGTCGAGTCGAGTCCTCCTAACTGAGGGCTGGGAAGGGTCCTCTCAAGGGGGAGGTTGGCAAGGTGCAGACACCCTGAGGCGTAGGGGTGGCGGGCAGTATGGGACTCAATCACCACCCACGTGTATGCACACCCTCGTCTGCTTACCTGTCTGACATGCACACACCCTTAGCAGCAGGGAACGAAGCCCGATTCCTCTAGTACGGCTCCCAAAGGTCACTGTGGCTACTTGAGTGGACTCTCCTGGACATTTCTGTGCTCCACAGAAGGAAGTCCAGGAACTTCCAACCCAATTGCTTTCATCTCAGGTGCTCTGGCCTCAGCATCACATGGTCCACAGTCAAGGTCAAAGGCTTCCC
This sequence comes from Saccopteryx leptura, assembly GCF_036850995.1. NCBI lineage: Eukaryota > Metazoa > Chordata > Mammalia > Chiroptera > Emballonuridae > Saccopteryx > Saccopteryx leptura. The sequence continues at coordinate 318,799,588 of NC_089503.1, forward strand.
GCAGGAACCCAGTACTTTGTTCAAGTTGCATGGTGGCCCAACCCTCAGCCCCTGTGGCCCCCACTCCTCACAGAAGGTGAACTCCACCCCAAGGCTGGGAAACGGGCTGTCGGGAGGGCCCAGTGCTGGGCTGTGCCCCCAGGAGAGACTGCGATGCAGTTTGGGGCAGAGTGGCCCTGAGGACTGAGGAACCAAGGACAGAAGGAGGAAGGGGCAGGGCGCTGTCCTTCTGGTCAGTGCTGTGGGCAAGCAGCTCCCCTGGGGGCCCTGCTAGGTGCAGGTGTCAGGCTGCGGCCCCTCTGGGCTCCAGGGAACTACCTGCTGGGGAGCCATAAAATGCAAATGCTGAAGGTTGTGCGTGGCCATAAAGGTGCGGTCTTCCAGAGTCTTCCGGCTCCACCAGGTGATGACAGCCCCCCACAGGGTTTGCTCATGACTGGCCTTCAAAAGTCACTTTGATTTGGGGAAGTGTCTGTGTGTATAAGTGTTCGGGTATCTGTGTCCTGTCCCTGCTGCTGTCCCCAGGAGTCAGGGGCCTGGCAGACACTGACCACTGCCCTGTCCTGGGAAAGGAGTGTTCCCTCGGGGACTCAGTGACATAATGCACTTCGTACTGTCCCGAACTATGTGGCCGAGACAAGGCCAGGGTCCCTGTGCAGGGGCATACCCTCCAGCCACCATACAGGACCCTCCTGTAACATCCCCCAAACATGAGTCCCACAGGCCAGGAGGCACCATGAGGACGCCCACCCAGGAGCCTGGATCGCAGACAGAGGCTTTCTCAGACATGGGCTTCTTCAGACGTTTTTTTAAAAAAGAAAAAGGAAGCGTGAAAAAAAGAAAATACAGTCTAAGGAAGAGGTGCACTTGGGGATGAACCATGCTCGGGGGCTGCTGGGCTTTTCCCGGGGTCCGTCCCTGGGCCCAGCCTGCTGCTCACCTGGACCCTGCCCGGTCCCCACTCACCTTCATTAGCAGATGCCGCAACTCTATACACGCGGCTGTTTTCAAAGTCTGTGGTTCCTGACAGAATCTTCCAGTCACCTACTCACTTACAATGCACACCTGAGCATGTGATAGGTGCTCGCTGTGACCACGGCAGGTAAATAGCAGGCCAGCCTGACCATGCAGGCTCCCCCTCCAGGCCCCTTCCGCGCGGGGTTCTGGTCAGTGCCCTCATCAGCCCCTGCCTTCGCTATCATGCCCCTCTCTCGATCAGATTCCATTTCTGGCCCTTCGGTCAGTGGCTCTTGTGGCCACCTTCCAACGTTGATTCCTGAGGGTCCTCCTCGCTCCCTTCATCCGGCCAGAGCAGCAGAGCCAGGTGGCCCGTCCCCGTCTCCCTTCTTCCCCAGGATGGAGTTCCCGGGAAGGAGCAGGCTCTTCCTGCACCTGCAGAGCAGAGCGTGGTGCATGGTCGGCACCTGCCATGTGCATGGGAAATGGATGTCCAAGCGTCTGCTGGAATAAACTTTAGGCAGGGACGTGAGCATCACCAGCACGGATATGATGGTGACGAGAGGGGTGCTGGGGATTTCGGGAGGCCCTGTCTGGAAACCATGGGACAGTCGGGCTCTATATCCCAACAGCCCAGGGCTGGAGGTTCGGCGGGAGGGATACCAGTCACTAGTAGGACTCTGTGTGAAGGGCAGGCGTCCCCTGTCAGCAACACAGATTGACACAAAACGTGTAGGTTCTGGAATGTTCCATGGTGCACCTGCCAAGGCAATATAGTGTGGCTATCCCACCCTGGACACATGCAGACAGTCACCTGGCATATGAGGCACAGGGTGTGACCACAGGCTGTGAGCAGATGCTCTAATGTTAGAAGACTGGGCGGACATGAACCTCTGGGGCCAGGGTGGTGGATTCCTGCACCAGTGGCTTCATAGGTTCACACATGGCCGTGGCTCCCACACCGATTCTGAACTGGGTCATGTGACACTCTTGGGCCAATGAAATAACAGCATGTATGATGCAGGAAGGTGTTTAAAAAGTTCTGGCTTATTAGGATTTTACCACTCTTGATGCTCTTACAGCCCCAATCTCCTGCATACCCACCAGGGTTCTTTAAAATCTTTTATATCTTCTCAATTTTTAAATTAATCTTTATGTTCACTGGTTATTTCCTCGGTCATCTCCATTCAGTGAGTTATTTCCTGCGTTGTATTTTTTAAGACCTAGACTTTCCCCTTCTTTCTCCTTTAATTTGCTATGTATCTGATAAGATATCCTACATCATGATTTATTTTGCATATATTTTCCTCTACTTTTTAGTGTAGCTATAATAGCCAATTTTTAAAAAAGTTCTTTGCTGATAATTCAGACATCGTGTTCCTCTCAGGATATGGAACTGCTGGTTTTATCTCCCTTTGAAAAACGTGTCACATTTTCCTGTTTTGTTGTGTTGTCATTGGTGTGGCTACATGTCAAGTTCATTTTGGATATCAACCTGGACACTGGCAGCATTATATCGTATTGAGTCTGAGTTCTGATATACTCCTCTAAAGGCTGTTTGATAAATTTATTATTTTCTTCTATGCTAGCAATGATCCTGGTTAGATTCAGACTCTGAGCCGTGACTCGCCTTCTGAAGTTGGCAGTTTCAAACCCCAGTTCAGTCTGACAGATCTTTGCTTGGCTGCGTTAATCCTGTCCCTCGTTCGCCTGGTCCATGGGTCAGCTGAGACACATGGGTCATCCACAGAACTCCGAGCCCCTCTTTCTTTGGTTTCTATTCCCTCTAGTCTTGTATCTTCACCTTCCCCAGCTACAGTTTCCTAGAATTCTTCCCCTGTAACTTAGACTAGAAAGAGTTTTACATACTTGCTGCGGTCCTCTCTGTGACGACAGGTCACGCTCGAGACAGAGCCGCTGAAAACGACCAACTAACCCCGTGCTCATCTCCTCTCCGTGCTTTGAGGCTTCCCCACACTCCGTGGCTTTTTGTGGATTCCTAGTATCCTCAGGCAGGGGTTTCTTGCTTTCTGTCCTGTATTCATCGTTTTATTGGCGGTAGGATTGGTTGGTCTGCAGATGCTCACACCACCTATGAGAAGCATACGCTCACAAAACTTCGTATGTCATATTTCCATTAGAAGTTCTGAATCATTTTTACAGTTTGATTGTTTCTTGTTTTTTGTTTTTCATTCCAGGAGTTACTTATCAATGGTGTTCAAATGTATAAATGTATAGGTTATTATACATTTATCTTTTGTTTTTAAATTTCATCCTTATTGCGTAGTGATCGGTATCTTGCTCTGTTACATAGCTGCATATATACATAGTTACATATAGAGTTACGTATGAGGCACTCTTCGTGGTTTGGTGCATGATCGGTATTTGTAATTTTTCCATATATGCTTGGAAAAGAAATATTTATTCTTTATTTGTTCGTTGCCTAATTCTTCCCGTTTAAATTCAGTATTCTTGCTGGGATTACCCCTCCCCCCATCCTGGCTTATACAAAGGATATGTCCAAATATCCCACTCAGATGATGACTTATTTTATTTATTTTTTCTACAAGGTCCACTCATTTCTCTTTTTTATGTATTTGGAAGCTCTTTTATTAAGAGCGTGCATGATAAATATGGCTATCTCTCATCATTAAATGAAAACTTCTATTTCTATGTTGCCATCCTCTCCAATAGGAAATAATATTTCTGTCTTCAGGTGTATTGTCTGTCGTTCACATAGCGACGCCAGGTTTCCTGGGTTCACCTTTTCTTGGTAGGTCTTTTATCCGTCCATTTCTTTTCTACCTTTCCAGGTTCAAAAGTTTGAGTCTTATGACTTACAAATGCCACATAGCTGAACATAGACATTTTAAATTCGGTGTGTCCATTTCTACCAAGATCTTAGCAGAATATTTATGAGAATTGCATTGAATTTCCAGGTTAATGTGGGAAAACTGATCTGTTCAAGTGACTGAGAGTTTACATAAATGGACATAGGAGGGCTCTCTATTTATTTAGATCTTACTGACCCTCATCAACAGGTCACAGTTTTTTCCTTAGCAGACTCTTAACATCTTCAGGTTTTGTCCCTTTTACAAAGAAACATTGGGAAACCTCTACTTGTTTGATTAATACACGGGTCAGTACAATAAAGTTGCCTGTCCAACGCAGGAACTTTTCCATGCGGTTGGGGGTTTCACTCAGAGTGTGAGACTGCTGGCCGGATATCCTGGTCTGCGCGCACAGATAGCGAGAGTTTCCTCCAAGCGCCCCGGAAGTGGGCGCCCGCCTGTGTTACCGGACAGAGTGGCAGAGCCAGAGGTCTTTGAGTGGGCGGAAAGCCAGCCTGATTATGCTAGCAGCTCTGACTGACTGAGCCTTACCCAGAGCCCTGTGCTGAGTGGAAATAGAGTGGGGAGTTGCCAGCTCTTTGAGCCTCTTACTATCCAGGCAGAGGCAGCAGCAACCCCATAGCTGGATTATCAGGCTACTAATTGAGGAAGGAAAGACTAGGAGAAAGGATCCAGGAACACGGACTCTCTCACTGTCGGAGCCTATAAATGCTAATGAGCCTTGACTGCCAACGAGACTAAAGCACAATACATGACATTGCCATAGAGACTTATCAACTGCAAACCTCTACCTGAGCGTGCCAAAGGGGCAGAACCCGGGGTACAGAGTCACCGACCAGGAAGAGGGAGAGAAAAGAAAAAGCAAGAAGATAACCTCTCAAAATAAAGAATAATCTGCAGACTTTATAACCTATCCCATTTTATTATATTTGTTCGTTCGTTTCTCTTATATTCATTCTTGATACTTTTTTTCCTCCTCCAATTTGGCCGATTAACTCTCTGCCGGTCTTACTCTCTCCTCTCCTTGAACTACACTACCCATAAGTGTTACATCTCCCGTTATCTTTTCTCTTCCTTTCTCTCTATGAGGGTTGCACTCCAAAACCCTTAACTCTCTCTCTCTCTCTCTCTCTCTCTCTCTCTCTCCTTTCTTTTTTCTTCTTTTAGTGGTTCCCTCTTTTTTTCTCTCTCTTTCTTTTCTCCCTCTATATTAGTTTCTTCCTTTCTCCTTTACATCTCCTCTCATTCAAACCTCAATAACAAACAAATTATCTTATCTGGGACTCAAACTTATGTTTATGGCATTTTGGGGGGTTTTTACTTCACCTTTTTAACTCACTAGCAGTGCTCCCATCCCTGGCTCTCCATTTTATCTAGTTCTTATTCCACTAAATACAATAGTAATTTTTTAATTTCCCCCCCCATTTTTCTGTTTTCCTCTTATTCCTCTCATCATAACTCTTAGACAACCAACACCTAAAAGCAAATCATTTTATTCTTGACCCAAATTTTTTCCTTATTTGCTTTTTGTGGGTCCATACCCCTTTTTTTTTCTTTTCTTTTTTCTTTTCTTTTTTTTTTTTACCCCTTTATTACTTTTCCCCAATTCAGGCCCTCCATCACAGGCATTGTTTGTTATAATTCACAGTTCATCACAAGATTTTCTCAAGAAAGAGGAGAGAGGAGAGGAAAAAAGGAGGGGGGGAATAATTTCCTTTTTTTAAAATTTTTATTTTATTTTATTTTTCTTTATTTCATTATTAATTTTTTTTAAAAAAACTCTTTTCAATTTATTTTTTTATTTTTTTTAACTTTTTATTCTTTATTAAATCTCATTAATACTATTAACAAAACCACCCTCAGATGCCATTAAGGAAGAGAAAATCGAATATCATGGATACAAAAGAAAGAGAGGTAACACAGCTAGATGAGGAAAAATCTATGGAGAAAAAATTTAATATATTGGAAACCTTGGAGCTAAATGACAGAGAATTCAAGATAGAAATCCTAAAAATCCTCCGAGATATACAAGAAAACACAGAAAGGCAATTTAGGGAGCTCAGAAAACAACTCAATGAACACAAAGAATATATGTCCAAGGAAATTGAAACTATAAAAACAAATCAAACAGAAATGAAAAACTCAATTCACGAGCTGAAAAACGAAGTAACAAGCTTAGCTAATAGAACAGGCCAGATAGAAGAGAGGATTAGTGAAATAGAAGACAAGCAACTTGAGGCACAACAGAGAGAAGAAGAAAGAGACTCAAAAATTAAAAAAAAATGAGATACCCCTACAAGAATTATCTGACTCCATCAAAAAGAATAACATAAGAATAATAGGTATATCAGAAGGAGAAGAGAGAGAAAATGGAATGGAGAACATACTCAAACAAATAATAGATGAGAACTTCCCAAGCCTGTGGAAAGAACTAAAGCCTCAAGTTCAAGAAGCAAACAGAACTCCGAGTTTTCTTAACCCCAACAAACCTACTCCAAGGCATATCATAATGAAATTGACACAAACCAACAGCAAAGAAAAAAATTCTCAAGGCAGCCAGGGAAAAGAAGAATACAACATATAAAGGAAGGCCCATTAGATTATCATCAGATTTCTCAGCAGAAACTCTACAAGCTAGAAGAGAGTGGACCCCAATATTTAAAATCCTGAAAGAGAGGAACTTTCAGCCACGAATACTATACCCATCAAAGCTATCCTTCAAATATGAAGGAGAAATAAAAACATTCACAGATACAGAAAAGATGAGGGAATTTATCATCAGAAAACCCCCACTCCAGGAATTACTAAAAGGGGTTCTCCAATCAGATACAAAGAACAAAAAAAAAAAAAAAACAGAGCCACAAGTAAAAGCTCCAAGAACACAATAAAACCAAATTTAAACTGTGACAACAACAAAAAGAAAGAGGGGGAGAAGATGGAGATTAACAGTAGCAAAGGACGATGGAGTGCAAAAGTACTCACAAAATAGTTTGCTACAACGAACAGGGTAGGGACCCTTTTCATTACTCAAAGGTAACCACCATTGAAAAAACCACCACAGAAGCACATGAGATAAAAAAGATAGCAACAGAGGAAAGATGTATGGAATACAACCAAATAAAAACAAAAGATAGAAAAACGAAAGAGAAGGATCAAACAAGACACAAAACTAACAGAAAGCAATCTATAAAATGGCAATAGGGAACTCACAAGTATCAATAATTACACTAAATGTAAACGGATTAAACTCACCAATAAAAAGGCACAGAGTAGCAGAATGGATTAAAAAAGAAAATCCAACTGTATGCTGCCTACAGGAAACTCATCTAAGTAACAAGGATAAAAACAAATTCAAAGTGAAAGGCTGGAAAACAATACTCCAAGCAAATAACATCCAAAAAAAAGCAGGTGTAGCAATACTCATATCAGATAATGCTGACTACAAGACAGGAAAAGTACTCGGAGACAAAAATGGCCATTTCATAATGGCTAAGGGGACACTGAATCAAGAAGACATAACAATTCTTAATATATATGCACCAAACCAAGGAGCACCAAAATATATAAGACAGCTACTTATTGATCTTAAAACAAAAACTGACAAAAACACAATCATACTTGGAACCTCAATACACCGCTGACGGCTCTAGATCAGTCATCCAAACAGAGAATCAACAAAGACATAGTGGCCTTAAACAAAACACTAGAGCACCTGGATATGATAGAGATCTACAGGACATTTCATCCCAAAGTGACTGAGTATACATTTTTCTCCAGTGTACATGGATCATTCTCAAGAATTGACCATATGTTGGGCCACAAAAACAACATCAGCAAATTCAGAAAAATTGAAGTTGTACCAAGCATATTTTCTGATCATAAAGCCTTGAAACTAGAATTCAACTGAAAAAAGAGGAAAAAAATCCCACAAAAATGTGGAAACTAAACAACATACTTTTAAAAAATGAATGGGTCAAAGAAGAAATAAGTGCAGAGATCAAAAGATATATACAGACTAATGAAAATGACAATACGACATATCAGAATCTATGGGATGCAGCAAAAGCAGTGATAAGAGGGAAGTTCATATCACTTCAGGCATATATGAACAAACAAGAGAGAGCCCAAGTGAACCACTTAACTTCCCACCTTAAGGAACTAGAAAAAGAAGAACAAAGACAACCCAAAACCAGCCGAAGAAAGGAGATAATAAAAATCAGAGCAGAAATAAATGAATTAGAGAACAGAAAAACTATAGAAAAAATTAGTAGAACAAGGAGCTGGTTCTTTGAAAAGATCAACAAAATTGACAAACCCTTGGCAAGACTTACCAAGGAAAAAAGAGAAAGAACTCATATAAACAAAATCCAAAATGAAAGAGGAGAAATCACCACGGACACCGTAGATATACAAAGAATTATTATAGAATACTATGAAAAACTTTATGCCACTAAATTCAACAACCTAGAAGAAATGGATAAATTCCTAGAACAATACAACCTTCCTAGACTGAGTCAAGAAGAAGCAGAAAGCCTAAACAGACCTATCAGTAGAGAAGAAATAGAAAAAAACATTAAAAACCTCCCCAAAAATAAAAGTCCAGGCCCTGACGGCTATACCAGCGAATTTTATCAAACATTCAAAGAAGACTTGGTTCCTATTCTACTCAAAGTCTTCCAAAAAATAGAAGAAGAAGCAATACTTCCAAACATATTTTATGAGGCCAACATAACCCTCATACCAAAACCAGGCAAGGATGGCACAAAAAAAGAAAACTACAGACCAATATCTCTAATGAATACAGATGCTAAAATACTAAACAAAATACTAGCAAATAGAATACAACAACATATTTAAAAAATAATACATCATGATCAAGTGGGATTCATCCCAAAATCTCAAGGATGGTTCAACATACGTAAAACAGTTAACGTAATACACCATATCAACAAAACAAAGAACAAAAACCACATGATCTTATCAATAGACGCAGAAAAGGCTTTCGATAAAATACAACACAATTTTATGTTTAAGACTCTCAACAAAATGGGTATAGAAGGAAAATATCTAAACATGATAAAGGCCATATATGATAAACCATCAGCTAACATCATATTAAATGGCACTAAACTGAAGGCTTTCCCCCTTAAATCAGGAACAGGACAGGGTTGTCCACTCTCTCCACTCTTATTTAATGTGGTGCTAGAGGTTCTAGCCAGAGCAATCAGACAAGAGAAAGAAATAAAAGGCATCCATATCGGAAAAGAAGAAGTAAAGGTATCACTTTTTGCAGATGATATGATCCTATACATCGAAAACCCCAAAGAATCCACAAAAAGACTACTAGAAACAATAAGCCAATACAGTAAGGTCGCAGGATACAAAATTAACATACAGAAGTCAATATCCTTTCTATATGCCAACAATGAAACAATTGAGAACGTACTCAAAAGAATAATCCCCTTCACAATTGCAACAAAAAAAAATACTTAGGAATAAACATAACAAAGAATGTAAAGGACTTATATAATGAAAACTATAAACTATTGTTAAGGGAAATCGAAAAAGATATAATGAGATGGAAGAATATATCTTGTTCTTGGCTAGGAAGAATAAATATAATCAAGATGGCTATATTACCCAAAGCAATATACAAATTTAATGCAATTCCCATCAAACTTCCAATGACGTTTTTTAAAGAAATAGAGCAAAAGTCATCAGATTTATATGGAACTATAAAAAACCCCGAATAGCCAAAGCAATCCTAAAGAAAAAGAATGAAGCTGGGGGCATTACAATACCTGACTTCAAACTATATTATAGGGCCACGACAATCAAAACAGCATGGTATTGGCAGAAAAATAGACACTCAGACCAATGGAACAGAATAGAAAGTCCAGAAATAAAACCACATATATATAGTCAAATAATTTTTGATAAAGGGGCCAACAACACACAATGGAGAAAAGAAAGCCTCTTCAATAAATGGTGCTGGGAAAACTGGAAAGCCACATGCAAAAGAATGAAACTGGACTACAGTCTCTCCCCCTGTACAAAAATTAACTCAAAATGGATCAAAGATCTAAACATAAGACCTGAAACAATTAAGTACATAGAAGAAGACATAGGTACTCAACTCATGGACCTGGGTTTTAAAGAGCATTTTATGAGTTTGACTCCATAGGCAAGAGAAGTGAAGGCAAAATTAATGAATGGGACTACATCAGACTAAGAAGTTTTTGCTCAGCAAGAGAAACTGAAAACAAAATAAACAGAAAGCCAACTAAATGGGAAATGATATTTTCAAACAACAGCTCAGATAAGGGCCTAATATCCAAAATATACAAAGAACTCATAAAACTCAACAACAAACAAACAAACAATCCAATAAAAAAATAGGAAGAGGATATGAACAGACACTTCTCCCAGGAAGAAATACAAATGGCCAACAGATATATGAAAAGATGCTCATCTTCTTTAGCTATTAGAGAAATGCAAATCAAAACTGCAATGAGATACCACCTCACACCTGTTCGATTAGCTATTATTAGCAAGACAGGTAATAACAAATGTTGGAGAGGCTGTGGAGAAAAAGGAACCCTCATACACTGTTGGTGGGAATGTAAAGTAGTACAACCATTATGGAAGAAAGTATGGTGGTTCCTCAAAAAACTGAAAATAGAACTACCTTATGACCCAGCAATCCCTCTACTGGGTATATACCCCAAAAACTCAGAAACATTGATACGTAAAGACACATGCAGCCCCATGTTTATTGCAGCATTGTTCACAGTGGCCAGGACATGGAAACAACCAAAAAGCCCGTCAATAGATGACTGGATAAAGAAGATGTGGCACATATACACTATGGAATACTACTCAGCCATAAGAAATGATGACATCAGTACATTTACAGCAAAATGGTGGGATCTTGATAACATGATACGAAGCGAAATAGGCAAATCAGAAAAAACCAGGAACTGCATTATTCCATACGTAGGTGGGACATAAAAGTGAAACTAAGAGACATTGATAAGAGTGTGGTGGTTACGGGGGGGGGGGGGGGGAGGGGGGAATGGGAGAGGGAAAGGGGGAGGGGGAGGGGCACAAAGAAAACAAGATAGAAGGTGACAGAGGATAATCTGACTTTGGGTGATGGGTATGCAACATAATTGAACGACAAGATAACCTGGACTTGTTATCTTTGAATATATGTATCCTGATTTATTGATGTCACCCCATTGAAAAAATAAAATTATTATAAAAAAAAAAAAAAGTTGCCTGTAACATGATGTAATTTTTTTCTTTTTAATCTTCAGATTGTTTACTTTTATTGTCTTCCTCCACTGATTGAAATATCCTCAACTTGTCCCAAATTTTTAAGAGAATGTGTCTAGAAGTTTCATCCTGAAGTCTGATATTTGCTGTCAATTTTTATAGATAAGCTGCATCACGGTAAGGACATACGCTCCTATTCATAATTTCCTCACTGCATTGATCAAAAATGGGCTAGATTTTTTTAAGAACTTTTCTGCATAGATTCCAACAACTGTGTGGTTTTATGTGCTGAATTAGGCATATGGTGTCACTGTACCTTTTTACTCCTAAGAAAACCCAATTTGGTCATGAGCAATTTTTGATGGATGGCTGCCATTGAACTGTATTTCAATTGATTTTTTTAAAAATCTGGGCTCATAAATTATATCAATCTACCATTTTCTTTTCTTGTACTGTTCTTGCCTGGTTGAGATCAAGATTATACTTGACTCATAAAATGAGTTCTTTCTTTTTTTATTGTCTGGAAAATTCTTTATGAAATTGGAATGATCTGTTCCATTGACTATCTGGTAAAAGTCACCCATAAAACCATCCGTGCCTCTTTTTAAATTGAAAATATAGTATGGGTTGGCTTTAAAATACTGTTGCCATTTCTTTAATGCTGATCCCTCTACATAGACTTGCAGATTTTTTTTTGAATCTTTTTCTTTCCTTGAAGCTCCACGTTTCTAAAATATTTTTACGCCTGCACATTGATCACGATAAATATGTTTATAGAGTTCTCTCATCTTTAATGTCTTGACTATGAAATTTATCACGCATGCAGCATTGTTCAGGAACAGTTTAAAGAACGGTAAACACGGAATGCCCATTTCTCCAGCTCCTGTGCTTAGGATCAGATCCTGAGCAGCCCCCTCAAAGCCCCCACAGCCTCACCCTCACCCTAATTTTTTCTCTTATACCCTCTGCCCAAAGTCATCATTAACTTGACTCTATGGAAACCATTTCTTATACCTTTTTGGAGCTTTATAGTATAAGAATGTGTTAGAAGCATGATATTGTTTAGTGTAAAATGTAACTTTTAAAACAAAACGAGCATATAAGGAAAGAGCAGTATTACTAGTATGTGGGAGAGGGCAGCCCAAGACAACAGATGAGGAGAGTTTCTAGTGAAGCCTGGTGTCGGAGTCTTGAGAGTTTCCTGGAGCCCAAAGAATTCCACATGCAGGCCGTGCGTGAGGTCAGAAACCAAGGGCAGGCCATGGTTGGGTCACCTGCAGGGGCCATGGGACAGACGAGGGGCTGCGTGTCCAGGAGGGACAGGTGATGGGCAGCTCTGAGTGGCCATGTCCTTCTCCAGCCCCCAGGATCAAGTCAAACCAGACACATCTGTGGGTAGAGTTCAGACGTTCAGCTGCCCCAGAACTCAGAGATGGAGATGAGAACACCTGGCAACCTCAGCACAGGGAAGAGCCTGGACCAGGCATGCCCAGGCGCTGGGTGCTTGGGTTAAAGAGATGGTGCCACGAGGCTCTGAACAGTTCTCATTAAAATCTATGCTTTAAAGCATGTTTCACATTTCCCAATATATAGGCTTTTTAGCTGTAATTTGTATTGGAATCATTGGAGGCTCACATGCAGTTGTGAGAATGAATACGGAGAAACCCCGTGCACACTTACCCGTTTTCCCCACACAGATGGCACGTGAGCTGTGGCGCTCCTTATGACCAAGGGACACAGTCCACTCACCTCAGTCAGATTTCTTTATGTCGTGTGTGTGTAATATGTGGTATGTTGTTGTGATGTGCGTGCGTGCGTGCGTACATTGAGCTCTATACAGTGTTATGTCCCCTTTGTATAATAGGTTCGTGTATCCAATAACATGGTCAAGAGAGCAAGCAGTCTGCAACCCCAAGCCTCTCACCACTGCCCTCTCTCACCTCCCCTTCCTCCTTTCCTCCTCCCCTCCTTCTCCAACTCCTGGCAAATGCTGATCACTTTTCCATTTCTGAAACACTGTCATTGACAAACACTATATATGTGGACTTGGACAGTGCACAACCTTCCGGACTGGCTGTGGCTTTGCACGGTTCCCTGGAGAGCCAGCCACGCGAATCATGGCGTGTGTGAATCCGCAGTACCCGCCCAGTTACTGAGTGACGACCGTGATGTGGATAGACCACATTTCCAAATGTTCGCGTTTTTAAGTGTTGTGGGGATTTTTTTGTCACTAATTTATGATAGAATTATGTTTACAAAATATAGTCTGCTTCTTAATGTAACATTACTGTTGGTTTGGAAATGTGCTGAGATTTGGCCCACAGTCTAAGACAGGTCAGTCTCCATGAGCGTTCCTCATGACCTTCAAAAAGAAGACCCTGCAGTTTTGCGATGCAGACTTCCACAGCCTATTTCCTGGTGATCGAGCTGTGTGTTGAGCTGGCATCATCTTTTCTATGCTTATATATTTTCTCTTTCTTCATTTTTGCCAAAAGCATAGTTAAAATCTTCCCACATGGCAGTGGGTTCGCCTGCTTCTTTTTGCAGTTCTGTGAGCTCGGTGTCCCAGAGTTGAGAAGTGGGTTATGTGTACACAGTCCCTCAGGGAACAAGACACTCTGGTTGTAAAGTCACTTCCTTCTCATCCTCCTGGTTTTTGCTTGTGTCCCCAGAGAAGTCAGCCCCCTGCTGTGGTGACTCAGCTTCGGACCCCTCGGGACAGGTCTCTATGTGCCTCAGAGAGCAGGCTGGACCAGAGCAGGGTCTCCCAGGAGAGGGAGAGGGAACCCAGGACAGCTCTGTTCACCCTTGGGCACCAGGGAAGAGGCATTACCTGGACCCAAACCCTCTCCCCCTGAGCTGACATCATCCTCAGGTGACAAAAGGCTCTCTGGTAAAACAGAACAGATAGGAGTGTGCGTGTGGGGTCAGGGCGCAATGTTGAACAGGATCGGGAGACATCACAGAGGGGGCAGGGGAAGGAGACATGGGGACAACTGGGGGGGGGGGGAGGGATGCAGTGGCTTCAGGAGGGAGGAGCCCACTGAGCTCAGGGCCAGCCAGGAGATAGGAGTGGATAGATGGAAGGGTGACGGCGTGAGGTCAGAAACCCGGGGGAGCCGGACCCTGGGGACCTGGGACCACTGCAGAACGGGCTGCTCCTCCCAGTGGGCACAGATGGTGTAAGAGTCTATGCAGACAAGAGGCTGCTGACTGAGGGATCACAGGCTCACTGGCCCCAGTGAGAAGACACAGATGCAGGGGGAGCAGCGTAGGGGGCGGTCCCGGTCAGACAGGTCTAGTGGCACAGGATGGGGTCGATGTGCTCTGGCCACGGGCCAAATGCCCGGGGACTGTTCCTTAGACAAGCCTTTGTCCTCACTGACCAGGGCCAGGACCACCAGCCCCCACCGGGGTTGGAGGGAAGACCCATGAAGGGCAGGGACAGGAGCTGTGCCGGAGCCGGCACAAGTGTGGGCGCAGGGAGATTAATCTGCTCGTCTCCACGCCGAGGTGCCCATTTACCGTGTGATAGTGGCCGGTGTAAAATCATAAAACGGGCCATTTGCCTTTATTTTCCGGTAACCTTGGACTTTGCAGGATTCTCTGAGCAACTTATCTAAAATTTAACTGGACATCAGCATAATGTCTGGCCCAGTGGTGCTCGCTGGCCCTCAGGCCGATCCTCTGTCCTGCTGCCCAATGAGCTGTTGCTGTTGGCTGGGAGGTGAGGGAGCTGGTACACACACCCAGAGACAGACTGGGGCAGGTGCACCTGCTGGCTTCCCTTCCTGCCTCTGGGACAGCAAAGGGGGCCCTGTCTCTCTGGTGCAGAGAGAGCGGCCAGACAGAAGGAAGTGCTTAAGGCCAGTGTGCGGTGCTGGGGAACCAGCGCCCTTTGTTTAATCCACACAACAACCACCCTTCCAGAACAGAAAGCAGGTTTATGGAGACCCGCTGACACTGGCCAGCCATGCAGCTGTCCGGGAGCAGCACTGACCCCACACTCAGTCCATCAGACTTCATAGACAGCCGAGGCCTCGTCACGCAGAGGGTGCCGCCACGCCTTCACCTGGGAACAGGTGAAAATATACCGTGTGAATTTGGAGGAGGGGGACACGGTCAAGCCCTACCAGCAGGTCAGTGTAAAGGACAGGCCCCTGTGCTAATGTTGTGACCTTGAAGTGTTTGGAGACTCAGGAACACAGCTGCCTCATTAGACTCTAATGAGCTACAATCAGGCTCCCAATCTCCAGCCGGTTTCTGACCATTGACCTTGCGGCTGACCAGTGGCTTCTGTAGTTTAATTCACCCCACAGGCTGTTTCTGGAGGAACAAGGCCCCTGTGAGAGCAGACACCCCCCCACACCATGGGGCTGGGACAGAGCAGGACACAGGGTCCCAGCGGTCCCCAGCGGAGGCCCCAAGCGACTCCCACCTCTGTGGCTGCTGAGTCCACGCGTTTTACATGGCACTCTCTCCCTCAGCATTGTCCCAAGTTCTGTAATGATTTGTACAATTATTGTTTAGGAAATGGAAGCAATCTATAAAGTACAGAGGAAGAAATGAGGACCAGTCTGGCCTTTGCAAGGGAAACAAGGGGGCTGTGTCCACATGTGGGCCGGGTTCTCGCCTAGGCAACCCCTCACCCCACCAGCGGGCAGCCCTGCTCACTCCGGGGACACACACCTCAGTGGGCTCAGCACTGGGCCTCGCTGCTCTTGAGTTGCAGATTGGGGACAAGCCAAAGGCACATCAGCAGAAAAATGAACAGTGATGGAAAGAGATGGACCACAGATCTTGGAGAAGCGGGATCTCATCCTAAAGCCAGAATGCTGGGGTGGGGTGGGAGGTGGAGGACAGAGAGCCAAGGTGCGCATGCCGCATGCCTCTAGTCCAGAGAAATTCAAAAGGGGGCAAAACTCAGGTCCAGTCTGCAGGGATGTGTACGTGGGCATGGGCAGTAAAACTATGAAGAGAAACAAAGAGGTTCTGTCCAAAAGAGTAAGGAGGCTTGCTTGACCAGGTGGTGGCGCAGTGTATGGAGTATTGGACTGGGACGCAGAGGACCCAGGTTCAAGGCCCAGGGTCGCCAGCTTGAGTGCAGGCTCGTCTGGTTTGAGCGGGGCTCCCCAGCTTGAGCCCAGAGTCTCTGGATTGAGCAAGGGGTTACTCGGTCTGCTGTGGCCCCCCAGTCAGGGCACATGTGGGAAAGCAATCGATGAGCAACTAGGGAGCCGCAGCGAAGGGTTGGTGCTTCTCGTCTCTTTCCCTTCCTATCTGTCCCTGTCTGTCCCTCTCTCTGTCTCTCTCTGTCTTAAAAAAAAAAAAAAAAAAGAGTAAGGAGGCTTTACCTGAGGCTGGAAGGCAGCCAGTCTAAGGAGATAGGTGTGTCCCCAGATCCACTCTGCAGCCCCCAGAGGGAGGGGGAGGAAGAGTAGAACCTTGACCCCCACCACCACATCGGCCCTGTGACTCTGAGGGACTTGCTGTCTGAGCCTCCCCATGGGTCCTGCATTCATGGTGAGAGAATGTTTGCTACAATTACTGTCTGGTGTGGATTCAACTGAATTCCCCACATTGATCCACTGGACCTCTGAGCCCAGTACCTGTGATTGGGACCATGGTTGGAAGTAGGTTCTGCAGCGGTGGTCCAGTGGAAGTGAGGTCACCCTGGTGTCTTCACGAGGAGTGAGAATGTCAGGGGCAGACACTGCCACCAGCCCAGGAATGCCGGGGCCACCAGAACATGGAACAGGCAAAGCAGGACCGTCCCCTTGAGTCTTCAGAGAGATGTCTGGTTTCAGACTTCCAGCCTCCATAACCAGGAAGGAGTGAATTCCTGTTGTTCTAAGCCGTCCAGTTGTGGGGGCCTGTTTGGCAGACCTGAGGAGTCTGGAGACTGAAGTATGGTCTTCCACCCTTGCTCCTGGGGGCCAAACCTTCTTCACAGCCTTGCAGCCTTGCAGCCTGGGCACCTGCAGCCGGCAGCGCCGTACTCACGGATGAGGGGGTGAGGGCTACGCGTAGCCATCTGCACCCCGCTCTCTGCCGCCACCTCCATGAGACAGCTGTGTTCTGTGTCCGTGTTGCATCCGATGATTCACGACGGCGACGAGGAGCCCAGGCAGCCACGGTGCCCTCTGTGCTCGCCCTCACAGCCTGCGTTCCACGGAGACCAGTGATGCGGGTGGGCAGGTTCCCACACGGCCCTGCCCCTCACTTCATAACATCCTCCTGATGAACCCTTGGCGGGGAACCATTGGGAAAAGTGCTGTTAGGAAGCCTAAAAATACTGGGAGCATTTCCTTCTTTGCTGCACAGAGCTGAGCCCCGCTCCCCACTCCCCAGGAAACCAGGACCCTCTGCCTACCCACAGGGATGGAACAGACCCACCCTGCTCCCCAGAGCAGAGATGATCTCCTTTGTTATCTCTGCCATTCACTACACAGAAAAATGTACAGACCACTGTGCTGTTTGGATTTGCATATCTTTCATTACCATTGAGTTTGAACATCTTTTCATATGTTTATGGACCATGTATGTAAATATAAGTCCTTAACATTTAGGAAGCCATTTAAAATGCCAGGTCACCTGCTACACCAGGGGATATTAAGAACCTGCCTGGGCAGGGGGGACAAGCCAGGCTCCAGGGCCAGGGCAGAGGCCAGGCAGCCCCTCCCCTGTCCCCGTGGCCCTGCTCCTGCCCCCTTGGTGCTCTCCCTCTGCTCTCTGCAGTTCCTGATGGATGGCAGCCGCTTTACAAGGTCTCGGCTTGGAGAGATGTGCATGTTAACCAGAGCCTGTGATCCAGGCTGGAGAATGGAGGACTCCACCCTGGGCTCAGCCATGGAGCCTCTAAAGTTAAATCAACAACAGGTGCCTGGTGGCTGGCAGCTGCCACTGCCCTTCAGCCTGCCTCTGCCAGGCCAGTGTGTGCTTTCTGGGGTAGAGGACTGAGACTCCGTGGTATCTGGTATTCAGTGTGGGGCTGGGCATCCCTACGGTCTGGTGAGCAGCTAGTTCTAGGCCATGAAGTCAACAGTGTTGTGCGCCCTCGGTGTTCAGGGTCACAGCTCCTGCCCATCCTGTAGACATATGCTGAGCATGGAGCCTGGCATGCAGCAGGACCACATGGGAAACTTCCAGGCATTGCCGCTGCCATGCTGACCTCCAGCCTGAACCACCTCCACAGTCAGTGCCCCTCACACCAGCCCATCTAAGCCTAGTTTGCCATGTGTCCTTGACACTCTCTTAAATCATTCTACACTCTAGGTGTTACTTTCTGATTAGTCACCTGCTCCTGGAGTTCAACGGAAAATGGGGTTTCTCATAAATTACGTAGAAGAATCTTGGATTATTAATTCAAAATTAAAGAAATAATCATCTCAGCGATGAAATGCATCGTGGGTTCATAAAATTTACCACTGTTTCACGTGGAGGGTTATAGCCCACGGGTTCCAGACAGTGACGTCCTTCCTATCTCTGGACCTGTCCTTAATGTTCCAATCAAGTGCTCAGAGAGGACCTGCTCCTGGAACTGCAGCCAGCTGTCCAAGTGGCCGTACCACGTGAGGGTCCGTGACCTTTGCTGTGACCATCGCGGTGGCCCAGGCCCTGTGAGGAGGCTTCCTAAGCCCTGGGATGGTCAGCACGCACCTAGGGAGGCCATGCAAGTGCTCAGAGGCTGCTGCTTCTGTGTTAGAACCTGCACCCCCTGCCAAGCCAGGGACCTGGATGCACTGGGGGTTCTGACAGCCCGAGATGGGGACAAGGGCTAAGGGGAGCTTGGCTGCTTGGCTTCTCGAATCCTGTGCTGATTCCTGGTGGCTTTGAGGCCAGGAGTCCCCTCTCCCGGGGTGATCTCTATTTGCACCCCTGGTTTCCTGACCCTCATCACTGGCTGCCCATATCCCTTATTTGAACAAGGTGCCAGCTAGCGATCGACCCTGGGAAGATCTAGCAGTTAAGACCTTAAACTAGACCCAGAGGCCATGCTTGAGAAGCTATTTACCTGACAGGCCACCACTGCACACCCTGGGGCCAGTGACCCCGTGGAGGCGCCCAGAGGTGCTGCAGGCTTTGGAAGCTGGGACAGTGTTTGAGGAGAAGGGGGCAAAGCCCAGACCTGAGGACAGCAGGGAGGTGCCAGGAAATCTAGATGTATGGAACAGCGTGAGGAACAGTGCAGAGCTGAGAGTGCACGACGAAGCCACCAGGAAACTCAGAGAACAGAACACCCCAGAGAGAAAACACGAGCCAGGTAGATGGGAAAATGGCCCAGATCCTATCAGGCTTTGTTCCACGGTGAGGAATTCGCAGCTCGCCCTGGGAGGAACTGACGTCACCGGTGTCATCGTCATACTAGGTGTCTGCTTTGATTTTACAATATAGGCTTTATCTT
Source organism: Saccopteryx leptura (assembly GCF_036850995.1). Classification (NCBI taxonomy): domain Eukaryota; kingdom Metazoa; phylum Chordata; class Mammalia; order Chiroptera; family Emballonuridae; genus Saccopteryx; species Saccopteryx leptura. The sequence continues at coordinate 318,819,079 of NC_089503.1, forward strand.
TAGAGCAGTGTTAGGTGAACAGGGAAATTGTGAGCTTGGCACCCCCATGTTCTACATTAACACCCTGCATTGGCCTTTGCAGCTGTGACATTGATGAGCCTGTCTTGACACGTGGTCATTGCCTGAAGTGCGTTTTTATGTGTCCCAGGACCCCACGTAAGGTCCAACATGACTTGCACTGTGCTGTCCTCTTGGACCCCTCCTTGTTGTGATGGCCTTGCAGTCTGGGGAGAACTGGGCAGCTGTTTGAGGAAGGCCCTCCTCTGGAATATGTCTGATATATATTTTTTGGCATTATTGCTAGTTTGGAGGGAGACCACCAAGGGCACGGGCTGTCGGCATGATTTATCACTGAGGCTGAGCCGGGTCACCTGGCTGAGGTGTGCCTACTGGGCTTCTCCCCTGAACACTTGCTATTCTTCTCCTTGGTGGCCTGTCCTGTCCAGCAGGAAGTCCCTCTGCAGGGCCCACTGGTAAGGAAGGGAGGGAGTGACATCACCTTCACCTCTTTGAAGGCGGAGTGCCGATGTAAATTATCCATAATTGTTGTGAAGGGGGGGTTGTCTCTTTTCTCTTATTTGCTTAATTGTTCAGTCACTGGCCTACGTCAGTGTGAACCCGCTGCTGTTCACCATAAGGTTCTGGCTGCAATCCGGTTCTAATTTCCTGTGTGGCTCGTTGTTCCAGCTGTCGGGAGTTCACTCAGGTGGCTCTGGTGTCCCTAACCACCTGGAATTGTGTTTCTTTTCCTTATCTGTTCTCCCTTGCAAAGCTCCCTGCCATCTGGGTCTGCAATCCACTGCAGGCTGTACATGTCCAGTGTCCTTCCTCGTCCTAGATCCTCCCCAAGGGGCCTGGTGTCTAACTACGGAGGGAGGTGAGACTTCCAGGTGCCTATGGCCCAGTACTGCTGTTAGTCTTGCTGTTTCTGGGTCTCCTCAGCTCACGGTGCGAGCAAGGAAGTGCGCGCGCGCGCGTGTGTGTGTGTGTGTGTGTGTGCATGTGCAACCAATGTATCTCTACACTTACACATGCCACTTGTGTCTGGGTGAGGCTAAACATGAGTTCTCCCTGATGTCTCCACGTCTCACCCATCAGCCTCCCCACTGTGCTGCCCTGACCTTCCGCCGTAACACGGAGAAGCAGCCCCCAACCCACCTGCCTTCACAGAGTTGTCCAACCTCGTGTCTGTCCAGCTGCATTGGGGGGTCAGCCTCGCCAGAGGGAAACAGCCTCGTCCACCAAGGGGACGGGCTCGTGTGCAGCCCCTTGCCTTTAGTCCTGCAGACACCACTCAGTCCCAAGGTTCCCAGCAACCCCCAGCCCGGCAAGGCTTTGAAAATGCTTTTCTCCCATTCTGTGGCTCGACTTTCCAGTACTTTCCAGAGTACTTTCAATTTGAATACCGTCCAACTTTGTGTTTTTATCTCACCATTCAGGTTAGACTTCTAGTAGGGGCAACAGAAAGATTTGGCTGTTTATTGGTCCGTGTGGACAGTGAAGGGAGGGGGAGGTGAGCCAGGGATGCTTTTTGGGTGTCTGAGGGTTCCTTTTTATGTCACAGTGTTTAATTTGAGTACAACACACTAAAACAAATGCATCTCAGGGATATGGTTTGATGAGTTCTTGTGGACACGCCGTGTAACCCATGTTCCTGGGGGACACCTTTCCCCATAGATCAGTGTGTTTACAAACCCACTAGAGAAATGGAGCTGGACTTTATCTCCCTTCCACGTCTGGCTCCTTTCTTTCCACGGTCTTTGTGACAGTCACCCCTGTGTTGAGTACAGCTGCAGTCTCCTCCCTACTGTCCCCCTGCCTGGCCTTCCACAGACTCACTCATTCTGTAGTTGATGGTCACTTGGATGATCCAAGATCGATGCAGTGACATATGACTGCACAGGAATCCGTTGACAACTTGTCCACACCTTTCTGTTGAGTGTCTGTCTCTCTAGGACTGCACCATCGGGGTGTGGGTGTGATGCCGTCCACATGTTCAGTGCAGTAACGACAGGGCCCTTCAGAACAGATCCTGATGGCTTCCGACCACGGAGCCACATTCTTCCCCAGCTCTGGAGGCTGGCATCTAGCTTCAGGGTGTTGGCAGGACCAGGCTCCCCGCAAAGGCTCCAGGGGTGAACCCCGATGCGCCCTGCAGCTCCTGGTAGCCCAGGTGCTCCTTGGCTTGTGGCCACATCACTCGTGTCTCTGATTCTGGCCGCTCCCCCACCTCCGCCAGGTTCTGTGTCCTCACACGGCCTCTCTTCTCGTCACTGTGGCTGTGTCACTTCCATTCTTGTAAGGACCCTGGCTGTAATGGGTTAGGTCTCCCTACTCCAGGGTGCCCTCATCTTAACTAATCTCATCTGTAACCATCCTATTTCCAAATGAGTTCACACTTAGAGGTACTAGGGACTTGAACATACCATTGGGGAGGAGGGGGGGACACACAATTCAACCCTTACTAGGTGCTGCCCCCAAAATTTTAAATAATTTTATCTAGTTCATTCAGTTCTTGGTCCTGAGGAAGTCATCACCGTAAGGCATGCTCTTGTAAACTGTGTCACCAAAATTTTTTATTTCTGTCTTATTTTTGCTGATGAATACGTAACATGACCAATTTTTAGATGGACCATAGATTCACTTGTAATTCCTATAGTGTATGTAGAGATTCTTTTTCACACACAGCCGTGCTTTCTAGTGAAAGACGAAACGTTAACTTTGCTGTGTGCTCCTGTATAAGGTGCATAGGTGCACATGTTTGCAGAAGGAGCTTGTCCCCAGGCTGGCAAGCCCCGTGCAGTGGTCGGTGGGTGTTCCTGTAGGGCAGCCCGTCTAGTTCCTGAGCACAGGGGCAGCGTTTCCCACTTCTCACGACTAAGCGTGGCGTTTCTTATCGTTTTGTTCTGGGGGCATAGATACCCTTTATCAAATTAAGGAAGTTATCCTTGACTCCTAGACTAATAAGAACGTTTGCGTTATTAAGAATTATTACCGTCTGTCCCGTCCTTTGTCTTCATCTGTTAAGACAATTGTATGCTTTTTAAAACCTTTCATCCATGGTAAATGATCTAACTCGTTTTGCACATTAAGCTGAACTTGCATTTCTGGGATAATCCAATTTGGAAATAATATATAGGGGCTGGGGTTTTTTGTGGGTTTTTTTTTCCTTCTAGAGTTCAGTTTGTTACTATCACAGAATGTTGCGTCTGCATTTGGGAGCGATTCAGCCTTGTCCCCGTTCTCACCAGGCTCGGCGTTCCGCCTGGTCCGTCTCTTGCAGAGATGGGGTGTGAACAGCCCCATCCTCTGTTCTCCCCACCCACCGGGGCTTGTGTGAGAGGGGTGTAAGTTTCTTCTGATTTCTGGCACATTTTGCTACCAGAGCCTGGACCTTTTTCTAGGACATCTTCCTTTATGGGTTTAACTTCTTTAAGAGACACAGGATGGTTCAGATGTTATCTCTCGTCACCGTGTCAGGTTTGGTCAGTGGTTTCCCGGTGGCTGCCTCCCTGATCCCTGGAGCTGTGCCTGGTAACCGGTGGTCACTGGCGAATGGATCAGCAAACAACAGAGCCCTCAACAGGTGGCCGTGATTGAAACCAGGAGCCTGAGATAACGTCGTCTTCTGAGAACAGGTGCACTGAGTGCAGGGAGATAAAGGCCCCTGAGGCGCCCACGGAGTTGCCCAGCAGGTAATTAAGAATACCACCTTGAGCTCGGGAGAGAGAGCTGAGCTGTCCTTGCTAGGAAAGGAGGTAGAAGAGTCTGCACCAGAAATATGTCAGGCTCCCCTTACTGGTGCGGATGCTCAGTGTCCCTCCCAGGGCTGCCCAGCCCCCGTCCTATAGGAAAATGTCCCTGGAAAACCCGATGCCTCCACCCAAGTTTTGCGCGTGAACACCAGGAAGGGGCCCGCAGGCCGTCAGAGTTGAGCTGAACGCTGCATAGACAGTGTGGTGCCGGACCCCTGACGGGACATGCGGCCCGGACGCCCAGAGCTGCGAGGTCTGGCCCCTGCGTAGTACCGGTCCCGTGTGTGGAGCTGCTCTGCTCCAGCTCCTCCGTGGGCGTCCCTGGTCCTCCTGCTGACGGAGCCATGCCAGGAGCTTGGGCCCCAATTTAGCCTCTTGGATTCCCGCCCAATGGAGAATTTCCCGAGGTGCCTTCTCTGTGGTTCACATCCCCGTTCTCCTGCCCGTGGCCCTCCGGTAGTTGCTTGGTTTGGGCCACATGGCACCCAGGTGCCAGCATGCTTGGCTGCGTGTGTTTTTATGGGGCAGTAAATGTGTGCTCACTTCCCACGTCCCACGAGCAGCACCGTCCACGTCTGTCAAGTTTAAGGATTCGCAAAACTCACCTTTGAAGGTCAGTGTCATGGTTGCCCAAGGCGTGGACGAACTGAACAGAGACTCAGGGCTGTGGGGCTATGGGTACAGCCGTGCCCGTCACGTTCAAGGCGAAGAGAAGGCCAGGCTAGTTATTCTACAGAGAGTGCACCCCGGGGTGTCATCAAAGCTGCACAAGATAAACAGTAACATAGATAGAAGGTGGCATGCTCCGTTTCCTCACTCCAGCGGGCTGTCCTGCATGGCCGCACACCCCAGGGTGACATGCCCCTGGCAAACCCCGCCCCCTCCTGCTCCCTGAGGCTCCCACAGCTCAGGGGCACCTTCCCCTGCTCTTGCTTCATGGTGCCTGCAGGACCCAGGACGCTGCCCACAGTGCTGAGGAGGTGGTAAGCCAAGGAGACCATGCTGTTCAGGCTGAGGGCTGGATGGTGGACAGCGTGGAGTCGCATGGAAGGAAACAGAGCTGGGCCGAGTGACAAGGGCGGGTCAGGAACCTTGTTGTGAGGCAACATCTGCACTGAAACCATGGGCTGAGCTGGAGCCACATGTGAGCAGACTGGGGGTGCCCTGGGCAGACAGCCTGGCTGTCTCCTAGATGGCATCACGGCATGGGATGGCCCATGACTTTTGGGACAGGCTGAGTCAGCTACTGAGTTTCTCCAGTGCTAGGGGCAGCATGTGGAAGGTCTTGCTGGGGGTCAAGTGATCAGACTCACATGATGGTTTGTGAAGGTGATGGTTATCATGGGAGGAATGTGAGGTTGAGACAGGCATGACTTGGGCAGGCCCAACGCACCGCATGGGAGACACGGGGCTTGTCGAGGAGGCATGGGTCAGGGTGGGAGGGTCACTTCAGAAGAAGTGTCCCCAGGACTTGTGGGCAGTGGTGGGTTTTAGCCAGTTCTCACCGGTTTGGCAGAACCAATACTTAATTTTTTGTTTAGTTCCACGAATCGGTTGTTAAAATGGCACTTGTAATCAGGGTTCTCTCTAAGGTGGGTGCCTGGGCAGCTGCCCAATGTGGAAATCACAAATTTACATTCCTTACTCTTTTTTAACATTCATCTGTGCAACAGCATATTCTAAGCACCCGTAGTCATGTTCATTCCATCCGTAGGTGAAAAAATTTGCAAGTGAGAATGTCAATCAAGAAACATTATGGAAATATCTTAAATAACAGTTTTATTGGTTTTTTGGTCAGGTATTATTGAATATTTTTTCATTAATAATTTAAAACTTTTTCTTGTAACATAATCTAGTTTTGTGTACCTCTTTCATTGCTCTTATTTAAGCATGGAATACACTACCTTTTGGTATATCTTTTATATATATATACTTAAAACAGTCATGAAGGCAGAGACCGGTGTTAAATTATTTGAACCCACCACTGCCCTATCCCTTACGTTACGCTGGCCTCGCCCCCCTCCACAAAGCCGGACTGAGCAGCCGGGCCTTCCTCCGGAGCCCTTCACAAAGCGTCTCTAGTCGAACATCATCGTCTGAAGTCGAACATCATCGTCTGAAGGGAGGGAGAGCAGAGACTGGACCCTGCGGCTGCATTAAGGGGAAGGGTTTCCACGGAGGCCTCTCGGAGAACATTGGAAGATTGCGTCCTCCTCGAGATGCCATTAACATCCATCAGAGCCCTCGGCGCAGCCTCGAGCTGCACAACAACAGCGCAGTGTGGAATCAGAGCGGAAGTGTAAAATGCTCAGATGCACTTGCCGGCCGGCAAGGTCCATCACGGGCCTTCGAGAGCAGGACTCGCGCGTCCAGCCGACAAGCGGGCCCAACCCTCCTCCTCCGTGTTTGCATTTGTGTCTTGTTCTGCCCTGATATATGCCTTTTTAGGTCGTGATTTTCTCGAATTGGGTGGGACCAGCCATCTCTCTGTAACCCAGTGCATCCCCCTCACTGAGGAGGACGGGACATCTCACAGGTACACAGAGGCCAGCGCAAACCTACCCAGGAACGGGCAGGTAGAGAGGCCCCTCGGGGTGCATTAGACCTGAACAAAGGAACAGGCCAAGGTGTGAATATTAGTGTTGGCAGGTGGACCTTTCAGAAAGCTTCTTTTAGGGACAATCAGGATGTGTATTGGCTGAATGTAGGGACCAGGAAAGGCTGGGGGTACAGTTTGCTCTTGCCATCTGTCCACACCTGGGGGCCGAGAAGACAGAAGTGTGTGTGGATGTGAGGGGGGTCATCTGAGAGCCTGGTAGAGAGGGACCAAGGCGGCTGCAGGTGCAGTTCCTACCTTTCAACAGATCCCAGGAAGGACCATCTAAGGCCTCTGTCTCTGCTAGCAAAATCGAGAAATAAACCTAGACTCATCTGAAGAACTTATTCAGTCAGCAGATATGCACTGAACCCCTTCTGAGTTCAAGAACCTTCTGCCAGGAGGAATGGCCTAGAAGCTGGTGTTGTCCTGGGGGGTGGGAGCCAGGTTACGGGCAGGATTCAGGGTGGGGTCCGGGCCCCCACGGAGGAGGTCACTGTACACAGCCAGAGCCAGGCCGGCGCCCACTGGCCTCTCAGCCTCCTGTGAGCCGTGTCCGCACTGTCCTCCCAGGAACAGGAAGGATGGCTGAGGCAGTGACTCTGGGTCTGGGCCACAGTGGGTGGACAGGGCAGGAGGAGCAGCAGGGATTAGGTTTGTGCCTGCGGCTCTGGGAAGGGGGAGGGAGGGTGCTCGCTGAGTAAGGGCTATGAGGGGAGGACAGGCCCGCAGCCGGATGGAGGCTCAGACGCTATGACAGCTTTGGACGTCCCCACATGTGTGAAGAGTCATGGACCCTGACTCTGGCCTCGTGGCAGTTTTGAGAAGGGTAAGAAACACAGATTGGGCCAAGACATTGGGAGATAGACCCCTTGTTCTCCCACCTGTCCTCCTGCATGTTCCAGCCCTTTCTGGGGAGTCTTTATGTCACCCACAGGTGGAACACAAGACACCTGGCTGAGCCTCTCTTTTCAGTTGGAAGATTGGTGCCTGGTGTTTGGCCTCTCCACAGGACACATGGAAATCTCAGGGAGCCCAGGGTTGGAATCCATACCAGTGTGACCTCGGACTCCACTGGCCCACCAAGGAGGGGTGCATTTGTCACCCGGCACTTCCTGGAACATTCCCTCGCCACGGTCTTGGCCCAGAGCTTCTCCAGAGCTCTGCTGGGGCCTCTCACCTCCGCTGCCGTTCTGACCTTTGTCTCTTTCCTGTATGTTCTGAGAAACCTACCCAGTCTGACTTTTCTGTCACTGTAGGGACTTGAATCCACCTTTAGCCCTCAGTGGCTCCAGTATAATTTGTAGAATGGTGACATTTCTCATACACACCTGGGAGGCATGCCACACGCACCCATCTGACAGAATCAGAAACAAACATCTGCACCTGCTGCTCAGGTTGGCCACAGGGTGTTAGTAGTTCCTTGATGACCCCTCCTCAGTTGCAAGCCCCAACCCTTTGCCACCTGTGAGCATCACCCTGAGTAATGAAGCTTCTCAAGTGGAATCTCACTGCTCCTGTCCCTACGCACCCTGTCTCTGAAGTCCGCCGCGCTGGGGTTCACCTTGTGGGCTATTCCATTGCCCGTCACCTGAGTCCTGCAGGTGGCTGCTCACTGCTCTGCCCAACGTTTGCTCGTTGGGTAAGGTTGCACATGACCTTATCTTTAATATTTTTTTTCATTTCAGTCTTGAGCTATTTGTTTTCACCAGAACTTTATCTCAGCCCCAGGTCCCCTGGCCAACCAGCCTTCCGTCAAGCACTGCCTTGTCCACCGTGGTGCTATGTTGACAAGGCAAACTGTGTAGGAATGCCATCTCAGCCTTGGTACCAATTGACCTTGGAGTCCTAGGGTTGCCATGACTGCGTGTGACTCTCAAGGGGGGGGGACTGAATGCATGTCACATAGAGGAGGGACATAAAACAGCAACCAAAGGCTGACCATGGGGAATTGAGTGACCAGTCCCACCACAGAGGACTGAGTGACCAGACTCACTGCAGAGGGCTCAGTGTCCAGTGCCACCACGGAGGACTGAGAGACCAGACTCACTGCAGAGGGCTGAGTGACCAGTCCCACCACGGAGGACTGAGTGACCAGACTCACTGCAGAGGGCTGAGTGACCAGTCCCACCACAGAGGACTGAGAGACCAGACTCACTGCAGAGGGCTGAGTGACCAGTCCCACCACAGAGGACTGAGAGACCAGACTCACTGCAGAGGGCTGAGTGACCAGTGCCACCACGGAGGACTGAGAGACCAGACTCACTGCAGAGGGCTGAGTGACCAGTCCCACCACAGAGGACTGAGTGACCAGACTCATTGCAGAGGGCTGACTGACCAGGTCCACTGCAGATCAGTCCCTGCAGGACCCAGTGGCTTCCTTGTCACCTGCAGGGCCTCCCCTCCAGCTCTGTCACACGACTGAGGACCAGGTCGTGTGGTCCACAGTCATTCCAGCTGCATGGGCACTTCCTCCTCTGTGAAGTGGGGTCAGCATCGCCCTCCAGGGAATTTCCGTGAGGCCAACTTGAAATGATGGAGGGGCAGGCTTAACTCTCGCCGGGCTGAGGCATCTACCAGGTGCAACCCATGGGTCTGGGACCACCCTGCCCTCCGGGCCCAGAACACTTGTTGGAGGGTCTCTGTGGCCCCCAAGTTGATGAAGCCCTCTCTCCGCTTCTCACAGACCAGGCTCTGCCAAGCCTTAGAGACAGTGAGATGCTGTTGGGCAGAGCCATGCAGCTGACACCCCCTCTGCCAGGGGGACACCCACCGGCAGCCAGGCCCCAGACCCCTGGCCCAGCAAGGGAGCTGTGTGCTGGCCATCCGTTCTCCTGCAGGCCACTTACCATGCTTGCTTCCCCCCTGCCCGTAGAGAGCACGCCCCAGGCACAGCCTGTGAGCTGGGAGTCCCAGCCCCATCTGTGGACGCCCCCTGCCCAGTCTCACTCAAACCAATAATCTTATGTTGATGGACAAAATTAGTCTCTGAATTCTAATGAGACTGTCCTCCCAGAGACAGACAGCTCATCTGAAGATTAAATGAGAAAAATTGCCACTTTTGCTGGTTCCTTTAGAAACTCATTTGCATTCTGTCAGCTCCTATTATGAAGCTGAGCTGCAGACTATTGAGGGGACTGAGGGGAGGGCCTGGCCTGGGAGATGGTGGCAGTTGCCCAGGGCCCTCTGCCGGACCCTGCCATCTCCCTGGGCTCTTGGACCCCTCCCTGCCCCCCTCTCCTCCAGCCTCAGGTTGTCGCTGCCCTCTCCCCAACCCCGAAGCCTAGTGAAAGTGGGGTGCAGCTCCTCGTCCCCTCCTTGCCGTCCTGCAGTTGAAGGCTGAGGTCAGCGCCCTCTCCAGCCCAGGCTTTGCCTGTGTGTCCCTGCAGGGTCCGGGCAGGAGGAGCCAAGCCCTAGGCATGGGCCTCTCTCTCATGCTCTTCCACGGTCGAGGACAAATCACCCACAAACTTCATGGCTTAGAACAACAGCAGTTTCTCATCTCCCATTAGCCTTTTCTCTGCAGATCTTACCTTGTGGGACTCCTGCCACCTGCTCCTAAGCTGACCTGGGAAGTCCAGGAAGGGGCCCCCAGTGCCTTGGCAGGGGTTGGTGGGCTCCTGAGGAGGCGAGCAGCACAGGGAGGGGGAAGCCCTGTCAGCAGCCACCCTTTCAGACCCTCTGCCAGGACCCGCCCAGCCACACCAAGTCGGGTCCCTTTTCACCTCTCATAGTGGGATGAGGTGTCCACCGTCACCCAAGACACGTCTCCTCCCTCCACAGCTGCAGGTCCAGCCATGTGGATACCTCCAGGCTCTCCTGAGCCTCCAGTGTCCTCCTGAGGGGCTATGCAGAGACCCTGTTTCCAATTGTGTGTGTGTGAAGACAGAGGCCACTGGGCTGACTGAGGACCCAGCCTAGCTGGGGCTCAGCCAGAGGTGAGGCCAAGTATCCACTGCAAAGCCAGCAAGTACCACCAAGGTCCCTGCTCGGTGCCCTGGCGACAAGGTGGGCCTGAGCTGCTCGAAGGTGGGGCTTTGCACACGGAAGAGCAAGTGACCAGGTGTGGAGGACACAGAGGTGGCGACCAGCAGGGCTGGTGGATGGTGTGGGAGCCAGACCACAAGCACCAGACAGCCCACAGAGTCTGGTGTTTGAGTCTGAAGTTGTGTCACTTAAAACCCAGCCGCTACTTGCCGTGAGCCTCGCACCAGAGGGCGGGCGGGAAGATCATTAAGTCAGTCACCAAGGCTCGTGGCTGACACGGGCATTTATTGTAATTAAAAAATTAGCATAGGGATGTGCTTTTAGGAGATTAAAATTATCGGAAGGTCCCGACCCACACGCTTCACCCGAAGTGACGGACGACAAGCGCTCCTCGAATTAAACAAAGCACATCTAATGGGCTTTCCAGAGAGAAGACGCAAGCTCATTGATCCTCCTCTCCCGCGATGTACAAAGATGCCGTCCGCATAGGTAAACACGCCAGACGCCGCGCCTCCATCAATTTCCGCACAGGTCACCGACCCCCAATAACAGCTTTGTCCCGTAAGCACTTCCCACACTCTGTAAATCGCGTTACATATTAGAAATATTATCTCCAGGCGGCGAACGATCACTTAATGATTGGTCGCATGGGTGAAGTGCTTGTCAGGGAGAGGACGCAGACCTCGCAGGGGGACAGCTATGGCCCGGCGTGCTCTCTGCTTTCCAGCAAAGTGTGTATGTTGGGAGGATAAAGAAACAGCAGTCGGCAAATTGATATCTGGCAGATGTGTCGTGAGGGACACGAGGCTGCCTCAGATTTTGGAGTACCTCCCCTAGCCCTACCTGGGGCTCACAGGGTTCTCAGTCTGCGGGGGGCAGGAAAGAGTCTGACTTCTTGACTCCTTGGAGCTGTGTGGTTCCGGTACCTGGAGGCAGAGCCTGGCTCAGGTTTATGGCATGATTCGATGTGACAGTGGCCTGGTGTCAGCCCATGGCAGGTGCTCCCTCTACCTCTTATCACTCTGCAGGCGGCCCCTGTGAAGGCCCCTGGGGGGTGGGTGGGAAGGCAGATGCCCGTGCGTTCCTGCAGCTCCTGGGCAGAGAGAAAGCGGGGTCCCAGAGAGGGAATGACTAATAAGGAACACTCCCCTCAGGTCCCAGTTATCAGTCCTGCGGGTGTCCCGGGCCTTTCACAAGCTGCTCCTTCTGCCTGTCAAACATCATCCATTCCCGCTCTCCCCACTGAATGTACCTTTTCCAGGAGAGAGGACGGTGGCTCTCCTGTGCCCACCTGGCTTCCGAGCATCCGCCAGAGCAGGGATCTCACAGGCCCCTGGCACCCCAGCCCTGGCACACTGCACTCAGCACCCTTGCTTGCTGAAGATGGCGGATGCAGGAGCTCAGGACCTGCTGCCAGCAGAAAGAGGCTGGGAGAGACTGGCCTCCCCCTGCGTGTCAGCTTCCTCAGGGATGAAAGAGGGGTGCGGACCCAGGACCGCCCAGCAGCTCACGATTCTGTGGGGTTGGGAGTCTGTGAGCGTGCCGTGGAGTGTGGCAGGCTTATTTTTAGAGATGTCTGGGCAGCCTGCCCTGGTGTCGAGCCCTGGGGACCCATTTTTCATACTGTCTGCGCCAGGTGGGCTCAGAGCCCAAACTCCTGCAGGTTAATAGGCAAGGCCACCATAGTCTGAGAATCAGGTCCAGGCGTCGAAGGAGGGATGGGCTTGCCACCTGAGAGAGGTCTGTGCAGGCGGTTTTGTCAACCCCCTGTGACCTCAGACCCTTCTCCCCCAGGGGCAAGCCCCGCTGAGGAGCTGGCGGTGAGGCCGATGGTTTCACAGGTTCTTTTTCAGCCTTGTGAAGAACATTGTTGCATTTTGCTGCTGGAGTGAATTATTTAAAGCACCGTGGAAACATGCCCTCTGAGTGCCTTTAGGAACATAGAGGGATTAGAAGGAAAATTTGTTTTCCCTAATATCTTTGTTTTTCCTGTAGGTGTCCTGGGGGAGAGGGGGTAGCTCACAGGAGGCCACTTAAGGTGGAGGCAATGGGGTTGGCCTCTCCCACCCTACTCCTCAGGCTAGACCCCCAGTGGTCAAGGTGAGGGGGCACACACAACTCCTGTGACCGGGCTGGCTGTCCTCCAGCCCAGCCTCTGTCCTCAGGCCCCTCTGTCTGCATCCAGTGACCATCACCCGCACATCCTCACCTCCCAGCCTGCCTTGCCCCCGCCTTCCTGCACTCTCAGAGTTGGGGAGAGGACCTTGGCAAGCAGTCCCTCTGCTCGCTGCCCACCTTTCCCTGCCCCTGCCCTGGCTGTGGCCGTGTCCAGCACGTCTACCACCTCCAGCAGTTTGGGGAGCACAGCCAGGCACCCCGTCTCTAGGTGAGGAGCAGGGGTCTCTGGATCCCAGCTTGCTCGTCAGTGGAACATGAGCGCCATGGCCCGTCTCGGGGCTGCAGAGGTGCAGGTGACCTGCAGGAGTCCTGGCCAGCTGCCTGGCCCACATAGGTGAGGGGTGCCCGCCTAGCTGGCTGAGACAGAACCCAGGGTCAGGTGGCATTTGCCAGGAGATGATGTCATCAGTTTAGATGACTGTCACTGGGAAAGAGTGACCCCCACTGGAGCCCACCATGTAAACCAGGTGCCCTCTTCTGTGTGCCATGCTCCGGGACACTGAGGCTAGAACTCCCTGGAGGGGAGAAAAGGCTGAGCAGAGAGAGTGGGGAGCCTTCTGCTAAGGACCCCCCGGTTTAGCCCGGCCTTGGGATCAGTGCCAGGACTTCTCTCTATCACCTGCCCCGCCCCAAGTCCCAGGGCCATCATTCCCCATATGTGGTCCTCCTTCAGAGGTGCCTGCCTGTTGATCCTCAGGTGGGTGCTTCTGGGTGTCTGGCCCAGAGCACAGGTGTGGTTCGCACTGTTCACGGAGAGTGCGTCCCCTGTGAGGGGCCTGGTGCTCAAGACCACTTTGCATCAGGACCAAGGCTCGATGGACACAAGGCTGTGGGCTGTGACAGAATGAAGGCGATCCAGCCAGGAGTCCCCAAATAAAACCCACTTCCCAAATTACTGAACTGAGCTGCTCACTCACATAGTAACTAAGACTGGGGCTGACACTGAGTCTGGGACAAAGTGCAGACTTCCATCAGACACAGTCTGGGCACTTTGAGACATGGATTCCTGTATCTAGTGTGGCAGACAGAGGCCCAGGGAACAGATATCGCACCTCCCAACACAGAACTCGTCTCATTTCTTTGTTGCATCTGTTTTTCCATCTGTTGCTGTGTCTATAGCACTGAGAGGAATCCCTGGCACACAGTAGGTGTTCAGTATCTGTATCCAAAGGCCACAGACTCTATACAGCATCTCTCCCATCATGTGTGTCCCTGGCTTTCTTCCTGGACAGCGTGGGTGACGGCTGATCACACCTTGGTCAGGCAGCATCTCAGGGCTGGGGCTGAGGGGGGACCATGGGTGCTCCCACCAAGAGCAGTGGATACAATTAGATATCCTATCTTTCCAAAATTTGTAGAGAAGTTGCTGATAACAATTAAATACCCTTGTAATGTTGGCTCAGTGCTAAAGAAAGTGAGAGAAGTCCTCAAGAATGGAAATGTGGAAGGACCAACAATCAGAGCTGCTGAGTTACCACGGGAACAGCGAGGGCTTCGGGCTGATTGCCAGACTCAGCAGCCAAGAGCTGGGCTTTGCCTTCAAGGGCACAGGGGACAAGAATGTGTGTCTAGAATTGCCGGAAGCAGCCACCCCCAGGCCCAAAAGAAGCAGTAAAGGCCCTCTAAGACTGTGAATGGAGAAGGGCAGGCACGGAAGTGGTGAGGCGGAGGGAAAAGGGAAGTGACCACCATGGGCGTGCCCTGGCCAGCCGGGTGCTCTCCACACACAATGTACAAACCTGTAAAGACAAGAAATGAGATGAAAAGGCTTTTGGACTTTCAGTGCTTTGGGTCACTTGGCTGAAGGAAACACAAGTGTTCCTGATGACACCCTTTAGCCCCAGGAAGGGCACGGTCCTCACAGATAACCTGCTGAACACACCGGCTCACAGTCCCAAGGGACAGAACACAAGCACACGCCACCCTGAGTGCCCCTGGGGATCGTGGACGGTTCCCATGCCCGCCAGTCAGATGGGCACAGGTGAGGTGGGAGGAGCTGAACACAAAATTAGTTTGTTTGGAATGTTTAATCACGTACAAAAGAGGACACCAGAAACTTAGCACAGATACAACAAAAACTACTGAAAAGAACAGCAAGCATTCATGAAAAGGATGAGAAAATGAAATCTTAAGCAGAGAGAGAAAGAGAGAGAGAGAGAGAGAGAAAGAAAAAGAAAAAAAATCACTTTTTTTTTTAAGAGAAAGAATTGGCAAAAATGCAAGCTGAAGCCAAGCAGGTTTCCTCAGAGAGACAGGGAGGGACAGATGCCAGAGATCTGCTGTCATTTGACCTTAGCTCCAGGAGACCAGGGGCAGCTGGGAGAGGCGGCAGACGGTGGGCGAAGGTTTCTAACATTGCTGAAAGGCAGACCCTCGCATGCTGGACTTAGTATAAACACGACAGTATAAAAATCAGAGTTCCTTCCTGAGAAAAACCTAGGCAATGCAATCGAAGGAACGTAAGCGAATAATGTGAAAGGAGCCTGAGAGAATTCCAGGACCCCTCCCCAAGCGCAGTGAGTGTGCAGATCGCAGGTTCCTCAGCGGGGGCTGCAGAATGAAATCTCTGAAAGACCAAAGAAAAGATGGGTCTACCAATAACTTTACAATGCGTGATCAAGAGAAAAGGAAAGAGAAATCGTCTTCAGACAGAAACAGAGAAGTCATCCCCGAAACCCAGGGAAAGGATTTTCTCCCAGAGACCCACAGAGGTGTCCTGTGAAGGTGGCACACGTCCTGGCTTTGCCGCGACACGCAGCCTCCATCACATGTTTGCTGTTGGCACAACCCTTTGGAAATTCATTCTTCACTTTTAGCTAATGGATCATAAAAGAAGAAACAAACAAACAAAAACACAGTCTGCAGGCTGAATTTGGCCCGTAAGCTGGTTTTCTGACCCCTGTTCTACAACAGTGATCTTTAAACAAAAACACAAATCAAAATATTGTTGATTTTGGAGGGGGGGGGGGAAGAAAGAGTTTCCAAAGACTGGGTACCACATAATTTTGTCAATTCAGGGAGGTTTTAAGTTTTTTTCTTTCAATTAAACTAGAAGTGGCACATACATTATTAAAATTTAGAATCATTCTAGTAACAATTTATTTTTAATAATTTAATGACAAATTGATTTTAATTTTTAAATTATAATGTCTGATTATAGATGCTGTCACCCACTGGTCATTGGTGCCAATTTAATGCCGACAAGAATCCCTAGTTTGGGTGTGGTGGAGAAGGAAACGTTGTTTAGTGCAAACAGCTCACTGTGAGACAGTACGGCTTTGAGGACAGCTCTGGGACCAGGTCCCTCTCTGGAGGGACAGCCCTGCTCTGCTCCTCACTGGTCTGCTCCTTCCTGCTCTGGGGAGATGTCCTCAGTGTCTCAGCTCAGCTAGGGAATCGCAGGATACAGTCCTGGGTGGAAAGGAAAACTACCTCCCAGAGCCAGAGAAGAGCTGGCTTAAATACACAGAAGTACCTACCCCTGGTCCCTGATTGGCCCATACTTATGCAAATAAGGACTCTAAATCCACACAGTCTGGTTGATCCAAAAGGCACTTTCCTCACTGGTCAGAATGGAACTACTCTGATTGGTCAGTGAAGATACTGATGGGGATATAGCTCAGCAGTTCCAATTGGATGGAGAAAGCCTCAGTGGTATTGGTTGGCATAGGACTCCAGGAGTTCCTTTATAAGGACAGCTCAGATGGCAGGGACACAGTGCAGGGGGGCAGTCAGTGCAGGCTTCTCTGAAGGGCAGTTTGTGTGAGAGGCTCCTGTGCAGAAATGGCTGTGAGGCTCTGTTTTTGCTTTTTAACTTTTATTTTTTAATTTAAGCTCAGCCACCAGGAGTCCTCTTAGGCATCTGCTTTCTCAGGATTCACCATCCCTGTGTGGATGTGACAGGATCTGCTCCTGGACCGTTGTGAGTTCCAGTGGCTTCAGACATCTGCAAGTCATGTTATTATTGTCCCTCACAGTTGATGGGGCTCAGCTGGGTGGTGGGCTCTCAGGGTCCCTCTTGTGGTGATGACAGTCCCACAGTGACTGGGTTTAGCATCATAGAGGCTTCCTCACTCACAGACCCAGTGATTGATGGCCGTGGGCTGGACTTCAGCCAGGACTGCATGCAAACCCTCACTTCCTCACCAACGCTTGTGTTCTTTTGACTTTTGGGGTATCATCTATCTGAATGGGTATGAGGATGCTTAAATTGCCTTCTGTGTCTCAGCCTCGGAAGTCACAGAGTCCTATGTTGGCAGGGGTTCCAAGGAAGGGAGCACACGGGAGAACATGAACATCACATGAGGATGTGGTGAGAGGGTGGGGTAATGTGGGCACACGCGGTGCAATTCTTGCCACACAACCCACCTGTGATTCTAACAGGACGGTGCCCGTTTAATGACAAAGTTCCCTTTGTTCTCATCATATGTACACGAACACTTCCTCAGTTCTTTAGATTAAAAAGTAATAAAAATGAGGAATAGAATTGAGGCTGAAGCCATCTCATTCCAAAACTTTGTCATCTAAGGGGCCTGATGTTCATGTAGGAAGAAGCCCCAGTCATCGTATAATGAGATGCATATTTTTTAAAAAATAAATTCTTGTCTTTACTAATTATTTGTCAGGCGTGTACCAGATCCATGAGCGTTCATTCCCATGTTGCTAACAATAATTATGATAATAACTCAACCCAGGAGAAATGTTAGCTGCTGAAGCCCACTGGATATTAAAAGCATCAATTTATATCTATATTTATTCATATTATGATAAGAAATTATGATAGTGTTATCAAAATCTTGGAAGCAAAAAAGTACATAGATTACATTAGGCTGCAATTTCATGGAGGACTAGAAGGGAAATATAAAAGTAGGTTAAAAAAATGAGGGCTGTTTCCATTACAACTGTAAATCAAGAATTTATTGAATTCTTTTAAAAATGGGTGATTGCTGTGTATTTAGATCCTGTTGGAAAATGTTGAGCGATGCTGTAAGAGTTTTGTTTTAATACAGGCAATACCATGAAAATTAGATTTTTGCAACTGTCTATAGCTACGATGGCAAATTCTAGGTCACTGTTCCTAGCCCTACTTGTGTGAAAAGTAACATAAAACACACATAACACATAAAACTGGATGAGCATTTCATTAAACTTCCTGTAATGTGCTTATACAACATAAACCATCAGGTGCCTCTTAATTGCATTTATCCAATGAGCACCTACGTGATGAACTGCAGGTCACACAGGAACGCTTTTCCGTTCTAAAACCCGTCAGATGCCCCTATTTACATCTGTGTGTCCACCCTGGATGCTGTCACATGGCGCGCACACTCTGCTGGACGTGCTGTTTTGGGCGAGGCATCCTTCACGCAGGGGTGTCTGCGAGACTCACCCCTGAACGCCGCAGTGAACACATTGGGGTCACAACCTGTGTGCTGTGTCCTGGTGGTCTTGGTTCCCACAAAGTCTGCAGAAGATCCTCGTTACAGTTTGCAATGACGGGAAAAGGGTATAGTTGTGAAATCTATCAACCAGGTAAAACTGTGTTCACGTATCAGACCTTCCCTCCTAGATACAGATGGCAATCAACGGCTGCATCAAAATGTATTCATAAAACATGACCCTCAGTGTGTTGAGCTTGGAACTTCACTGGGATGTTGCAAAACTGTAGTGACAAGGGACACCTCGCCTTGCTCCTGAGCTTAGCGGGAACATCTGAGTGCCTCACCACTGAATGTGATGCTCGTCATACAGGTCTTGATCAAGCTGAGCACATGTTCCTCCCTCCATTCCCCCTGGACGGAGTTTCTGGAATGGCTGTCTGGTTTTCTTACACCCCTTCCCTGCCTCTATTGCGATGATCACGTGATCTCTCTTCTGCAGCCTGTTGATAGGATGGAGTCCACTACTGACTTTTGAATGTCAGACTTGACTTGCCTGCCTGAGGCAAACCCCACTGGCTGACGATGTACACTTCTCTTTATGCATTGTCGGATTTGACTTTTTTTTATTCTGTTGATGATTTTTGCATCAATGTCCATAAAGATATTGGTCTGTAGTTTCCTTGTCTTGTCTTGTCCCGGTCTGGTTTCAGTGTTAGGGTAGTGCTGGTCTTGCAGGATGAGTCAGGAAGCATTCCCACAGCTTCTATCCTCTAGAATAGAGTGATGATAATTGGCACAATTTCTCACTGAAATGTGTGCTAGAACCTACCCATAAATCCATCTGGGCCTAGGACTCCTTGTGTTGGAATGTTATTGGTTATTGATTTAATTTTATATATTTTAATTAAGTAAGAGGCAGGGAGGCAGACAGAAAGACTCTCACATGCACCCAGCAAGCCCCCTACAGGGTGATGCTCTGTCCATCTGGGGCCATTGCTCCATTGCTCATGCAACTGAGCTATTTTAGCACCCGAGGCAAGGCCATGGAACTATCCTTAGTTTCTATGGCCAACTTGCTCGAACCATTCAAGCCATGGCTGTGGGAGTGGAAGGGGAAGAGAGAGAAAGAAGGGAGAGGGAGATAGAGAAGCAGGTGATCACTTCTCCTATGAGCCCTGACTGGGAATCGAACCCAGGACTTCTACACACCAGGCTGACACTCTATTGCTGAGCCAACCAGCCAGAGCCTGATTCAATTTCTTTAATAGCTATAAGCTTATTATGTTGTCTGTTTCTTCCTGTGTGAGTTTTGGCAAATTGTGTCTTTCAAGGATTGGACCCATTTCATCTTGGTCATCAAATCTGTTGGCACAGGGTTGTTCACGATGGCTTTCTACTGTCCCGTCAGTGTCCACGGACTCTGCAGTGAGTCCTCTCCTTCGTCTGTGACACTAGTAATTTCTGTCCTTCCCTTTTTTCAGTTAGCCCAGCAGGAGGGTTGTCAATGTTATTGATCTTTTCAAAGAAACAGCGTTGATTTTGTTGATTTTCTTAAAATTAATTTTCTGCTTTTAATTTCATCAATTCTTGCTGCACCTGTTCTGACTTCTTTTTCTTCTGCTCACCTTAGATTTGACCTGCTCACCTCCAGTTGGTTTTCAAGGCCAGAGCCAGGATAACTGAGGTGAGATCTCTCCTTTTCCATGATAACATGCATGCATTCAATGCTGAAAATTCCCCTCCAGGCACTGCTTCCCCTGAATTTCACACATTGAGATAGGTTGTATTTTCATTCTTATTCAGTTCAAAACATTTACAAGTTTTCCTGAGACTTCCTTTGACCCTGTGTTATTCAGAGGTGTGTATTTAAATCTCCAAGAGTGTTTGGGGATTTTCCAACGTCATTCTCTTACAGATCTCTTGTTTACTTCTATTGTGTCTCAGAGAAAACATTGTATAATTTTTTATTTTAAATTCATAAAGGTTCATGGCCCAGAGGTTCATCTTCTGGATGAACGCTCACGTGAGTCCTCGCTTGGGTGCCAAGCCTAAGGGTTTTCTGTCTGGCCCTCGATCTGAGACTGTGTTCCGCGTTGCCAGTATATTTATAAATAATGAGGTGAGGCTAAGTCAGAGTTACAAAAATATTAAGATTAATCTTAAATATAAGTTTAATTCAAAAATATCCCCCCCAAATAATACAATCCTAGTATTACTGTGTTCTTGACGAATTGTGACCAGTAGTGAGCTGTCCCTTCACAATTCTGGTGAGTGATATCCCTCCATCCTGCCGGAGGCCATGGTGACACACAGTGTCCTTTGGAGATAAAGTGAAGGTCAGGGTGAGAGCCGTCTGGTGAACCCGCAGCTGGCCCCCACCTGGCCCTGAGGGGCAGCAGGACCCTGGACAAGCCCATCCCCAGTACACAGCTCATGGAAACCATGGGATGAAAGCAGCATAAATTCTCCCAAGAACCTGAGAGTGTTTTTCCAAGTTCACAAGCGGGAAGCCCTCATCTGGGCTTTGTGAGGGCTGGTCCTCCTAGCACCCTCATGATATGGGAAGGACATGGGGGATGGGGGAGGAAGGAAGGAGGCAGGGAGAGCACCGAAACCAAAGCCAGCTCTGACTTGGGCCCCTCACCAACCTGAAGTGTGCAGGGAGCAGGGGTTCCAACCAGCCTCCCACCTGGAGCAAATATGTGGAGGTGTGCAGAGCATCCAGGGCAAAACATACTCGAGATGGAGCTGTGCCCATTGTGACATCGTTCATGTACTGATGCTCCAGCCCAGAACGCAGGTGGAGGTGAACGGGCCGAGGTGGGCAGTGCATGTCCCTCCTGTGCCCCCAGGGGAGGCAGGGGCCCCTGCATTGTGACAACCCCAAGCCTGCTCAGAGCCTGACTCAGCAACGCCCACTCCATGGCTTTGGGGAGCCATCCTCCTCCCTCTCTGCTTGTTGGGGTCCCCACATCCTTCTTATCCTGTGGGTAGGTGGCATCTCAGATGGCCACTCACAGCCTCGGGCCATGGGCGCCCGTCTGTCCGGGGCTGGACCCTGGGACCTGCCTCAGCACCCCCAAGGCCCAAGCCTGCATTGCTAATTCCGTAATGGAGGAGTGCATTTATGAAACCAGACAACAAGGAGGAGAGGTTTAAGCGCCGTGCGTTAGGTTCTTCACCGGGAATGCTTAATGACAGGCAGGCTCAGCGGAACAGAGATTTCATTTAATATCAGTTTCGGGAGAGTCAATTGCAGGGTGATTTCTGCAGATTAAATTAGCTCTATTTGGAGGTCACCTCCTATAGCTAGATTGGGAGAGACAGATACACACTAGCAAATGCTATCAGCACGATATTAATTCCACTCCGCAAACAAGGATGTTATTTCCCCCCTCCCCGCGCCCTAAAAGAGAAGGTTTTTCTCTGTCACCCGTGCCCCGTCCTCATGCATGTGCTGAAGGAGAAAATACATTGACCAATTATCAGGCTAGAGCACATCCATCCAAGAACTCCTTGGGTCATTCACACCGTGGCGTGGGGGTGGATGTCTGCTCCAGCCCTGTTGCCTCGCTGCACGGTCACGGACCCCGTCGGCAGCAAGGGGATGCAGGAGGTTGGAAGTCACGGTGGAGGCCAGAGCCTGGGCAGGGTCAGCCTGGTCACAGTGGCCAAGGGCAGCTGAAGTCCCCGCACCTGAGTTACTGACCCCCAAACCTGGCTGAGCTCTGAATGCCCAGAGGAGCTTTTCAGATGAAACTTTTAACTTTTGAGTTGTTATTGCTTGTTTTTGTTTTTTTCATTTCTTGTTTTTCCATGAACAGAGACTCAAGTGGTTTGGGGAGTGAGCGTGTAAAGGGTTTTGGGCAACGTCTGGCTCCCCCTTGTGACGGGACCTGCTAGGGTAGCTCTCAGAATAAGGGGTCCCCTACAGGGTTTTGTCCTAAAAATACAAAAAGGCAGATGCAAAGAATTAGGTTTAAGTCTGCCCCAAACTCTTGTTTGTAATGGTCAAAATGTGCAAATAATCTGACATGCCTGATATTTGGTCATCAGTGAAATATGTTGAGCAGTTGGTGCATCAAATCCTCTGTCACCATTGACAACCACTCTCATGATTGGCACGAGAACATCAGTGCGGAATCAAGAAATTTATCCATGTGCTGATGGAGAACTCACAACCACATCTAGAATGGGAGAGAGAGAGAGAGAGAAAGGGAGAGAGAGATAGAGAGAAAGAGACAGAGGGAGAGAGAGAGATTCACCATCCATATAGTGGAATATTTTTCAACAGTAAGGATGAATAAAGTCCTGGTATACCTGACAACATAGATGAACCTCAAACACACTTCACCAGAGAAGAAAGCCAGATACCTAAGCTCCTCAGAGGGAGGAATGGGGCCACCATGGAGGAGTCATGGTCACACAACAGGTGACAAGGCCCTGTCAGCGGTCAGAGCGGAGCCAGGTTCTGCACTGAGGAAACTGAGCTCTGTACACTCCTGTGTCCTCCTTGTGTCCTCATCAAGATGCTGGCCACCACAACCCACTGCAATCTAGACTGTGGCTCCACACTATCCCCAGCTCGTGGGCAGTGTCCTGGGTTTCTGAGTGGACAGTGGGAGCCCTGAAAGTACTCTCCTAGATGAGTGTCCCTGAGTAGCCCCCCCCCATTCTTTCAGACAATGCAGAGACACCACTGGGGATGCTGGCTCATTCCCACGAGTCCTGTGAGACAGGGTGACAGACTGACCATCGGGGCAGCCACTGGGGCCACAGACATCACCTGCTCTGTGACTGGACTCGCTGCTCCTCATGGAACCATCACAGTAGGGAGTCACTGTTTCTTGAAGAAACATGGGAGCTAAAGGAGATAGACTTCTGCCAGCTCCTCCTGCTGGGGGCATAAGGTGGTTTGTGGGAGCTTGGGAGGAAATCCGGGTCCTGGAGGAAGATGGCAGCTCATGGGGCAACTCCCTTGGAACCCAGGGACAGCCTAGGACATGTGCATAGACACATGCACACACACATGCACACACATATACACAATGCAGACACACATATACATGCATATGCACACTGAAGTTCTAATCGCCTCCATTAATCCAGAGGAAGCAACCCATTCGTATTTTTATTATGATTGTGCTAAATTTTTCAATTAATTTAAAACTGGCATCTTTGTGATATTGTTTTTCTGAGCATGTGAATTTCCATTTGCTCAAATTTACTTTTTTTTTCCCCCATGAATGTCTTAACATTGTCTTCGCACAGGCCTGGCACATTTCTGTTAAATTTATTCATTGGCATTTTCTCTCTTTTGTTGTTTCTATAAATGGGGCCTTCCACCATTGTCCCCCAGAACCGGCTGGTATGTATTGTCGCACCTGTCCTGGAATGGCTTATTGCATGTGCCTCATTTGGGCTCAAAATTAGATTTCTCTAAAAAGCTTCATCCTCTCCAGGTCGTCCTGGTGTCTGGCAAAAGCCTCATTGGGGACAAGCAGGTCCCTCTGGCCGTGAACCAGGGTTGGTAGGGCAGATTTGGGACCACAGGCTGTGTCCGCTGGTTCCTGCTCCCTAATCTGTGAGCTGAGGTTGTAGAATCCAGGCACTAACATGCATCTGCTGCCCACACACCTGCACACACCTGAGGACAAGGCTAAGGGCACATGAGATCTCAGGCTTGGTGCCAGCCCTTGGTCTGGTGAAGGGAGGAACAGCAAAGAGCAGGCATCCCCAAACTATGGCCCGCGGGCCGCATGAGGCCCCCTGAGGCCATTTATCCAGCCCCCCTCCGCACTTCCGGAAGGGGCACCTCTTTCATTGGTGGTCAGTGAGAGGAGCACTGTATGTGGCGGCCCTCCAATGGTCTGAGGGACAGTGAACTGGCCCCCTGTGTAAAAAGTTTGGGGACCCCTGGCAAAGAGCATGGTCCCCAAAGAGGCAAGAGCTGAAACAGAGACAAGTCCTCTCACTCCACAACCTCACACAGCCCTACTCTGTGTGGCCCACATGTTGCTGCGATACTAACACCAGGGCTGACACAACGAGGCCACTTTCTGTTCTGCCACACCTGCCAGGTCTCCCTGGGAAGAGAAGGTCCATGTCACATGTCAACTTGACTGGGCCTCCAGGCTGCCAGATATCTGGTCAGACGTAATCCTGGGTGTGTCTGTAATGGACAATCTGGATGAGATTAGCGTTTGATTGGTGCACTGCGTAAGGGGGAAGCTGTCCCCAAAGCACATGCACGCGCGTGAGTGTATTGGAGGGTCATTGAGTCTGTGAGCTCCAAATAGGACAAAAACAGCCTGAATAAGAGAGAATTGGAAACACCACTCCGGGCCAAGGTGGAGGGACGGCTGTGAGGCAGGACCCCTGTCCTCGCGCTGGGATCTGAACTCCACCCCCACCCCCCAATGTGTCTCCCCTTCCCCAACAAGGTTTCTTTGAGCTCCTTTCTCTGTTTTCCCATATAGGAAAAATTAGTTCAACCAGAAGGAAGATGTTCAAAAGTGAGTCCAAGTTTAAAATGAGACTCAGGGGCCACTCAGGGACACCTGGGGAGGTCTTGTGAGAAACAGTTTGGGAAGCCATCAGGCTGCATGTGAAGGACTGGGATCCAGGTGACATGGCCAGGCAGCGCCCCTCAGGTGGGCCCGTTGGGTCACCCGTGCCCAGGACTGGGTGATCACAACTGACAACTGATGGGCCCAAGCTCTTGATGTGCCTGGAAGCCTCTTGAGTTTCTCCATGAGTGGCTTTGTTCTCAGGACCCTACTGGAAGGGATGATGGGTTTGAAGATGCAGGTGCATGGATATCACCTGAACATCTTTTCTTCTGAGTCAATCATTTCTGGGACAAATATGCAATGGACAGAAAGGTGAACTGTCCAGCTTCTGCCTTTTGGAAGCAAGTGGGAAGAACTAGAGAAAGTGCCCTCCTGTTGGGGTGTAGGGGCCAGCCCAGAGCACTGGGGCCTGGTCTTGCGTGGGTGCTGACCTCCACGACACCCACCAGCTGCA
The DNA here is from genome assembly GCF_036850995.1 of Saccopteryx leptura. Taxonomy (NCBI): domain Eukaryota; kingdom Metazoa; phylum Chordata; class Mammalia; order Chiroptera; family Emballonuridae; genus Saccopteryx; species Saccopteryx leptura. The sequence continues at coordinate 318,844,002 of NC_089503.1, forward strand.
AGCCCGAGGGCCCCGCAGAGCCACAGAGCAGTGTCTGTGTGGAAGGATGGCTGGGCAGCCAGCTGTCAGGGGCATCTGAGGCAGTCTCTCTAGGAACAATAGCAAAACTAAAGAAAGAAACTAAAGGGAGAGGCAGGGACATCATGGGCAGCCGCAGTGTAGAGCACTCCCAGAATCGGGGGTCGTAGAGAAACGTGGACGCCTGCCATGCTGCCCCCTGCCCCACCAGCCCGGCCTCCCTTCCAGTGCCATGCTGCCCCCTGCCCCACCAGCCCAGCCTCCCTTCCAGTGCCATGCTGCCCCCTGCCCCACCAGCCCGGCCTCCCTTCCAGTGCCATGCTGCCCCCTGCCCCACCAGCCCGGCCTCCCTTCCAGTGCCATGCTGCCCATGGCCCCACCAGCCCGGCCTCCTTTCCAGTGCCATGCTGCCCATGGCCCCACCAGCCCAGCCTCCCTTCCAGTGCCATGCTGCCCACTGCCCCACCAGCCCAGCCTCCCTTCCAGTGCCATGCTGCCCCCTGCCCCACCAGCCCGGCCTCCCTTCCAGTGCCATGCTGCCCATGGCCCCACCAGCCCGGCCTCCCTTCCAGTGCCATGCTGCCCATGGCCCCACCAGCCCGGCCTCCTTTCCAGTGCCATGCTGCCCATGGCCCCACCAGCCCAGCCTCCCTTCCAGTGCCATGCTGCCCACTGCCCCACCAGCCCAGCCTCCCTTCCAGTGCCATGCTGCCCCCTGCCCCACCAGCCCAGCCTCCCTTCCAGTGCCATGCTGCCCACGGCCCCACCAGCCCAGCCTCCCTTCCAGTGCCATGCTGCCCCCTGCCCCACCAGCCCAGCCTCCCTTCCAGTGCCATGCTGCCCCCTGCCCCACCAGCCCAGCCTCCCTTCCAGTGCCATGCTGCCCACTGCCCCACCAGCCCAGCCTCCCTTCCAGTGCCATGCTGCCCACGGCCCCACCAGCCCAGCCTCCCTTCCAGTGCCATGCTGCCCACTGCCCCACCAGCCCGGCCTCCTTTCCAGTGCCATGCTGCCCATGGCCCCACCAGCCCGGCCTCCCTTCCAGTGCCATGCTGCCCACTGCCCCACCAGCCTGGACTCCCTTCCAGTGCCATGCTGCCCATGGCCCCACCAGCCCGGCCTCCCTTCCAGTGCCATGCTGCCCACGGCCCCACCAGCCCAGCCTCCCTTCCAGTGCCATGCTGCCCACTGCCCCACCAGCCCAGCCTCCCTTCCAGTGCCATGCTGCCCACGGCCCCACCAGCCCAGCCTCCCTTCCAGTGCCATGCTGCCCACTGCCCCACCAGCCCGGCCTCCTTTCCAGTGCCATGCTGCCCATGGCCCCACCAGCCCGGCCTCCCTTCCAGTGCCATGCTGCCCCCTGCCCCACCAGCCCGGCCTCCCTTCCAGTGCCATGCTGCCCCCTGCCCCACCAGCCCGGCCTCCCTTCCAGTGCCATGCTGCCCACTGCCCCACCAGCCTGGACTCCCTTCCAGTGCCATGCTGCCCATGGCCCCACCAGCCCGGCCTCCCTTCCAGTGCCATGCTGCCCACGGCCCCACCAGCCCAGCCTCCCTTCCAGTGCCATGCTGCCCACGGCCCCACCAGCCCGGGTGTGACTTAATGTCTGGGTGCCTTGTGAAAGGACCCCTAACATCAGGTTCAGGACACCTCCGTGACCTCACGTGGTTGCCATGGGTATGTGTGTATGCGTATGTGTTCATGTGTGTAAGCATGTATGTGGATGTAAGTGTGAGTGAGTGTGTGAGTGTGTGAAAACTGTGGTTGTGGGTGAATGCATGTGGATGTGTGTATGAATGTCTGCAGTTGTGTGTGGATGTGTGTGAGTGTGTGTGCGCGTGCTGAGAACACTCACCTTGCAGTCTCTCAGAGTCCTGCAAGGATACGGCACCATTAGCTGCAGTCCCCAGGTGTGTGTTGGATGCCAGAACCTACTCATGGGATAATAGCACTCCTCCCTCCCCCTTTCACCCCCTCTTCTGTCCATCAATAAGTACCGTTGGACCTTTGGACCCCACTATGACCGGCTCTGTGCCTCAGTGCGGGGTCATCAGCCTGCACATGGCGAATCCCACCCTCTCTTGGCACCTAGTCCTACCCTGGGCTTGCCATAGGGGCTGAAATGTGTCCTGCCCTGGGCTATTTTTTTTTTCTTCTGAAGCTGGAAACGGGGAGAGACAGTCAGACAGACTTTCTGCCCCTCCGGGGCGTCGCTCTGTTGCGACCAGAGCCACTCTAGCGCCTGAGGCAGAGGCCAAGGAGCCATCCCCAGCGCCCGGGCCATCCTTGCTCCAATGGAGCCTTGCTGCAGGAGGGGAAGAGAGAGACAGAGAGGAAGGAGAGGGGGAGGGGTGGAGAAGCAGATGGGCGCTTCTCCTGTGTGCCCTGGCCGGGAATCGAACCCGGGACTCCCGCACACCAGGCCGACGCTCTACCACTGAGCCAACCAGCCAGGGCCCACTGGGCTATTTTTTCCAGGAAGGCCAAGTCAAGTCCCAGGGCCATCCTGGTTCCACCAGCTTTGTTTCTTTGTCTGTGGCTCACTGTCCTCACTGTGAGGCAGGGAGTGTCTCTCCACTCTAAACGCCAAACCAGGGAGCTAGAACCCATTTCTGTATCTCCGCATGCTGGACTCTCTCATTCTTCCCTGTGAGGCCCCTTGCAAAGTGTCCTCATTTCCAGCCTCTTCTCGTCGCCGCTCCCCGTAAACCCTCAAAAGCTCACCTGACCCTGCTTTGCCAGGGCGCCCTTCATACTCATGCTCAGGCCCTGCCCCCTCACCCTCCTCACCTTCACCCACTGTGAGGGGCAGAAGGCCAGCCCCCCACGCTGGTCACAAACCACGGAGCAAAGACGGATGGAAACGTTAATGGGGTTAAAACCTCTGTTTGAGGCATAGGAACATACCTTCTGTGAATCATCCTCACCTGCGCCCTCAGGCCAGTGAAGCCCAGTGCTTGGATGTGACAACTAACACCTGTTTGTTGAGCTCCTAATGTGCTGGGCACTAGGGATGGATGGGCACTCTGCCAGCAAACACTGGATCCCGGTGCGGGGACTGCAGCACCCCGCCCCAAGACCCACCGCCTTTGCGGCCTGCTGCCCGGCCTCCAGACAGGGAGGAGCGGCAGGCTGCGTGATCACTCATTTTTATTAAGGGCCTGAGATGCACTGAGGGACATTCCAGCAGCAGAGAGAGCTGGTGTTAAAGCGTTATAGGAGCGTCCTCCTCCACACTCACGGTCCATCTGTCACCAGTCCTGGAGATAACGTGGCAGCAAGATGTATTTCGTTAGGGGGGACGCGGTCTTCAGGCAGATTAAAACCCCTCACCCAGCACCCTGCAACGCAGGGATGTGGGGGCCTCAGAGGAGCTGTGCTGAGCTGGGGACCCCCGGCTGTTGGGGACTTTTCCATTGTGTTTTGATCATGACCCCAACAATGCATGTAATCATTTGTCTGTGTCCTCCCACTCATCCTTCCAACAGCTCACAGGTAGCTATTATTATTCACCCCATTCTGCAGATGAGGAAACTGAGGTTCAAAGTTCAAGTAACTATAAGAGTTTCAGCCACTGAATGTCAGACAGGCAAGGGTTGAGCCAGAGGCTCGTCGTGCACTGGTCGTTTTGTCATGGTGACAAGCTAAGTTGCTGTTATCACCTTGGTTGAGGGAGATCTTGAGGCTCAAAGAGGCTGAGCTTCCCAGGGTCACCAGCTGGCAACAATGGGCTGGTTTGGACGCCCACACCGATCCATTGCCCACACCTTGATTTCCTTGGCCCTGTAGCCAAGAGGCACGGAGAACACCCATCTCATCCACATCTGGGCACCTGGCCAAACATCAAGACCCCCAGGCAGCCAGGAGGTGGGCTTTGATCCCCTGCACCCCCAGGTGCAGATGAAGAAGGCATGGAGGGAGGGCACTGCCTATGCTGGGGTGTGAGGATCCTCGGGGGAAGGGGGGCTGGAATTCACTCGTTTTATTTCTTTTTTGTGTGTGAGAGAGACAGACAAGAAGGGAGTGAGAAGCATCAACTCATAGTTGCATTACATTAGTTGTTCGCTGATTGCTTCTCATATGTGCCTTGACTGTGTTCCCTTGCTCAAGACAACGACCTTGGGCTTTTCATGCCAGTGACCTTTGGGCTCATCAAGCTGGAGAGCTTTGGGATGGTGTGGACAATTCTCCTGCTCAAGCCAGTGACCCCACATTGACGAACCTGCACAAAGAGCCAGTGACCTCAAGGCTTCAAACCAGCAACCTTAGCATTCTAGGTCAACGATTTATCCATTGCTCCGCCACTGGCCAGGCAGTGAGCTCACTCTTGCTGGGTTGGACCGCTGAGCTGGCCCAAGGGACAGTGGGCTGACTTAGTAAAGCTTGTGTCTGCACAGTGAAACTGACCCCCCATGTCGTCAGCAGCTGGCCAGCCCTGGAAGCCAGGCAGACACCCCTGCACCGGGTGCCCCTCGAGTACTTCCCAGGGAGGTCGGCTCAAAAAGGCTGGCTCAGCATCAACCAATGTCCTGTTGGACCCCAGCCAGAACTGTGGGGGTCACCACTTCCTGGTGTTGCAGGCATGGGAAGCCTCAGTCTGTCCCATCTGCAGTCCAGGGTTAACTTTCCAGGAGCAAGGCCATGGAGTGGAATGACATCATGTTTCTCACGGGGTCAGCATAGCCTTCGTGCAAAATGCCCGCCCCAGCCCGGTGGCTGCAGGGGCCATCTCACCTGAAGGCTCAGCGGAGGACCTGTTTCTGCGCTCACCCACCCACCTGCCGTTGGCAGGGGCCCCCAACTCCTCACCACGTGGCTGGCTCCATCAGGATGAGCGAGATGGAAGTCCATGTCCCTCTGCAACCTCAGCTCCGAAGGGCCACCCCTGTCTGTGGCTGCACCGTGTTTGCAGACATGAGTCCCTAAGTCTGTCTTGCACACGAGGAAAGGGGCACGGATAGGAGGAGGCAGCCTCGCTGGGGTCTAGCAGTCAGTAAAGACCCTGACTCACTGCCGGCCTCTGGAAAGACCTGCTGCTACTGGTCCCTGTGAAGGACTGTGGTCCCTGGCTCTGCTCCCACCGCGCACGGTCTGTGGGCCCAAGCACCTGCGGCCGAGCTGCAGAGACCACGTGGGCAAGCACAGCGGGCGGGGCTGGCACACGGGGCCCCAGACCGGTGGGGCTTCCCCAGGGAAGGAGTCGTTCTCACAGGAGGAGGCGTGAGGCTGGGCAGGGGAGAGGCTGCCTGGTCAGCTTGGTTCCTCCTGCCGGGAAAGGTTGGAGTTGACTGGCTCGGGGGAGCCCAACACTTGGGCTGAGCGGAGTGCTGTGCATACCCTGTCCCCATGCCCGGCTCTGCTCTGGAGACAGAGGACCCTGTGCTTGATTACAGAACTGTCTCTTGAGGTCCCAGGAGCGCTCACCCTAGGGTCTGCCGATGACAGCTGGGGTTTTTTTGTTTGTTTCTTTAATTTTTTTTTTAAATTTTATTCTTAAGTGAGAAGAGAGGAGAAAGATAGATTCCTGCATGCACCCCTGACTGGGATCCACCTGTCAACCCCTATCTGGGCCTGATACTCAGACAGACTGAGCTATCCTCAGAACCCTGGGCCGATGCTTAGCCAATGAGCCGCTGGCTGCAGGAGGGGAAGAGGGAGAAAAGGGGGAAAAGGAGAGGGAGAGAAGTAGATGATCACTTATCCTGTGTGCCCTGACTGAGAATCGAACCCAGAATGTCCATACACCAGGCCAACGCTCTATCCACTAAGCCAACCAGCCAGGGCCGACAGCTTGTGTTTTTATTCTTATTAACAAACACACTCTTCATCAGAAACAGCTGCGCCATCCAGGTTCTGGAGCTCTCCATGAGAAGGAAGCACATATTCACAGACAGAGGTGCAGCAGGAGCTGCAGGGACAGCTGCCTTTCTCAGAGCATTTAGGGGAATTTGTTTCAACGTGCGGGACCAGGACAGCTGCAGACCCCCTGGGGTGGGGGCTCCCCACTCCCGCCTTTCAGGCCAGGGTGATACCCACAGTCAGAGGGACAGAGACAGAGAGAAGGAGGGAGGGAGGAGAGACAGAGACAGGACAGACAGAGGGAGGAGGAGGCTGGCCCCCGGGTCCGTGGCCAGAACAAGCATGTGGGTGGAAACATGGTTACTTGGAAGGAAGACAGAAGAAGAGAGAATTCAGGCAGGAGCTCAGGGGTGACTGACAGGCCTGAGACTGTGAAGAAGCTGGGGATGCCGTGTCAGCAGACCGTCAGCCAGATACAGGCTGCAGAGATGGGTATGGTCTCAGGGGAAAGACAGGACTTAGGGAAAGGAGTCAGAGGGGTGAGGAGGGGCCCCCAGAGCCCCTGAGACCAGAGGGAACAGGAGGCTCTGTCCTGGGGCAACATCTGAGCCAGGGGGCTGTGTGTCTAGTTAGAGTTGCTGCAGGTTTGTTGGTCCCTGCATGCTCCTTACCTGCTCTGTGGCCCAGCCTGGGGAGGGGGTGACCTCTGAGGGCACCCCAGAGGGAGAAAAGAAAGGCCGTGGGCCCTTTCTTCCCTGAGGGGCCTTGGCCTTTCCTGGCTCTCAGGCTGAGGCAGCAAGGAGAGGGCATTTCCAAGTCCCTGCTGTGGTCCAGCGGTGCTTCTAGTCACCTTATCTGCCTTCTGTCATTTAATCCTCCAACAACAGAATAAGTCACCACTCTGGCCCCCAGTCCAGGTGGGGCAGAGAGAGTCAGGTGCAGTAGCTGCGGGGATGGGGACTCCCTGCTGTGGATGGTGCTGCTGGACCTCAGCCCTGACTCCAGACCGCACAGGACGGGTCCTCCAGCAGCCTGACCAGGACACGTGGGATAAAGATGTCCTGTCATACGCCACCTGCCTTTCAGCTCCTCTGGGTGTGTCTGGCTTTGCAATCTGCTGGGCCTGGGCTGCGGGTGGGCAGCAATTATGGGGAGTGAGGTAGGCACTCTACGTTTACCAAGGGGCTTCTCAAAGTTCAGAAGGAAACCACGCCTTGCCCACTGCAGACGGCGTGACCTTGGCCGACCCTAGGCTCCAGGCCAGGGCGTCCTCATTGCTAGGTGTGGCTGTGGGCTGCAGCTGGAGGCCACCGTCTCCTTTGCCACCCTGCCTCCCGGCGTTGTTGACTGGATTAACCTTGGGAGTGGACAACACTGGCCAGGTCGCCGAACAACAGCCTGAACGAACAAATATTGACCCCCCTTCTTCGGACCAGGGGCCAGCTTATGTCCAGGAGGGAAGGAGCCAGCTGACCTTGCTGTCCGAGAATCAATGGGAACTTCTGGTCGATAAATCTTGATGTTCTTCCAGCAGAATCAATATGTCCCTTCCCGTTGTTATCACGCCTGGGACGCTGGGGCGGGCAGGGCCGTCACCCAGCCTCCCTAGGGTGGGTTTCCCCACCTGACCAGACGGCCAAAGACCCCAGGAGGGAGCTGGCAGCCGCTGACTAACCACAGTCCACCAGGCCCACTCCTTCCTCTCCTCCTGCAAGGATAGCTTGGGGGGGGGGGGCCCACAGAAAGGCCAACAGGGTAGGACCCCTACCCAGGGCAGCTCCCTCTGGTCAGCCAGGCAGGACTCCTGTGACACATCTGAGTATCTGCTGTCACTCAGAGGAGCCCTGAAAACAGAACAGAGTGCTGGGGGAGGTGGAAGTCAGCTCTCCTTCCCGGGATGTGCACAGACCTGCAGAGCCCCAGGGGACAGCCTCGGGTGACAGCAGATAACCCAGGACCACAGCAGAGACTTCTGCTCTCTCTGCTTAAGCCTTGGTGACGGCCACCCCACTGAGCATAGCAACACCGAGGTCCCTCAGGCCCGGCACTTGGTGATGAAGACAGGAACAGGCACGGTACAAGCAGGAGCCAATTGTCGTGTGGAGGCCAAGGGTGGTGACCCCAAGCTGTGCGAGGATGGCCCTGCGTCCCTCATAGTTAAAATCACTCACTGCCCCTCCCAGCGCCTGTCCCAAGTCATGTGAACCAAGAGCTTGACGGTCTGAGTTTACTGAAGGAAAAGTCCCCGCAGCCCCACTGCTCGGAAGCCTGGGGAGGTTTGTGGCTTTAAACAGAAGGGCTGCCCAGCAGATCGAGAACTCTGGTGCCATGGTGACCCTGCAGCTGCCGGGGTCCTGGGGTCTTGCCAAGTACCTCTCACGGTCTGCGCATCACCACTGCGTGGACATGGGAAGCAGGCTCTGTGGTCCTGACCGTCCTGCTCACGCCAGCCCTGCTGGTGATGGACACACAGTCTAACAGCCCACCTCCACTGGGACCTCTTGTCGAAAGAAAACCAGCACATGCTCCGCAGGTGACCCCGCCAACTGCACTATGAGCCTGTTGAGAAATGCGATGCCATGCTTAGTAAGGGTCAGCGTGGGCAGCCGCCAGATCACGGGGCCACAGTCCTGCCTGCGATCTGCCACTTGCCTAGAATCACATGGTTCTCTGAGCACCAGGAAGACATGGGCCCATCCACTCGGACTTGCCCGGTGACAAGGCTCCCTGCCCCTCACCCCCCAGAGGTTGGAGGGTGTGAATCTGTGACCTGTGGTCTTGTGGAGAAAGCCCGATAACGGGGCCGGAATGAGAGGGCAGGGGGAGGGAAGGAGTTCCCATTCTGGCTTTCTGTGGTTGGGGCTTCTTCCTGTAACCCTACTGTGGAGGCATGGCCATCGCAGCCACAGACACGGAGGGAGTTGGGTGGACGGTGTCATTGGGGGAACGGGCTCGGGACCAGCTCACCGCTTCTTGTTGTCTGCTTAGGGTTCCAGCAAGAATCTCTGTGTCTCTACTCAGGGCGAGCAGTTTGCCTGGCGCAGGGGCTGTGTGGTGGGAAGTGGGTCACTCCAGCTTGGACCCTCAGAAGGGAGGCGCTCCCTGGCCAGGCAGGGGCTGAACGTCCCCGCCCCCATGGACACTGCTTGCTGTGGAGACAGGCCAGACCCCATGTGACCTCGAGCAGAGCCGGGGTCAGAGAGGGGGTGTGGTGAGAGGGACGGGGGCAGAGACGCGGCAGGGAGCACGTAGAAACCCAGCCCCAGCCCCCAGATGGTCCTGGTGGAAACACCATCCCCCGGAATATTGGCCCAGGTCGGGATGCAGGCCCAGCGCGGCTGGCCAGGGCAGGGCGAAGGGGCTCATGTGGCCGAGACCCAGCCCTGGATGAGGTTGGAACGGTGGCTCTGGGTGCTGGATGGCCTCCTGTCCCAGGGCACGAGGGACGTGTGCAGTTCCTGTGGCCGTGCCAGTGGGGAGGCATGGTGATTAGGGCGCCATCTCTCCAGGACAACAGCGGCTGTGTCAGTGCTTACCGTCATGGTTGTGCACTCGTGACTTATGGAGATGGCGAGGATTATTTTTGTAATAGTAAGTTAGAGGACATTTTGGCAAATACATCAGTTTGAAGGAGATTGAAATACAGTTTTTAGGTGAGTGACTGGGCTGAAGGAAGAATCCAATCATGTGTGCCAGTGTGTGCACGTGTGTCTGTGTGTGTGTGTGCGCATGCATAGGAGACGCTTGTCCTAAACCTCGGCCAAGAACCAGAGTCGGAGCGAACGTAGGCCTCTGAGCCGGGCTGCTGCCCTCACTGCCTCCCATGGCATAACGAGCATTGAGCGCTCTGAGACTGAGGTTCAGGCACTGGGTCCCCAAAATGTCCCCAGGTCTACAGGGTTCAAGAACCAGCAGGCAAAGGAAAACAGCACAGGATGGCACTCTGCTCTGAGGGGGTGTGGCTGCCTTCCAGACAGAGCACTGAACAAATGGCAGACAAGCTTCCAGAAGGTTCTGGAGCTCATGCTCTGGGGGGCGGCCTCTGTACGAGTGTGAGGGAGCGTGAGCTTGTGCATGTGCACAGGCCACCGCTGTTCTCAGGAGCTGACGTGACATGCGACCCCACAAGTTCAAAGCCAGTGGGATTCTCACACATGTAAAGGCAAACAGGCTTAAATATTTTGTATGTGAAAGATGAGTCAACTCCCACATACGCAAAAGTTCAGGAAATGACAAGCCACTCTGGAAAAAGCGTCTGACCCAGCATGCTGCAAACAGGCAAGTAAATCAGTGAAGGGTGGACATTTGGTAAAAAACAAAAACAAAAATTTTGGTTGTGTAATTGTGTGTAGTGATTCATGGTCGTTCAAAGGCAGAATGAAGATTAAACTACCTTGGGTTCTAGATGCTAACAGCAACATTAACATAAGTGATGTAGCCGACATGGGTCCAAAGGAGGTGCTGAGAGATGAGGGGAAGGGGCATGCTGACCTCACTATCCAAATCAAATTGTCACCAGAGAACAATGGAGCGCACGCCCACCTACACCCACACATTCACACACTCACGTGCTCACATTCACATATGGTCCCTCATAGGCACTCGCACACCCATGCACAAACTCATACATATCCATGCACATGGACAAACTCACACACATACATGCAGATATAAATCTCACATTTGTCATCGCTTCTCATATGTTTTCCTAAAAAAAGATGTCGGCAGCTAACATTTCTAGGGTAAGGCATTGTAGATGAGCAGTTTCCTCTGTTATGCTTCAGACTATTTTTCTGTATTAAGCATAATTGAAATTAAATTACCTAATTTAAAAAGTGTGCATAGGATGACTCTGTCCCTCCCTCCTGCCTGCCTCCCACCCACCTGCCTGGAGCTCTCCGGGGACATTTCTGTCACACAAAGACAGGCTCTTTCCAGCTGATGAGGTTTGGGGGATATTTTTTCCATATATAATTTTCTTTCTTTCTTTTATTTTTTTAACTAAGTGAGAGGAGAGGAGGCAGAGAGACAGACTCCCACATGTACCCCAACCGAGATTCACCAGGCAAGCCCACTAGGCGGCGATGCTCTGCCCATCTGCGCTGCTGCTCCTTTGCTTAGCAACCGAGCTATTTTACCACCTGAGGCAGAGGCTACAGAGCCATCATCAGCGCCCGGGGCCAACTTTTGCTCGAACCATTCAAGCCATGGCTGTGGGAGAGGAAAAGAGAGCAAGATGGGGTGGAGGGGTGGAGAAGCAGATGGGTGCTTCTCCTGTGTGGCCTGATTAGGAATAGAACTCAGGACTTCCACACACTGGGCCAATGCTCTACTGCTGAGCCAACCGACCAGGGCCCATATATAATTTTCTTGATGCATGTATTTTATTTTCGCAAAGGTAAGATAATCAAGACTCCACCAAAGAAGTCAAGCAGGTGGTTCTTCATGGACACCCCTCCCTTGGCCAACTTCTGTCCAGCCCTGAGAATAACAGGGCTGTTGGATGGGGAGAGGGGTTCTTGGATGGCTACCAGACACATACAGGTGAACAGGAAGGAAGCTTCTGGAATGAGGGGAAGTGGCAAGCAGGCAGGCACTGTCTTCTGTCCCATCAGTCACCCCACCGGGTCCTTGGCAAGATCAGGGTGTGACTCACTCAGAGCTGAGTCCCCAGGGCAGGAGCCGGCAAGGACTCTACAGAGGAACTCTGTGCTGCATGCCCAGGACACGACTCTGCACAGGGACAGGGAGCCTACTCTCTGCAAACAGCTGAGGACACTCATAGGCTTGGCCAAGGCTTGAGTGACAGGCTGGTTTTGGCCACCAAACATTCCAGAAGAGACAACCTTGGGACTAAGGCCAAGACATCAGAAGCCAGGATGGTCCCACTGTGGTTTCTGGAAAAGGCTGTGTCTGCGCAGGCCTGGAAGCTGACGGGCCAACAGCTGTCCCTGTGCCCCAGCCCTTGTGACGACCTAGGACCACCTGTGGGGTGGAGTTGACAGCCAGGTCCCATTGTCCATTCAAGCCTCAAGGGACGCTGTCTGACTTTGGACAGACTGCCGTGGGAGTTGGTCTGATCCTCCTCGCGCAGGCATGTGTGTATGCGTGTGCATATGCACACTCACGTGCATGCTTGCACTTGTGCATTCATGTGCATTCAACACCGGGGGGGGGGGTGTCTGTGCTTCACTGAAACTCTGAGTTTTACTGAATCAGTGTCCCTGGCCGCACTCCCTCTCCCTACACACCTGCTCCCGCCTCTGTTGTCCTTGGCCTGACTTCTGCCCGCCCATCCGTCTATCAGTTGATGCCAGGATGCAGCCGATGACCCAGTTGCCCACATGGCACCACCTCTGCTGGTTGCACTTCCTCTTGGAAGAAGTGGTTGACAGGGATCATCTACCGGCACCTTCATTCCATCTGTGTCTGTCTTCTTCCCTCGGGACAGGTGCGTGGTCTGTGCGCCCTCCTCCCTGCTGCCGGAGTGGAAGCCACAGACGTCTCGGGGGTCCGGGCAGGGGAGCTAAAAAACTACCAGACAAGAGGGTGCTCCTGTGCCTTCAGTGGATCCAACAGAGGGTGTTAAGATTAGCATTGCAAGAAAAACAAAGTTATAAATCACAAAATAAAACAAAATACAGACAATATTAAAACAATGGTGGTAAATGAGCATTTTTGATACAGTTGATGTTTTAAGGTATGGGGGGAGGAGATGCCGTTATGAAGTACTAATAAATCACTTTGGTTTAATCACTAGAATGTGAATGGAATTTATAGTGTCAGCTGAGAGGCGGTTATTAAAATACCACATTAGTCCCTTAGCTATGACAGTTCAGGGAATAAAGATGGCGTTTTTGAGTTTATTTATTTAATATTTTAAAATGAATAGTTTATTTGTTTTCTATCTTTAAACAGGAACTTAAAACTATTTTTAAATTTTCCTTTTCCCCTAATTTCAGAGATGATTTTGTGTCTTCATTTCCATGGACACAGATACCACTAGTGGGGACTCTTCTGAAAGCTTCCCGAGGGACCCTCCCCACCTTTTCCCTGGTCGTCATGGAGTCAGGACGGGAAGGAGTAGCTCTCAGGACTCTGCTTCTAACTCACTAGTGGCTGGAAGAATAAACCTCCCTATAGAATGGTGGAAGGAAGGAGAAAGCGACGATAGTGGACAGATGGACAAACAGATGGATGGATGAATGGACAGATGGATGGATGGATGGATGGATGGATGGATGGAGACAAACAGATAGGTATTTCTCTATCTCTTTCTCTCTCCTCCCCAACATGTTTCCTTAGCAATGACCAGTGTCTGTTTTTCAGAGCTCACCTCCATGCTTACCTAATGGGATGGAGAGAGAGAGTGCAGATAACCATCAGCAACATCAGTAACAGCACCTAGCATGTCAAAGCTATGAGAACCCTGCCCTGGGAGCCACAGGGCTCCTGAGGCTCGTGAGGTGACATGGCTGAGCCCCCAGCCCCATGAGAAAGAGGCCGTTAGGACCCATCTCACAGTTTAGGAAGCGGGACCCCAATGAGAAAGAGGCCGTTAGGACCCATCTCACAGTTTAGGAAGCGGGACCCCAATGCATGAGCTGCCCACTCTCCAGCTTTCTGTGGTCTGACTTCCAAGTCATCAGTCGCTGGGAGCCCACTCCACCAGGATGGACACAGAAATTCACACGTGAGATGGAGGACACAGCTCTTCTCTGTAGGGTCATCGGAGTGACACTTGTAGAGCAAAGGTCGACAGTGCAATACGTGGACACTGTCACTGAAGTTAAGGTAAACCCACACTGTGAGCCCTGCACGCCCCAGCCCTGCTGCCCAGAGGCTTTGACAACACAGCAGAGTGCTCTCCTGCTCCCACTGGCTCCCGCCCTGTGCGGGACGCTCCGTGGCTAGTTCCAGCCTGCGGGCTGTGGTTTTCAACACTGCCACATGGATCCTAGGTCTCTCCTTTCTGTGGCACAATGTGGAGGCCATGGGGGTTGTTGGCAAACCAAAGTCAAAGCCGCCCGGAGGACAAATCACTGTCTGGAGGCCACCCCCCAAAAGCAGAGTCTGGAGGTAAGAAGTTAACCTTGGTTAGGTTACAACTCTGAGAATTCAGGTCGATTCTTACCACTGCACACTTGTCCTGTCCTCTCCCACCCAGAAACGGTTCCCAGAGAGGCAGCAACACGTAGTCACTACACTTCTAAATGCACCCGTGGCAGTAATGGGGACTGGGACCCTGGTGTGGAGGCCAAACCATCGAGAAGGCAGTCCCTCAGCCAGTGGAGGCAGCAGGCCTGGTCACCTCTGGCTCCTCATCCCCCACCAAGCTGAGGGACTGGAGCCAAGAGCCCGGGCATGGGAACCGTGGGTTAGAGTGCCACCTGGAGGCCAGTCACCTGGAGACATGTGTGCACAAAGAGTCCTGCTGGAGGGGCAGGCTCGAGGAGACCCCCGAGTGCTGTCTCCCCTGGAGTGTGAGAGACCTGTGACTTGCTGCTTCCCGGGAGGTTGTGTGGTTCACAGCAGAATGGTGGATTTGGCTGGCTCCTGGAGGAGCAAGAGCCTGTACCTCATGAGCCCCTTGGCTAACATCTGGTTTATGCAAATGGGGCAGCAAGCCCCTACCTAGTGTCAGGACCGGGCTGGTCACCAGAAAGGGTTGGGACTTTGAGCCATGTGGTGTCACCCAACCTCCAGGGAAGAGAGGGCATGGTCCAGTCAGCCGGCAGACGCTGCGATGGAAGCCCAGGAACACCTCTGGGCGGCCCGGCTCTGGGGGGTTCCCAGTTGGCGAACACACCCCTGGGCTGTGAGACAGGTCCTGACTCACCCTGTGGGTCTCCTCATTCAGCTGCCCCTGATTTGTGGTCTTGATAATGAAACTGTAATTTTTATTTCTTAAATTCTATGAGTCATTCTGGCATCTGGTCAAATCTCATCAGGGTCATGAGACCTCATGTAACTGGACTGAATACAGCAAAATTAAGTGTTTCTTTCTGGTGAAGGATGTCGTCCAGTGGTTTACAGCTGCCGGTCTGCGGACTGGTGTGGTCCGCCAGAAATTTTGTGCTGGTCCGCAAAAGAATTAACCCTGATGTTGTATGGGCTCCGAGGGGCTCACACAGATCCATGTGGATACTCACTCGACACTCCGTGCTAAGTTCATGGGGCCAGGATCAGGACTCTCCTGCCAGACAGGGAGCTGAGCCTGAGTTTGGAGGCTTCAAGGACATTGCAAGGTGCTTGGTATCTTTCCCTGGAGACTGGAGAGAGTAGGGAGTGCACCTGGTCCGTTTCCCACTGTTGGGGGGGGCCGTTTATGCATTAGAGTGTCCGGCTGGGGCCAGGAAAACCAAGTCCCACCGTGACTCCAACAGGAACAAGCCCCATGTGTCACCAGACAGGACTCCAGACCGTGCTGTACAGAGGGAACAGGACAGGAGCTGATGGTGTCATTTAGCATTCTCCACTGGTCACCCCAGCCTGTGACACAAACAGGTGACATATTGCTATTTTAATCGTCTTTCTATTTAATCCAATTACCCAGTTTTATCGTTTCAGCTCCAATTATTATCATTGCAATGTGTGAGCAATTATCAAAGTGATGAATGAGATGCCCTACATTCTGTTTTTGGTACCGAATCTTTGAAACCCCACGTGCATTGTACGCTGGCAGCACACGTCTGCACCATGTGGGCCTTCCCGGGTTCAAACCCATGGGAGCCACAAGTGCACCAAGCGGGGGCGTCAGGAGAGGGAAAGGAGGCAGGGCTCAGGGGAGCAGACACCCTACGGACATGCTGTACCTGGACGCAGTGTCCGGCGCCATCCCTTCACTGGCGTCCTGACATCGGCGGCAGACAGAGGTGCACACACGTCTCATGTGACAGGAACTGGGCTCATCATGATGCAGAGATTCCCCTGGCCTCTCTGTTACTTTTAAGCACCTTGTTGTGTAAAAAATAAATAAATAAAAAATCTCGACTCTGTCCTCCCTATAGGCCGATGGCCTTGGCTTTGTCTGTTTTGCTGTCCAAACAAGTAAGGGAATGGACACCCACCAAGTACACTGATATGTGGTCACCCTGGTGAGCCCCTTATGCTGTTGGAGTTGCAAGTCTGTGTTTGATGTGTCACAAAGCAAACAGAGCTTTGTTTTGCTCTGGGACTCAGCGGAGGAGGGACAGGCTTGTCCTCTGCAGGCAGGCCGGGAGGTCATGTCCCCTTGCAAGTCCTGGGCCCAGGGGCCAGCGCGGTTCTGCCTGTGGCTGAAATGGTCCCAGAGACGCTCTGCTCGGCCACAGCCGGGGGCCTGGCATTCATTAGCTCCGGAGCCAGAGAGACCAGCCCAGCAGTCTACCTGCCTCTGCCCAGGAGGCTGCAGAGGTGTCAGGCTTCACACCTAGGGAGGCCTCTCTTGGGAGATGTTGGACACTGAGCCAGCTCTGAGCTGGGCACATTCCTCCTGACGCTGGGTCCCTGCTGTTGCTGGCACTGTCCTCAGTCCGTGGAAAGGGGCAGTGGAACCTGGGTGGAAGGTCACCAGTGGGTTTGTCCTGGACATTGAACTTTCTCTCTGTTCCTAGCCAAATACGGCTGAAGAGACACAAACACAGTTTGAGGAAACACCCTGTGGTGGTGAGTTTTATGCGTCACCTTGGCTGGGCCACCAGGAGCCCAGATGGCTGGTTGAACATAGCCTTGGGTGTGTCTGTGGGGGTGTTTCGGGATCAGCTCAGCATCAGCATGGGTGGATGGGAAAAGCAGGTGCCGTCCCCAGTGTGGAGCCTGTTGAATCCGTCCGGGGCCTGAACAGCACAAAAGGTGGAGGAAGGAGGGAACCAGAATGGTCAGGACAGACACTCCCAGATGAGCTGCGGCAGCCTGGAAGGGGATGGGCGTTCACAGCCAGCGGGCCAGCCCGAAGCCTCCTCTCCTCACGGTGACCCAGAGCCAGTGGCCAAGGGTGACTGTGCGTGTCCTAGCAGCTGCTCAGCGCACCTGATTCTGCGGACTCCGAGAGGCATTTGCACACTAACATAATGGAAAAGCTACCATAACCGGTGAAGCCATGCCGAAAACCTCGTTCAATCAATCCGTCTGGGCAGAGCGTGCTAAGGGGCTTGGTCAGCGTCTCCGTCCAGTGCGCCCATCTGCAGGTCAGCTCCTGCCAAGGCCCGTGCGGCCAGCCTCGCCACACTCCTCCACAGGCTCTGGGCGCCAGCCTGGATTTGTCCAAGGTTCTTTTCATTTGGGATTTGATGGTGATGCCACATGTAATTGTGGGGAGGGCTGATGTAGGTCATGGAGAGGGGGCTGGGTACAGAGGCTTGGGGGACAACACATGGCCCTAAGTCATGGGGCTGAATGCTCTTATGAGCATGGTTGGTCAGGGGTCTGAGACTGGAGGAAGGCTCTGGGGTCAGCTCAGGTTTCTTGGGGAGCTGATGGGTGGTTTCCATTGATGGACGGCTTCCATTGATGGGCGACAGACAGAAGGAGAGACAGAAGGACACTGGTCACCTACTAACAAACCCAGAGACGGGGAATGTCCCCACGTGTACACAGGGTTGATTGGGGGCCCTAGAATATACCTCCATGGCCTCAGTGTCAGAACTGTGGACATGATGCCATTTGGAAAAGGGTTTTTCAGGTGTAAGGAAGGCTCTAGGATGGGTCAGGATGGGCATTAAGTCCCATAGCAGGTGTTGTAAGAGAGAGGAGAGGAAAGAGACAGAAGGGAGTGGCCACAGGAAACAGGCAGAGGCTAGAGGGATGCAGCCATAAGCTAAGGAGCCCTGGGGCCACCAGGAGCTGGGGAGATGCAGGAAGGACCCTCCCCTCTCCCCTCGAGCCTGGGGAGGGAGCACAGCCCTGCTGACACTGGGATTTCAGAATCAAGAGAGGGTGAATGCCTGAAGCTGCCTGGTTCATGGTCCTTTGTCGACAGCCACAGGGAGCTGTCCATCCTTATGCCTGGCCTTCCCCTGTGTCATCACCTGAGCTTATCCTCTGCATGCCCTGGGGTTTGTCTCTATGCTGTCCCCCTGTCCCAGAGCTAAGCTGAGATTTCCACATGTCAAAGGCCAAGGCCCTATAGTGAGGAGGAAAGTGGGTCCACTCCCCTGAGGGTTTCAGGTCCCGAGTATGTGACTTATCAAGCCCGGAAAGCTGGGGTGGGTTCCCTTCTATCAATGGATGATCTGCCCAAGGTCACAGAACATCTGACAGGTGTGGCCCCAGGCTGTCCCCAGAGGCAGTGAAGTGGAAACGAGAGGGTCTGGGCCTCATGAGCACAGGGGCAGCAAGGTGGCCAGGGCAGGAGAGAATCAGAAGGATATAGCAAAGGAGACCTTCGCGGGAGGCCATTCAAGTTCATCACCAGGCAGAGCCAGACTGAGGGGTAACATGAGGATCCCTCAAATAGCTTTTTAAAGTACATGTTCAACACTTGCTAATTGGGGATAAGAAGAACCATTAATCTAATAATAACTATTATGTAATTTCCCCTTTTGTTCAAAGTCAAGGGTTTTAAAAAACTCGCATGGCCAAATGTGCCAACCCTCTCACCATTGGGCAGTTGTCTCTCACTCCTTTTCTCCGTGACGCAGGGAGGGGCGGCTGTCACTGGCCCTGGGAGGCAGGCGCTTCCGTGCGTTCTGTGAAATGTCTCGCTGGTACTGACTGAGGTGCTCTCTCCGTGCTAGTGTTCACATCAGCAGGTCACTTCCTGTCACGTAGGGTAACCTTGTGAGCCTGTAGTTTTCTCCTGTGACTGTCTCCATCCAGCAGCTTCTTCGCAAACACTCGTGGCCTCGATACTCACGTAGAGTGGCCTACATGGCTCCAGTCACATCAAGAAGCCGTGCAAGGCTCCCTAACCCCCGTGCACTCTCACATTCCCCAGCCTGGGAGCTTGGGGCCAAGTTTTACCAACAAAAAGATAATCCCAGGACACAGCACCTCCATCCACGCGTGATGTGGTCTGGTGTCCTTTGCCTTCTCTGTCTTTCTCTCTGGTCCTCGCTGGGCTGGAGCCAAGGGCTCAGACATCACAGGGACAGAGCAGACGGTGCTGGGCCCCTGCCTCGCCACCTGGGCAAGCTTGGTATGAGAGTCCGCGGCTTCCCTTGGGGCTGGGCATTGGTAGTGTGGCCAGTCATACTTTCCTGAGAGAGAGGAGACGTTG
Organism: Saccopteryx leptura; assembly: GCF_036850995.1. Classification (NCBI taxonomy): domain Eukaryota; kingdom Metazoa; phylum Chordata; class Mammalia; order Chiroptera; family Emballonuridae; genus Saccopteryx; species Saccopteryx leptura. Next base: position 318,863,017 of record NC_089503.1, read on the forward strand.
GTGCCATGGGTTGGCATTTCTACCACAGGGCGTTGTCTGTATCTTGCCCCTTGAAAATGTCAGAGTGACCTGACTCTCTGCCAGCATGAGGCTGACCCACATGACTTACGGCACCACACAACCTAGAGTGGCCCATACTCTTTCTTAGAAGTCCAAAGGTAGGTGGTGCCAGGCTGTTGGGTGACTCTACCATTTATCTCAACATGGCTTCCAACTCTGGACCCAGGGTGGCTGCCCAGCGCCTGCTGTCATGTCTGCATCCCAGTTTTCCAGAAGGAAAACAGGACAACAGGAAGGCATGCTCATTGTTTTAAAGATCATTGCCCCAAAGTGGTGCACATTCTTCCTGCTGTTGTCTCATTGGCCAAAATGCAGTCCCATGGCCAGATCTAGCAGTAAGACAGACCAGAAATCATCCCTTGTGGTAGGACAGTCATGTGCCCAGTTAAGCGAGGGGCAGTGGGGGACAGAAGGGTTTTGTCCTGGTTCATATGAACCATCAACATAGTGAAGGTGCCATCTGAGCCTGGAATTTCAGAAGGGTTTGGAGTCTCCTGTGTACCCCTGCAGGCCGAGACAGGCAGAGAGGGTAGGGTTCTGGATGGGGCCTGATGCATAGGGACAGAAGGCCCGGAGGACAGGTGACATGGGAGATGCTAAGGCCAGAGCAGGGACAGGAGGGGGCATGCTGATCGTCACATGCAGTGTGGGTGCATAGGGTCCTCGGAGGCTCAGAAACCCCCACGGAGAGCAGCTGCCCAGACAGGCTTGCTTCCTGGGCTGTCCCCTGGAAGTCACCACTAGGATTATCTCTATAGAAATTAGTTCTAGAATCTGATTTCGAAGTGGCGTCTATGCCGAGAGGGAAGAATGCTTGAGGTTGGGACGATGTCTGCAGACACACAGCCCCGGCTTTGCACCCCTCTGAACAGCATGCGACCCTGGGCCACGGTCCAGAGCTGAGGCCGTCGATTAATTCTGGTAAATTCCCTGATTCAGAACACATCTCTGGAACCACAGCCAAGGGCAGAGTTCAATTGTGCTACCTGGTCCCTCTCTGGGTGTGCGTCCTTCAACCGCCGCCTGATAAATGGGCGAAGGTGGGTGCAGTCCAGGCGCCCTGGGGCCCCAGCCTGGGGGAAGGAGAGCCAGAGTCGGGAGGGGCCATTGCATGGGGGCCGATTGTCACTGACGAGTGAGGACGTGGTCATAGCACAGACAAGGGCAGGGCAGTGGAGGCGGCCACCGTGAAAGAAAGGACGTCCTGGCAGGTACTGAAATGACCGATTGTGACAAGAATTATGTTGAGATGGTGAGCCAAAAGCTGAAGTCACAAGGGTTGGGTACAGGGAGGACTCTGAGCATCTAAAAGTAAAAGCTGCATTCTTGTGTCCTAGGGGAAGCCAGCCCACCCCACCCCCCATTTCATGATGCAGGGGGCAGCCTCAGTCATGCCTGTGTTGGGACAGCCCCTGAGCGCCCGTGAGGCGGGTGGTGAGGACAAGGTTTTCCTGGAGGACGAGGCCATAGGCACCCTTTCTCCTTGCTGGTTTCATGTACAATGGGAAAGTGTCATTTTCCACCATTTCTAAGATGAATGTCCCTACTTGAGACGGCGCTGGATTCCAGCCGAGGGGGACTGTCCTCCCAGCAGTCAGAGCCGTGTGCAAAGGGCTGGACAGTCCAGGACAGCGGCATTCCCAAGGCAGCAAACGGCCACTAATGGACAACATTTTCTGACAACGTCCATGGCAGTGTGGCTGGAGGCCACTGTTTCCTGGAGAAGAAGTGATGCCTGAGATGCAGCTGTCTAGTGGGGGAGAGGGAGGGACCTGTGAGCTTCGTGTGGGGTGTGCACATCCCACAGTTCCGTTGCTGAGCCACTGGACAGCAGCCTCGTGAATTCACCCCCACCTCGAATGGCGGTGATTCTGTGTGAGAGTCGGGGAAACGTAGGTCTCATCTCCACTGCTCTAGGCTAGAGTCTAGACAAACACGGGAAGTTGTGTGGCAGCCCCTATAGACACATTTCTCCAGGGCGTGACACTGGTCATACAATGTCTCACTCTGGGACCCGTGGGCCCAGCAGAGTAATCAGAGAGTGACCCCCCCACACACCGATATGAGCCCCAAGACTGGCAATTTTGATCGGTGATGGGAGGCTGATGGGGTAAGTGATGTGGGGGAAGGCAGATAGCAGCATGTCTGGGGCTCCGTCCGCTGCCTGGGAAAAGGCCCATAACTGCCCGATCACCACCACTCCCCAGCGGGGCCTCCGCAGACCCAGCTGACTCTCAGCTGATAGGAAAGCCCACGTCATTACGACGAGCCGCTTGGTACAGCAAAGATGGCAGGCCCGCAACTCCCCCACTAACCGGGAGGGTGATGCAGAAGTCGCACGGAAAGGAGGTAAAGCCCAGGTGCTGCCTGGTGGGTGCCGGAAGCCTCTCTTTCTTACCCTGGTCCCCCGCGCAGTTGCAATGTTCCGTGTTTTCCATGCCTGTTGGAACGCGAAACATCTTCTGCTTCACGTGCTTGAAACAAAGCACCTCTAGGGCAGAGGGCTCGGGGGATGGGGACAGCTGCCGTCCCTGCTCTGTGGCTTCACGCCAGCCGCCCGGAGCCCAGGCATGCTGCGTCCACATGAGGTGTTGGGTGGATGAGAGGATGAAGAACCCACCTGTGTGTGCCTGCCCTCCTCCATGAACCTATGGCTTCTCCCTTGGCTTGCCCCTTTGCTGTGACCATCACATGGCCTCCTGGTTTCTCCGTGGCATTTGGTGACCAACCTGCCCTCTTTCTTGAGAGATTTTCCGACTGCACTTGTAGACCCTGCAGCCTCTGGAATCTCATCCTGGCCCCTGGGGGCTTCTCCTCACCTCGTTTCAGACTCTGCTCCACTCCCCTGAGGTCTGCCAGGCAGAGACCCCGGGCCGTGCCAGACCTCTGTCCTCTTGTCCTCACTCTGCCTCTTGGGAGCTCATCTGTCCATTACTTTTAATTCCACACGTAAGCCAGGGGCTCCCCAGGGGGTCCTGCTGCCTCCTCCCAGATGAACTTCTGTCACACCACCCCAGCCCGTGGCTCCTGTCATTGTCCTATCTCGGTTTGTGACAATTCCACCTCTCCAGTGTCTCAGAACCAACTCCGTGAGATCACCCCGGACACCTGTCTTTTGTTCACATCTCACATCTGATGTTTTGGAAAATCACACAGCAGCTTTCAAAATGCACCGAGATGGAGCACTTCTTGCCCCGGTGCGTCCAGCATGGGAGAGCTGCAGTCAAAGGCCGGTCAGTCTCCCTCCAGCATCAGGTCATGCCCTCTGAGCCCGCACGGGCTAGCTGAGGCCCTCCTGGCGGCCTCGGGATGCTCTTGTCTCGGGACCCCCATTCTCCCTGTCCACATGGCTCAGCCCCTGGATACCCCTCTCATTCTGCACCTGAATGTCACTTTCAAACCATTTTATCTAAAATCGCAGCCCCCAAATGTCCCCATCACTTGTGTGCCTCATCCTCACCATCTAATGTGTCCAGTGAGGTTATGTATTTTATTTGTTTCCAGTCTCACCTACTAGAGTTTAAGCTCCTTCAGAACAGGATTTTCCCCTCATTTCTGTTACTCATTTTCCCCTAGCACCTACCACAGGGCTGGGCACTGAGTCGGCGCTCAATCAAAGTGACTCCCCTCTGCCAGGATGTCCCTGCGTCCCTGCGTGGAGAGGCTGGTGGCCCCAGGTCCAGCCTCACACCCTTCCCTCCTCCCTTCTGAAACTGCTCAAAGTCTTCGGGGAACCACCCCTCCCTTCAGTTAAATTCTTTAACGTTCTGTATTTATTTTTTGAAATTGTGTTTATGCTCATTTCAAGGGTTTGGTTGTTGTTTTTTCTCTTTATTAAGGGCTGTGTATTCAGACTTTAAATTAGGTTGTTTCTATTGTACCACAGTTATTTTGTATCAGTGAAACAGTGGAGGCTACCCACGGTCTTGTTATTGTTTTATTTTCTAGAGCGTCCAAGAACACAGGCCTTCCATCTTTCTGATGGGCATAATGCAAGTTGCTCATTTTATTACTTTCCTACGCTGGTGTGATCAACAGCCGGGCCGGGCACCTTCAACAACGCAAATTTACATTCTTGCCCTTCTGAAGCTCGGAAGTCGAAAATGGAGCTCCCCGAACTGAAACCAAGGTGTCCGCAGGGCTAAGTCTCAGGAGGAGGCGGCTCCAGGGAGAACCTGCTTTCCTGCCGTTTCCAGCTTCTAGAGGCATGGTCATCCCCGGGCTCACGAGGATCCTTCCTCGCTCTTCACAGCCACCAGGGGCCATGCTGGGTCTCTCTCCTGACGCCATCGCTCTGAGCCTGACTCGTCTGGCGTCTTCTCCCACAGTTAGTGCGCTTGTGTTCAGACTGCACCCGCCTTGGAAACCCAGACTCCTGTTCTCCAATCTAGAGCTTTAGTGCAATCACACGTGCAGGGCCCCTTGGCTGTGGGAGGGGATGCGTTCCCGCGTCTGGGGATTAGGACATGGGAGAGGTGGCCTGACATTTTTTCCACCTGGCACTTAGCTTACACAAGTGGCTCTAAGGTCCAGTTGAGCTGGGGCTGAATCTCTAATAAGATGGAGTCCGACAGTGATCATGTCAGCTTACAACCTCCTTGGTCTGATGCGACCTTCCTTGTCAGCGTGATGCGCCAGGAGGTTGGACTTCAGTTCAGACACCATTTCCACCTGTGGGTTCTGCTCCGGTGGGTCCAGAAACTCACCTGACACGAGACTGTGCTATTCAGTTTACTCTGAATCTTTTTCCTTGTCCCTCCTCTAGTTCCAATTTCTCTGCATACCTTGGGACTGGGCAGAGAGGAGAATTCTCAGGTTAAAATGGCATATTTTTAAATATCGTGTCTTCCAGGTCCAATCCCTTTTGGGTGTTGAGGCTGGCTCGGTTTCCCCTCGTGTTGCAACCTCTCTCTCCATCTGTGCAGACTGATCCTCTGTCTGCACACACCCAGATGGGGTCCCTCTCCCCAGGGACGGAAGCTCAGAGACAGCTCTTTGTCTAGGAAGGACTCCTTTTCCTCTGGAATTCAGTGTTCCAACTCCTGTGGCCACTTCCTTTGCCACCGCTGTTGAAAGGTACTGTTCTTTTATTGTGTCCCTTTCATTCTCAGTCACCAAGCAGGAAAGAGCAGACGTCGACCTGGGAGTGTTGGTTGTTTAGTGAGCATACTCCCACTGGGGGAGCGAGCTGTTGGGGGTTGACAGGCAGTCGCATTTGAGTTCATCAATGTCCCCCAAAATTGCGGGCTAACCAGCTGGCCCCAGACTCAGCTGCTGTGTCCACTGCTCCCACTGGCACTTCTGAGTTCTTCTTATGTCCTCATCCTCAAAAGATAGACACATCGGTGAGCTGCTGGGTACCAAATACAGACAAGAAATAACAGTTGAACGTGTCCACCATGCGTCTCAGTTACTGACTCCAGTTTAAGTAGCTGAGACTTGGGTTATATCATGATAGGTGGCATTTCCCATGATGCCAGGTACAAACCTGAACAGAAGTGTGATGGCCAGCGAGACAGAGGAGACCTAGGACTTAGCTGATAGAGATTGTGCACACAGTAGGTGCACAGCACTGTCATGCAGAGCCCAGCTGAAATACAGACACCTGGGTCAACGTTCACATGTAGAAGTGGGTTGGGAGCATTCTCTTTCCTGTCTGCCCTTGACCTCTGACATATGCCCATGGGACGCCAGCCCCATCATCCTCCAGGGTGGGAATGCAGGACTGATGGCTTTTAAACTTCGGTGTCTTTCTGTGGTTGTTGTTTGCCTGTAAGTATTTTTATCTGATGTGTTCATTTTAAAACAAATTAAAGTACTGTCCCCTTTGAAGGCACAGCAGCCACAGCACACAGAGGGACTGGTCATCGCACCCCATGGTTGCACCTCCTGCCAGTGACCGTGAGAGGAAAAGTGCCTGTGGCATCTGTGGAGTGAACCTGGGACACAGAGCTGGTGGCCTGTGGTCGCACAAACTCACCAGCATGTGGTGCTGCCAAGGCAGGCCTGTGTCCAGCTGCAGCTCTTAGTTTGAGAGCTGCAGGGACAGAACCAGGGTCCTGGGGAGAAAGGGACCCTCCTCAGGGAAGAGGCACTGAAGCTGGAGAGTTTTATGAGTCGGGTTGTGTATTTGCGTGTGTCTGTGTGAGAGAGAGAGACAAAGAGAGACAGAGACAGAGAGAGGAGGGCTACCCCTGGAAGAGGACATGAGTAGGTGATGAGTGGGGGGTCAAGAGGGAATGTGGGGGCTTCACAGAGGTGACCATCTAGGAAGGGGACTAGCTGCAGCCCATGGAGATGAGGGGCTCCCTCACTGGCAGGTGGAAGAGGCAGCAGAGACAGTCCGTCCCCTAACAGGTACACGGTGGGGTGCTTGAGCTCCATGTGTCTGGTCCTGCAGCCGTACTGTTTGCATGCAGGATGACGGGACCTTTATTGAACCCCTGATGCTTAACAGGATGCCCTATAACTGGCTGGGATGAATCTCACCACAGAGCGGCTGGATTTATAGCTGTGTGACCATAGAACAGATGGAGGCTTGGACACACATCCTGCCACAGTCTTGGAGGAGTCTTCCACTCTGTCCCTTCCCAGGTCTCCCTGGGTGCTGGTGGCCTGTGTGTGCTGACTGCCACGCAGGTAGGAAGGAGGGCCTGGTCGTGGTGGGATCAAGAGTGGATTTGGGAAGGGTCACCCTCTCCCACCCAGAACACGGCTTGGAAGCTGGAGTCTTCCTGGTACACTGACTGCATTTTATTTTGCAACAAATTTCCCAATCACTTAGCTGTCCCAAAGTCCTGGGTCATGCAGGCATAAGAGAATAAAAGCCATTGAACATTGTTCCTAACAGCCCTTGTGATTCAGATAACGAAGCACATTCATTTTTCTCCGTCCTGCGTCCCCAGGTCAGCTTTCACAAAGGACTTGTTGATGAGTTCCGTGAATGGGGGGGCTGGCATGCTGGCTTTGCTCTCCACACAATAAATATTCATGTGAAGAGGAGAGACAAAGATGAGGTTCAAATACAGGGCACGCTTGTATGCAGCCCGGACCCCATGGAATCTGCAGAATTGCCACAGAGAGGACCAGGGCCTCCCAGGGATGCCTTGCTGAGCCCGTGGGCACTGAGCACCTTCTCTGCGCCCGTCAGAGCAAAGTGAGTGCCCTTGAGTCTGAGGCGAGCACTGGAGTTGACCTCAGAGATATTGGGACAGGGAACAACTCTGAGATGATGCATGGTGCTCAGAGGGTGGCTGGGAAGGGACACGGTCAAGTCTACAAGTGCTGGACACACGGTTGGAGCTCTGGGCATGAGCACCACAGGTGGCCACACAACCAAAGTGGGACACACGACTTAGCATGTAAGTAAAATCCGAACAGACCGAGACCTTCACCATTAAACAGCTCAGAAGTCATTGCTCCATTACAAGGAGGAAAAAGCTGAATGCATTGGCAGTCAGTGACTTACCTGGACCATCTGAGATAGAAGCTTCTGGGGAAAAATAAAAACAAAAACAAAAAACACCACCCTGGAATTGGGAGAGACAGGTGACTCCAGAATCGCACCTGGGCTCTGCTCATCTGAGCAGAAGCTGCCTGAGCCACACACTGGCAGGAACACTTACATGGTCACTTTGACAGATTCTTGGAGGTAAATGTTTATAGCAGCCATATTTACAATCAGCCCACACGGAAAGACGCCAAGGTATCCTTCAGGAAGTGTGTGAAGAGAAAACCGTGGTCCACCCAGATAGTGGGATAGTATTCAGTGAGATAAATAGTCACGAAAGGACATGCACATCTTAGGTGCACATGACTGAAATAAAGAACTCAGTCTGGATGAGCTATCCAATAAGACTCAAACTGTAGAACATCTTGGAAAAGGCAGCACAATAGAGACGTCTGGATATCTTTGTTCCAGTGTCCAGGCATTTGCGCAGGGCAGCCTTGCAGCTGTGGGAGTGCTGGGCAGCCCTTAAGGACGTTTAAGACTTGAGAGCGGCTCTTGAATGAGCCTCCAAAATGACGGCAAGAGTCGTGTGGCCACCCAGAGAGCGCAGGACAGATTTGCCCTGTGGCTTCTGGCCAGTCCCCTCATGTCACATGCTCCTAGGGGCTAAACTCACAAGAAAAATACTGTATCACTGTCCTAGAAATTTGGTTAATTTGTGTGCTTTGAATACTTTGTTATTATGTTTTTTGGTGACTATGTATCTTTTGTGGGAATGACTTCTCCTCTGCCTCACTCATTTTTTTTAAGAGAGAGAGTTGTTGGTCTTTTTTAAGATATTTTATACAGTTTTAAACCATTAAAATGTCTATTTTAAAATGTCACTTTTGGACCTCATTTGTCGTTAAATTCCAAATAATGCATCATGTCTGTTTGTTGGGGAAAAAACCCACTTAGTTACAGTGTATTTTTTTTTTAGGAACTATGGTTCTCCTTGTTAATATATATATTAGGTAGAGTTCTGCACCTAGGTTTTAAAACTAAATACATTTCTAGCTGTGTGTCTGTGTCATATTGTGGTCATGCTCAGTGACAAACTTGAAATAGAAATGTTTCCAAAAACGTTAAGTAACTCCCCCATTATGTATTCTCTAAATTTTCAATAAACTTCAATGAGGCATTTTCATGGCAGGAGTGATTTAAGGTGAAGTCACTACTGGAGAAATTTCTCAATTTTGTATCTGGCCATTGTTCGGTTTAGATTTCCAATCTCATCTGATAAGTGAAGTTTTGACCTCTCTTAATATAGATAGATAGATTAATAGATCAGTAGAGCTATATATGGGTAAATAGATGGGTTTACCTGTTTCAATATAGATCAGTTGGTAGATCTATCATTCCATCATCTATTTATATTGATCCCAAAATTTAACTTGAGATAAGATTGGAAATCTCATCTATCTATCTATCTATCTATCTATCTATCATCTATCTTTTCATCTATCTATCCATCCATCCATCCATCCACCCACCCACCCACCCACCTACCTACCTATCTAGTCTTAGACAATCACCTATGTTTTCTAGATTTTCAAATTATAAATTTATGTAGTACTGAAAAAAAAAGCCACATATGTAATCTGCCTCTAATCTTATTCGGTCAGTTCAGAGAGCCAGGAAGGCTCCTCACCTCTCAGCCACTCTCCTCAGGGTCCCGGGAGTCATCCACACTGAGCAAGGGATGGAAACAGACACACTGGGCACCCCAGGGCAGCTCAGGGCCAGGTCTGGGGCAGCATCAAGGCCTTGTCAGAGGAGCTGGACATGCCACACAGCTGGAAGGAGAGGTTGCACTGGACTCAGTCTGAGTGACCAGAGTCTCCCAGACCCATGAGGCCTCTGTTCCTGTTACTATCATAGTTACAGCTCACCCCTCAGGTAAGCACTCTGTCTGCCAAGGTCTTATTTCTGTGTCTCATATATTAACACAGATAACAAAAATAAACGCAGGCAAGGGAGCTCTAGGGTACAGAGCGATTTTACAAGTGAATCTCATTTAAACATTTCTTATTTGGCAGTGTTAATTCCAGCACGTAGAAGCCAAGAGACTTCCATGAATCACCTCGCATCTCTGAGTAGCATTTCCTATTAGCCAGTTGGGACTGATACCTGCCGGCCTCTCCCAGAGCTCTGATGAGGGTCAGGCTGCCCAGGATAAAATGGGCACCTGCCTGGACTTCAGAGCACAGCCCCCCCCCCCCACTCCCTGAGGAAGTGCCAGCCTGTGTTAGACCAGGGGACAGGGCACAGGGAAGGCGGCAGGCATGGCCCTGGTGCCCGATGTCCAGCCACAGAGTCCCCTGTCCTGTGAGACTCAGGCCCCTAGTCTGCTGAGTGGGCCCCAGCAGAAACCTGCGTTGGGCTGCCAAGCTGGGTGACCCTGAGACGGGGGCGTGGAGGGGCACAGGGACCAGCAGGCCTGCTTCAGATGCAGGGGAGAGAAGGCAGAGTGGTGATCAATTTCCCCCAAATGTAAATTGTATTAAAAAAAATCCATACCTCTAGAGAGTTTCGTAATAAGGCCATAAATCACTGTAGGAAGCAGCCCTCGGATAGGGAGTAAATGTCTTATTTGTTGGGCAGAGAGAGGATGGTAGCGCTCAGCCCTGGAGGGGCGGCCCACCTGGCTCCTGGCTTGGATGGAACTGTCACTGGTCCTGAGGAAGGGGCTGGCCCCCATCCCCTTGGCCCAGAGAGCCTCCAGGTGTCCCTCTGTGTGACCATGTATCTGTGTCCCTCCCCTGACAAGGATCCCATTGTACTGGATGGGCCCAACCTACTCTAATGACAGCATCTTTACGTCTGCCATGACCTCATTTCCAAAGAAGGCCATTTCCAAGGTTTTGGGAGTCAGGGCATCAGTATGTCTTTTGAGGTCACAGTTCTACCCACAAAAGCACCTCCTGCTGGGCCTCAAGCCTGGGGACAGAGCTGTTTCAGGATCTGGTCAGTTAACCCTGGGAGGCCCATGGGCCCACTGCTGGCTGGACAGTTGTGTCCTCCCAGAGAATCTGACCTAAAAACTTGGATGCCTGACCCTCAGTACTGGGATGGGCACTGGGCCACCTGGCTGGGGAGGCTCGCACCGAGCTCTGGAGGGTCAGGGGTTTCTGCATCACGTGTGCTGTCTGGCTGCTGGCCCCACGCTCACTCCCTGACTGCCTAGCGTTTGCTGCCTCCAGTGTCCCTTCCTCTTCTAGATGCCTCATTACTGTCTCAGTGACCCTCCTACAGAGCTTAGCATCCTGTCCACCTGGGCTCCCACCGGGAGCCTGTCCTTCCAATACAGCCTTGGACCACCAGCGTCTCTCACCTCCTGGACGCCAGTCCAGACAGGAGTGGATTCTGAGAAACGGATTCACAGTGATGGGGACTCTGGAGGGAACAGAGAGCATCTCAAGATGGCTGTGAGAAGCCCCCAAATCTATGCACAGCCCCTTGTTCTGGGCCAACCCTGGGACTTCCGTGACCCTGGGGGCTTTCCCAGAGAAGTGCAACCCTCCCTGGTGTCCCCAACAGCCCAGCTGGTCTGGATGGTGCAGAGAGTGGGGGTGGTGTTCCGGGGGGTGAGGGGAGTCCATTAGAACTCCAGCTCGATTTTCAGAGACCTCTTTCCAAATTGGACCAGAACATAGCTGGTCCATAATTAGGCCAAACAGCTTGCCCTCCTGGGGACAGTGCGAGAACAAATGAGATTCACAGCCCACGTGTACCAGTCCCTGTGCCCACCCCAGGCAGCCTGTGCCAGCTTTACAGAAATACTGTCTGCTGATCATCAGCAGGACACGGGATGGGGGTCCTTGTCAGAGACACATTGTCACACAGAGGACAGCCGTGTGATGACAAGGCAGGAATCTGACTGAAGTGTCTACAAGCTAAGAAATGCCAGGGATTGCCAGCAAATAGCAGATGCCAGGAGGCAGGCTGGGAGTGGACTGTCCCTTCAAGGAACCAGCCCACCCACACCTTGGTCTCAGGAGCTAGGGAGCCAGGACATCTGGGGGGGCCTTTTACAGCAGCCACAGGAAGCTAATCCAGGGCATTTCCTCCCCGAATCTCACAGCTCTTCCCGAAGCATCCTAGTCACCCCAGCAGGGGCCCAGTTTTAAATAGAACCACAAACAATCAGAGCGTGAGGCCATCAGCCCAACTTGGAAGCAAACCTGTCTCTGCGGAGGCTCGAAGACGCGGGATGGAGGCTGCATCCCCTCGGAGGGCCGCCCGCACTCCACAGCGTGGCGCCCCACTCTGTCCCCTTCTTAATGGCCACTGGTGTCCCCAGAGCTGAGAATCTGGGACAAGAGATGGCAAAGCAGCTGGAAGACTCTACAAGAGTCTGCCAGGCTCGGGGGGGGGGGGTATGGAGCCATTTCTGCTCCATCTGAGGGCCAGGTGGCCACATGCCAGCACCAGGGGAGAGACTACATCTCTAAGGGGCACAGCTGTGGGCGTTAGTGGGTCTGGGAGAGGGTGGGCCCAGCTGGCCAACTGACCACCAAACCACAGGTCCTGTAGGGAGGTCTGAGCAGGCAGGGCCCAGGCAATATTTCTTGGGGCTGCGTTATAATCTCTGGGCTGGTAGGTGGGTAGGGGGTCCCCTGATTCCATTGAGTCCACAGACCTGGATGAAGCTAAAGGTGGCCCTGTTTGCACTGTACCCAGTTTTGTGGCAAAAGGTTCATAGCTTGACAGGTGTCCTTGACCTTTAAGTGGGACAGGGTTATGACATCGTTGTGGCAACCCAGCTGACATGGACCTGCTAGGTGTGCCATGCCATTCTGAGCACCTTCCATCCATGGTCTCTGTGACCCTCACAGCGGCCCTGAGGCCAGCACAGCTGGGGACATGGAGATACTTCCCCAAGACCTGGGAGGGGTTTGAGCTGGTCTCAGCCCAGGTGGGCTGCCCTGAACCTGTGTGCCTGAACACGAAGCACCCCTGTGCTCCAGAGCCTTGTCCCTCACCCAGGAACCTTCCCCAGTGAGTCAACCAGACCCCCTTCTCCACCCAGCCCCGTGTCTGGCTCAGCTCAGCGCCACAGAAGCGCGTGAGAGGAACACCCCAGTGAGCTGGAGGTGTGGGAGGTGGAGCGCTGACTGCCTGGTGGCCACGCTCCAGACCAGAACTGGCTTCAAGCACGGAGAAGGGCAGAGTCTTATAACCACAGTGCAAGGGGCCTCATCCCCTCCTTCCCCAGGCAGTGCTCGGCCCAGAAGTGATGTAAAGATGGTGGAGTTTGTCTCGTGCAGTTTCCGCAGTGGGTGCAGGAACCTCAAGCCGCTCCTGTAAGACGCAGTAATTCTCAGAGGGACGTTCCTCCAACCGCATTTAAACACACACAGGGTGAGTAGATGAACAGGAAAACCCGTGCCTCGATGCGAGATTTCAGCGTTTCTTCACCTGGAATGACACTAAGCAGCAAGTCGGGGGGCTTGAGGGCAGAGCGCGCAGGGGAGAAAGAACAAGCCTGCGTCTCTGTACCTTTAACAGGCTGGCTTCCTGCTGCGGAGCAGGGTCCCGTGTTCTCGCTGGTGCTGGGCCCTGCCGCTGTCCCTCCCCGCCCATCCCCTACCGCCACGCTGTCCACCCTGCAGGGCAGACTTGGGTTGGGCCGGTGCACAAGGGGCAAGCACAGCGTAGGCAGAGAGGCAGAGAGAGGAAAGGGACAGAGGACTTCCTGGGAGCCTGGCTCAGAGAGCAGACGCCGTGGGTGGCAGCTGTGGAGCCTCCCAGGCCTTACTCTGACCCTCGTCATCGTCAGTCAGCCAGAGTTTGTTATTCTGGGGAAAGGATCTGCAGGTGGTCACCCTGCTTCCTGTGGGGGTCCGTCACAGGGCCCAGCCACAGGGCTCATCCAGGGGAGATGGCTAGAGATACGGATGCCCGTTCAACTTTGGACGAGGGCTGGGAATGTCCTGGGAGAGATGACGGGTGAGTCCTGCAGCCCTGAGGACAGAGGTGAACTTGTCCATGGGGCTCCTCCAGTGGCTTTTAGGGACTGTCCTTAATACCGCCAGGTCTCCCACAAATAGGTTGCCTGCTTGATCATGTTAAACATTTTATTTTTTTATTATTTATTTTTTGCTAAAGATGCGGCCTTCTACACTGTGGGAAGGGAAGAAAAAGGTGAGGTTTCCCCAGCAGCAGACACTCAGCTGCCCAGTGCTGGACGAGATCCGTATCCCAGCAACACGGAGCTCCTGCCCCTTGAACTGTGGATGCGGTGATGGGCAAGAATGAGGACTGAATTTGCCGTCTCCAGTGGGCACTCTGGCCAGTGAGATGAAATAACACTGAATGACAGTGGGTCCGCTCTCCCTGGCCGGAGGGAGCCCACCTTCAGGGGCAGGAGCCTCGTCTCCCTCTGGGGAGGAGGAGCCAATTTATAGCCCATCAGTCAGGGTCTGACACGTAGCTTCGCTCTTGCCATTCTGTTAATGAAAAATCACTCCCGAGTCCTAGGAGGATATCCCCCTGAAGAGCAACTTCCACGTCTTGGTGAAATTAAGACGACTTTGATGGGGACACATCTCCAGAGCTTAATCGACTTTTTAACCTTTTATGACTTGGGTGGGCATCGCTGCGAGACTATCCATCATTGCATTGTCATAACCCGTGGAAAAGGAGCCCACCGGTTCACTGTGGAAACATCAGGCTCTCTGTGGCTCACAGCTGCGCCTGGAACCTCAGGATGGACCCTCTGTGACGTGTACGCCAGATGCCCAGGACCCTGTTGTCCCTTGTGCCTCTGGGCCATGGCCAGCTTGGGCCCCCACAGTGAGTGTGGTGGCATGACACAGCCTGCCACTCCCTGTCCTGGCGCACATGCCAGCTCCCTCTCAGGCCTCACGTGGCTTTCTCAAGGGCAGGCTCTGCACTGCCCCGGGCTGATCCCCACCTGCTGAGCCCTCGTCCCTGTGGGCAGGTGCTGGCATCTGCTGAACGCAGGCATGAGCAAGGGAGGGAGCGGGCGTATCTTGGCCGTCATGCATCACATTGGAATAAGAAAAGCCAGGTGCCAGGGTCATGGCGCTGAACCAAGTGTCCGGGTCTGCCACGGTTGCATTGGAACCAGGCTCTGCTGTCTGGTCAGCTCCTAGTTGAATTTTTCATCCACAAAGTGCTGTGTCCCTGGGGCCGCCGCGGGGCCTCATGGACCTTGAGGATAAGGGAAAACCTGTTGGAGACATGTTTGAGTCATGAAGCTCTGAGTGGAAATAAGTAGGAACTGGAACACTTAAAAGCCAGGAGACCTTTCAGATGCCCACAGGCCACACCCCTTCCACCTTGTCTCCATGTCCCATGAGACCTAGCTTAGTGCCCAGTCTCCACAGCACACTCACCCATCCTTGACCATGCAGTGAGGGTGACAGAGGGGTAGACAGGAGCTACCAGCGTCCCTGGGCTGCTAGAGCAAAAATACCAAGTCCAGATCCCTCAAAACACAGAAACTGACTTTCCACAGATGTCTGCCTTCTCGCTGCATGCTCACATGGCCGTCCCTCTGTGTGTGCCTGTGTCCTGACCTTCTCCTCTTGTAAAGACACTGGCCACATAGATTAGGGTCCGTCCCAACGTCTTCATCTGACCTCGATCAGCTGCAAAGTCCTTGCTCCAAAATAAGCTTCCATCCACCAGTGCTAGGGGTTCACACTTCGGCATGTTGGAGGGACACAATTGAGGCCATTGCAAGGGACACTGCTGTCCTATCTCTCTGGGGGTCGCCTCAAGGAGCTCTTCTTCTTGTGGGCTTTGGGTAGAAAAGCTTCCCCCACATTGAAGGTGTCTCCAGATTATGTTGCCTTAATGTCTCGGCACCAAAATGATCATGTAACTAGATTGTAGGTTTTATTCCCAATATCCAGCACTTACCAATGGTCAGTGAGGCCCATGTCAGACGTGGCAGGCTCAGCTCATGCATCTGAGGAGTGGGGGAGGCCCCAGTTCCAGCACCAGCTTGTGGAATACGGACAGGGACGCAGCAGCCCCACTTGGTGGGATGTGCAGGGTGGGGAGATTGGAGTTACCATTTCCCACACCTGCCCTGAGACCTGGTGGGTGCACACGGGACTGATAGAGGCCCCTGTTGGGCCTTGTGAAGTTCCAGGTTCTCAGCACATAGGGTCATGGCTCCCTTTCTAACCCTGGAGACCCAGGCGCCCTGATGACCCGGTTACTTCAGCCCAAGGATTTGTCCACGCTGGCTGCCCGGCTCAGAGAAGCCCCTCCCTGGCTTGGCTCTGCTTCCCCACTGCACGTGGCTGGGGGCGCATTTCCCAACATGGATGTCTCATTGGGAGCCTCACAAAGCTGAGCAAAAGCAGCAGGGGTTGCTGTGTGGGAGTTTGGGGTGTCCTGGGGAGGCTACTGAGCAGTGAAAACAGAGATTGAGGTGGCAGGTTATGAAGGATCTGTAAAGACATCTCAACCAGGATCTCAGGACAGTTCTGAGGCTGCAGATCTTTGCTGAGGGGTGGGTCTTTCCCAACTGACCCCACTCTGAGCCCAGCCACAGCCCTCCGAGAACACACAGCTCCCTCAGTATGCACAGCCCCCCAAAGAATGCCCAGCCCCTCAAGAACACACAACCCCCCGAGGATGCACAGCTCCCTCAGTATGCACAACCCCCCAAAAAATGCACAGCCCCCCAAGAACACACAGCCCCTCGAGAACATACAATCTCCAGAGGATACACAGCCCCTGAGGATGCACAGCCCCCCCAAGATGCACATCTCCCACAAAGGATACACATCCCCCCCACTGAGGATGCACCGTCCCCCCCCAGGACACAGAGTGGGGAGCAGGAGAAGGAGGTTTGCCCCTCCGTGTGTCTCAGAGCAGCCCCCACCACCTTGATGCTGGGGCAATCACAGAGCAGCCTGTGCTCCCTAACCAGTGCCTCTCCGGTTGTTTGTCACCAAGGCCGTCCACAGATGATCTCAAATCTGAAAGTTAAATTACAGCCAATTGTCACAGCGGGCATTGGCAAGGCACCCGCGCTGCACTTGTGGGGTTGTTTCAGGAAATGGCTCATTGGAAAAATGTTTTCTGCTCAGCTGAAAGTTTTGCTGCAGGGAACACAAGTGCACACGCATTTGAAATACAAATGCGGGGCATCCATGTGTGAAGCCTGACCTTTCTCAGAGACACGTGTCACAAGAACATCCCTTTGGCATGTCTTCTTGTGGAGCTCCAGGAGCACGCTCTCTTGGTACATTGCTAAACTTGTGCCCGCCACCACCAGTGGCACCTGTCAACTGCGTATTTGCTGGAAGGTAGAATTCTCCACTGCGATGGGTGCAGTTGTGCCCCAAAGCGGTCCCCTCGCAACCTGTGAATGGGATGAAATTCGGACTCAAGGATGTTCAGTGATCATGATGAGATTTGGGACTCAGACAGAAGCCTGAAGAAGCAGGTTGAATAAAATAACTAGTCAATACACCCCAAAATAAATGGGGGAGCAGAGTCCCCAATGTTGCAAGGGGCTGATGAGCTTGCCCAAGAGTGAGCTGCCTGGTTCTGCAGAGCCAGCCCCGAGGACAGAGGCCTCGTCTATCCCCGTGCTCAAGCTTCGTCCCCAGGGCACTCGGCCTGCCCAGGTGCCTCGGGGGTCACGTGGTTTGGTGGGACGTGAGCTGCGTGGTTCAGGTGGGATGGCACCCAGTTCCCACGTGGCACAGCCCTCAGTGGTCGGGCAGTAAAGGATGTGCATTGAATTTTTGTCTCTGCCATGTTCGAAGGGACCTGGGACAAGGGTTTTTGTCTGTTTCATCTGTGAAATGGGCATAACTCACAATGGTCGCATCTAAGTTCAGGCAGCTATAACAGGACCATGGACAGGCGGCTTGAACAACAAAAACTGGAGGCTGGGAGGCCCAGATTGGGGTGCCAGTTCCAGCAGGTTCTGGTGGGGACCCTCTGCTTGTCTCTTCACGAATCAGCAAGAGAGCGAGCCAGCTCTCTCTCTGGGTCTCTTCTTATAGGGAAGCAGATCCCATCCATGGGGCCCTCTCACCTCCCCAAGGCTCCACCTCCTAACACCCTCACCTTGGAGTGCCGGTCTCACCACACAGTTTAGGAGGCACGAACAGATCATAACTACGTATGTTTGGCAAAAGGCACAGAGTGCTTTTCTCAACTCCTGGGCTCAGGACATCCCTCGTCTCCCATCCTTGGCATGGCCCACCCCACACAGAAGCATTTCCACGCCATAATTACAAGTGGGGATGGCGCTCTGAAGAAACCACAGCAGCCGTCTGCTTCGACCCGCCTCCGGCTCCGCCAGGCCCAGTGTGTGCTCACAATAAAATTCAGTCAACACAAAGCCCAGAAGGGAAGTGCATTTCCCCATTTTACAGATGAGGAAATTGAAGCCCAGGGGCTTTAAACAGCTCCTCTCAGAGGTGCACAGCCTGACACCCCAGCCTGGACATGGACCCCTCTTGGGTAGGTGGCAGGGTGAGAACGCCACCTGAGGCTGTTGTGCTGGGTGCTGCACGAATTAATTTTATTATCTTTCAGTGCCCCCCTCCCCCCCTTGCACGAGGCTTCTTCTGGTGTGAGCCACTGAGAAGGGCCTCTGGCTGACGACAGTAACATGTCATTCTGGGTGAAAATGGACTGCATTTGATTGCAAGCTGCAAACCAAATTAGACATTTTTCTATGGGACCTGAGCCTCTGCACAAGAGTGCCCCCTGCAGGCGGGAGGGGCATTGCAAGCTGGAGAGTCAGCAGCATGAGGGTAAGCTAGGTTTTCCTCGGGGACCTCAGGGAACCAGGTCAACTAAAAGGTGCCCCAACCCAGCAGGGCACTGGCCAGAGGCTGAGTGCAGTCAGTACAGAGTTTTCAGAAATCTCTCCTTACCTTCCAACATGTTGTCATCTAAATGGTCACACAGAGGGACTGCACGCACACCCAGGGCATTTCCAGAGCAGCTAAGCTTGACCTCTGTGCACCTCTGAAATAAGAAGCAGCTGGACAGATAAGGGTACAGCGGCGCTTTAAGAAAAGATGGTTCCAACTCTCCCTCCGCCACCTGGTTTCCTGAAGGAATGTGGGTAACATTGCTGCTTCTAAAAACTGGGGTGACTTCTGCCCACTCCATGGAGGTGTGGGGATGTGACATCTTAGGGAGGAGCCCATTTGGGGGTTAGCTGGGAACATCTCTTTCTGTTGATGCAGATGTGGGCCAGCCGCCCCTCCCAAAACCAGTTCTGCCCCTCATCTCCATCACCTCACGCTGGCCTGGCCAGGACTGCGGACTGAGTGCTGCAGCCACTGTCCTCACCCGCTTAACCCGGACCCAACCCAGGGGGCAGGGAGGAAGAGGATGTGAGGACTCGCACAGTCTGTTTTTTGCTTCCTGACAAAAATGGGAAAATTAACTCCACACGAGACTCAGCACAGCAGCCACTGGGACACCGGTGTCCTGAGTCTCTTAATGACATCAGAGACCTTGAGCCTGGCCCAACTAGGGTCTGTCTGTCTGGCTTCCCACTGACCAGGGGGCCCTGACGCTGCAGGTCACAGCCTGCAAAATTGGCCCTTTGGCAGAGCCCTGAAGCCAGCCAATTGTTGGTCTTTCTCTCATTCTCGGGCAAAGGTTTCTGATTATCGCCAGGCTCTAGATCCAAGTGTGAGTGACATTCCAATTTGATCTGGTGGCATCAGGAGGGCCCCGGGCCCAGGCAGGTCCCCCGGGACCACTTAAGCAATTACGTGGGAGGAAGGTGCTGACGGAGGCGCAGCAGACACTCACTCACAGAGACACGCGGCCCCAGGAGAAAAGGCCAGGCTCCGTCAGAGCTCTGAGCTCACTCACCCCCATTAGGAAGGTGCTGGCGCTTCTCAGCTCGGACAGGAGTCCTCTGCCCAGAGTTTCAGGATGTGACACAGGTTATTGCACATGTGAGGGTGACACTTAAAACACACTCAGGACCAGGCACCACCCCCTCTGTCCTTGTCAAGAAAGCACAATTAGAAGTGTGTGCAGGTGTGGGTGAGCACAGCAGTGGAAGTTTCGGGGGCAGAGGGCGACAAGGAAGACAGGACTGTCGTGACAGTCTGTCCCACCTGTGCGGGTGACTACACCTATTGGTAGGATGTGAGGGGACGTCCAGCACATACAGGGCAGAGCTGGCCAGTCTGTGATCATGTTCCTGGAAAATGACTTGGTGCTTCTCAGCTGGTGACACTGCAGAGGCTGAGCCTCCTACGAATGCCACAGAGGGAATCCTACAGGTGAGACTTCGGTCTACCTGCAGACTCCCTGCTGTAGGGAGCACCTGTGGGCCCCAATCACACGGGGGATGTCACTTGCCCATGAAACCTCGCTGAGGTGTGTTTGTGAAGGCAATTCCAACCTCATTTCCCAGTAATCCCTCCAACTCCCAGCTCCCTGGGCCCTGATGGCAGGTGGTCATCCCTGGGCACCATGGCTGGGGCTGGGGGGAGGCGCCTGACTGTGAGCTGCTCTTTAGATGAGAGGCTACTGATGACCTGCATTCCAGACATTTAAAACGACCACTCCCCTACACACACACACACACACACACACACACACACACACACACGTGCAGATACTCCTCCGAGGGCCCATCTGCACATCTCCAAACACCTGTGATCTTACACCTGCATGTCCAGGTAGAGTCAAGTCCCCCGCACTGGGCTTCGGGAACTGCGTCAAGAGTGGGGTGGGCAGTGAAGGACCCCCTCATCAGGCCTGTGGAGGGAGGCCCCCTTGCTGGTGACAGGTTTTGTTTTCTGTTGTTGTTTGTTGAATTCCTAACCATCAGAACAGTACTGGCCTCAGGAGTCTCATTGTTCTGACTTTATCAGGAAGAGCTTGAAGGCTGACAGGAAATGAGACCCACAGGTACTGTTGGGACCGTCCACAATGTGTCTCCATCAGACATTGTGTGGTGTCCTCTTGCACACGAGGAACCCTTGTCATTGATGCCCAGAAAGTGGGTACCTTGCCACCCAGCCCAGCCTCATTCATTGCTCCACCACGTGTGGCTCTCCCCCTTCCATCTCCAGTGGGCTGTGTCTGTGGCCATCCTGTCACTGGGCCCGGCCATCTCCAGTGGGCCATGTCTGCGGCCATCCTGTCACCGGGCCCGGCCATCTCCAGTGGGCTGTGTCTGTGGCCATCCTGTCACTGGGCCCGGCCATCTCCAGTGGGCCATGTCTGCGGCCATCCTGTCACCGGGCCCGGTCGTCACGCCGTTTGTGAGAACAGCACTCCTCGCATCCCAGCTGCCCAGCTCCTCTCTGGTGCTCACTGCGTTCCTGTGCACATACTCACTCCTGGCCCTTCCTGACAGAGACTTGACTGGGAGTGGGGTCCCCTGAGCAGCCCCGGCCTCAGCCTGGCACAGCATAGGGACGGGTGACACCTGCTGGACTTGGCCTGGCCCTGCAAACGTCACAGTCTCTTCCAGGGGGAAGACCGTAGCACGCCAAGGGTGAAAAGACGTGGCTGATGGTCAGGAGCCAGCTCAAGTGCTGGCCACACAGGACGCACCAGCCCGGCAGCCCCGGACCCTGGCAGGCAGCCCTTTCCCTGCGTTTCCATGGCTTCGCATGCACCTCCACCCCGGTCTCACAACTTGTTACGTCTATGACGCTGGATAAGAGGCCACAGACCGACTCTGTTCATCAGGTGCGTTTCCATGGCTTGGTCTGGTGCTCGGCAATGCTACCCGGGCTGAGAGGCATCAGCATCCCCCCTGGACTTGCAGGGCACCTGTGAGACACAGGTTTACACCATCTGGCGTAAAAGCGTCACAGCTCTACGGTGTGTCTGCGCTGCTGTCCAGAAATGAGCAGGTCTGCAACATTCGACTCCCAAAGAAAGGCCTCGCCCCTGCTGTGGCTAGAGATCCGAGTGTTGGGAGTTCCCTGTGGGCAGGTCCCCGAAGCCGTTGCCCTGGCTGGTTGCCAGGTGTCTGCTGATCCAGGGAGGCCACCGAAGATCTGAGAAAGATTCGGGTTTCCTGCTGGTTTCTGGTCTTTGCAGTGAAAACCCAGCACACAGGCCTCCCATGCATCCCTTGAAAGAGACCACGGCACCCGGGAGAGGCAGTGGGGAAGGCCAGGTCACAGCCTGAGGATCTTCTGGGGTGGTTGGACGCACAGGCTTTTGTAGACATGGGCAGGTGCTGGAGTCTCTGACAATCAACACTTGTTTTCCCAGAGATTGTCAGGAAACAAGTCAAAGTTATTAGTAGATTAACGCAGAGCCGTGTCGAAAGGACATGGAAACGCTCGTGTGCAGGTGCAAGGAAGCACAGGGTGGCCACAGGAGCCGTGATGACAGGGACAGAGTCGCAGAGACTCAGGACTCCGCCCGCCCGCCCGCACCACCGCCCCCGTTTCCCACAGTAGAAAAATGCCTTGTGGATTGGATATTGTGCTTTCAGTGAGGCTGGTCATGATATTTTGAAAAGCCCAGTGACGCGGTCCAAATGTTAGCTAGGAAGCCTATTGTTAAAATTGATAACATCAGCCTAATGCATTCTAAGTGATGGGTACAGGCGGTGATAAATCTCAAAAATTTGCATCGTGTATAAGTGTTCAGTGGATGGTTCCGTCATCAGGAAGATTAGCTGAGTTTTCGGATTGGCGGCTCCGGCGCAGAGGAATAAAGATAAATGACGGGTGATGCGTAGGCACCTCCGGGGAGGTGTTCGCCGTGATAAACGGCGTCCTTGTACCGCTCACGAGCATTTACTTCTAATCATTTAGTGCCATTTACTGTTGGGATCTGACTACCCTGCGGGAAGTCCCTGCAGGGACACGGGAGACGTGCCAAGGGTGAGCCACGCAGGCCAGCTCCTCGCGAACACCGGAGACACATGGGTGAGGAGTGCAGGCTTCTGGGGGGTGGGGGCTTCCCTCAGGCTGACTTTTTACCATCCATGCTTGGGAAAGCATGTTCCTGAGTCCTCTCACCTGCCTCTCCAGGGATGCCCCGTGGACCCCTGGCCCCTGCAGCAGACCCATATGAGGTGCATTGCACTCTCGTGGCTGTTACATCAGTGGGTCCGTTTTCTCAGAAGAAACACCCTCAAATCTCGACTTCATTGGATGGTCCGCTTTCCCCTTGCAAAGATGTTGTTTCTTCCTGATCACGGTCATCACCGTGAACGTGAACAGCGTTGCACTTGATGAGGGCTGTCTGGACATTAACAGTGAGATTGCAGGGTGAGAGTCTCACCTCCCCAGGTCACCTGGTCTGTGTGCAAGTGTGTGTGCGTGTGTGTGTGTGTGTGTGTGTGTGTGTGTGTGTGTGTGTGTGAGTGTGTGAGCACGCACACACTCATGGGCTAACCACCTCCTGATGAAGGACAGTGGCCCTTAGGAGGCACTCTCCCAACTGGCTGGCCCAACACTCCTTTACTGCTGACAAGTCAGCAAAGGCGGAAGAGGGGACCCAGCTCCAGCGAGAGGCCATCTGGGAAGTCCCTTCATCCCCCCTGCTCAAGAGCCCCCTCCCATCTTAAACCGAGACAGCAGAGCGTCAAGTGGGCTGTCTCACCAAGGCCCCTCCCATCAAGAGACAGTGGCTGGCCTGGGAAGTGCCTCCTTTTTCTGAGGCAGGACCAGCAAGGACCAACTTGAGCCCCACTGGGGCAGATGCACCAGGAAACCCAAAGAACTAGGCAGAGACTCTGAAAACCAAACTGTTGTCGGAACCACAGCACACAGATGTCAGCCAAGACCCACCCATTAAACACAAACAGGGTGTCCACCTAGTGAACAAAGAAGTAAATAGGACCCAAAGCCTCCTCACATTGTAGATAGCGCACCCGGCGCAGGACCGCGACGGCCTGCCCCACCAGGGGGCAGGGAAGCGGCACTGTGAGAGTGGGAGACAGCAGCCCCCACAGCGCCAGACGAGTCAGGCGCTGGTGTCATCCAGCCAGGATATGAGGGTGAAGCAGCTCCCGCAATGTGCTTCAACACAAAAATGCGGCGATTGCAAGTGCCCTTGACATACACGAAAAGGAACTTCTCTACAATGAGACCACTACTGTCACAAAGAAGCAGAGACAGCCACAGAACAGAAGACACAAAAGGGGACACACACGCTGGCCGGGAGGCTCAGTGGTGGAGGAGAGATGAGAGCAGACCGAGCCCATGAATCTGAGGACAGACAATGAGATTCACTCATCCTGTCTCATCTGAACACAACAGAGAGAGAGATGGACAGAAATCAGGGGTGAGCGGAGCTCCAGGACCGGTGGGGAAATTATGAAAGAGCCCACATTCCCATCAGTCTGACCCCAGAGACAAGGAGTACTGAAGAGTGCTTAAGCAAGTAATGACCAGGTGAAATCTCCTTGAATTTGGCAAAGAACACACACAGACAGATTGAAGCAGAGCCACGCCAAGCACAAACAGATTAAACCAGCAGAAACCCATACCAAGACACTTGGTAATTATAAATCCTGAAAAAGACCGAGAAAGAAAAATGCCCCAGAATCAGCCAGGAGAAGGGACCGTCGCCTATAAGAGAACACAGACAGAGGCTCTCTCAGCCAATACCATGGAGAAGAACAGACACAGTGCTAAGAACTCTTCCCTGTGAATCCTGGTTCTGGTAGAGCCCCCTTCAGGAGCGAGGGTGATGTGAGAACAGTCTCAGAGGAGGAAATAAAATAATTTTCCCCCCATCAGGTCTGCCCTGAAGTAGGGCTGAGCAAGTTCTTCAGACAGAATGGAGCCAATGACCGGAGAGGTCCTGGAGCAGCAGGGTAAAAACAGGAAGGGAGGAGGGAGCAGAACTGCAGGAGGCACAACAGAATTCTGTGCATCATGTCTGAGGGTGACAGCAGCAATGGTGGTGGCATCTCATGGTCCAGGTGATGCTGCTTACCAGGGAGGCAGATAAAGGGCCCTGAAATCGGGGGTGGGGCAGCACCTCATGTCACCTGAAAGGTAGAATGCTGGGGCCAGTATACTGTTAGAGGTCACACACGTATATGGGAATATCCAGAGCAACTCCTGCCTGCAAAAATCACACACAAAAAAAAAACACTGAAACTATTATAAAGACAAAATCCTAAAATATAATCCAACAACTTGGAAAAAGACAAGGAAAGAGAACAGACGGTGAGAGAAAAGAAAACAGAGAAAAAGAACTCATAAAACTCAACAACAAACAAACAAACAATCCAATAAAAAAAATGGGAAGAGGACATGAACAGACACTTCTCCCAGGAAGAAATACAAATGGCCAACAGATATATGAAAAGATGCTCATCTTCTTCAGTTATTAGAGAAATGCAAATCAAAACTGCAATGAGATACCACCTCACACCTGTTAGATTAGCTATTATTAACAAGACAGGTAATAGCAAATGTTGGAGAGGCTGTGGAGAAAAAGGAACCCTCATACACTGTTGGTGGGAATGTAAAGTAGTACAACCATTATGGAAGAAAGTATGGTGGTTCCTCAAAAAACTGAAAATAGAACTACCTTATGACCCAGCAATCCCTCTACTAGGTATATACCCCCCAAAACTCAGAAACATTGATACGTAAAGACACATGCAACCCCATGTTCATTGCAGCATTGTTCACAGTGGCCAGGACATGGAAACAACCAAAAAGCCCGTCAATAGAAGACTGGATAAAGAAGATGTGGCACATATACACTATGGAATACTACTCAGCCATAAGAAATGATGACATCGGATCATTTACAGCAAAATGGTGGAATCTTGATAACATTATACGAAGTGAAATAAGTAAATCAGAAAAAACCAGGAACTGCATTATTCCATACGTAGGTGGGACATAAAAGTGAGACTAAGAGACATTGATAAGAGTGTGGTGGTTACGGGGGGAGGGGGGAGAGGGAGAGGGAAAGGGGGAGGGGGAGGGGCACAAAGAAAACTAGATAGAAGGTGACAGAGGACAATCTAACTTTGGGTGATGGGCATGCAACATAATTGAACGACAAGATAACCTGGACATGTTATCTTTGAATATATGTATCCTGATTTATTGATGTCACCCCATTAAAAAAATAAAATTATTTTTAAAAAAATAAATAAAACAGAGAAAATAACAAACCAGCAGACTTTGCTGCCAACCCACCGACAATCACCTTTGATGTAAATGGTTTAAACACACTTATTTAAAACATGGAGATTTGCAGAGGGCATGAACACAAAACGGAATACCCAATGCAGCCACTGAGCACTTCTAAGAAGCCCATTCTGTAATAAATGGTACTGGGAAGGGCGAAAATGGGAAAATACACCCCAAGCAGCACACAGGCATCAATTAAGAGCCAGTGGCTGTGCTAATATCTGACACAGTCACTTCAAACCCACAATTACTAGAGATAGGGAGAGACATTACATGGTGATACTAGGATCTGTCAACAGAAAGACATGCCAGTCTGAAATGTGTGCACACCAAACATGGACATTTCAAATGTGTGACCCAGAACTGACCGTGTGCTAGGTGTCCAGGACTGGGGAGGGTGTGTACTAGGTGCTAAGTCTCAGCTTTACAACTGACAAGAGATGGACGACAGTACCAATGTAAAACATTAGGACTGTCTTTAATACTGCTTAATTGTGCATTTTAAAATAATTAAGATGATAAATTTCATGCGTGTTTTACTATATATTTTTTTTAAATGATGGAGTTCAGAAAAGGAGAGAGGAATTCATGGGTCGTGTGGAGACCTCCGCATTGCCCTCTTGGTGACTGACAGAATTCTAAGACAGAACATTAGCAAGGACCCAGGAGGTCAGCAAGGGCATGATCCCAAAACCAAATCTAATCAGCACCATAGAACATGCACAGCAACAACAAATACAAATTATTTTTCAAGTGCTCAAGGAGTATTCATTAAGATTGATTATATCCAAAGCCATTAAAACCAACCCCAACACAATTAAAAGCATTGGTATTATATGGAGCATG